>NC_135233.1:22037500-22660250 GCF_051348905.1 Ranitomeya variabilis
CCTGCTCCATCCTTGTGATCAGCACACACCTCTCCTGAAATACTCTGTGCTGCTGAGCACCCTGCTCCATCCTTGTGATCAGCACACACCTCTCCTGAAATACTCTGTGCTGCTGAGCACCCTGCTCCATCCTTGTGATCAGCACACACCTCTCCTGAAATACTCTGCGCTGCTGAGCACCCTGCTCCATCCTTGTGATCAGCACACACCTCTCCTGAAATACTCTGCGCTGCTGAGCACCCCGCTCCATCCTTGTGATCAGCACACGCCTCTCCTGAAATACTTTGCGCTGCTGTGGAGCTCTGACCGCTTCCTGCCTCTGCTGACGTCGTCCTCTTGTCTCCGCAGTGCCATCCTGATGGTGCGCTGGCTGAAGGCCGTCCTGGTGCATCACGCCTCCTACCTGTCCACTGTAAGTGTGGCGCCCCCTGGTGGCCGCTGGCTTTCTATGATTCCTCCGCGCTGGTCCTGACCTCTCTGCTTTGTTGCAGCTGCCGGATCTGGTGCCGCAGTTGGGCGCCCTGTATCAGCTGATGGAGACCCGCGTGAAGACCCTGCACAAGATGTCGCGTCTGAGCGGGAAGCTTTACCTGCTCATCACACAGGTCAGCGCTCCCGGGGCACGGACCCCAATAGTCGGGTTATAAGAGAAGCCTCCGGGGGGCCGGGAGAATCTGTCCTCTTACTGAGGGGCACTACTGTGCACTCTGAAATGGCTGATAACAGAAAGTAATAGTTTTTTCAGGTCTTTTAACCACTTTCATGCTCCATGATGGATATGTCATGGCCGGAGGGGATGTGGGGCACCATACAGCCGGCACCTGAGTGTTTTAGTGACAGGAGTAACAAGGTTATGGCTCTTATAAAAAAGAATAGACATGCAAAAGATTGAGAACTGGGGGTCTGCATGTTAGGGGGGCGTCTCTGCAGAACTCCTGCCTGTGATGACATGAAGAGAACGGTTTCGCATCTCTCCTGATGAGCAGTGATGTGGTCTCTTGGCTGTCTGAGCGCAGTCTGCACCGGGTGGGGGGCACAGGATTATTGGGGGCACAGGATTATTGGGTCTCTGGGATTTAGCTACAAGGCGCCTCTTCCTCACGTTGCAATACTCTTGTCTTTCCACCAGGTGTCAGCAGTTGAGATCTCGCAGAGGCTAAAAGCCAATCAGGAGGCCAAGGTGGTGTACGAAGAAGGTGGGAACCAATCACTTACCTGCTGACACATGCCCACCAGAGGACCCCTTTAATATAAACATGTGACATTTAAGCAAAAAAAATTAAGTGTCAAGTTAGTATTGCTACATCTGTAATCTTCTCACCTGGACAGTCCTATTGGCTAAACGGCCTGCACTCCAGACCGATACACTGTAACGAAGTATCAGAACCGTGGAGAGAGGTGTTCAGACTGGATACGACTGTAACAAACCCCCAGCTGTGAGCAGCGTAGGTCTGTGCAGTTGTGCAGCCTCTGGATGGGCATAAAAGATGGTCACAAACAGCAATCAGAGATGGACAAAGTTTTATTAGAAGTGGTAGAACTTTGTGTCATCTGATAATAACGCTTTAGTCGCAGAGATCCCCTCCCAGCAGCGTTACGTTAGTGACTACGGGGCGGTGGCTGTAGATGTGACGACTTTCATTTTTCTGTTTTTAGTTAAAGGCGCCTTTATGGTGCTAGCCATTATTAAAGGGGTCCTCACTATGGAACTTGTATATTTGGGGGCGAGGTTCCCATTTCTAATCTTAATGTTCCTCTATTTCTGCTCTGGGATTAAGTATTAATTTTCTTTTTCTTGCAGAATCGTCAGACGATGAGGCCGGTGATGAGGATCACAACATGGACTCTGATGTAAGTACCAGACATTGATAGCGGAGGGTCTCCAACTTTATGCAGAACTACAACACCCAGGAGACCTTGGCTACCTCTGTCACTTTGTGTGTTTAGAGATCGCTCCCAATGTCCTCTGATATCAGGCAACGATTGATCTTTAACGGAGAGGACGTTTAATAAACGTTATGCAATAACCCTTTAAGGTTCAACAAATGTAACATTAAGGAGTTAACCCCTTCAAGTCGCGGCCCTTTTTCGTTTTTGCGTTTTCGATTTTCACTCCCCTCTTTCCCAGAGCCATAACTTTTTTATTTTTCCGTCAATATGGCCATGTGAGGGCTTATTTTTTGCGGGACGAGTTGTACTTTTGAACGAAATCATTGGATTTACCATGTCTTTTACTAGAAAACGGGAAAAAAATTCCAAGTGCGGTGAAATCGCAAAAAAAGTGCACTTGTTTTTTGCTTGGCTTTTTTGCTAGGTTCACTAAATGCTAAAACTGACCTGCCGTTATGATTCTCCAGGTCATTACGAGTTCATAGACACCTAATATATCTAGGTTATTTTTTATCCAAGTGGTGAAAAAAAATTCCAAACTTTGCTTAAAAAAAAAAGTGCCATTTTCCGATACCCGAAGCGTCTCCATTTTTCGTGATCTGGGGTCGGGTGAGGGCTTATTTTTTTGCGTGCCGAGCTGACGTTTTTAATAATATCACTTTTGTGCAGATACGTTCTTTTGATCGCCCGTTACTGCATTTTAATGTAATGTCGCGGCGACCAAAAAAACGTAATTCTGGCGTTTTGAATTTTTTTTCTCGCTACGCTGTTTAGCGATCAGGTTAATAGTTTTTTTTATTGATAGATCGGGCGATACCAAATATGTGTAGGTTTGATTTTTTTATTATTTAGGATGGCGCGAAAGGGGGGTGATTTAAACTTTTTGTTTTTTACGTTTTTTTCATATTTTTTAAAACTTTTTTTTACCTGTGCCATGCTTCAATAGCGTCCATGGGAGGCTAGAAGCTGGCACAACTCGATTGGCTCTGCTACATAGCAGCGATCATCAGATCGCTGCTATGTAGCTGAATTGCAGGTGTGCTGTGAGCGCCGACCACAGGGTGGCGCTCACAGCAGGCCGGTATCAGTAACCATAGAGGTCTCAAGGACCTCTATGGTTACTATCCTGACACATCGCCGACCTCCGATCATGTGACGGGGGTCAGCGATGACGTCATTTCCGGCCGCCCGGCTGGATGCTTTAGTTAAATGCCGCTGTCTGCGTTTGACAGCGGCATTTAACAGGTTAATAGCGGCGGGTGAATAGCTATTTCACCCGCCGCTATTGCGCGCACATGTCAGCTGTACAAAACAGCTGACATGTCGCGACTTTGATGTGGGCTCAGCGCCGGAGCCCACATCAAAGGGGGATTCATGGCATGCGCAGTACATGTACGGCGCATGTCGGAAAAGGGTTAAACTAAGTTTTGTGTGGAGGTTGTGATTTTCTAGGTTAAATCTGTATTGTGCAGTTCTATATTTAACCACTGGGTGGCGATGTTGTGCTAGAGTCCAGTTTGTTGCAGCAGTGACACCTTGTGGTGAACTGTGTTAGTGCAGTTTTCTGTTCTCTTACTATGTAAATGAAGTTAAAGCCAGATTATTTTTTTTTTCTTCTTTAGGAGAATTGGGAAGAAAGTGACGAGGAGGAAGCGGAGACAGGAGAGGAATCTGAAGAGGAGGATTCAGAAGAAGAGATGAATGTGGACAAAGCAGATGGAGATTCAGACGTCGACCTTGGGAATGAAAGTGAAGAAGAATAACTTATCCCATATGGTGGACGATTGCTTAAAGGTGCCCGTCTGTCACTGTGCAGACTGGGTGGGAAAACGGGAGCAGCGTCAGGACCGGGACCGAGCGCAAGCAAGCTGAATGTTCCTATAACCGTGTCTGCCTTTCTGAGAATCCCACCCGCCCTCCCTGTTCTCCGGGGTCTTCTCAGTAACTAGCCACACAACGCCCACAGATGCTTAATGTTCTGGACTACATGGTCACTTTCCATCTTTTTTTATTTTTTTTCTTTACCCCTTCCTTGTGGGTTTTACAAAATAGACAAGGAGAATAAGTTCCACGGTGGCGGCGGCGTGCGGTTTTATATTTTCCACTGATTTTTGACGCAGAGCACTCAGCGAGTCTATGAAAGAAAGCTGAAAAACATTTCATAAAGCGATCAATCGATCACTAAGCGGACTAATATAGAGGGGAAATAAATGGCGACACCTCTGTGCCAACCAATTTTATGGTTTAGTTGCTGACCGATATGCAGCGGGCCGAGACCTTTGCTATATAATCATTTTTGGCTATTAAAATATTTAATTTTTATTATTTTTTTCTTTTAAATGAAGCAAAGAAAAAAACTGCTTTTTTTTTGTTCAAAAAGTTGCGTTCTCTTCAGGCTGCAGTGCGCCCAGAAACCTCCGGGATAATGTACAGTATATTTGTCTATATCTGAAGTTAATGGCAGGTTAATATCGCCACCTTTGTAAAGTGAATAAAAAATAATTCTAGTTCTCCTTTACCCCCCGAGGTCCTTGTGCTGCTTTTATTGGTCCTGAGTGCGGAGATGGTGACGCTCAGGGACAGGAGAGCAAACAAGGCGGCTGCTGAGGATAGTCCGGGCTGGGGACGTCACACCTTTACCTGTCTGGGGGGCTCTTCAGGGGTCCCAGCAAACGGCAAGTTATCACCTATGGAACAGATTGGTGAAAAGTTCTGCAACTTCCAGTCAACTCTGTAGTTCTGTCCTCCGTTTTCCATATCTCTGCTTACAGACAATGAATTGGACCTTTCCAGTGTAATTATAGTACGATTTACATATAATTCACTGCCGATCGCTGGGGGTCTGGGGACCAGCTATGACCTACACGGTGGGCGTGCAGAGCGGTGGACGGATGTATACTCGCTGCTCACCCTGTGCACCAAATACAAAAGCAGCGCACTTCAGAGCAGTATTTTTATTTTCTTGCGATTAGTGGGGTCTGAAGCCCTGGACCCCTCCGGCCTATATAATACTATATCCCACGGATGCGGAGCCACAGTCACATCGCATCGGGGTTTACTAATCAGACGTGTTGGGATCCTGCAAATCCATCCTGAGCGACTTCTCGCAGTTCGGCCTTTACTACCGTAGCAGACAATCTTCTGTGAGATCAATGACCTGAAATCCAGACTGACACATTGTAACGAACATCGGGATCGGAGGGATTCATGTATGAAGGGTTGTGTAGACTGGATGCAAATATCACAAGTCGTGATGAGCGAAGGCGTCTGAGTATGTCGGGCGCTCCAGTAAAATGTGCGAGTCCCTCCTGTGTTGTCTATCAGCCATCGACTGACCCAAGAAAACTCCTTTAAAAAGACCCATGCAGAAGCTTTAATGCAGAGGCCTGGCTGTCACATCTGAACTTCAGGTTCTATGGCCTATGCAAAATGACAACTCACAGGAGTCCTTGAATCGTTCTGTGTTCCCTGGAGGACCCCTTTAGCACCCACACACAATAGACAACTTGGGGGTCCGTCCACCGGGGTTGCAGACTGCGGCCCACCCCAGACCACTACTCCATTCATCCTATATGGGGCTGACAAATAAATCTGAGCCCCATGTTTGGCTGCTCCGCCGTCTGTTGTTCGCAGTTGTGGATGGGAGAAGCTTAGAATGGGCGATGCTCGGAATATGAGTGGATCCATGTACGAGAACAAATAAACCTGTGACACCGGCTATATCCCCCTTAATTGGGTTCTGGGGCCGAGTCCTCGCTGCTCCGCATGGTCGCCTCAATGGATCTCGAATGGAATTTTCTTCAGCTCTTCTCTGTTGTAAAGCTCTGCTTGCTGTCGGTGAATGACAACATTTTTATGTCACCCACGTATGTATCTACCCTGCTCTGAGCTGAGAAGGGAATACAGTTGTATCTGGCACCATAACTTACACATTGTAGCAAACCAGCAGAGATCTGTGCAGTGGCTGCTGATGGCTTCATCTCACAGAGCATTGTCTGCACTGATACATTGTAGCAAACCAGCAGCGAGAGCTGCCTCATCTCACAGAGCATTGTCTGCACTGATACATTGTAGCCAACCAGCAGCAAGATCTGCCTCTTCTCACAGAGCATTGTCTGCACTGATACATTGTAACAAACCAGCAGCGAGATCTGCCTCTTCTCACAGAGCATTGTCTGCACTGATACATTGTATCTGACCGCAGAGTTACTGGATGTGATTGAGAACCATCAGGTTTTCATTCTTTCTCCAAACAAATTAATACCGGAGTTCGCTTTTCTTTTTCTGCTTCGGTGACTTTATTATCCGCACCACGTTGCTCCGACTAATGCAGGAGGTTCATGAATTTTGCCCTTTATTTACAGTCGGGCGTTTCACAAATTGGCACCAAACTATTTTGCTCCCGTCCAATCACTGCGAGGCGCTGGGAGACTAAATACATTTGCGCCAAATGTTGCGACTTTCTTTAAGAAGTAAAATCGACGAATCGGCCAAAAACTAGAGAGAAAAAAAGAGAAAATGTAATAAAAAAATCTTCCTGAAGAGATTAAGAAAGTTGTAGAATTTATTTGTAGGATGATTAACTTTTTATAGTCCTAGAAATCCTCAGAACACGCGACTCCCATCTTTACCTCCATGAATGTTTCCCAATTGTAGGAAAAATGATAAATTCTGAATATATATATATTTTTATAAATAACAATAACCACGTCCTAGTTTTATGTACTGAGGATTCTTGTTGGCTGTCGCTCCGTTACCTGACCGGAATGTGAAAGAATATTAACTATTCACAGACTGTAAGGGACAATTACCAAAACCATCCACCCGCAGCTTCTCCACAAAGCCCCCATCAGCGGTGCCCCATGGGCTTCCATGGCAGCCATTCATGTTCTGTATACAACTGGTTAATACTCAACTCATTCTTCCTCCTCTGCTGTTGGCCGAAGGGGGTCGTGAGATGATTAAAGATGATTTACAGCCATGGGAACGGTTGTCGGGGCCAACACTGAAATAACTAGACCCCCGGACTGCTGATGGGAATATTAATGCTTGTTTATAACATATAAAGAATAGAGGGGCACTTGTGCCGAAGTGTGGTCAAGTGGGGGAGCCGCGATCAGATCCAGGGGCGAAACGAGACCCCGAGAGCTGCTACAAGTGATCGCCGTACAATGCTGGGAATCAGGTCAGTGCTCGCTGCAGGCGTGACACGGGGTAAAAAAATACCATAGATTTACTGCTCGAGAGGATTAAGAAACTTTATATAAATGGTATTTCAATAGGATGTAGAGGAAGTTACATTTTATGTACAAGACTATACTATAATACTGCTCCTATGTACAAGAATATAACTACTATAATACTGCCCCTATGTACCAGAATATAACTACTATAATACTGCCCCTATGTACAAGAATATAACTACTATAATACTGCTCCTATGTACAAGAATATAACTACTTTAATACTACCTCTATGTACAAGAATATAACTACTATAATACTGCTCCTATGTACAAGAATATAACTACTATAATACTGCCCCTATGTACAAGAATATAACTACTATAATACTACCTCTATGTACAAGAATATAACTACTATTATACTGCTCCTATGTACAAGAATTTAACTACTATAATACTGCCCCAATGTACTAGAATATAACTACTATAATACTGCCCCTATGTACAAGAATATAACTACTATAACACTGCCCCTATGTACAAGAATATAACTACTATAATACTGCTCCTATATACAAGAATATAACTACTATAATACTGCCCCTATGTACAAGAATATAACTACTATAATACTGCCCCTATGTACAAGAATATAACTACTATAATACTGCCCCTATGTACAAGAATATAACTACTATAATACTGCCCCCTATGTACAAGAATATAACTACTATAATACTGCCCCCTATGTACAAGAATATAACTACTATAATACTGCCCCTATGTACAGGAATATAGCTACTATAATACTGCCCCTATGTACAAGAATATAACTACTATAATACTGCCCCTATGTACAAGAATATAACTACTATAATACTGCCCCTATGTACAAGAATATAACTACTATAATACTGCTCCTATGTACAAGAATATAACTACTATAATACTGCCCCTATGTACAAGGATATAACTGCTATAATACTACCCCTATGTACAAGAATATAACTACTATAATACTGCCCCTATGTACAAGAATATAACTGCTATAATACTGCTCCTATGTACAAGAATATAACTACTATAATACTGCTCCTATGTACAAGAATATAACTACTATAATACTGCCCCTATGTACAAGAATATAACTACTATAATACTGCCCCTATGTACAAGGATATAACTGCTATAATACTACCCCTATGTACAAGAATATAACTACTATAATACTGCCCCTATGTACAAGGATATAACTGCTATAATACTGCCCCTATGTACAAGGATATAACTGCTATAATACTACCCCTATGTACAAGAATATAACTACTATAATACTGCTCCTATGTACAGGAATATAACTACTATAATACTGCCCCTATGTACAAGAATATAACTACTATAATACTGCTCCTATGTACAAGAATATAACTACTATAATACTGCCCCTATGTACAAGAATATAACTACTATTATACTGCTCCTATGTACAAGAATATAACTACTATAATACTGCTATGTACAAGAATATAACTACTATAATACTGCCCCTATGTACAAGAATATAACTACTATAATACTGCCCCTATGTACATGAATATAACTACTATAATATTGCTCCTATATACAAGAATATAACTACTATAATACTGCTCCTATGTACAAGAATATAACTACTATAATACTGCTCCTATGTACAAGAATATAACTACTATAATACTGCCCCTATGTACAAGAATATATCTACTATAATACTGCCCCTATGTACAAGAATATATCTACTATAATACTGCCCCTATGTACAAGAATATAACTACTATAATACTGCCCCTATGTACAAGAATATAACTACTATAATACTGCCCCTATGTACAAGAATATAACTACTATTATACTGCTCCTATGTACAAGAATATAACTGCTATAATACTGCCCCTATGTACAAGGATATAACTGCTATAATACTGCTCCTATGTACAAGAATATAACTACTATTATACTGCTCCTATGTACAAGAATATAACTACTATAATACTGCACCTATGTACAAGAATATAACTACTATAATACTGCTCCTATGTACAAGGATATAACTGCTATAATACTACCCCTATGTACAAGAATATAACTACTATAATACTGCTCCTATGTACAAGAATATAACTACAATAATACTGCCCTTATGTCGCAGAATATAACAGACATAGCCTCGATAAGTCTGCACGTTAATCTAGCACAACCATTGTCTAGGTGACCTCTCGTGATCTGCAGGTTTTGCTGGTGACTGATGATCATATTTGCACCTTTTGTTCCTCTACAAGTGGATTATTGTGTGTTACAAGCCATCGATCAGTGTCTGCACCTTCTGCCTGAACTATTCTGTTTCCAAGCAATTGTTTGTCTTCTGGGAATGACTGGGTCAGTGATGTGAGACCTATTACCTGTGATGCGCACGATGTAGCACGTACCTTACACCTTAGTGATATAACCTGGGCATCTTCTGTATATAATTGTATACAATGCCTAGAAAAAGTATTCATACTCCGTGAACTTTTTCGTGTGACACCCACAAATTTAAATGTATTTTATTGGGATTTTATGTGCTATACCAATACAAAGCAGCAACTATTTGTGAAGAGTAAAGTAAATGATACGCAGTTTTCTAATTATTTTAAGAATATAAATCTGACAATTGTGATGTGCATTTGTATTCAGCCCCCTGAAGTCTGATAGCTCTAAATAAAATCCTGAGTGACCAGTTTCCTCCAGAAATCACATAATCAGCACATTGAGTCCACCTGGGTGTGATTTCTTCTCAGTATAACTACAGCTGTTCTGTGAAGGCCTCAGAGGTTTGTGGGAGGACATTATAGATCAAACAACATCATGAAAACCAAGGAGCCCACCAGACAGGTCAGGGATAAAGTGTTGGAGAAGAATAAAGCTGGGTTAGGTTATAAAAAATAAAATAGCCCAAGCTCTGAAAATCTCACGGAGCTCTGTTCAATCCATCATCCAAAAATGGAAGGAGTATGGCACAACTGCAAACCTAGCACGACATGGCCATCCACCTACACTGACATCCCAAGAGAGGAGAGCACTAACTGGTTATTTAATCGTATGAACATATATTTAAACATCATATAAGAATACATAAATGATAAACAGTGATTGAAAAGAACAAAGGAGCAGAAATCAGAGTCGGATATCGAGGTTTTCTATGTATGCAATAACATTGTCATTTCCAGTATAGAAATCATTCTGGTCACCAGTATAAGATCTGAGGGGACATTCCTGGACAATGTGCTGAATTGTTTGATGCTCCACAGTCACAGGCAGGAGTCAGATTTCCCTCTTATGCATAAGATCTGCACAGACACCACAGTTTGTTCTGATACGATTCACAGTGACCCAGGTTTTCCTTGGCAGATTGAAGCCTGGTGGTGGATTTTGAAAGTGAGGAAACGTTTGAGGCTCACCGTCTACTGCACTGACCCAAAGTTCACGCCATTTCTCTTCTAAATTGAAATCATGATCATACAGGGTAATTGCGGTTCGGATGGGTGGATGTCTTGATTTCAGTCGCTGTATTTGAACATCTTGGATATTTTGATATATTGGGAGATTTTCATTGTTCAATACTTTGGTGTATTCTTGAAGTAGGAGCTTTTGTCTTCTCAGATTTGCAGGTGCGATATGGGTCAAGACAGGTAACCAGTGGACGGACGTAGGTCTGATAGCACCAGAAATTATGCGCATAGAGTTGTTCAACTGATTGTCGATTGCACTCACATGACAACTATTCAGCCATACTGGAGCACAATATTCTGCGGTAGAGTACACCAAGGCAAGGGTAGACGTTCGCAAGACAGGTGTGGAGGAACCCGAGGAGGATGCGCAGAGTTTCTGAATAATATTATTACGTGCTTTCAGTTTCTGTGCTGTCTTTTCCAAGTGAGATTTGAAGGTTAGGCTTCTATCAAGGATTACGCCTAAATACTTGGGATTGAAGTTGTGTTTGACAAGTTGACCTTCAAAACGTACTTTGAGTTCAGTCTTAGCACTTGCGTTGTGTAAATGAAAGCAACATACTTCCGTTTTTGATGGATTGGGCTTTAGCTTCCATTGTCGAAAATACGTTCTTCTGTTAGGATCTCCTCTGCTTCCTCCATTGTTTTGCTCACTGTAACAAGTGCCCAGTCATCGGCGTATCCAAATGTCCGTGATATTGTGTCAGGAATGTCAGCTAGGTACAAAGCAAACAGGAGAGGTGCCAGCACTGATCCCTGGGCCAAACCATTGTTTAAGGTTTTCTTACAACTGGTTGAATCACCCATGATAAGTTGAAAGGTTCGGTTTGCAATCATATTATTCAAGAGGTACATAATTTTCTTACATGGAATCACCTTCAGAAACTTATATAGAAGTCGTTCCCTCCACACAGTGTCATATGCGGCAGAAAGATCGATGAACGCCACGGAAACCTTGTTCTTTTCAAATTCAGCTTCAATTAAAGTTGTCAAGGCTAAAACTTGGTCACTGCAGTTTCGAGCAGGTCTAAAGCCGGATGGCTCCATAGGTATTGAGTCAAAAATCTTTAAATTGATCTTGTTATAGATTAAGCGTTCTAACAGCTTGTAAAGGCAGCTCAATAAAGCAACGGGTCTATAGCTTGATGGATTATCTTCAGGCTTCCCAGGTTTTAACAATGCAATGATCTTGGCGTGTTTTAATTTACTGGGGACTTGAGCATTCTCCATGATATCTGAGAAGAACTTTGCCAGCCATTTTTTTGCAAAAGGTTTACAATTTTTGAGAAATTCGGGATGAATCCCATCAAATCCAGGAGCTTTGTTACTTTTAGTATCAACAAGGGCAATTTCAATGTCACAAGTTGTAAAAGGACGGGAGTATTCTTCAGTTGATGCCACAGATGATTTTAGTAGCTTAAACTTACTTTTAACTTCTATGGTATGAGCTCGGTCTTTAGGGGTTCTTGCGGTGTTCACAATGTGTGCTGCGGTTTGATTTGGAGTTACAGCATTCGTTTTCTGTTTTGCTTTACGGTTTCCTTCTAGTTTTCTTAAAAGAGACCATGCTTTTCTACTGGACCTTTTAAAGTCCAAGTTCTCAACTGTTTCCATCCATTTGACACAACGTGCTGCATTCAGTTTGTTCAGCAACTCCTCACCGATTTCACCATCTTCACTCTGAAGAAATTATCTGTATAGTTGTTCACATTCATCAGTCCAGCCTGGAATGTATTCTTTGCGGAAGCCATGTGGTATTGATTTTTTTGCAGCTTTAATAACAGCTTTACAGAACCGCTCATAGTTTTTACTGATTGGAGGTATCCAACCAATACACTTGTCAAGATGATCTGCAAACTTTTTCCAGTTGGCTTTAACAAAATTCCATCGAGGACGTGGGTACGAAGTTACAAGAGGAATGGATACTCCAACAGTGATGATGACGGGCGATGCTGACTACGAGGGAAATGTTTAACAACACTCCGAGATGTAGATAAAGGTTGATTGTTTCTATTGCGTGATACGGAACATAAATCAGGGTTGTATCCTCTCTGCCAGGCTGCTGATTGGAAGGTTGGAAAATGCTTTGCATCAAAAACCAAGAATGTGTTGTGCACGTCAGACCAGTTTACCAGGTGCTCACCAGCACTAACTGGAGAAGCAGCCAATAGGCCCATGGTCACTGGAGGAGCTGCAGAAATGCACAGCTCAGTGGGGAGAGAATGTCCACAGGAAAACTGTTAGTAGTATCTGGTCTTCATGGAGGAGAAGCAAGAAGAGAAACATTTTTTTGAAAGCCATAAGAAGTCCTGTTTTCAGTTTGTAACAAGCCATGTGAGGGACGCAGCGAGCGTGTGGAAGAAGGTGCTCTGGTCAGATGAGACCAATGGGGAACATTCTGGACTAAATGAAAAACGCTATGTGTGGCAGAAAACCAACACTGAAGATCACCCTGAAAACACCATCCCCACCGTCACACATGGTGGTGGCAGCATCATGCTCGGGGGAGGCTTTTCTTCAGCAGGGGCAGGGAAGCTGGTCAGAGTTGATGGGAAGATGAATGGAGCTAAATACAGGGCAATCCTGGAGGAAAAGTTGTTAGAGACTGCAAACTACTTGAGACTGGCGTGTAGGTTCACCTTCTAGCAGGACAACAACCCTAATCAACCTGCCAGAGCTACAATGGAGGGTTTATATAAGAGCATATTCATGTGTGTGAACGTCACCGTCCAGACCGAATCCCAGAGAATCTGTGACGAGACATGAATATTGCTGATCACAGATGTCTCCATCCAATCTCACTGAGCAAGATTTATTTTTTTATTATATTTAGAAAATATTGTATCATTTCCTTTACACGTCACTAATAGTTGACACTTTGTGTTGGGATCACGGAAAGTCTCAATTTAACACATTCAAATTTGTGAGTGGAACGTGAAAAAAATGCGGAAAAGTTCATGGGGTATGAAGACTTTTTCAAGACACAGTATGTACAGCTGGGGTATTGGTTTCTCTCTTTGTAATGTGCTTCCTATTGACTCTTTAAGTGCTGGGGACGATCTGCACGGCAACTTTGCTTCAGTCTTCCGATAATTAATTCTTGACTGAACTAATATTTGGAGGCCAAAGTTTAGCAATCTCTACACCTTTGGTGGATTACATGGGAATGTTTGGGGGATTTTCATTTCTAACTGATACTTTGGGGGTAGCTCTGTTGTGATTCCTTGCTGCGGAAGGTGGACAGTGACCCGGCCCTTGTCACCAGATGAAATGAGGAGGCCAGATGTCACTACTGGGGCAGGACCTAATTATTGAAGAGGCCGAGGGTTTGCTATTATTACACGGGAAGGTGGGATCTGCTTGTTGTGAATACTAGGGAGGTAGAGAGGGCCTGCTGTGACTACTAGGGAAAGGTAGAAAGCCTGCTGTGACTAATGGGGAAGGGTAGAGAGTCTGCTGTGACTAATGGGGAATGGTAGAGAGTCTGCTGTGACTAATGGGGAACGGTAGAGAGTCTGCTGTGACTAATGGGGAAGGGTAGAGAGTCTGCTGTGACTAATGGGGAATGGTAGAGAGTCTGCTGTGACTAATGGGGAAGGGTAGAGAGTCTGCTGTGACTAATGGGGAAGGGTAGAGAGTCTGCTGTGACTAATGGGGAATGGTAGAAAGTCTGCTGTGACTAATGGGGAAGGGTAGAGAGTCTGCTGTGACTAATGGGGAATGGTAGAGAGTCTGCTGTGACTAATGGGGAAGGGTAGAGAGTCTGCTGTGACTAATGGGGAAGGGTAGAGAGTCTGCTGTGACTAATGGGGAATGGTAGAGAGTCTGCTGTGACTAATAGGGAAGGGTAGAGAGTCTGCTGTGACTAATGGGGAATGGTAGAGAGTCTGCTGTGACTAATAGGGAAGGGAAGAGAGTCTGCTGTGACTAATAGGGAAGGGTAGAGAGTCTGCTGTGACTAATGGGGAATGGTAGAGAGTCTGCTGTGACTACTGGGGAAGGGAAGAGAGTCTGCTGTGACTAATAGGGAAGGGTAGAGAGTCTGCTGTGACTACTGGGGAAGAGAAGAGGGCCTGCTTTGATTACTTGGGAAGAGAAGAGGGCCTGCTGTAAATTCTAATAACTAGATGCAATATCACAGCCTGAACACTAGATGGCTCCAGATGCAAATGTAAAAAGCAGCGACATCTTCAATGGTTGATAACAGGGAACACTACATTGATTTTACCTACAAACAAAAAATATCTTTTAGTTTTCCTGTCCCTTAGGATGGAGTTCAGGAGCGTTTACGGGAAAGTTATGATCACTGACTAGCTCTGGTCCTGATGACCTCGGCCTTAGGACATTGTCGGGTCGCTGGAACTGCAGGACAGTTTGCTCTTGTAAACATCGAAACTCAACCATTCAATGACATTTTCAGCTGAAGTCACTTGAACAGCTGCCCATGATCAGCGCGCTGGGTGCTAGTGAGGGGGTGAGGAACAGATATCAGTCAGTGCAGTCAGCTCACATGTCATTCACTAAGAGCAAACTGAGACCTGGTGATTAGCACTAATGTGCTGCTGTCACTCCAGGCCAAAGCCACAGGCAGAGGAGTCCGCAGCGAAACCGAATACAGAGTCACTGATCATTCACTGCAGCTTGTCACTGTGCACATAAATATATCTACTATTATACTGCCCCCTATGTACAAGAATATAACTACTATAATACTGCTCCTATATACAAGAATATAACTACTATAATACTGCCCCATATACACGAATGTAACTACTATAATACTGCTCCTATATACAAGAATAAAACTACTATTATACTGCCCCTATGTACAAGAATATAACTACTATAATACTGCTCCCTATGTACAAGAATATAACTACTATAATACTGCTCCCTATGTACAAGAATATAACTACTATAATACTGACTCCTATATACAAGAATATAACTACTATAATACTGCCCCATGTACACGAATGTAACTACTATAATACTGCCTCCTATGTACAAGAATATAACTACTATTATACTGCCCCTATGTACAAGAATATAACTACTATAATACTGCCCCTATGTACAAGAATATAACTACTATAATACTGCCCCTATGTACAAGAATATAACTACTATAATACTGACTCCTATATACAAGAATATAACTACTATAATACTGCCCCATGTACACGAATGTAACTACTATAATACTGCCTCCTATGTACAAGAATATAACTACTATAATACTGCCCCTATGTACAAGAATATAACTACTATAATACTGCTCCCTATGTACAAGAATATAACCACTATAATACTGCTCCTATGTACAAGAATATAACTACTATAATACTGCCCCTATGTACAAGAATATAACTACTATAATACTGCCCCTATGTACAAGAATATAACTACTATAATACTGCCCCTATGTACAAGAATATAACTACTATAATACTGCCCCTATGTACAAGAATATAACTAGTATAATACTGCTCCTATGTACAAGAATATAACTAGTATAATACTGCCCCTATGTACAAGAATATAACTACTATAATACTGCCCCTATGTACAAGAATATAACTACTATAATACTGCCCCTATGTACAAGAATATAACTACTATAATACTGCCCCTATGTACAGGAATATAACTACTATAATACTGCCCCTATGTACAAGAATATAACTACTATAATACTGCCCCTATGTACAAGGATATAACTACTATAATACTGCCCCTATGTACAAGAATATAACTGCTATAATACTGCTCCTATGTACAAGAATATAACTACTATAATACTGCTCCTATGTACAAGAATATAACTACTATAATACTGCCCCTATGTACAAGAACATAACTACTATAATACTGCCCCTATGTGCAAGAATATACCTTCTATAATACTGCCCCTATGTACAAGAATATAACTACTATAATACTGCCCCTATGTACAAGAATATAACTACTATAATACTGCCCCTATGTACAAGAATATAACTACTATAATACTGCTCCTATGTACAAGAATATAACTACTATAATACTGCTCCTATGTACAAGAATATAACTACTATAATACTGCTCCTATGTACAAGAATATAACTACTATAATAATACTGCCCCTATGTACAAGAATATAACTACTATAATACTGCCCCTATGTACAAGAATATAACTGCTATAATACTGCCCCTATGTACAAGAATATAACTACTATAATACTGCTCCTATGTACAAGAATATAACTACTATAATAATACTGCTCCTATGTACAAGAATATAACTACTATAATACTGCTCCTATGTACAAGAATATGACTACTATAATACTGCTCCTATGTACAAGAATATAACTACTATAATAATACTGCCCCTATGTACAAGAATATAACTACTATAATACTGCCCCTATGTACAAGAATATAACTACTATAATACTCTCCCTATGTACAAGAATATAACTACTATAATACTGCCCCTATGTACAAGAATATAACTACTATAATACTGCTCCCTATATACAAGAATATAACTACTATAATACTGCCCCCTATGTACAAGAATATAACTACTATAATACTGCCCCCTATGTACAAGAATATAACTACTATAATACTGCTCCTATGTACAAGAATATAACTACTATAATACTGCTCCTATGTACGAGAATATAACTGCTATAATATTCCCGCTGCATATAAATCCTATTGCAATGAGTTTGTGGTGCGTCTGGTTGTCAGGTTGTCAGTGCCCTCGGATGGCGGTAGAGCTGATGTTTCTATGTAGTCTTTCCTTTGTTACTATGTAGCACATCCTGTTGCTTCTCATTGTCCTATGGGACAGAGTCAGGTCTCTGGGGCCTCTGCTGACTCTTCCAGGCCCGTGGCGGTGTCTCTGTGGCATGCTAATTACACAGGATGACGTCCTGTAAGAATGTGGTAGCCATGGACCGTATCTTGCAGATCAGATGCCGGGGAGCAGAGTGCGGCACTCGTCCGATGTGTCAGGTTGTGTTTTGGTGTCATGCAGTAAATGTCCTGAATTTTAGGAGTGTTGTAGAGAGCAGTCCTCGGATTATGACGCCGCACCTGCGGATGAATGCGGCTTGTGTTCCTTGCTGGCCCTGAGCCATAATATGTGACTCTGAGCCAACACTAAGTGCGTAGAGCGAGCCCTGACCGAGATGTCAGGTGAGTGAGGCACGGCGGAGATCACACCTATAGGATCTATAGGTACGGGCCATAGCGGGGATCCTGGCAGCATTGTCATGGCGGGGTCCGTGGTCAGACGCATTAGGATTTTCTTTCTTGTGGCGTGACTTGTTTTGTCTTGTGAATACGATTGAGGACAATCTACAGTGAGAATCCACAGCAGGAGAAAGGTCCTAGTGTCGACCAGATGACGGTGAATCCGTGAGTTCTGTGACCCCCAAGTTACTGCTCGGAGATTTGGAGAAACTGGAGGCAGAGAAGGGACAATCGAGGTTTCCAAAATGTCCAGATATGTACGAAATAGTAATGTGCTGGGTGAAGCTGCCGCTGGGAAAGACTGAGGGGCAGTGGTGGACAGTAAAGTGACCGGCGGTCAGTGCCAGGCAGCTGCTGCAAAGGCAAATAAAATCATGGGGTGCAGCGACATGACGAGAACATAGTTTTGGTTCTATAAAAGTCACTAGCGCGGCCACACTTAGATAAGAGATCTAGAGATTAAAAAGGTTTCTTCATCATCACAGGTGGTGATTCTAATGTGAGAGCAGTTAGAGAATGGATTGCTTACTGTAAGAGCAGTGAGACTATGGATTCTTTACTGTAAGGGCAGTGAGACTATGGATTCTTTACTGTAAGAGCAGTGAGACTATGGATTCTTTACTGTAAGGGCAGTGAGACTATGGATTCTTTACTGTAAGAGCAGTGAGACTATGGATTCTTTACTGTAAGGGCAGTGAGACTATGGATTCTTTACTGTAAGAGCAGTGAGACTATGGATTCTTTACTGTAAGAGCAGTGAGACTATGGATTCTTTACTGTAAGAGCAGTGAGACTATGGATTGCTTACTGTAAGAGCACTGAGACTATGGATTCTTTACTGTAAGGGCAGTGAGACTATGGATTCTTTACTGTAAGAGCAGTGAGACTATGGATTCTTTACTGTAAGAGCAGTGAGACTATGGATTGCTTACTGTAAGAGCACTGAGACTATGGATTCTTTACTGTAAGGGCAGTGAGACTATGGATTATTTACTGTAAGAGCAGTGAGACTATGGATTCTTTACTGTAAGAGCAGTGAGACTATGGATTCTTTACTGTAAGAGCAGTGAGGCTATGGATTCTTTACTGTAAGAGCAGTTATACTATGTATTCTTTACTGTATGAGCAGTGAGACTATGGATTCTTTACTGTAAGAGCAGTGAGACTATGGATTCTTTACTGTAAGAGCAGTGAGACTATGGATTCTTTACTGTAAGAGCAGTGAGGCTATGGATTCTTTACTGTAAGAGCAGTGATACTATGTATTCTTTACTGTATGAGCAGTGAGACTATGAATTCTTTACTGTAAGGGCAGTGAGACTATGGATTCTTTACTGTAAGAGCAGTGAGACTATGGATTCTTTACTGTAAGAGCAGTGAGACTATGGATTGCTTACTGTAAGAGCACTGAGACTATGGATTCTTTACTGTAAGGGCAGTGAGACTATGGATTCTTTACTGTAAGAGCAGTGAGACTATGGATTCTTTACTGTAAGAGCAGTGAGACTATGGATTGCTTACTGTAAGAGCACTGAGACTATGGATTCTTTACTGTAAGGGCAGTGAGACTATGGATTATTTACTGTAAGAGCAGTGAGACTATGGATTCTTTACTGTAAGAGCAGTGAGACTATGGATTCTTTACTGTAAGAGCAGTGAGGCTATGGATTCTTTACTGTAAGAGCAGTTATACTATGTATTCTTTACTGTATGAGCAGTGAGACTATGGATTCTTTACTGTAAGAGCAGTGAGACTATGGATTCTTTACTGTAAGAGCAGTGAGACTATGGATTCTTTACTGTAAGAGCAGTGAGGCTATGGATTCTTTACTGTAAGAGCAGTGATACTATGTATTCTTTACTGTATGAGCAGTGAGACTATGGATTCTTTACTGTAAGAGCAGTGAGACTATGTATTCTTTACTGTAAGAGCAGTGAGTCTATGGATTCTTTACTGTAAGAGCAGTGAGACTATGGGTTCTTTACTGTAAGAGCAGTGATACTATGTATTCTTTACTGTATGAGCAGTGAGACTATGGATTCTTTACTGTAAGAGCAGTGAGTCTATGGATTCTTTACTGTATGAGCAGTGAGACTATGGATTCTTTACTGTATGAGCCGTGAGACTATGGATTCTTTACTGTATGAGCAGTGAGACTATGGATTCTTTACTGTATGAGCCGTGAGACTATGGATTCTTTACTGTAAGAGCAGTGAGTCTATGTATTCTTTACTGTAAGAGCATTGAGACTATGGATTCTTTACTGTAAGAGCAGTGATACTATGGATTCTTTACTGTATGAGCAGTGAGACTATGGATTATTTACTGTAAGAGCAGTGAGACAATGGATTCTTTACTGTATGAGCAGTGAGACTATGGATTATTTACTGTATGAGCAGTGAGGCTATTGATTCCTTACTGTAAGAGCAGTGAGACTATGGATTCCTTACTGTAAGAGCAGTCAGAATATGGATTCTTTACTATAAGAGCAGTGACAATATGGATTCTTTACTGTAAGAGCAGTGATTATATGGATTCTTTACTGTGAAAACAGTGAGGCTATGGGTTTCTTACTGTAACATGTGTGAGACAATGGGTTCTTTACTATGCGAGTAGCAATACTATGTATATTTTACTATACAAGCAGTGAGATCATGGATTCTTAATTTTGTGACTATTGAGATCCTGGATTCTTTACTGTGAAAGCAGTGACACTATGGACTCCTCACTGTAAAAGAAATGAGACTATGGACTCCTTACTGTAAGAAAAAAGAGACTATGGATTCTTTATTGCAAGAGCAGTGGCACTGTGGATTCTTTACTGTAAGAGTAGTGACACTATAGATTCTTTACTGTAAGAGCAGTGAGACTACGGACTCTTTACTGCATGAGCAGTGACACTATGGATTCCTTAGTTTCGGAGCAGTGAGAATATGGATTCCTTACTGTAAGAGCAGTGAGACTATGAATTCCTTACTGTAAGAGCAGTGAGACTATGGATTCTTTACTGTAAGAGAAGTGAGACTATGGATTATTTACTGTAAGAGCAGTGAGGCTATAGATTCTTTACTGTATGAGCAATGAGACTATGGATTCCTTACTGTAAGAGCTGTGAGACAATAAATTAATTACTGTACGAGCAGTGACACTATGGATTATTTACTGTAAGAGCTGTGACACAATACTATAGATTCCTTAATGTAAGAGAAATGAGACTATGGATTCTTTACTGTATGAGCAATGACACTATGGATTCCTTAGTTTTGGAGCAGTGACATTATAGATTCCTTACTGTAAGAGCAGTGAGACTATGGGACTCTCTGTCACATGATGTGATCATTGATTCATTGCACAAGTTCTAGAAGGACCTGGACTCTGTTCTAAAAAATATAATATGATAGGTTACGGACTCTGTGATGGGACATTGATCCAATGATTTATTCTAAGTGCCATATCGGGAGTCAGAAAATAAAAATTTCCCTGTTATGGGGCACTCAGTCATTAATCTCAGGGAGGTTTTTGCCTTTCAGTTATAAGGCCCTTAAAGAGAGGTGGCCACAGTGACTGGGCATAGCGGGTCAAGGGCTCGCCTACGCCAGCTGAAACTTCAACTGAATGTGCGTCCTCGGACGCACATCCAGTTAAAGTGTATTGTGTCGCACAGACACATCGTGTCTGTGCGCCACATTACACGCTGCCGGCAATCAGAGGTCTGCAGTTGATGTCGGCGTGCACGTGACGGACTGCACGGCAGTGACGTCAGCTGTCGGCTTCACAAGAGGCCACGAGTGGCGGGGATCAAAGGGAAGGTGAGTATTTATTATTTTTAAAAAAAAAATCAGTGGCCGTACTAGTATAGTGACTATGGGGTGCATTATACTTTATGGATGACTATGGGTGGTGCATTATTCTTTATCGATGACTATGGGGGTGAATTATACTATATGGAGAACTATGGGGTGCATTAAACTTTATAGATGGCTATTGGTGGTGCATTATACTATATGGAGAACTGTGGGGTGCATTAAACTGTATAGATGGCTATGGGGGTGCATTATACTATATGGAGAACTATGGGGTGCATTAAACTTTATAGATAGCTATGGGGGGTGCATTATACTATATGGAGAACTATGAGGTGCATTATACTTTATAGATAGCTATGGAGGTGCCTTATACTATATGGAGAACTATGGGGTGCATTATACTTTATAGATAGCTATGGAGGTGCATTATACTATATGGAGAACTATGGGGTGCATTAAACTTTATAGATGGCTATTGGTGGTGCATTATACTATATGGAGAACTATGGGGTGCATTAAACTGTATAGATGGCTATGGGGGTGCATTATACTATATGGAGAACTATGGGGTGCATTAAACTTTATAGATAGCTATGGGGGGTGCATTATACTATATGGAGAACTATGGGGTGCATTATACTTTATAGATAGCTATGGAGGTGCATTATACTATATGGAGAACTATGGGGTGCATTAAAGTGTATAGATGGCTATGGGGGTGCATTATACTATATGGAGAACTATGGGGTGCATTAAACTGTATAGATGGCTATGGAGGTGCATTATACTATATGGAGAACTATGGGGTGCATTATACTTTATAGATAGCTATGGAGGTCCATTATACTATATGGAGAACTATGGGGTGCATTATACTTTATAGATAGCTATGGAGGTGCATTATACTATATGGAGAACTATGGGGTGCATTAAAGTGTATAGATGGCTATGGGGGTGCATTATACTATATGGAGAACTATGGGGTGCATTAAACTGTATAGATGGCTATGGGGGGTGCATTATACTATGTGGAGAACTATGGGGTGAATTATACTTCTACTATGGGGCCCCATGACTTCCATGTTCGCTCCTGATGAGTATATATATTTTTTCTATACATTAAAGAACACTGGCAGAATGGGAGACTTGTACCAAGATGGGGGATATATATGCCAGGATTGGGCCAGGATGAGGGACATGTATACAAGGGTGGAGGGTGCATATATTATATATTTTATTCAGGATTTAGGGGGCACAGTCCATATCTTGCATCAGGGCTCATCAGACCCTAGTTACACCACTGGTGGCTAATCCTGTTTGGTCCCAACTAGGGTTGAGCGACTTTTACTTTTTTAAGATCGAGTCGGGATTCGCGAAACCCGACTTTCTGAAAAGTCGAGTCGAGTGAAATCGGCCGATTATCGCGAAGAGTCGGAGATCGACCGAAACACGAAACAACCCAATGGGAAATTATTCCTCCTCCTCCGCACAAGCGATAAGATGGCGATAGGCGTGCACGCCCCTGACACCTATGTCATCACGCTGCCCACGCTCCTTCATTGGCTGAAAAATGGCGCTGAACGCATCATACGAAACGCGACTTTGCCGCGAAGATCGACGACCACATGGCCGATCCCACACTAGGGTCGGGTTTCATGAAACCCGACTTTGCCAAAAGTCGGCGACTTTTGAATTTGTCCGATCCGTTTCGCTCAACCCTAGTCCCAACCCCTTTTTTTTCAGTTGCTAACTCCTGTACATGGCTCTTTTTCCAGAAAAACTGAATTGTTAACAAGGGGCAAGGACTTGGCCCAGCGGTCATGGAAATGGTGAACGATAAAGCTCATTATCATAATGGTCCACTTTGCTATGAGGCCCTTTTTAGTTTTTGCCATCTACTGTAGGGGATAAACATTTTGATAGTTTGTGCCATATATCAAGAAGAGACTCAAAGCTCAAAATGCACAAAAAGTAGTTTTCCTGCCCAATCAGGGACTTAGGAGGCATGGAGTCTGTAAGAGGACAACTAATATACACTGTAAAATAAAAAAGGAATTCAACTGCATTCAACAAAGCAAAACAATCTGTTGAAAAACTTACTGAAAGAGGAAAACACCAAGAACAATACAAATTCCCTAAAGAGTATAATTATATTCATCACAATCCATGATAATATCTCAAAATTATACAAAAATAGATAAAAAGAAGAAAAAGCAATATGGGCAAAAATACATAGTATCGCACAGACCCTCAGAGACTCGACACGTTTTTTTATTAAATTCTATGTTGTAAACATTTACAAGGCAGGGCAAGGAAACCGTACTGTCTGTGTCTATATAGCTTAGAAGAAGAAACAGGGAGGCAGTACTCTCTGTGCCTACATCACTTACAGGAAGAGGCAAGGGGGCAGTTGTATATGATCTCCTATCTTTTGGAGAAAGAGAAAAGGAGGTAGCACTATCTGTCCCTACATTACTAACATGAAGAGGCAGCACTACCTGTGCCTTCAGTATTGCAGTGAGAGACAGGTATGAGTACTACAAGTGCTTCTCACTAAATTAGAATATCATCAAAAAGTTAATTTATTTCAGTTCCTCAATACAAAAAGTGAAACTCATATATTCCATAGATTATTACAGACAGAGTGATCTATTTCATGTGTTTCTTTCTGTTAATATTGATGATTATGGCTTACAGCCAATGAAAATCCCTACTGTTTCCGTAGCTCCACAATCATGGGGAAGACTGCTGACCTGACAGATGTCCAGAAGGCAGTCACTGACACACTCCACAAGGAGGGGAAGCCACAAAAGGTCATTGATGAAGAATCTGGCTGTTCACAGAGTGCTGTATCCAAGAATATTAATGGAAAGTGGAAGGAAAAAGTGTGGTAGAGAAAGGTGCACAAGCAACCGGGATAACCGCAGCCTGGAAAGGATTGTTAAGAAAAGGCCATTCCAAAATGTGGGGAAGATTGACAAGGAGTGGACTGCTGCTGCAGTCATTGCTACAAGAGCCACCACACACAGACGTGTCCAGGACATGGGCTACAAGTGTCACATTCCTTGTGTCCGGCCACTCATGACCAATAGACAACGCCAGAAGCATCTTACCTGGGCCAAGGAGAAGAAGAACCGGACTGTTGTCAGTGGTCCAAGGTGTTGTGTTCAGATGAAAGTAAATTTTGCTTTTCATTTGGAAATCAAGGTGCCGGAGTCTGGAGGAAGAGTGGAGAGGCCACAATCCAAGCTGCTGGAGGTCTAGTGTGAAGTCTCCACAATCAGTGATGGTTTGGGGAGCCATGTCATCTGCTGGTGTAGGTCCACTGTGTTTTATCAAGACCAAAGTCAGCGCAGCCGTCTACCAGGACATTTTAGAGCTCTTCATGCTTCCCTCTGCCGACAAGCTTTTTGGAGATGGAAATGTCATTCTCCAGCAGGACTTGGCCCCTGTCCACACTGCCAAAAGTACCAATACCTGGTGTACAAACAACATTATCACTGGGCTTGATTGGCTGCAAACTCGCCTGACCTTAACCCCATAGAGAATCTATGGGGAATTGTCAAGAGGAAGATGAGAGACACCAGACCCAACAATACAGACGAGCTGAAGGCTGCTATCAAAGCAACCTGGGCTTCCATAGCCCCTCAGCAGCGCCACAGGCTGATCGCCTCCATGCCACGCCGTATTGATGCAGTAATTGATGCAAAAGGAGCCCTGACCAAGTATTGGGCGCATTTACTGAACATACATTTCAGTAGGACAACATTTCCGATTATAAAATCATTTTTCAAGCCGGTGTTATAAAGTATTCTAATTTACTGAGATAATGACTTTTGGGTTTTCATTGGCTGAAAGCCATAATCATCAACATTAACAGAAATAAACACGTGAAATAGATCACTCTGTGTGTAATGACTATATAATATATGAGATTTACTTTTTGTATTGAAGAACTGAAATAAATTAACATTTTGATGATATTCTAATTTTGTGAGAAGCCCCTGTACATACACCTTCTTATTAAACAGTAGATACAAAGGTTATCCAACAGTGTCACATAGGAGGGGCTTAAATATTTCAGCTCATAAGATGGTATCACACGTTAGGCTTAGCTGCGTAGCTTAGCCCACAGTATGGTACTTTATGAGCTTAGATACAGCAGCTCAGCAGATAGTATCGCACATGGTGTGCTCGGATACACCTGCAGCACGTGCACTCAGGTAGACGTATGGCGCGGGTAGGGTTAACCTTGGCTCTCCTGCTGTGTCCCATGCTGTCAAGGACACCCGAGTGGTATTAACATAACAATGGTGTGTGGCCCCAGGAGTGACACTTCGCAGTGCGGCCCCGGGTGCCCGGTTACCTAGCAGCCCTGTTTACCTGCGGTATGTGCAGCTTCACCTGTGGCATGCAGAACACACCTGAGCGTGGGAGCCTGACACTGATCCTGGGATCCTGAGCGGACCTCCGACAGGTACGACCCCCAATATTAGGCTGCCTTGTGTCTGGGGGTCACTTACTTATGAGCCCCCTCATATCTGGAAGTAAGAGCCTTGTCTAACAATGGTGGACGGCAGGTTTGTCAGGCTAGTAATGAGGGTCTCTGCTGCAATAAGGTCACCCCCCCCCCCATGACCAGTTTGATACCAGGGCACCGGGGTTCTAAAACCACAAGACCCCTTTATATATAGGATCCCTTTAAACATCTTACTGTGTTATATGTGTCCGGATCCTTATACCTTCTAACAGTTTGCATAATTCGATAGTTTGTTACAATGTATCAGTGAAAGTCAAATGTATCAGTCTGGAGTCCTGATAATCTCATGGAAGATTTGTCTGGACTCTACACAATTGTAACAAACCCTCAGCTGCCATTATTATCTCTATACTTTATTTAACCCCTGGAAACCAAGAAATTAGAGAGAATAGAAGCAAGAAGTAAATCCGAGAATTGTAGAACTTTTTATGATTCAATAATTGACCTTTTAGGCTATGTGCACACGTTCAGGATTTCTTGCAGAAATTTCCTGAGCAAAACCGGACATTTTCTGCAAGAAATCTGCATGCGTTTTTTTCTGTGTTTTTGATGTTTGTTTTTTTTCCGGAGCTTCCTAATGCATTAAATAGCGGGAAAAACGCAAAAAATTCGCAAAATTAATGAACATGCTGCATTTTTTACCGCGATGCGTTTTTTTCACGGAAAAAAACGCATCATGTGCACAAAAATTGCGGAATGCATTCTAAATGATGGGATGCATAATGTATGCTTTTTTTAGCGCTTTTATAGCGAAAAAACGCCAAAAAAAACACAACGTGTGCACACAGCTTTACAACTTCTCTGGCCTCCAGAATAAGATACATATTATTATTGATGATGATGATGATGATGATGATGATGATGATGATGATGAAGATTATTATTAAAGCCCTGTTGATTCCATGGTGCTGATGTGAAGAGGGTGACATACCGGTACATATAATACATATCTAAAATTCAGTAACAATCAGTGACAGACTGGTACAGGGGGAGAAGACCCTCATGAGCTTACAGTCTACAGGGTAATGGGGAATATCCAAAAATAATATCCAATAACCAAAGTCACCACAGAGGGGGATCTAACGAGAAGTCCCCCCTACACATTAGAATAATGTCTGCCAATAATGACGTGTTCTGCCCAACGTCTAATGTGTATGGGATCCCCGGACAATTGATTGTCGAGAGATAAGGATCTGACATGTTTAAATTTCGATCTGCTGATCCCACTGTTCCCCCAGAGATAAGCTGCCGCCTGCCAATGGCTGTCATAGAGAACACAGGAGCGAGGCCATGTCTAATAGGTGTCCTAAGGCTGGTTTCACATTTGCGGTTATTGTCCGCAACCACAAACACATGGAAAAACGCATGATAACGCAGCGCTTTTTATCTGCATCAGCTTACGCATGACGGCAAAAAAATGCAGCGTTTGTTTTTACATGCGCTTGCGCTTTTCCTGCGCATGCGTTTGATATTTCCAGGAGGGCGTGTCTCAATGGGCGTGTCTAAATCAGTTCCTGGACATGCGCAGTCCGAAGTACGTAAGCGCATCGAACGCATGCGTACGCAAAGACATGCGTTCCCACAGACAGTAGTGCGTTTTTTTTTAACGCACTCATCCGCATGCGCATGCCTGCGCATATTTGACGGAAGTTTGCTGCCTCCAGAATTGCAACATGTTGCGTTAGCCGCGCCCAGCCGCACAAGCCGAAACGACGCATGCGTAGTCAAAACGCAGTCGAAAGCATACAAACGCACGTACCTGCGTCCACAACGTTAAAGATAGGAAAACATGACGCATGCGGATGTATGCGGCCGAAACGCTGCGGACACAACCGCAAATGTGAAACCAGCCTTATGCAGATATTTCTCTTATTAGACATGGCCTCCTCTGCACTTACAGGTAGGGAGAAAAGTATGTGCCCCCTTCACATCACCTTTGTAGATATTATTTGTGCACTTTATGACGCTAGTATTTATGGTGTTGTTATTGGGCACTGTGTGGTGTGATACAGTGACCCCTGTTACAGGTAGGGGGCGCTGCATGGTCTCCTCGGGATATGCATGGAGGCGTATCTGTGATTATGATGGTGAAACAGTGACCGGCAGGATTGTAAATGGCCGGTATGTGTCGCAGAAGGAGTCTGCGCTCTAAGCCTGAAGTAAGGTTGTGCTGGGACCTGTAGTCCCTCAAGTATTTGTGTTTGTTTATAATAGGGAGGCTTGCAAGGTTAGTCGGAGAGCTGGGTGGGACTGGCTAACCACACACACCTCCCACTCAGGGGGTGAGGTTGCAGGTTTATAATGTGACCATGGTGTGGTCACATGGTTCTGAGTGGATGGATCTGTTTGGTCCATGTGCAAGGTCCTGGAAGCCTATGTGTTGGGAGTGATATCACCCTGAATAGCACGTGGTGGGGCTTTGGCACTGAAGGCTTGTGTGTTGGGAGATCCTGGGAGTAGGTTTGGATCCCTGAATAGCGCACTGAGAGGCTGTGGAGCTGAAGCCCTGGGTGTTGGGAGGTCCAGAGTGTGGACTGGATCCCTGAAGAGCACGAGGTGAGGCCATGGATCTGCAGGGCCGGTGACAGCTACTGTGTTGGGGAAGCTACCGTCCCTCGGTGGGTCTGGACAGACTGATGTGTGCCTGCCAGGCAAGTTGGTGATCCCTGTACGGCAGATTTCCAGAGGATAGAGAGAACTGACAAGGAGTCAGCGGGTGGAGCAGGAGCTCCCGTAAGGTACCTCCACAGACTCTTGGTGCTTATTGTGTTCCATGAACTAATGAACTGTGCGGCATGCGGTCACCCATGGCAACTGGACAAAGTAAGATCCAGCATGTTTAGTGTCTATGAGATGAAGCCGTATATGAAGTGATGTAATGAACTGTTCGTGGTTGCGGTTTATGATACATGAATAAACTGGATAGACTGTTTTGTGTTAAAAACCGTGCCCATGCGCATTTATCTCGTTGCCAAGCGAGTGTCCCCCAACACATGCAGTGAGCGCTATCTCACAATGGCGACATTATTTGTGCACCTTATGACACTGGTACTTATTGTGTTATATATATATATATATATATATATATATATATATATATATATATATACGGTATATATAATGTACAGTGGGTACGGAAAGTATTCAGACCCCTTTACATTTTTCACTCTTTGTTTCATTGCAGCCATTTGGTAAATTCAAAAAAGTTCATTTTTGCTCTGCCCCCATCTTGACTGAAAAAAGCTGAAATGTAGAAATTTTTGCAAATATAATAAAAAATAAAAATGTAAATATCACATAGTCATAAGTCTTCAGACCCTTTGCTCAGACACTCACATTTAAGTCACATGCTGGCAATTTATGATCCTCCTTGAGATGGTTCTACTCCTTCATTGGAGTCCAGCTGTGTTTAATTAAACTGATAGGACTTGATTTGGAAAGGCGCACACCTGTCTATATAAGACCTCACAGCTCACAGTGCATGTCAGACCAAATGAGGATCATGAGGTCAAAGGAACTGGCCAAGGAGCTCAGAGACAGAATTGTGGCAAGGCACAGATCTGGCCAAGGTTACAACAGAATTTCTGCAGTACTCAAGGTTCGTAGGAGCACAGTGGCCTCCATAATCCTTAAATGGAAGAAGTTTGGGAGCACCAGAAGTCTTCCTAGACCTGGCCGTCCAGCCAAACTGAGCAATCGTGGGAGAGGAGCCTTGATGAGAGAGGTAAAGGAGAACCCCAAGATCACTGTGGCTGAGCTCCAGAGATGCAGTAGGGAGATGGGAGAAAGTTCCACAAAGTCACCTATCACTGCAGCCCTCCACCAGTCGGGCCTTTATGGCAGAGTGGCCCGACGGAAGCCTCTCCTCAGTGCAAGACATATGAAAGCCGCATAGAGTTTGCTAAAAAACACATGAAGAACTCCCAGACTATGAGAAATAAGACTCTCTGGTCTGATGAGATGAAGATGGTGATAATTCTAAGCGGTATGTGTGGAGAAAACCAGGCACTGCTCATCACCTGCCCAATACAATCCCAACAGTGAAACATGGTGGTGGCAGCATCATGCTATGGGGGTGTTTTTCAGCTGCAGGGACAGGATGACTGGTTGTCATTGAAGGAAACATGAATGCTGCCAAGCACAGAGATATCCTGGATGAAAATCTCTTCCAGAGTGCTCTGGACCTCAGACTTGGCCGAAGGTTCACCATCCAACAAGACAATGACCCTAAGCACACAGCTAAAATAACAAAGGAGTGGCTTCAGAACAACTCTGTGACCATTCTTGACCGGCCCAGCCAGAGCCCTGACCTAAACCCAATGGAGCATCTCTGGAGAGACCTGAAAATGCGAATTGCTACCGCGGTCAAAAAACGCGTCGGAAGGAGGCCTAATTAACGAGGACATAGTTATATGCAGCGACTTCCTGCGCATCAGGGTTAGAAAATCCAAATGCGATCCCACCGGTAGAGGCACATGGGTCCTGGTTAACTCTACAGAGGGCCCAGCTTGCCCACTAAAAATGGTTAAAACATACGCCGTAATAAGACACGCTGGTAGATTTTTCTTCACTCATACAGACGGGTCCCCTCTGACCAAGTACCAATTCCAGGCAATGTTCAAGCTATGCTTGAAAAAAACCGGCGCAAATCCAAAGGAGTACGGAACACATTCTTTCCGGATAGGGGCGGCCACAGAGGCAGCTAGGGCAGGAGTGTCAGAGGCCGAAGTTCAGAGAATGGGTCGTTGGAAGTCCGCATGCTTCGCCAGATACATAGACCCGACTTGCTTAATTAACATGTGTTGTCTCTTACAGGGGTTGAAGTTTGGGTGGTAGGAGATTCCTACGTACACTGGGCCGAAAAGAGGGCCAAACTGCGGCCAGGAGGAACAAATCTCTACATCCCGGGAATAAAAGTTAACTGGAGGGGTATCAGAGGCCTCCGGTGGAAACAGGTGTTCAAGGAGATGGTGGGCTTAGCAAGGATGTCGGAACGCCCGGTGATATTGGTGTTACACGCGGGTGGCAATGACCTGGGCAAACAAAAGGTGGCCGAATTGTACAAATGGGTGACAACGGATACGGAACAGTTCAGCAGTCTGTTCAGGAACATGATTCTGGTGTGGTCGGAGATAACACCACGGGCCGAATGGCGTGGTGCAAGAGATAAAAAAGCCATAGAGCACAAGGGTGAAATTCAATGCTCGGATCGGAAAATATGTGAGAGGAAGAGGCGGTATCGCGATTCATCACCAATACCTACAAAAGAAAAACACGCCACAATTAAGACCGGACGGAGTTCACCTAACAGACATTGGCCTCGATATTTTTCTGTCTGGTTTACAGGACGGGGTTGAACAGGCCCTAAAAGTGTTGGGTGGGGTCGGAGTCCCGCGTAGGTAATACACGGGATCCTCCGTGGCGGAAGAAGCGGAGGAGGGCAAAGGTCGTAGTCGCTCGTTGGTCCAATTCCCCTGTCGATCACGGACAGGAGCTCGGCGCGAGCCGCTCGTTACGATATGTAATTGCCTTTCTCTGCTTATTTAATGAATAAACTGTGACCGACCTGTTCAACCCACCTAGGACTGCGTGTGTTTCATTACGGGATTGATGGGAGGGGGGAAGGCACTGGTTACGACACCCAGGTCTCCACAGTCTGGCAGACGCGGTACTGTATAAGGTGCGCGTCTCTGACTGGGGAGCACCCATAGAGAGCAGCACGGAAAGGTTGTCAGTGCCAGTTCCCCCCTGGCATCACTCCCCTTTAGTGATGCACTAATTGGAAGACCCCCAGCCGGCCAGTGTTCACTGGAGGGGAGGGGTCCTACGGCCACTCCTACAGGGGTTAAATCCAGGTGTCCGGCCGGGAACTTTCTCTTTTCCTCCCGGCGGACACCTGGAAGCATTGTCCCACCCTCCCTCCCTTTTTAAAGGCTAAAGATGATACTAACCTGCGGGATGATGTAGATTTGTAAATGCTATTGTAATATTTTACGTTAAAAAAAAAAATAAAAAAATGTACATACGTATGTGATATAACTAACTCTGGTAACCTTTATTAAGTCACAGCGGAAGAAGCGGAGGAGGGCAAAGGTCGTAGTCGCTCGTTGGTCCAATTCCCCTGTCGATCACGGACAGGAGCTCAGCGCGAGCGGCCGTTACGATATGTAATTGCCCTTCTCAGCTTATTTAATGAATAAACTGTGACCGACCTGTTCAACCCACCTAGGACTGCGTGTGTTTCATTACGGGATTGATGGGAGGGGGGAAGGCACTGGTTACGACACCCAGGTCTCCACAGTCTTCCTAGACCTGACCATCCAGCCAAACTGAGCAATCGTGGGAGAGGAGCCTTGATGAGAGAGGTAAAGGAGAACCCCAAGATCACTGTGGCTGAGCTCCAGAGATGCAGTAGGGAGATGGGAGAAAGTTCCACAAAGTCACCTATCACTGCAGCCCTCCACCAGTCGGGCCTTTATGGCAGAGTGGCCCGACGGAAGCCTCTCCTCAGTGCAAGACATATGAAAGCCGCATAGAGTTTGCTAAAAAAACACATGAAGGACTCCCAGACTATGAGAAATAAGATTCTCTGGTCTGATGAGATGAAGATGGTGATAATTCTAAGCGGTATGTGTGGAGAAAACCAGGCACTGCTCATCACCTGCCCAATACAATCCCCACAGTGAAGCATGGTGGTGGCAGCATCATGCTATGGGGGTGTTTTTCAGCTGCAGGGACAGGATGACTGGTTGTCATTGAAGGAAACATGAATGCTGCCAAGCACAGAGATATCCTGGATGAAAACCTCTTCCAGAGTGCTCTGGACCTCAGACTTGGCCGAAGGTTCACCATCCAACAAGACAATGACCCTAAGCACACAGCTAAAATAACAAAGGAGCAGCTTCAGAACAACTCTGTGACCATTCTTGACCGGCCCAGCCAGAGCCCTGACCTAAACCCAATGCAGCATCTCTGGAGAGACCTGAAAATGGCGTCCACCAATGTTCACCATCCAACCTGACGGAACTGGAGAGGATCTGCAAGGAAGAATGACAGACGATCCCCAAATCCAGGTGTGAAAAACTTGTTGCATCATTCCCAAGAAAACTCATGGCTGCACTAGCTCAAAAGGTGCTTCTACTCAATACTGAGCAAAGGGTCTGAATACTTATGACCAGGGGATAGTTCAGGCTTTCTTTTTAAATAAATTTGCAAAAATTTCTACATTTCTGTTTTTTTTTTTTCAGTCAAGATGGTGTGCATAGTGTACATTAATGAGAAAAAATGAACTTTTTTGAATTTACCAAATGGCTGCAATGAAACAAAGAGTGAAATGTAAAGGGGTCTGAATACTTTCCGTACCCACTGTATATACACCCAGTTGGGACCCAACTCGTCAGCCCGCTCCATACACCCTCACCAGACGTAGGGCATAATGTTATGTCTGATGTTGGATGGAGTTATCATCAATGGGAGGTTGTTAAAAAGGATACAGTATATATTAAAAAAAGAAAGTGTCACAACTGACATACATACCTAACAGACCGGACATTCAGCGTCTCCCACTCACACACCACCTCCTCACCTCGCCCCCTATCTGTCGGAGTCCCACAAGGTTCAGTCCTAGGGCCCCTGCTCTTCTCCATTTCCACCTTTGGCCTGGGACAGCTCATAGAATCTCACGGCTTTCAGTATCACCTCTATGCTGATGACACACAGATCTACATCTCTGGACCAGATATCACCTCCCTACTAACCAGAATCCCTCAATGTCTGTCCACTATTTCATCCTTCTTCTCCGCTAGATTTCTAAAACTTAACATGGACAAAACAGAATTCATCATCTTTCCCCCATCTCACGCGACCCCCCCCCAACGAACCTATCCATTACAGTAAATGGCTGCCCACTCTCCCCAGTCCCACAAGCTCGCTGCCTCGGGGTAATCCTTGACGCTGATCTCTCCTTCAAACCACATATCCAAGCCCTTTCCACTTCCTGCCTCCTTCAACTCAAAAATATTTCACGAATCCGTTCATTCCTCAACCAAGAATCTGCAAAAACCCTAGTCCATGCCCTCATCATCTCTCGCCTTGACTACTGCAACCTCCTGCTCTGTGGCCTCACCTCTAACACTCTCGCACCCCTCCAATCTATTCTAAACTCTGCTGCCCGACTAATCCACCTGTCCCCCCGCTATTCCCCGGCCTCTCCCCTCTGTCAATCCCTGCACTGGCTCCCCATTGCCCAGAGACTCCAGTACAAAACCCTAACCATGACGTACAAAGCCATCCACAACCTGTCTCCTCCATACATCTGTGACCTCGTCTCCCGGTACTTTCCTACACGCAACCTCCGATCCTCACAAGATCTCCTTCTCTACTCCCCTCTTATCTCCTCTTCCCACAATCGTATACAAGATTTCTCTCGCGTATCACCCCTACTCTGGAACCCTCTACCACAACACATCAGACTCTCGCCCACCATCGAAACCTTCAAAAAGAGCCTGAAGACCCACCTCTTCCGACAAGCCTACAACCTGCAGTAACCACCGATCAACCAAACCGCTGCATGACCAGCTCTATCCTCACCTACTGTATCCTCACCCATCCCTTGTAGACGGTGAGCCCTCGCGGGCAGGGTCCTCTCTCCTCCTGTACTAGTTATGACTTGTATTGTTCAAGATTATTGTACTTGTTTTTATTATGTATACCCCTCCTCACTTGTAAAGCACCATGGAATAAATGGCGCTATAACAATAAATAATAATAATAATAACTGAAAACTGCATCGAAACCTGCATTACGAATCACGTGATTCTAGTAGGAATCTTGGAATCACTCGATCGATGAATCCGTAGGCCTCAAAACTGTCTGAATGAAAGACCGTCTTTGTCTCCAATGGCAACCAATCACAGAGCAGCTTTCATTTCTTAAACTGCTCTGGTAGCATGAAAACTGAGCTCTGATTGGTTGCCCTGGTAAAATAAACACTGTGCTGTTGTTGCTATGGGTAATAAAGACAGGTTTAATGTAAAGACATATTAGCTTAATCTGTCCATTTACTTAAAAAAGCTGCCCCACATACTATAATAGCTTACTAGGGAAGGTATGAGGCTGCTTCGTGTACCACGGCCTTCTGGCCGTTACAATGGCGGCCATTTTGGATATTCCAGACACAGAAATAACTAATAGCTTCATAGAAAACGCATTTACCGTCCATATACTTCCATAGAAATAGATCTTTAGCTCGCGGTGTCTTATTTCTCGATAATGAAGGGTTTTGTGCAGGGAATCCTCGGGCCGTTCGTGCTATGACGGCATTACAACACACGCTCACACTGTAATCGCGGGTTATTACAGCCGGGAATTTCCATAGCCTCCCCATACATGAGAAATGAGATCTAGGTTACAGGTAATGGCTGAGGCCATTTGTATAATTATCAGTAATGACTTAATGACATGTTTACTGCCGCACCACAACACAATGGCGCTAACGAGGAGCCACTGTGTCCTTCTAAGAAACGGCGGGGAGAAAGAACATACCCAGGGTAACGGCGGAATAGGTAAAAGGCCCAAACGCACCTCATGTCCCCCCATTACTGCAGTCACGGTAACCACAGCACAGTGACAACCACAGTGTCCCATAATCCCACATGCCACAGTGCCCTCATAGCAACAACCACAGAGCCCCCCATAATAACAGTGATATCCACAGTGCCCCCATAATAACAGTGATATCCACAGTGCCCCATAATAACAGTGATATCCACAGCGCCCCATAATAACAGTGATATCCACAGTGCCCCCATAATAACAGTGATATCCACAGTGTCCCCATAATAACAGCGATATCCACAGTGCCCCATAATAACAGCGATATCCACAGTGCCCCCATAATAACAGTGATATCTACAGTGCCCCATAATAACAGCGATATCCACAGTGCCCCCATAATAACAGTGATATCCACAGTGCCCCATAATAACAGCGATATCCACAGTGCCCCATAATAACAGTGATATCTACAGTGCCCCATAATAACAGCGATATCCACAGTGCCCCCATAATAACAGTGATATCCACAGTGCCCCCATAATAACAGTGATATCCACAGTGCCCCCATAATAACAGTGATATCCACAGTGCCCCCATAATAACAGTGATATCCACAGTGTCCCCATAATAACAGTGATATCCACAGTGCCCCCATAATAACAGTGATATCCACAGTGCCCCCATAATAACAGTGATATCCACAGTGTCCCCATAATAACAGCGATATCCACAGTGCCCCCCATAATAACAGTGATATCCACAGTGCCCCCATAATAACAGTGATATCCACAGTGCCCCATAATAACAGTGATATGCACAGTGCCCCATAATAACAGTGATATCCACAGTGCTCCATAATAACAGTGATATCCACAGTGCCCCCATAATAACAGTGATATCCACAGTGCCCCATAATAACAGTGATATCCACAGTGCCCCCCATAATAACAGTGATATCCACAGTGCCCCCATAATAACAGTGATATCCACAGTGCCCCATAATAACAGTGATATCCACAGTGCCCCATAATAACAGTGATATCCACAGTGCCCCCATAATAACAGTGATATCCACAGTGCCCTCATAATAACAGTGATATCCACAGTGCCCCCATAATAACAGTGATATCCACAGTGCCCCATAATAACAGTGATATCCACAGTGTCCCCATAATAACAGTGATATCCACAGTGCCCCATAATAACAAATTGCCTCTTCTGAGAAAAAGAGGACTTAACTCTATAGCGCCACCTGTTGGAAGTAGCTACTTCCAAACAGGTGGCGCTATAGAGTTAAGTCCTCTTTTTCTCAGAAGAGGCAATTTGCATATTTAAATTCCCAGAGGAGCATTGTACGGCGAATAAGCCTCCTTACCTTGACAAGCCAGCCGGTATGTCACTCTCCATAATAACAGTGATATCCACAGTGCTCCATAATAACAGTGATATCCACAGTGCTCCCATAATAACAGTGATATCCACAGTGCCTCCATAATAACAGTGATATCCACAGTGCCCCCATAATAACAGTGATATCCATTACATTCTGCAGGATTATGGGGAAGGAGACAGTAGGTTGGGGGTTGCAGGAGCTCCGGTGTTGGTGAGGCGGTAGCTTTGGCAGTGGTGAGGAGGCAGCGGGGTCAGTGCAGGCTGTAGGCTTTCCTGAAGAGGAGGGTTTTCAGGTTCCGTCTGAAGGATCCGAATGTGGTTGATAGTCGGACATGTTGGCGCAGACAGTTCCAGAGGATGGGGGATATTCGGGAGAAGTCTTGGAGGCGGTTGGGTGAGGAGCGGATAAGTGTGGAGGAGAGGAGGAGGTCTTGGGAGGACCGGAGATTACGTGAGGGAAGATATCGGGACATTAGTTCAGAGATATACAGAGGAGACAGGTTATGGATGGCTTTGTAGGTCAGTATTAGTAATTTGAACTGGATACGCTGAGGGAATGGGAGCCAGTGAAGAGATTTGCAGAGGGGGGAAGCAGAGGAGTAGCGAGGAGAGAGATGGATTAGTCGGGCAGCAGAGTTAAGGATGGACTGGAGAGGTGCGAGGGTGTTAGCAGGGAGCCCGCAGAAAAGGATGTTGCAGTAGTCAAGGCGGGAGATGATGAGGGCATGCACAAGCATTTTAGTAGATTGACGGTCGAGGAAAGGACGGTTTCTGGAGATATTTTTGAGCTGGAGGTGACAGGAGATGGAAAGAGCTTGGATGTGCGGTTTGAAGGACAGGGCAGAGTCAAGGGTTACTCCGAGGCAGCGGACTTCCGGTACGGGGGAAAGCATGATGTCATTGATTGCGATAGATAGGTCAGGTAAGGAAGATCTGTGGGATGGAGGAAAGATGATGAGTTCAGATTTGTCCACATTGAGTTTGAGGAAGCGAGAGAAGAAGAAGGAGGATATGGCTGATAGGCACTCTGGAATTCTGGACAGCAGAGCGGTGACGTCTGGGCCAGAGAGGTAGATCTGAGTGTCATCAGCATAGAGGTGGTACTGGAATCCATGGGACTTTATCAGTTGTCCCAAGCCAAGTGTATAGATTCAGAAGAGTAGGGGTCCTAGAACAGAGCCTTGGGGGACTCCAACAGAGAGAGGGTGGGATGAGTAGGTAGTGTGGGAGTGGGAGACGCTGAATGTGCGGTTGGAAAGGTACGAGGAGATCAAGGATAGGGCGAGGTCTTTGATGCCAAAGGAGGAGAGGATCTGTAGTAGGAGGCAGTGGTCAACTGTGTCGAAAGCACAGGACAGGTCTAGAAGGAGGAGTACAGAGTATTGTCCAGTAGCTTTGGCGGTAAGTAGGTCGTTAGTGATTTTGGTCAGGGCAGTCTCAGTTGAGTGATGGGGGCGGAAACCAGATTGTAGATTGTCGAACAACAAGTTAGATGAGAGGTGGGAGGAAAGTTCAGCGTGGACGTGCTGCTCCAGGAGTTTGGAAGTGAATGGGAGCAGCGATATTGGGCGATAGCTGGACATAGCAGTTGGATCGAGGGTTGGCTTTTTAAGGATAGGCGTGATTGTGGCATGTTTGAACGCAGAAGGGAAGGTGCCAGAAGTTAGTGATAGGTTGAACAGGTGGGTTAGGGATGGGATAAGTGTGGTGGTGAGGTTGGGGAGGAGGTGGGATGGGGTCGAGCGCACAGGTGGTGAGGTGCGATTTGGAGAGGAGACAATTAAGCCCCCCTTCAGTGATGTTGGATAGGGAGGTTATGGGGTTTGGGCATTGGTCTGGTATACAAAGGGGTTGTGGTGGTTGAACAATAAAGACTTGCCTTGTCTGGTCGATCTTATTTTTAAAGTGTGTGGCAAAGTCCTCAGCAGAGATGAGGGAGGTTGGAGGGGGCAGTGGGGGGCGGAGGAGTGAGTTAAAGATTTTGAATAACTGTTTGGGGTTGTAGGATAGGGAAGATACGAGGGTTGTGAAGTAGGCCTGTTTAGCAGAGGTGAGAGCAGATTTAAAAGCGAGTGTTGCTTGTTTGAATACAACCCTGGACACTTGCCGGAGCTTTTTAGTGGTGTTATTGTGCCAGGGTTGTCTATTGATACGTCGCACTCTGCCATGGACGAGAGGGGCAACCGTGTCAATAGCTGATGCAAGAGTGGCATTGTAGAAAGCAGTGGCAGTGTCTGTGTTGTGGAGTGAGGATATGGATGCCAGTGGTAGGATGGAGTCAGAGAGTGTGTGGGTGTCTAGGTGTGCAAGGTTTCTGCGGGGGTGCGCATGTTGCTGGACATGGATGACTGTTGTGGATTCTGTTTTTGGGCTCCCTCTGGTGGTTACGGCTGGTACTGGGTGACTTTGGTGGGTTGCGGTCTCTGGTTTCCACCTGTCCATCAGAGGCTGGGTGTTTCCTATTTAACCTGGCTTTCCTGTCATTCCCTTGCCGGCTATCAATGTACTCAGATGTGCTCAGTTTGGTTCCTGACTACCTGCTCCCAGATCTCTCAGGATAAGCTAAGTTCTGTTTTTCAGTTGTTTGGTTTTTTGTCCAGCTTGCTAATTATGACTCTATGCTAGCTGGTAGCTCTAGTGGGCTGAGGTTCTCCCCATGTGCCATGAGTTGGCACATGGGTTCTTGTAATCTCAGGATGGTTTTTGATTAGGGTTTTTTGCTGACCGCTCAGACCCCTTTTGTATCATTCTGCTTTCTAGTTATAGCGGGCCTCATTTTGCTAAATCTATTTTCATCTCTATGTGCGTGCCTTCCTCTCATTTCACCGTCAATACATGTGGGGGGGCAACTATACCTTTTGGGGTTCATTCCTCTGGAGGCAAGCTAGGTCTTTATTTCCTCTGCAGTGCTAGTTAGCTCTTAGGCTGGCGCGTGGCGTCTAGAATCAACGTAGGCATGCTCCCTGGCTATTTCTAGTTGTGTTTGACAGGAGTAGGGCAGCGGTCAGCCCAGGTTCCATCACCCTAGAGCTCGTCCGTTATTTGAGTAGTTTTTGCTTGTCCAGTGCGATCCCCAGCCATTGGGATCCATGACTGTATAGCCGGCCCACAAAGTGTTAATTGTTTGGGCTGAAGCAGGAGAAAAAGAAGTGTTGAAGGGAAATTTTTTTTTTTTTTCCCTCAGAGTTTTGCTGCCTAGCCTTTAATTGCTGTCTAGCTGCTTCTTACCTCCTCTTAACCCTTGAATGGCTCTGACCTTAGCTGTTTAACATGGATGTCCAGAGTTTGGCTTCCAGCCTGAGTAATCTTGCTGCAAAAGTTCAAAACATACAGGATTTTGTTGTTCACACTCCCATGTCTGAACCTAGAATTCCTATTCCAGAGTTTTTTTCTGGAGATAGATCTACCTTCCTGAATTTCAGGAACAATTGCAAATTGTTTCTCTCTTTGAAATCTCGCTCCTCTGGAGACCCTGCTCAGCAGGTTAAGATTGTAATATCTTTCCTGCGGGGCGACCCTCAGAATTGGGCATTTGCATTGGCACCAGGGGATCCTGCATTGCTCAGTGTGGATGCGTTTTTTCTGGCACTGGGATTGCTCTATGAGGAACCTAACCTGGAGATTCAGGCTGAAAAGGCTTTATTAGCCCTCTCTCAGGGGCATGATGAAGCGGAAGATTATGGTCAAAAATTTCGGAAATGGTCGGTGCTTACTCAGTGGAATGAGTGCGCCCTGGCTGCAAACTTCAGAGATGGTCTTTCTGATGCCATTAAGGATATTATGGTGGGGTTCCCTGCGCCTACAGGTCTGAATGAGTCTATGGCTATGGCCATTCAGATTGATCGGCGTTTACGGGAGCGCAAACCTGTGTACCAGTTGGCGGTGTCTTCTGAACAGGCACCTGAGACTATGCAATGTGATAGAATTCAGTCCAGAAGTGAACGGCAAAATTATAGGCGGAAAAATGGATTGTGTTTTTATTGTGGTGATTCAGCTCATGTTATATCAGCATGCTCTAAACGCACAAAAAAGGTTGATAAATCTTTTGCCATTAGTACTCTGCAGTCTAAGTTCATTTTGTCTGTAACTCTGATTTGTTCACTGTCATCCATTTCCGTCGATGCCTATGTGGATTCGGGCGCTGCCCTGAGTCTTATGGATTGGTCATTTGCCAAACGCTGCGGTTTTAGTCTGGAGCCTCTGGAAGTTCCTATTCCTTTGAAGGGAATTGACTCTACACCATTGGCTATGAATAAACCGCAGTACTGGACACAAGTGACCATGCGCATGACTCCCGTTCATCAGGAGGTGATTCGCTTCCTTGTACTGTATAATTTACATGATGTACTAGTGCTTGGTCTGCCATGGTTACAAACTCATAATCCAGTCCTGGATTGGAAAACAATGTCTGTGTTAAGCTGGGGATGTCAGGGGGTTCATGATGATGCACCTCTGATTCCAATCGCTTCATCTACTCCTTCTGAGGTCCCTGCGTTTTTGTCTGACTATCGGGATGTTTTTGAGGAGCCTAAGTTCAATTCGCTCCCTCCTCATAGGGATTGTGACTGTGCTATAGAATTAATTCCTGGCAGTAAGTTCCCTAAGGGTCGTTTATTTAATCTGTCAGTGCCAGAGCATACTGCTATGCGGAATTATATTAAGGAGTCCTTGGAAAAGGGACATATTCGTCCATCTTCGTCCCCTCTGGGAGCAGGTTTTTTTTTTCGTGGCAAAAAAAGATGGTTCCCTGAGGCCTTGTATAGATTATCGCCTTCTGAATAAGATTACAGTCAAATATCAGTATCCATTGCCATTATTGACTGATTTGTTTGCTCGCATTAAGGGGGCTAGGTGGTTCACTAAGATAGATCTTCGCGGTGCGTATAATCTTGTGCGGATAAAGCAGGGTGATGAGTGGAAAACCGCATTTAATACGCCTGAGGGCCATTTTGAGTATTTGGTAATGCCTTTTGGACTTTCTAATGCTCCTTCAGTCTTTCAGTCCTTTATGCACAATATTTTCCGTGAATATCTGGATAAGTTTATGATTGTGTATTTGGATGATATTTTGGTGTTTTCTGATGACTGGGAGTCTCATGTTCTACAGGTCAGGAAGGTGTTTCAAGTCCTGCGGGCCAATTCTCTGTTTGTGAAGGGCTCAAAATGTCTCTTCGGAGTCCAGAAAATTTATTTTTTGGGGTACATTTTTTCTCCTTCTACTATTGAGATGGATCCCGTCAAGGTTCAGGCGATTTGTGACTGGACACAACCTACATCTGTTAAGAGTCTTCAGAAGTTCTTGGGTTTTGCAAATTTTTATCGTCGGTTCATTACTAATTTTTCCAGTGTTGTTAAACCTTTGACTGATTTGACTAAAAAGGGTGCTGATGTTGCTAATTGGTCTCCTACGGCTGTGGAGGCCTTTCAGGAACTTAAGCGCCGGTTTTCTTCTGCTCCTGTGTTATGTCAACCAGATGTTTCACTTCCTTTTCAGGTTGAGGTTGATGCTTCCGAGATTGGAGCGGGGGCGGTTTTGTCACAGAGAAGTTCTGATGGCTCGGTGATGAAGCCATGTGCGTTCTTTTCTAGAAAATTCTCGCCCGCCGAGCGCAATTATGATGTGGGTAATCGGGAGCTTTTGGCCATGAAGTGGGCATTTGAGGAGTGGCGTCATTGGCTTGAGGGTGCTAGACATCGTGTGGTGGTCTTGACTGATCACAAAAATCTGATTTACCTTGAGTCTGCCAGGCGTCTGAATCCTAGACAGGCTCGTTGGTCGTTGTTTTTTTTCTCGTTTCAATTTTGTGGTTTCATACCTGCCAGGTTCAAAGAATGTGAAGGCAGATGCTCTTTCCAGGAGTTTTGTGCCTGACTCTCCTGGAGACTCTGGGCCTACTGGTATCCTTAGGGATGGGGTAATATTGTCCGCCGTCTCCCCAGACTTGCGACGTGCATTGCAGGAGTTTCAGGTGGATAAACCGGATCGTTGTCCACCAGAAAGACTGTTTGTTCCGGATGATTGGACCAGTAGAGTCATCTCCGAGGTCCATTCTTCTGTGTTGGCTGGTCATCCTGGAATATTTGGTACTAGAGACTTGGTGGCCAGGTCGTTTTGGTGGCCTTCCTTGTCAAGGGATGTGCGCACCTTTGTGCAGTCTTGTGAAGTGTGTGCTCGGGCTAAGCCTTGCTGTTCTCGGGCCAGTGGGTTGTTGTTATCCTTGCCTATCCCAAAGAGGCCTTGGACGCACATTTCCATGGATTTTATTTCAGATCTCCCTGTCTCACAGAAAATGTCCGTTATCTGGGTTGTGTGTGACCGCTTTTCTAAGATGGTTCATTTGGTACCCTTGCCTAAGTTGCCTTCCTCCTCTGAGTTGGTCCCTTTATTTTTTCAGAACGTGGTTCGTTTGCATGGGATTCCGGAGAATATCGTTTCTGACAGGGGATCCCAGTTTGTGTCTAGATTTTGGCGGACGTTTTGTGCTAAGATGGGCATTGAGTTGTCTTTCTCGTCTGCATTCCATCCTCAGACGAATGGCCAGACGGAGCGAACTAATCAGACCTTGGAAACTTATTTAAGGTGTTTTGTTTCTGCTGATCAAGATGACTGGGTTGCCTTTTTGCCACTGGCCGAATTTGCCCTTAATAATCGGGCTAGTTCTGCTACTTTGGTCTCTCCTTTCTTTTGTAATTCGGGGTTTCATCCTCGTTTTTCCTCTGGTCAGGTGGAGCCTTTGGATTGTCCTGGAGTGGACGTGGTGGTGGACAGGCTACATCAGATTTGGAATCAGGTGGTGGACAATTTGAAGTTGTCTCAGGAGAAGACTCAGCAGTTTGCTAATCGCCGTCGCCGCGTGGGTCCTTGACTTCTTGTTGGGGACTTGGTGTGGTTGTCTTCTCGTTTTGTCCCTATGAAGGTCTCTTCTCCTAAGTTCAAGCCTCGGTTCATAGGTCCTTATAAGATCTTGGAGATTCTTAACCCTGTGTCTTTTCGTTTGGATCTCCCAGCATCGTTTGCTATTCATAATGTGTTCCATCGGTCGTTATTGCGGAGGTATGAGGTGCCCGTTGTTCCTTCGGTTGAGCCTCCTGCTCCGGTGCTGGTGGAGGGAGAATTGGAGTATGTTGTTGAGAAGATCTTGGATTCTCGTGTTTCCAGACGTAAACTCCAGTATTTGGTTAAGTGGAAGGGTTATGGTCAGGAGGATAATTCCTGGGTGGTCGCCTCTGATGTTCATGCGACTGATTTGGTCCGCGCCTTCCATAGAGCTCATCCTGATCGCCCTGGGGGTTCTCGTGAGGGTTCGGTGACCCCTCCTCAAGGGGGGGGTACTGTTGTGGATTCTGTTTTTGGGCTCCCTCTGGTGGTTACGGTTGGTACTGGGTGACTTTGGTGGGTTGCGGTCTCTGGTTTCCACCTGTCCATCAGAGGCTGGGTGTTTCCTATTTAACCTGGCTTTCCTGTCATTCCCTTGCCGGCTATCAATGTACTCAGATGTGCTCAGTTTGGTTCCTGACTACCTGCTCCCAGATCTCTCAGGATAAGCTAAGTTCTGTTTTTCAGTTGTTTGGTTTTTTGTCCAGCTTGCTAATTATGACTCTATGCTAGCTGGTAGCTCTAGTGGGCTGAGGTTCTCCCCATGTGCCATGAGTTGGCACATGGGTTCTTGTAATCTCAGGATGGTTTTTGATTAGGGTTTTTTGCTGACCGCTCAGACCCTTTTTGTATCATTCTGCTTTCTAGTTATAGCAGGCCTCATTTTGCTAAATCTATTTTCATCTCTATGTGCGTGCCTTCCTCTCATTTCACCGTCAATACATGTGGGGGGGCAACTATACCTTTTGGGGTTCATTCCTCTGGAGGCAAGCTAGGTCTTTATTTCCTCTGCAGTGCTAGTTAGCTCTTAGGCTGGCGCGTGGCGTCTAGAATCAACGTAGGCACGCTCCCTGGCTATTTCTAGTTGTGTTTGACAGGAGTAGGGCAGCGGTCAGCCCAGGTTCCATCACCCTAGAGCTCGTCCGTTATTTGAGTAGTTTTTGCTTGTCCAGTGCGATCCCCAGCCATTGGGATCCATGACAGATGACCGGTGAGGAGGACAGGGATGAGAAGGTGAGCAGATGGTGGTCGGATAGAGGGAGAGGGGAGGTGGTGAAGTTAGATAGAGAGCAGAGACGGGTGAATACCAGGTCTAGTGTATGCTCGTCTGTGTGGGTGGCTGCGGAGGACTGTTGAGTAAGTCCAAAGGATGAAGTAAGGGACAGAAGTTTGGAGGCTGTTGACTGAAGGGTATCAATGGGGATGTTGAAGTCACCCATGATGATGGTGGGAATGTCAGCTGAGAGAAAGTGAAGAAGCCAGGTGGAGAATTGGTCAATAAAGGCAGTGTCCGGGCCTGGAGGTCGGTATATGACGACCACTTGGAGGTTGGAGGGAGAGTAGATGCGGACAGAATGGACTTCAAAAGAGGGGAGGATAAGGGAGGGAAGAGGCGGGATTGGGTTAAAGGTGCAGTTTGAAGAAAGGAGAAGACCCACTCCTCCACCATGTTTGTTGCCGGGACGAGGGGTGTGGGTGAAGTGGAGGCCGCCATAACACAGCGCAGCAGGGGAGGCTGTGTCAGAGGGTGTTAGCCATGTTTCTGTGAGGCCAAGGAAGGCAAGATTGCGAGAGAGAAAAAAGGTCGTGAATCACATGAAGCTTAGTGCAGATTGAGCGGGCATTCCAGAGTGCTCCAGAGAGAGGGAGCAGGGGGGTGGGCGTCAGGGGCACGGGGTTTATGTTGGAAAGATTGCGGTAGTTCATGTTGGATAGGGAGCGATAGGAGGGAGTATTAATGGGAGGTATGAGATGTGGTGGTCCAGGGATGGGAGATATGTCTCCAGCGGTGAGAAGAAGCAGAGAGAGAGAGCAGGTGGTAGAAAGAGAGTGGCCGACTTGTTTTATGTTTTCTTAGGACAGATTTGAGGTTGAGGAGCAGGTTAGCAGAGGAGGATAGGTGGGGAGGTAAGAAAGAGGGAAGGGGAGATGATTACTAGGTTAGAGAGTGCTGGGATTTGTGATAGCGAAGGAGAGAGAGGATTAGTGGAGCAAACACTGTAAGGGTACCGTCACACATTGAAATTTCCATCGCTACGACGTTACGATTCGTGACGTTCTAGCGATATCGTTACGATATCGCAGTGTCTGACACGCAGCAGCGATCAGGGATCCTGCTGAGAATCGTACGTCGTAGCAGATCGTATGGAACTTTCTTTCGTCGCTTGATCACCCGCTGACATCGCTGGATCGTTGTGTGTGACAGCGATCCAGCGATGTCTTCGCTTGTAACCAGGGTAAACATCGGGTAACTAAGCGCAGGGCCGCGCTTAGTAACCCGATGTTTACCCTGGTTACAAGCGTAAACGTAAAAAAACAAACCGTACATGCTCACCCGTCGGTGTCCTTCAGGTCCCTTGCCGTCTGCTTCCTGCTCTGAGTGCCGGCCGGAAAGTGAGAGCAGATCACAGCGGTGCTGCGCTCTGCTCTCACTGTACGGCTGCACTCAGAGCAGGAAGCAGACGGCAAGGGACCTGAAGGACACCGACGGGTGAGTATGTACGGTTTGTTTTTTTACGTTTACGCTGGTAACCAGGGTAAACATCGGGTTACTAAGCGCGGCCCTGCGCTTAGTTACCCGATGTTTACCCTGGTTACCCGGGGACTTCGGCATCGCTCCAGCGCCGTGATTGCAACGTGTGACCGCAGTCTACAACGCTGGAGCGATGATTATACGACGCTGCGACGTCACGAATCGTGCCGTCGCAGCGATGAAAATTTCAATGTGTGACGGTACCCTAAGGGCATATGTAAACATGATGAAGGAGTAAGATGGGTTAATAGAAAAGCTAGGTCCAAGTAATAAGAAGTGCTTACTCAGAAGACATACCCAAAAGAGACAGATCATAGAGTGTGTTATGATCAGATTTTTACACATCTTTCAATTTCAGATATGTTGTTTTGTATTTTTGGCTTGTACCGTGTCACAGATCGGCTGTCCATCTTTTAACACCTGTTCTATATTCAGGTACTTCTTACAAAATTAGAATATTATCCAAAAGTTAATATATTTCAGTTCTTCAATACAAAAATTGACAATCATATATTCTATAGAGTCATTACACACAGAGTGATCTATTTCACGTGTTTATTTCTGTTAATGTTGATAATTATGGCTTAAGGCCCCGTCTCACACAGCGACGCTGCAGCGATACAGACAACGATGCTGATCGCTGCAGCGTCGCTGTTTTGTCGTTGTGTGGTCGCTGGGGAGCTGTCACACAGACAGCTCTCGCCAGCGACCAACGATCAGGGGAACGACTTCGGCATCGTTGAAACTGTCTTCAACGATGCCGAAGTCCCCCTGCAGCACCCGGGTAACCAGGGTAAACATCGGGTTACTAAGTGCAGGGCCGCGCTTAGTAACCCGATGTTTACCCTGGTTACCAGCGTAAATGTAAAAAAAAACAAACAGTACATACTCACCATCTGTTGCCCGTCAGGTCCCTTGCCGTCCGCTTCCCGCTCTGACTGTGTGCCGCCGTACAGTGAGAGCAGAGCGCAGCGGTGACGTCACTGCTGTGCTGTGCTCTCACTTTACGGCGGCAGTCAGAGCAGGAAGCAGACGCCAAGGGACCTGACGGGCAACAGATGGTGAGTATGTACTGTTTTGTTTTTTTTTTACATTTACGCTGGTAACCAGGGTAAACATCGGGTTACTAAGCGCGGCCCTGCGCTTAGTAACCCGATGTTTACCCTGGTTACCAGTGAAGACATCGCTGGATCGGTGTCACACACACCGATTCAGCGATGTCAGCGGGACCTCAACGACCAAAAAAAGGTCCAGGCCATTCCGACACGACCAGCGATCTCGCAGCAGGGGCCTGGTCGCTGGTACGTGTCACACATAGCGAGATCGCTACTGAGGTCGCTGTTGCGTCACAAAACTTGTGACTCAGCAGCGATCTCGCTAGCGATCTCGCTATGTGAGACGGGGCCTTTACAGCCAATGAAAACCCAAAAGTCATTATCTCAGTAAACTAAAATAATTAACAAAAACACCTGTAAAGGCTCCTAAGTGTTTATAAAGGTCCCTTAGTCTGTTTCAGTAGCTCCACAATCATGGGGAAGACTGCTGACCTGACAGATGTCCAGAAGGCATCACTCACACACTCCACAAGGAGGAGAAGCCACAAAAGGTCATTGGTAAAGAAGCCGGCTGTTCACACAGTGCTGTACCCAAGCAGATTAATGGAAAGTGGAGTGGAAGGAAAAAGTGTGTTAGAAAAAGGTGCACAAGCAACCTGGATAACCACAGCCTGGAAAGGATTGTTAAGAAAAGGCCATTCAGAAATGTGGGGGAGATTCACAAGCAGTGGACGGCTGCTGGAGTCATTGCTTCACCACACACAGACGTCTCCAGGACATGGGCTACAAGTGTCACATTCCTTGTGTCCAGCCACTCATGACCAATAGACAACGCCAGAAGCGTCTTACCTGGGCCAAGGAGAACAAGAACTGGACTGTTGTCAGTGGTCCAAGGTGTTGTGTTCAGATGAAAGTAAATTCTGCATTTCATTTGGAAATCGAGGTCCCAGAGTCTGGAGGAAGAGTGGAGAGGCCACAATCCAAGCTGCTGGAGGTCTAGTGTGAAGTGGATCGCCCCCATGTAAGGGCAATGGGGTACTCGGCACCGGGTCCTTCGGTTCGGGGAATGTCACGGTGGCCCGACCCGGTCCGGGGCCCTTTGAGGGACGTCCAATAAAGGAATAGAGTTTTTTATGGTTTTGGGAAAGGTCTTTAAAGGGGAAGTGTTCGTGACGCCACCTGTGGTATTCAGTCAGGGTGACCGACGCTGCTTAGGGGTCCGCTGGGGTGATGTGATGGCAGCTAGATGGTATACCTTCCCACAGGTGAAGTGTTTCCCCAGGGCTTCCCAGATGTGTAGATGGTGATGGTGGATGATGTAAGGCGCAGAGAATAACGAGGACACAAGGTTGCAGTCTCTTTACCTTTACTGAAGGCTTCAGCATCCACAGTCCAGGGTACAGACCACAGGGTAGGCAGAGTCCGGCCGGTCCGAAGGCAAATCCAGAGTCCCCTTATCCAGGTGGAAATCAGTAGCCTTCCTACTAGCGCCTGTGTGTTGTAGTACCTCCCTGCTGAGCTTCTCAGTAAGGTCCTCACAACTCTTGTAGATGTTCTAGATGTTATTTCTTCCTCTCTGTCCCCCAGATGGTGTGGAGAGGACAAACCCGTATGACTGATGGCCTGAGGCTTGTTTATAGGGACCCTAGAGATGCCCCGATCCCCACAATTTGCCACTGTTTCTTCTTAGGTATTAAGGTCGGGCAGCCAACTTGGAATTGACTGTCCTGCCGGTCTCTGAAGTAAAGCGTAGCGTCAATTACTCCCTCAGTGTTCCGGCCACCGGCTACGCGCCTCAGAAGGAGGCAGCCTTTACAGGGCAGAACTCCTCCCGGTGTTTTCTCCTTGTGCTGTGACTTCGTTTCTCACTCTCTACAACACAATTCTCTTCGTGTCCTTTCTTAGGATGCTGCCGCACGTGGGGCAGGCGCAGCTCCGTAGCTTTCTGTCTCGCTAGGCCTCTGTCAGGATCCCACCCTTGACAGGGACCCTCTGTCTGCAGCTCAGATGTTCCTCCTTTCCACCTGTCTGCCTGACAGGTGTTGCCTGGGCAAAGCCCAGCCAGCGTCTCCCTAACTTTCTATCCAGCCCACCAGTTTTACCCCTCTGTGAGGAGTGACCTAGTACATAGGAGCAAGGCTCCCCCAGGTGGTCTGGAGTGTGAAGTATAGTGTATGGTTTGTGATACCTGGTAGGTAGATCTCCTTTATTGCCATCAGATGTAATATCACACCCCCTGTTGGAAGAATTACATCACTGCAACGACCAGTACTCTGGGGCTGGGAAAAGATAACAACAATACATTAGCAAAAGACATACAAAATTTTTGGAATGCTGTAAAACAAATTAATATAACAGTGCTTCCCTTTATGGGAGGTGAGAACACTTGAACGTTGCAATACAGGAACATATTTACATTGTGAGCTTACTTCTGTAGATTGACCAATTACGGATGCGCTAAATAACTATGAAATACTATTACCCGTACAGGTATACTATCTATTAACTACTAAGTGCCATTTCAAAACAATAAATTAACATTTTCTTTATTCAAGCATAAAACAGTTATTCTTTTCTAAGTGCAAAGTCTTTTAACTAACTTCCTAAGGCTCACTAGAGGACTCACTAACCCCTATGGGTTCACTCTATTGAAGTGCAGAACAGGTTTCACCCCCCCCCCCTCCTACGGGATCACTGTATCTTTTTTCCAATTTCTTTATCCTCAATTTTATTTAAAGTACATCATCTAACTTTTCCTATTCCTAACTACATACTATTAGCTATGTATAAACATTATTACTATCTAACTATTCAAGGCAACATTGTTTCTCTTAGGCAAAGTGCAACAAATAAACATTCCCTTTAAGGGTAAACCAAAGTCTTCTCAGAGGTAGTGCAAAATAATCACATCATCAATATTCAAGTCAGTTCAAAGGTGACGTGATGCAATATGAGGGACCCGTTACGAACCCCCAAACGTTGGTCTTGGGTGGGCTACATGACGTGTAATCCTGACCCGGAATTCTGCCGCACCAATGGGGTTTTCTTCAGGTCTGTAAGGCAAAGCAGTTATTTTTACAGCATAATTCAACAGCAGTTTCTGTTAAGAGGCATTCTCTGTAAAAGCCTCCTTTGTAAAACCAGTAGGAAGCACCTTTAAGAAGGTGCAAACTATATACAAGCAGTTTAGGATCATATACAGTTCATGATTCAAATGTTCTATGGTAAAAGTAGAAAACTTGTGCAAAACAAAGGATCCCTTTAAACAGGGGATCCCTTTAAAAGTTAACCCTGGATGGGTTCAAGCAGCAAAGAAAAACAGTTTAACTATTTACAAACTCTTCAGTATTCTCTCACAGCAGGTTGCAAGGAATCAGTCGGTAGCGGACACTTCCTGACCGGGGAAGCTTTGATTCCGTATCCTCGTCCGATGCGGTGGCAACGTCTTGGATTTGTCTCTCAGGTGCGGTCAAGTCATTAGTGGTCTGGGTTCGGATGTCAGTTTTGGTATCAGGTTCAGTAGTAGAAATGATGCACACAGTGGTGGTAGTATTGGGACACGTCAGTTCAGAGACTAGGGGGTTAATGTCGTTAGTCTTAGTTGTGGCAGCAGGTAGCGCTGCTATGGGGCCTATCAGCAGTCCTTCGGTCACCGGGTCAGGGTCGGCGTTCTTACCTGCCGCAGCGGTGTCCTCGATGTCGGCTGGCTCTGCTGGCGGCGGCGTCCGCGTCGGTGTTGGCAGCGGCTCCTGTAGCGAAGTAGGGAGCGGTGTTGGTGGCCGTGCCGGTGGGTCCTCCGCAGGCGTCGTCTGGTACGGGGCTTTAACATTCACCCGCAGCTGCAGGAGCTGATCAATCAGCTCATCCACTCCGGCCTGCAGGGAGTCTGTGTCAGCGGTGGAGGCCTGGTTACGGTGCCCCTCCGGGTAGCTGGGGGAGTCCTCTGCTCCGACCCCATGCTCTGGTTCTGGGCAGCTTGCCATGGCGTCCTCCACGTGGCTCGCCTCTTCCTGGTCTTTTTCCCTCTCTCTTCTTCTCGGGTGGTTTCGTTTTTGTTGTCTCCGCCCGCCATTGAGGATCAGGAGGCAGATCTCGGCTGCTGACGGACACGTCCTCAAGGTACAGAGATATTTAGACTGGGCGGCCATTGTTTTTCGCGCTTCTCAGTTTGTTCACGCCCACAACTCCACGCCCTTCTTCTTCTCCTGCGCTCCTCGTGGCGCTGTAATGGCAGCTGTTTTGGCGGGAATATTGGCGGCAAATGGCAATACACAGTCTTTAAGCAAATCACAGTTCAAATACAGTTCTGACACAGTTCTTAGGCGCACATGACCCGATTTTTAGGCTTAAGTAGATCCTGTTCGTGACGCCAAAATGATGGATCGCCCCCACGTAAGGGCAATGGGGTACTCGGCACTGGGTCCTTCGGTTCGGGGATGTCACGGTGGCCTGACCCGGTCCGTGGCCCTTTGAGGGACGTCCAATAAAGGAATATAGTTTTTTATTGTATTGGGAAAGGTCTTTAAAGGGGAAGTGTTCGTGACACCACCTGTGGTATTCGGTCAGGGTGACCGACGCTGCTTAAGGGTCCGCTGGGGTGATGTGATGGCAGCTAGATGGTATACCTTCCCACGGGTGAAGTGTGTCCCCAGGGCTTCCCAGATGTGTAGATGGTGATGGCGGACGATGTAAGGCGCAGAGAATAACGAGGACACAAGGTTGCAGTCTCTTTACCTTTACTGAAGGCATCAGCATCCACAGTCCAGGGTACAGACCACAGGGTAGGCAGAGTCCAGCTGGTCTGAAGGCAAATCCAGAGTCCCCTTATCCAGGTGGAAATCAGTAACCTTCCTACTAGCGCCTGTGTGTTGTAGTACCTCCCTGCTGAGCTTCTCGGTAAGGTCCTCACAACTCTTGTAGATGTTCTAGACGTTATTTCTTCCTCTCTGTCCCCCAGATGATATGGATAGGACAAACCCGTATGACTGATGGCCTGAGGCTTGTTTATAGGGACCCTAGAGACGCCCCGACCCCCACAATTTGCCACTGTGTCTTCTTAGGTATTAAGGTCGGGCAGCCAACTTGGAATTAACTGTCCTGCCGGTCTCTGAAGTAATGCGTAGAGTCAATTACTCCCTCAGTGTTCCGGCCACCGGCTACGCGCCTCAGAAGGAGGCAGCCTTTACAGGGCAGAACTCCTCCCGGTGTTTTCTCCTAGTGCCGTGACTTCGTTTCTCACCCTCTACAACACAATTCTCTTCGTCTCCTTTCTTAGCATGCTGCCGCACGTGGAGCAGGCGCAGCTCCGTAGCTTTCTGTCTCGCTAGGCCTCTGTCAGGATCCCACCCCTGACAGAGACCCTCTGTCTGCAGCTCAGATGTTCCTCCTTTCCCCCTGTCTGCCTGATAGGTGTTGCCTGGGCAAAGCCCAGCCAGCGTCTCTCTAACTTTCCTTCCTGCCCACCAGTTTTACCCCTCTGTGAGGAGTGATCTAGTACATAGGAGCAAGGCTCCCCCTGGTGGTCTGGAGTGTGAAGTGTCGTGTATGGTTTGTGATACCTGGTAGGTAGATCTCCTTTATTGCCATCAGACGTAACATCACTCCCCCTGGTGGAAGAATTACATCACAGCAACGACCAGGACTCTGGGGCGCTGCATGAAGTGTCCACAATCAGTGATGGGTTGGGGAGCCATGTCATCTGCTGGTGTAGGTCCACTGTGTTTTATCAATACCAAAGTTTGCGCAGCCGTCTACCAGGACATTTTAGAGCACTTCATGCTTCCCTCTGCCGACAAGCTTTTTGGAGATGGAAATCTCATTCTCCAGCAGGACTTGGCCCCTGTCCACACTACCAACAGTACCAATACCTGGTGTACAAACAACAGTATCACTGGGCTTGATTGGCAGCAAACTCGCCTGTCCTTAACCCCATAGAGAATCTACGGAGTATTGTCAAGAGGAAGATGAGACACCAGACCCAACAATACAGACGAGCTGAAGGCTGCTATCAAAGCAACCTGGGCTTCCATAACCCCTCAGCAGCGCCACAGGCTGATCGCCTCCATGCCTTTTAAAATCATTTTTCCAACTGGTATTATAAAGTATTCTAATTTACTGAGATAATGACTTTTGGGTTTTCATTGGCTGTAAGCCATAATCATCAACATTAACAGAAATAAACACGTGAAATAGATCACTCTGTGTGTAATGACTCTGTATAATATAGGAGATTCACTTTTTGTATTGAAGAACTGAAATAAATTCACTTTTTGATGATATTCTGATTTTGTGAGACGCACCTGTATTTGTACTATTTGTTAGTAGTAATTGTCGTCACTGACTTTTGGTTTTCAGTCTCTGGGTTTAAACAATATATTTCCATTCACATATAACAAGTAACAATCTTGAAAATGGTGAGAAATTGAAACTCATTACAGAAAGTAAAAATAAGTAACATGTTGCTGCTTTTCCATTGACCGCACAGATTGTTATAATAATGACTTTTGCTTTTTGTTGTATGACGTAAAGGTTTCGCCTCGAGTCGGGCTATAAAGTATCAGGAACGTTCCTGTAAGTGACTCTGGTTTATTTCTGTTTGTTTATTTGTCGCCCGTCTCGGACAATCCTCCCCAGTTGACTAATAACCGGTCTAAATTTATCGGTAACGTTGGTTTTATTTACTGCGGTTGGAATAATTGTTTATTGTGTTCCGGAGGGATGACTATCGCACACCCGGGTGACGCATCTAAGCCCAGAGCAGGTGCTGCCGCCATACGTCTGTTTGTTCTGCTAATGAAGATCTGGTGCCAACTCCCGGGAGGGCGAGTGCTAGCCAAAACAGCGGGCATCATGTGCAAGGGGGAACGCTGCCACGAAGGCCGGGAGACAGGGCAATCGCTTGTATAACATTGATTAGTGTTGGAGGAGATTTGTCCCGACATGACAGAGTGAATGTTTCCTTACAGTGACGGCCATAGTGAAGGACGGGGACCGAATAACATGACGGAGGAACCAGGGTCAGAGAGGATCATTCCTTTCAGGATTGACGTCAGGCATTTATAACATTAAAGTTTAAAGGGTCAAACTAAAGACAAAGGCTTAAAGGGCCGCTCCAGTCACTATTCAAGATCAAGATATTTTGTACATTAGGTTTAGCTAAATCGCTAGTTTCAGTTGAATGTCACCTCCATGATTAAGAAAGGAGCGCACATCTCACTGTCGCCCCCTGTTGTGTAATATATTGTGTAAAACCAGTCAAGAGCAGCATAGAAAGGATCTGACAGCTGCGTTGAGTTCATTTCTGGCTCGGTGGTTGTCACAAACTATAAGACCATACGGTCACAGAAGAAAAAAAGATCATTGTGCTGCTACATACCGCCCAGATAACACCATTTCACAGTACGCAAACTAATACGTAGCATCCGAATAATACTCCCTTATCAGCTGGCATAAAATCGTGCTACATTTTCATTATTATACTGCTATTCATTTCCCATATAATACTGTAATATAATTCTCAAATAATACCACCATACCGGCTACGTAATATGCGGAGGTTTTAATTTGCTCCTAGAATTCCAGGGATTTTAGAGTCAGAGTTTGGCCAGTTTTCCACCTTCGTTGGTCCCAGACTGAACGTGGAGGACATAATCTTTGGTGCGCGTCGTCAGGTCAATTACCGCCGCCTGCCTTAGTTGCTTATATAAAATTATAGACTCGTACTTATTTGCTTTCTGTTTAATTTTCTTCTTTCTAGTTTTTGAGACCCTTTAAAAGGTTATTTCCAAAATCATGATGTGGTCTCAGCTTTCTGTACATACTGCGCCAATACCAACTATTTCTCAATCTGTATTGATTTGCATTTATCAACCCCCACCCAACAATGACCCATAAATTCTCTCTTTAGCCTGCGTTTCCACTGGATCTATTCTCCATTTGTTTAATGCTGTCGGTCGACGATGCTCAGATGCTCTTAATGACTCTGCCTAAAAGAACATCTGACAGTCGGGTTGTAAGCACAGCTCGGATATGCCGAAGATACCAGCTGCAGATGCACCTATCACCCTATCTAATAAAACATCTCCCAGACCCCATCACAGCACCCTCATTGCCCTGACAGCCCTGTTATAGCACAGCTCAGCTGTTCTATGCTCATTTCTACTATACATGCCGGAGAACGCATGATCATGCTCTGAAGATCCCCATGAACCACCAATTAAATTTGTGAATGAACACTGGTCAAATAAGGAGTCACATTCACTACATCCAAAACTGTCAATGGCCATATAAATCCATATAAATAAATATTTCTCATGTAGTGATTTATGTCTACCAGGGAGAACACAGAAAAGGAGAAGGAGGGACCTGCAGCACTGAGGAGGAGCAGGGTGCTGCGAGATATGCAGTTTTAGCAGATAGGAATCGGAGCACCCATTCCGCTCTGTGAAGCTCAATGAACAGAGAGGAAGAAGTAGATGAAACAACACAAAGTTACAATAAAAAAAACTTTAGGTTGGACTTGTACTATATAATAAAAAAATGAAAATATTCATGCAGATACTGTGCATTATGCATTTCTATGAAGCTAATGTGCCTCTGACAAAATAATTTCCTATAGCTGTGAAACATTGCTATTAAACCATAGCTACTTTCTGGATTTTTAATGAGAGGAGTCTAATTGGCTGGCACAGAAAGAAAACAGCGAGCAGAGATAGAAATAGGGAGAGGTTTGAGTGATATAGAGCAGAGACAGATATGAAGAGAGCCATTTATATGGCGTTTTATACTCCAGAAATGTTGTATTGGACTAAAGAATTCTGATGGGAAAGTTTTGAAAAATTAGATGACTGTGTCTTTAAGTTCTGCAATGGAAAAAACAACACCCTTCGAGTGCCGGGAAGCTCATTGTGCGGTGTAGAAAGTGCTGCGCCGTTTCCTTAGTGCGCGTCGCTCTGTCAATGTTTACAGGTGGACTCACAACAGGCGCACGAAGCCATAACATACAGCACTTCATATCCAAGCATCTCGAGCGACGGACTGTGATCTCCAGGAATGCAGCCCCTGCAAATACATAAGAGTTTTGCAACTTTTAAAATAGTTTATGTTTTTAATTTTCTCTATTTTCAAAATATCTGTTTGCTGTCACTGAGAACAACATTCACTGCATCCAGAGACTGGAAACCAGTCCTATCTCTCAATATTTGTCATTGCTGAAGGTTATTTGGATCCAGCTAGAGTCTGATTTTTAGCCTAAAATACAAACAGTTAAGTAATAAAAGAGATGTCCATAGCTTTCAAGCTTGTTACAAAGTATCAATTTAAGTAAAATGTTTCAGTTTTGAGTCCATACTGTTTCCATCTATTGCAAATGTCATTCCCGTGCATTGCTACATTTGTATCTTCTCGTCTCCTTGGTGACCGTCATTCACTTTAGTAGCACAGATCTGATTACGGTGAGAAATATTCATAAAAAGAAAATGTCCAGTAATTATTTCATTTATATAAAATGATCGCACACAAAAAAATATATGTTAAAAACAAGAGACTTTATTTTATGACAATTTAAAAACAGAAATAATCCAATAAAAAAATATTATTTAATAAATTCCACTATCTGTGCAGAGCAGGGCATGTCAAACTGATGGATACAAATTGGAAAAAATGTATATAACATTGTTTTTATAAATAAATATATAATTAATTGTTGGTGATATTAATATAAATAAAGTAATATCATATGATTAATAATATATGTGTATATGTTAACTGAACATTGTGAGAAAAGGAGTAAAACAATTAGATATAAAAACAATGTGTTCATAAGACATATATTCCCATAATCACAATACAAAACAAGTGCATATCAAAAGAAAAAAATATATATAAATATATATTTATTTAAAAATAAGTGAATATCAAAAGATAAAATTCATATAACCAAAGCGAAGTGCCAAATATTAAAAGAAATGTGATGGTCGGAATAAAATGTGAATTATAAATCAATCAACATATGTATTGAATACCACCAATACCAACCAGTACTGACATACCTTTGCTACTGCACACACCACTCCAACGCGCGTTTCGCTTCCGCTTCGTCAGGGAGTTTACGGTGAGGTCCATGGGGTCTGATCGTTCTCACAGATTTCCTCCTCATTTCTTTTAGGTATTTCTGCAAGTTCATAATGACAAGAGGCGTCCTGCACAAGTCGTTCTTTGGCAGAAAATCACAAAACCGCTGGTGACACCATGACCCACAATGATTTTGCAGCAGGTATGAAGCATGGGAGCTGGGCAGGGGGTCCGCTACGACTAGTAATAGGTGAGAAACATTGTATTCAAATAATTCTACAACTACATTATGTATTATACTCTCGCCATTCTGCTGTCTCCTGGAATCTTCCTGCTAGAGGAGAGAAGGAACATGGACCTGATTGTAGGGATGCAGCGCCAGGCATTTTTGCATTGGCAATGTGTTATCAATAACTTTTAAGTGGGCACAACTAAGGGCCCCTTCACACTGTGCAATCAAAGTCTGAACGAGCGTTCGATTTGTGACGTTTATCCGTCCTCGTTCCGAGGTTGCAAAGTGTGACATGGCGTTACGATTTGCGACGCAGCCCAGCATCGTACGATGTGAAAGAAAGAGCAGAACTTTCTTTCGTCGTAAATGTCCCGCTGTGGCGGTCGAAATCGTAGTATGTGACGGCGGTCATACGAGCTCGTAATGCGACTACGTGGGTTGGGCTTCCGCATACCTGTCTCCTGATTGGGCGTGACGTTTTAGCACGCCCATGCTGGTAATACGTCACGCTCGGAGTCGTAGGACTATGGCGGTGTGAAGGGTAGCGTACGATTGCGACGCGTGACGTTCACATCGCAACTACGTCAGAAAAAGCGTTAACATCGTAGAGTGTGACCGCTGGCTACGAGCTCGTACTGCGATGTCGAATATGACGCAAATGCGTCGTAATCGTAGCAGAATCGACCAGTGTGAAGGGGCCCTAAGTGAGTGTTTTATTAGCACAGCTGAGTAATTCTTTATGGGGGGCACAATGGTGGGTTTGGCACTGCTATTGCGTCTGGACATTGTTACGGGGTATATTTGGCACCAACGTAAAGTAAATGTTCCTGGTGTGAGCACAGTCTGCTGTAAGCTAAAAAAAAAAAGTTATACAAATTAATGTAACGATGCTCTTCGCTGAGCCAGCAGGGGGCAGCACTGAGATGCATCCTTTTTAATGCAGCTTTGGATGTGAACACAGTAAAATGTGATGAATACTTCTATCCTGCAGAGCATTTGCAGTTTTCTTAATGATTTGTTAAATAGACTGATTAATTATTCTAATGTTCCTTTTTCGAAAACATGCATCAATATGTACATCCCTGTAAATTCTCATTTTTGTTACTTATCTTTCTTCCTGCTTTCATCTTTTTATGCTGGATTGAAAATGGTTAAAGTTGTCATCTTTTAACTGACAACTGGTAAGTAAAAAAAAAAATGAAATACTTTACACTTCAGCATCTCTTATTTTCTCAGTATTGTTCCGAGTTATATTCACATGAGATAATAGGTGTGACGCTAGTCACTACTCATGGACAAGCCTTGAGGCAGGACAGTCATACGTTCCAGGGACAGATACCAAGAGAGCACGTCATAAGCTAAAAGGCAAAGACAAAGGTGGATTCAGGTCACGGTACCAGAAATATAGCAGATCAGGGCTAGGCAAAGGGATGGTCAGAACGAGGTCCAAAGTCAGGCAGCAATAGATCAACAAACAGAGCACAGGAATACAAGGCCACATGCACCACCGAGCAAATGTTATCACTAGCAGAGATCTGATACTGACAGCTTAGCTAAGAAACTGGGCAATCACTTAGAACAGGGAGGTGCTGATCTTCCTTCAGGTGCTCCCTGTTCTCAGATTGGATGGCCGAGCTGTCAATCAAAATACCGACAGCTCAGCACGCCCCTGCCCCAGATTGGACAACAGAGCTGTCACACACTGACACACTGAGCAGAGGAATCGTGACAGTATTCCCTCTTCTATGGGGGCCACCAGACCACTGGGTTTCCCATGAAACCTAAGATGGAAGGCCCTGACCAAACGATCGTCCTTCACAATGATGAGCCAGAACCCAGGATCTCTCCTCAAGTCCATATCCTCTCTAATGAACAAACTATTGGAGGGAATTTCAGACCCTCCGAGAATCCACGATCAGTCAAAAGAAACTGGAGGAGGCAGTGGGCGACACAGACAACACCGAAGGGACAAGCTCTTTTAACAGGGATCTGTGGAACAACCAGATTGACAATCTCTAGAATCTTGTACTGGCCAATAGATTTAGGACCTAAATTCGCCGGTTGTACTTTCAGTTTAGTTTTTTTTGGAAGAAAACCAAACCTTATCTCCTACTTTGAAGACTAGAGCCGCCGAACATTTTCTATCTTGAAACAAATGTAGATACTCCAGCTCCAGCGGAATAGGTAAAATAGTATAAGCTTTATTTGTCCATAATGGTAGTAAAAACAGAAAAAATATTCCTTACATAGGTGAATCAAAACAGGGAATTGTGCATATACGGCTACGCGTTTCGACCTGTAACGGTCTTACTCATGCCTATCATTTTCTATCGGCCTTTGGAATTTGATGAAGTTCTGAACTTCCCTCCAGACATCCCCAAGTTTCTGTATAGCAACCTCTCTACTCCAGGACTCATCCTAGAGAATTCACCAAAATGGGAATGAAATCCATAATTGCAAAAAAAAGGCGAGGTTCAAGTGGAGTGGTTGACTTGACCGGTAAACTCAACAAGAGGAAAAATTGAGGAGCGGTCCTCCTGCTGAGCCGCAGCGAAAGATCTTAACATTTGTTCCAACAATTGGTTTATACTTTCTGTCTGAGTGTTGGTTTCAGAGTGGTAAGCAGAGGAGAGCGACAAATCAATCCCCAGTTCCTTAGGGCCCCTTCACACTGGTCGATTCTGCTACGATTACGACGCATTTGCGTCATATTCGACATCGCAGTACGAGCTCGTAGCCAGCGGTCACACTCTACGATGTTAACGCTTTTTCTGACGTAGTTGCGATGTGAACGTCACGCGTCGCAATCGTACGCTACCCTTCACACCGCCATAGTCCTACGACTCCGAGCGTGACGTATTACCAGCATGGGCGTGCTAAAACGTCACGCCCAATCAGGAGACAGGTATGCGGAAGCCCAACCCACGTAGTCGCATTACGAGCTCGTATGACCGCCGTCACATACTACGATTTCGACCGCCACAGCGAGACATTTACGACGAAAGAAAGTTCTGCTCTTTCTTTCACATCGTACGATGCTGGGCTGCGTCGCAAATCGTAACGCCATGTCACACTTTGCAACCTCGGAACGAGGACGGATAAACGTCACAAATCGAACGCTCGTTCAGACTTTGATTGCACAGTGTGAAGGGGCCCTTACAAAACCAAATTTCTCTCAGCGGCTGAAAATTTCCTAGAGAAAAATGCACATGGCCGTAAGTTGGTCAGAGTTTCGGGACCTTGAGATAATACAGCCGCTACCCCAACTTCTGAAGTATCCACATACACAATTAATGGTTTCTGGCGATTAGGTTGGATTCAAACTATAGCGGACATGAAACACTCTTTTAATTTATTAAATGTCTCAATAACATCTGACGACCAAAACTTAAGATCCTCGACCACCTTACGTGTGAGATCAATGAGAGATCTGTGAAAAAACCCTAATAAACTTTCTGAAGTACTTGGTGAATCCTAGGGAAAGTTGCAATGCTTCAAAGTGACGAGGTTGAGCCCAATCAATTATGGCCTGCACCTTCCCAGGATGCGTCTTAAACCCTTCAGCCAATGCAATTTCCTGGTAAAAGTACCTGGGAGTCTGGGTGACCTCCTCGACAATCGCCCAGACTTAGGCATTTCCCATTGCTTTGCTGGCTTGAGGACATGCTGAGCCGTCCTTTAGGAAATGTCCAGTGCAACCACAATAGACGCAGAGTCTCAGATCGCGCCAACGTCTCCTCTCAACAGCCCGAGAGCTGACAGCTCCAACCTCCACGGCTTCCTCCTCAGGTAAGTGGACAGACTCGGGAAGAATGACCGTAACCTTCCTGTCGCTTATCACGTTTCTCCTGAATTTCTCAATCCATTTGAATGGCCTGAGTCATGGCCTCCTCAGGGAACAAGGTGTGCTATGTACAGCCAAAGTGTCCTTAAAAGTATCTGAAGTGCCTGTGTGGAGCAGGTACCTGAGGGCTGCATCATTCCACAGAACCTCAGAGTCGTCAACAAAGGCATCAACAGAAGACTATTCTCTGACTAGTGGGGACAAAGAAGATCCCCAAGTCTGAGGACCCCTGGAGTAGGGACATGATTATTCACACCCACTGGGACTCATCCCCTGAAGACAGGGTTCAGAAGGAAAAAAATAGTCTACAGCTCACCATGAGTACAATAAACTGGCCTTTCTCCCCTCCAAAAGTTATCAGGAAGTGCCACTACTGGTTCCGCAGAGACCGACTGCAAAAGTAATAGCTACAGACTGTAGCGGAGAGCTTTGGAAAGCACCCATAGTGCTAGAAAACTGACCCTGCAACTGGAAATGTGAGGATTCTATCTTCTGGGGCTTCCTGGTCAGATCCCAGACCATATGTGTCAGATTCGCCACCTGATCACAGAGTGTACAAACTGGATCCATTGGTGGGAGAAAAAAAGTATATGTGATACTAGTCACTACTCATGGACAAGTGGTGAGGCAGGATAGTCAAACATTCTGAAGTCAGATACGAAATGAGAGAAGATCGTAAACTAAGGGGGAAAGACAAAGGTGTAGTCAAGTCATGGTCCAAGGTCAGAATACCAGGAAGATAGAGGATCAGAGCAAAGGGGCTAGGCAGACAAGTGGTCAGAACAAGGTCAGGCAGCAATAGATCAACAGAGCACAGGAATTCAAGGCAAACATGCACCACCGAGCAAATGCTACGACTGGCAGAGATCTGATACTGACAGCTCAGCTAAGTAGCTGGGTAATCACTTAGAACAGGGAACACCTGAACGAAGATCAGCACCTTCCTGTTTCAGATTGCACAGCTGAGCTGTCAATCAAAATACCGACAGCTCCGCACACCCCTGCACTAGATTGGACGACTGAGCTGTCACTCACAGCGTCCGAGACACACTGAGAGGAGGGATGGTGACTGTAAGCAGCTTTAGCACGCAAGATCTTGTCTTCCCTGATCAGTTGCCCAACTGCCTATATGAAGAGTGTGGGAATGAGGTTGTCAGAGGTCTAATATTGACACATAAGGCAGCGCTTATCTCTGGGAAAACAATAGGACTAGATGAGCTGAAATACAACCTCACTGATCCCCATTGTTGTCAACAGACGCTGTTGGACTGTTTTAATATTTTTTTCTGATAACCTTATTCCTGCATTCATATTGCACCAATGGAGGACAGCAGGTTACGTTCGGCTTCTTATAGACATTAAACACTATACATTATGAATGGAACCATTTTGTTGAAAACTAGTTAGACTTTATAACAATCTGGATTAAAAACAAAAGTTAAAAGCAACAATACTAAGAGCCGCCACTAGGGGGATTGCAGTGCATGTGGAACTGCATACATTCCTATGCTGTGAGCTCCCCCTACTGGCAGCTGCTGGTAGACAGAATTTTAACGTGTTACTTATCACCGTGTAAAAGGAAGTAGAAAATGGGGCTTTTACCCATAGAAAGAATATTAAACCTATTCATATCATACATCACTCAATAATAGGTACACAATTCTGCCTTAGACCCCATCATTCAGACAATGTGGTCCAAAAACTGTAACATGATCTATACTGCATGACGGGGACAAAGCTAAGCGTGCGTCCGTCACTGGGATGTCTTGTGTAATAGCTGTTCTAATGGATTAGACAATGGGGCGATAATTAGGAATGTCCCCAGACGGTGAAAGATCGGACCTGAATAAATACTCTCTTTGGTCATTTTATAATTGCAGCCAACTTCAGAGCCTCTGTTGCTGTTTATTGTGGCAGCGTTCCCAAAACGAAGCCCGGGTACATGTCACTCCGCAATGGAAGTATCGACACCAACCTTCAGCTGTGCGGAAACCGATGGGGCCCGGCTGACACAGGTCTGTGCATGAAACTTATCTGTATTCACCAAGTCAGTTATTAATATGTTATAATAAATCAATAAACTGAAAATCATCACTGCAAAATCACTAATTACTGTAACGCTGAACATAAAGGCAAAATATAACTGACATCATAGAATCCTAGAATGTCAGAATTGGAAGAGACCTCCGGGGTCATCGTGTCCAACCCCCGGCTCAATGAGGGAGTCACTAAACCATCTCAGACAGATGTCTGTCCAGCCTCTGTGTGAAGACTTCCATTGAAGGAGAACTCACCACCTCTGGTGGATATAGTGGATTATGGTTAAGGCCCCATTCACACGTCCGTTTTTTGTGTTCAGACACACGCACATCCTTTGTATTAAATGGTGGTGTGCGCAAACCAGCAAAAAATCATACCAGCAAAGGCTAAACAGACAGATGTGGGTTGATATTAAGAGCCTGGGAAGGGGCCAAGGATATTGCCCCCCCCCAGGCTAGCAACATCAACCCTCAGCCGCCCCAGAAAGAGAGGATCCATAAGACGCACCAAATCTGGCTCTTAGCCTCACTTTTCCTATTTGCCCTGGTGCAGTGGCAAATGGGGTGATATTTGTGAAGTTGATGTCACCTTTGTATTGTCAGGTAACATCACGCCTACGGGTTAGTAATGGAGAGGCGTCTATAAGACACCTCCATTACTAACCACATAGTAAGTTTTGAAATAGAAGCACAGCCAGAATGAAGTCTTTTATTTGAAATAAAAATAAGAAAGCAAAGTAATACCTTTACGCCTAATCCATTGAAGCCCATGTCCCCTGTAAAAGAAAAACAAAATATTAAACAACTGACCGACATGAAGATAATTCATACTGTCCCATGCTGTAATCCATCTCTTGGATATTTGATTTTCAAAATGAATGGCGCCATGATGTGACTGTTCACAATGTGCTGCTGCGAAGGTTAAGTGACGAGTGGTGACGTAATATAGGTTACTGCTGGTCACTGAAGCTGCATTCTCACGAGCAGTTCACTGTGAGCCGGGACGATGAAGTATAGTGACCTCAATGAGATCACCGCTAGTGCCCTCTAGGCAGAAGAATATAACTACTATAATACTGCCCCTATGTGCAAGAATATAACTACTATAATACTGCCTCTATGTACAAGAATATAACTACTATAATACTGCCCCTATGTACAAGAATATCTCTACTATAATACTGCCCCTACGTACAAGAATATAACTACTATAATACTGCCCCTACGTACAAGAATATAACTACTATAATACTGCCCCCTACGTACAAGAATATAACTACTATAATACTGCTCCTATGTACAAGAATATAACTACTATAATACTGCTCCTATGTACAAGGATATAACTACTATAATACTGACCTATGTACAAGAATATAACTACTATAATACTGCTCCTATGTACAAGGATATAACTACTATAATACTGACCTATGTACAAGAATATCTCTACTATAATACTGCCCCTATGTACAAGGATATAACTACTATAATACTGCCCCTATGTACAAGAATATAACTACTATAATACTGCTCCTATGTACAAGAATATAACTACTATAATACTGCTCCCTATGAGCAAGAATATAACTACTATAATACTGCTCCTATGTACAAGAATATAAGTACTATAATACTGCTCCCTATGTACAAGAATATAACTACTATAATACTGCTCCCTATGTACAAGAATATAACTACTATAATACTGCCCCTATGTACAAGAACATAACTACTATAATACTGCCCCTATGTACAAGAATATAACTACTATAATACTGCCCCTATGTACAAGAATATAACTACTATAATACTGCTCCTATGTACAAGAATATAACTACTATAATACTGCTCCTATGTACAAGAATATAACTACTATAATACTGCCCCTATGTACAAGAATATAACTACTATAATACTGACCCTATGTACAAGAATATAACTACTATAATACTGCTCCTATGTAGAAGAATATAACTACTATAATACTGCTCCCTATGTACAAGAATATAACTACTATAATACTGCTCCCTATGTACAAGAACATAACTACTATAATACTGCCCCTATGTACAAGAATATAACTACTATAATACTGCCCCTATGTACAAGAATATAACTACTATAATACTGCTCCTATGTACAAGAATATAACTACTATAATACTGCTCCTATGTACAAGAATATAACTACTATAATACTGCTCCTAAGTACAAGAATATAACTACTATAATACTGCCCCTATGTACAGGAATATAACTACTATAATACTGCCCCTATGTACAAGAATATAACTACTATAATACTGCTCCTATGTACAAGAATATAACTACTATAATACTGCTCCTAAGTACAAGAATATAACTACTATAATACTGCCCCTATGTACAGGAATATAACTACTATAATACTGCCCCTATGTACAAGAATATAACTACTATAATACTGTCCTATGTACAAGAATATAACTACTATAATACTGTCCTATGTACAAGAATATAACTACTATAATACTGCCCCTATGTACAGGAATATAACTACTATAATACTGCCCCTATGTACAAGAATATAACTACTATAATACTGCTCCTATATACAAGAATATAACTACTATAATACTGCCCCTATGTACAAGAAGATTTCTCACGCTTTCTGTTCCCCTCAGCTGCCCTTCAGTCTACAATAGGCCTGCAGGTGAGGAGGTCGTACATGTGGGGGGCAGACGATCTGCAGCCTGAGATTCTGCCATCGACACTGGATAATGAATGGAAAAATGAATCCTTTCAAATTAAAATGCCCAATCCCACAAACCCGAGGGAGGAGGAGGTGGACAGTGCAGCTCTGGAGACCTCCAGGCTGAAGGACAAACTCAAGAGGAAAATGTCTGAAGGGTCAACTGCCCGTGGGGGTAAGCGAGGCCTTTGTAAGATGTATATTGGTAATAAGATGGAAGGAGGAAACTCCTTAATATATACAGAACTCTGCAAAAGTAAGAATAAGAGTAAGAATGCTTCTTGGAAAAAGTGGAAGTGTCAATAGTTTATTATTATTAATTTAGTGCAAAGTGAACGAATAAAAGATAATTGTAAATCAGATCAATATTTGGTGACCAAATCAATTCTTCTACTGTAGATACACTTGCAGAATTTCGGGGAAACATGGTCAGGTGTGAACAACCAATTATACCAAACAGGTGATCATCGTCATTTTCATATGTAGGTTAAAAATCATTAACTGAAACAGAAACAGCTTTAAAGGAGGCTTAAAACCAGGTGAGGAACAGCCAAACTTTGCTACAAAGGTGAGGTTGTGGAAGATGGTTTCATGCCACAGGTCATACACCATGGCAAGACTGAGAACAGCAACAAGACACAAGGTAGTTATAGTGCATCAGCGAGGCCTGTACCAGGGAAAGATGTCAAAGCAAACTGGGGTTTTAAGATTTGAGGATCAAGCTCTTTTCAAGAAGTATCAAAAATGGGCAACGTTGAAGATTGTAGACGCAGTGATCTTCCAAGAAAACTTAGCGCAGATGATTGAAGACTCATCATATTTACCTCCTTTCGAAAATGAAAGATTTCCAGCAGTGCCATCAGCTCAGAACTGACAGCAACCAGTGGACCTCAGCTAGGCCCATCTACTATTCGAAGAAGTATGGCCAGAAGTGGCCATAACTCATACCTTCAACATGGAGACTACAGTAGGCAAAGTGGTATCTATGTACGAAAACATAGGAGCTGGGGTGCTGAGAAATGTCAGCAGGTCTCTGGACTGAGGAGTCACAATGTGAAATATTTGGCTATAAGAGAAGCAGTTTGTCCTCTGAAACGCAGGAGAGCGGCGCCATAATGAGGGTCTGCAGGAGCAGTGACGCACCGTGGAGGGGCCTGTAAGTTTGTGGCTACATTTCAGCCAATAATGTTGAGAATTTGGTCAGGATTAATGTTGTCCTCAATGCTGAGGAACCCTGGAGATATTCTCCATCATGTAATATCATCAGGGAGAAGATTGATCTGCTCCAGATTTATTCTACAGTCGGACAACGACCCCCAACATCCAGCTAATATCATTAATAATGAGGAGTCCTGGGGGTGATGATCCGGCCCCACAGATCCCTGATCTCACATCATATCGTCTCTCTGGGATCACATGAAGGATCTGCACAAGCCTCATACACAGAAGATCTGGGGTCAGGTCTCCAAGATGTTTGGCACCAACCTCCAGCTGAGACCCTCCATAACCTGTGTACAAGTGATGAGAAGAAGTGATGGAGACGACAGTCAGTCACCAGATACTGATGATGGAGGCGACGGTCAGTCACCAGATACTGATGATGGAGGAGACAGGCGGTCACCAGATACTGATGATGGAGGTGACGGGCAGTCACCAGATACTGATGATGGAGGCGATGGGCGGTCGGCAGATACTGATGATGGAGGAGACAGTCAGTCACCAGATACTGATGATGGAGGCGACAGGTGGTCACCAGATACTGATGATGGAGGCAACAGTCGGTCGCCAGATACTGATGATGGAGGCAACAGGTGGTCACCAGATACTGATGATGGAGGCAACAGTCGGTCGCCAGATACTTATGATGGAGGCAACAGGCGGTCACCAGATACTGATGATGGAGGCAATGGGCGGTCACCAGATACTGATGATGGAGACAACAGGTGATCGCCAGATACTGATGATGGAGGCAATGGGCGGTCGCCAGATACTGATGATGGAGGAGACGGGCGGTCACCAGATACTGATGATGGAGGCAACAGGTGATCGCCAGATACTGATGATGGAGGCAATGGGCGGTCGCCAGATACTGATGATGGAGGAGACGGGCGGTCACCAGATACTGATGATGGAGGCAACAGGCGATCACCAGATACTGATGATGGAGGCAATGGGCGGTCACGAGATACTGATGATGGAGGAGACAGGCGGTCACCAGATACTGATGATGGAGACAATGGGCGGTCACGAGATACTGATGATGGAGGAGACAGGCGGTCACCAGATACTGATGATGGAGACAACAGGCGGTCACCAGATACTGATGATGGAGGCAACAGGTGGTCACCAGATACTGATGATGGAGGTGACGGGCGATCACCAGATACTGATGATGGAGGCAACAGGTGGTCACCAGATACTGATAATGGAGGCAACAGGCGGTCACCAGATACTGATGAGATTTACATTACCCTTTTGTTCATTCACTTTGCATTCTGTTAATTAATAAACATAAACTATTGACTCTTCTATTTTTGGAAGCTTCTTACATTGCAGCATTTTTTCCAAACTGGACTACAACTTTTGCACAGTATTGTATATATCACCAGTAGACAAAAAAGGGTTAAAGCAGCATAACCCCATGAATGTTTCCACAATCTCCATTACAGCTCCATCTGACCTTATAAGCTTACAGTACGCTCCTCTGAAGCCTGCAGTGCCCAGGAGCGCCTCCCAGAGGTTACTGAATATGACGAGGCCTGTACCCCCTATACAGAGGAGTCCGACCCCCAATAACACAGAAGAAGAGTGTGGCACAGAGAGGAACGAAACAGAGAGGGGGAATGGAAAAAGAGGAGAAAACACATCATGTATAGAGGTACCAAGATGAGAGTGATACAAGAAGGGCAGAAGATCGTATCTATATCTATCTATCATCTATTATCTATCTACAGTATTTATTATATATATCTATTATCTATCTATTATCTATCATCTATCTATCTATCTATCTATCTATCTATCTATCTATCTATCTATTTTCTATCTATTATCTATCAATCATCTATTTATTATCTATCTTATCTATGTATCTATTTATCTCTCTATTATCTATCTATTATCTAACTATCTATTATCAATCGATCTATTATCTATCTAAATCTCGAATGTTTATCTCTTACTCGCTGTCTCTTCCTGTAAATGATGTAGGTACAGATAGTACTGCCTACCTGACTACTGTACTGGTATTTCCTGTATATTTAGTATGTACTGCCTCTGGCCTACCTGTGTAGATGTAAAGATATGACTATCGCACTGTTAATCTGAGTAAATAATAAAGGCACAGATAGTACTGCCTCTCTGTATTTGTATGTATATTGGCAGCAATAGTACTGCCTCCCTGTCTCTTCCTGTAAATGATGTAGGCACAGATAGTACTGCCTCCCTGTCTCTTCCTGTTAATGATGTAGGCATAGATAGTACTGCCTCCCTGTCTCTTCCTGTTAATGATGTAGGCACAGATAGTACTGCCTCCCTGTCTCTTCCTGTTAATGATGTAGGCACAGATATCACTGCCTCCCTGTCTCTACCTGTAAATGATGTAGGCACAGATAGTACTGGCTCCTTGTCTCTACCTGTAAATGATGTAGGCATAGATAGTACTGCCTCCCTGTCTCTTCCTGTTAATGATGTAGGCACAGATAGTACTGGCTCCTTGTCTCTTCCTGTTAATGATGTAGGCACAGATAGTACTGCCTCCCTGTCTCTTCCTGTTAATGATGTAGGCACAGATATCACTGCCTCCCTGTCTCTACCTGTAAATGATGTAGGCACAGATAGTACTGGCTCCTTGTCTCTACCTGTAAATGATGTAGGCATAGATAGTACTGCCTCCCTGTCTCTTCCTGTTAATGATGTAGGCACAGATAGTACTGGCTCCTTGTCTCTTCCTGTTAATGATGTAGGCACAGATAGTACTGCCTCCCTGTCTCTTCCTGTAAATGATGTAGGCACAGATAGTACTGCCTCCCTGTCTCTTCCTGTTAATGATGTAGGCACAGATAGTACTGCCTCCCTGTCTCTTCCTGTTAATGATGTAGGCATAGATAGTACTGCCTCCCTGTCTCTTCCTGTTAATGATGTAGGCACAGATAGTACTGGCTCCCTGTCTCTTCCTGTTAATGATGTAGGCACAGATATCACTGCCTCCCTGTCTCTACCTGTAAATGATGTAGGCATAGATAGTACTGCCTCCCTGTCTCTTCCTGTTAATGATGTAGGCACAGATAGTACTGCCTCCCTGTCTCTTCCTGTTAATGATGTAGGCACAGATAGTACTGGCTCCTTGTCTCTTCCTGTTAATGATGTAGGCACAGATAGTACTGCCTCCCTGTCTCTTCCTGTAAATGCTGTCGGCACAGATAGTACTGCCTCCCTGTCTCTTCCTGTTAATGATGTAGGCACAGATAGTACTGCCTCCCTGTCTCTTCCTGTTAATGATGTAGGCACAGATAGTACTGGCTCCCTGTCTCTTCCTGTTAATGATGTAGGCACAGATATCACTGCCTCCCTGTCTCTTCCTGTAAATGCTGTCGGCACAGATAGTACTGCCTCCCTGTCTCTTCCTGTAAATGCTGTCGGCACAGATAGTACTGCCTCCCTGTCTCTACCTGTAAATGATGTAGGCATAGATAGTACTGCCTCCCTGTCTCTTCCTGTTAATGATGTAGGCACAGATAGTACTGCCTCCCTGTCTCTTCCTGTTAATGATGTAGGCACAGATAGTACTGGCTCCTTGTCTCTTCCTGTTAATGATGTAGGCACAGATAGTACTGCCTCCCTGTCTCTTCCTGTTAATGATGTAGGCACAGATAGTACTGGCTCCTTGTCTCTTCCTGTTAATGATGTAGGCACAGATAGTACTGCCTCCCTGTCTCTTCCTGTTAATGATGTAGGCACAGATAGTACTGGCTCCTTGTCTCTTCCTGTTAATGATGTAGGCACAGATATCACTGCCTCCCTGTCTCTTCCTGTAAATGCTGTCGGCACAGATAGTACTGCCTCCCTGTCTCTTCCTGTAAATGCTGTCGGCACAGATAGTACTGCCTCCCTGTCTCTACCTGTAAATGATGTAGGCATAGATAGTACTGCCTCCTTGTCTAATCAATCTCTTAATATCTCTTCTTCTCACTGCTTTACACTTGCAGTCTCAACAACACATGCGCTCTGGCGAGGATAAGAATCGTAAGCCTCTCAGCGGGGTGGTGATTCCTCCAATAAACAAATCATCTGGTGTTCCGGCAGAACCGAATGGTGTTTCTCAAACCATCTCTAATGGTCAACTGAGGAGATCCTCACCGGTCCCCAGAGCAGGAGCCCAGCCGAGAAGGTGACCATCTGCCGCTGGGCACAGGAGGGCGTAGTGCAGGAACGCACGCAAACATCCCATAATGTCACAGTCTTTAATTATCCCCTATGAGGCATTGCTACGTATGGATGGATCTCAGCTGGGACTTCATTTTCTTTACCAGACAGCTGATGTCATAAATAGAATATATGAGAGTGATGACACCTAAACGTGTAGAAACCATCCTGTGACACTAAACCAGGGTGGTCCGAGTCTTGGGAAGACGTATAGTAGTAGAGGGGGGACTTGGCAGTGAGTTACGTGACATTGCTGCTATGACGGCGTCAGCTGAGCACAGAAATGAAGGCAGTTTTGCAAAATGTTGGGGTATTTCACTTTTGTGGCCCCGCACTATTATCAGGCTCGGGGCCCTCACAATCAGAAGTGGTATTTTTTTTTATTCATTTTGAGCTTTGTGGCTCCTTTAAAATTGGGATTTATTATAATTGATCTTCCTATATGTAGGCACCCTAATATCTGCCACGGGGTCCTTCTTATAAAGGGGGTAAGTGGCCTCAATCTTTCCCTGAAATGTCCCTAAGGGGCATAAAATTGTGTGTTTATACAAACATTGGGGTACAGAGGGGTTCACTAGATTAACCCCGATCTCCTCTCGTTTACAGCAGTATTGTGGAGAATGATGGAACATCCACCAGCTCCATAGGTGAGTGGGTCACTATATATACATATAGATTTATTTTATTATTATTATTTTTTTTACGGCTTTCTGCTCAATCTCAAGTCATGGCGACTTGATGGACGAACGAACGATCTATAGGAAAATCGATCTGGTAATAGAATCTATTATATATAGATTGTTTAAAGTCTGTACAGGTTAATTAGGGGATAATGCAATTACACTGCATCATTTATCACCAGAGACACGAAATCAAATGAGGTCTATATAAAAATTATGCATATTAAGAAAAAAATATATATCTCCTTTTTCCCCAATAATATAAATAGCAAAATGTGCAAAAAATTAAAATAACAGATTTGGTATTATTAAGTGTGTAATGAAAATAAATAATAAAATAAATAGAATCTATAAATATTTATCTCATGTAATGATCCCCAAATTGGAAAAAAATATTAAAAAAAAAACCATGTTGTATGATTCCTTTCCCTGGCACCACATGTGAAGATGTGGCCAGATCACCTGCGGATGATTGCTCGGAAATGGCTAATCAGTGGTACTGAACCTGTGGCTCTCCAGACGTAATGAAACTACAACTCCCAGCAGGCTCTGGCGGGCTGCAATGAATGGTATTTTGTCATCCTGACCCTGGAAAGTGCATGTGATCGGTATCTGGGTAATGACCGGTTACACCTGAGCTGGGGAAGAATTGTTACACTGATTACAGTGACACAAAGTGGCGACATCCTCCACTACACACCGTAACCAACATAATGAGATAATAAGCGGGAAACCTGTCCGATGAGCCGCCGGGCGCACAATGGGATCATGTGTCCAGAAAGGAGATTCAGTTACCGCCATAGAAGAAACACATTGATACTTTAGCAATCCATGGGGCTGGCACCATCAAGCTCGTCCTGCTAAAAAAGAAGATTTCCGTGATCCTTTCGACACGTTTTTATACATAAAAGTAAAGGCATGACAGCACATTATTCCAAATTAACAATTATATCTTTTTTTTCTAGAGATGCAATGTCCAAGTCTTGAGAAATCTAGCCAAGAATATATGTGCACATCGGGCTGGAAGTGCTCTGGGGGCGTGTCCGAGCACTTATACTGCACTGACACGCCCCCATCACACCTCCAGGCTAATTTGCATATGGTTTCTTCAATAGATTTTTTAATGACCGGTACATCAGATCTGTTCTAAAATGTATCATTGTTCTTTTAGCTGGACACTAATGTAACAACTTATCGGCAGTAATATCTGCTGGACACGTGAAGATCCTGAATGTGCCCACGCGACATGGTCGCAGGGTGCTGATTGGCTGTCATGGCTGCTGGGAGCGTCTGAAGACCCCCGTGTCTGCCATGTGGAGGGACTTCATAGGAGATTGCCTACGTGACGCACTGCAATACCACAGTATTACAGTGTATTGTGACACAGACAATCAGGAAATCGCAAGTCCCTGAAGGATTTAAAAAAATAAATATTTAGAAAAAAAAACAAAACAATGTAACAATAGTGTTATTATTTTTACCATTTACCCCCCTAAAATAAAAAATACCATAGAAGAGAAGCAGGACAAAGGCCCAGCTGTATGACCTCGGGTTGATGAAGCTGCACACACACCAGGGATTACGGGTGCCACTTCCAAAGAAAAAGAATCTGTACGTCCTTATAAAAGAAAGCGGATTGGCACATACCGTCCCGTGCAACAAAATCCTTTCTTGTGGCATCATCATACCAGCAGCAGGCGGATAACACAGTGGAGCGATCGTTTCACGCTTACATTGCGCTTCAACAGGTCATAAGTTGCTGTTGAAGCGCAATGTAAGTGTGAAACGATTGTCGTCTGTATTTGCTCCACTGTCTTATCTGCTTGCTTTTGGTATGATGATGCCACAATAAAGGATTTTGTTGCACGGGACGGTATGTGCCAATCTGCATTCTTTTATATGGAAAAATAAAAAAAAACTTGTGACATTTTGGAAGAAAAAATTAAAGCGCGAAAACTAAAACTATCTTGGTCAGGAAAGGAGTCAGTTTGGCCATAGACATAATGTAGCTGTCGGCTGATTGATATGGGATTTCCTCGTCTCCTCTTTTCTCTATGGAGGGAGATAAGCGGTTGTAAAACACATCACGCCCCGCTTATCTGGAGCAAAGCACATAACTGAATGGACTGTAAGTTTGATCGTCCCCAAGTCTCATTCCTATAGGAGGTATTATACTCGTTATCTGCTAGAAATGGATGGACAGAGGGGTCCGCAGGGGCGGGGACGTCTGCTTACAATAAGGCATTTTGTATCTCCCGGCAGACGCTGATCACACAGACAGTTGTGCCACGAATCTTATGGAAGACACATTGGAACTGATCCCTTCAAAAACGATCCTACCAGCTGCAGCCAAAGATACCGACGACGCACCGCTACCCCTGATAGTCAAAGACGAAGAAGGGAAGGAAAACAATGCTCGGGTAGGCGAGATATTCTACAGTGCAAAGTCAAGAATGGAGTAGTCATCCATCGTGTGATAAAAAAAAGTGCAGGATGGCTGCAGTACAAAACGTGACCACAAGAGGCGCACCGTCAATTAGCTTTTTTTTTTAGTTTGCAAATTATTTTAGTGTATTATTATTATTTATTATTATTATTTATTTATATAGCACCATTAATTCCATGGGGCTGTACATGAGAAAGGGGTTACATACAGGGTTATAAATATCATTTACAGTAAACAAGTTTACAGTGACAGACTGGTACAAAGGGGAGAGGACCCTGTCCTTGCGGACTTACATTCTATGGTGGGATGAATATACCCTGTACTATTATAGGGTAGAATAATATATAAAGAATTATTATAGGGTATTATTAATATAGGGTAGTATGAATATATACAGAATTATTTTAGGGTAGTATGAATATATCCTGTACTATTATAGGGTAGAATAATATATACAAAATTATTATAGGGTAGGATGGATAAATCCTGTACTATTATAGGGCTGAATAATACATAAAGAATTATTATAGGGTATTATTAATATAGGGTAGTATGAATATATACAGAATTATTATAGGGTAGTATGAATATATCCTGTACTATTATAGGGTAGAATAATATATACAGAATTATTATAGGGTAGGAGAAATAAATACAGAATTATTATAGGATAGGATGAATATGTACAGAATTATTATAGGGTAGGATGAATATATCCTGTACTATTATAGGGCAGGATAAATATATACGGAATTATTCTACGGTATTATTAATATATACATAATTATTATAGGGTAGTATGAATATATCCTGTACTATTATAGGGCAGAATAATATATACAAAATTATTATACGGTATAATTTATATATACAGAATTATTATAGGGTATTATTAATATATGCAGTATAATTGTAGGGTAGAATTAATAAAAGTGTGATGGTGTGATATGCTACGTGGTATCATTTTTGTGTATATTTCTATTTTACTGATTTTCATGGTGTTCTCTTGTAGGATGGGTTATTTGCTAATTGATGAATGGCTGTTGCTGCCATCTGATATCAGCCCCCACAGCACTGTATTGATTGCTAATATGCTAATGACATGTTGACCTAGCTTGTTGAAACAATGAGCCCCTGAGACCTTCCCCCTCCTGACCCTTGAATGAGGAGAGGGACTTGTAAATATCAGGGAGGTGAGACACAGATGAGTCCTGTGTGGAATGATGATGTGTTCACAGCATCTCATAGAGAAAGAAGAGTATATCGACTATGCTATCCTCTGTCTGCTGGATTGTTGGACTTTTTTTCCTGTTACTGAACTGCATTCGTGTTCTGAACTATTTTATCCTTTGTGTGGTGGATCGTATATGGACCTTTTGTATTTTTGCCTAAATAAAGGTCTTGGGATTGCTCACTCATCTCTCGCTCTGTTGATTGTGTGATACTGGAGAAGGACCCCGTGACAACTGGTGGCAGCAGTGGGACCAACAGAGCGTAACCAAATGGAGAACCACCCACAGAGTGAGTACAGAAATTGGACTGTATCCAGTTTACAGGAGAGAGCCAGAGAGCTGGGCCTGAACTACCAGGGACTGACTAAAGAAGCCTTAATTGACCTACTGGTGGGTGCCAGCCCGGCCACCTGCTCCCATGTCTAAAGGATGAGCACTGGAGACGAGGACCCCCACCCCAAAAAGCCAGTGGGTGGTGTGGTACGAAGAAGAGATGGCGGTTCTGGGCCCAGGCGTCTCTCAGGAGTACAAGGAGGAGGCTGCCCGCCGGGCATAGCGGAGACAAGAAGCAATGGAGCTTGAAAGAGGGAGTAACGCAATGTGGAATGTAAACCCAACGATCCGGGAGCCTGTACGGATCACCCGGACAGACTTTAAGCCATTTGATGAGGTTTCCGGAGATGTGGAGGGGTTCTTCAAGGACTTTGAGCAGCAGTGTGCGGTGATGGAGGTGCCCCACTCTGGCTGGATATGTTTGTTAGTGGGACTCCTGAACGGTAGCCTGGCGGTGGCTTACCGAACCACTGACTCACAGCGGAATCGGGATTATAACATTGTAAAGCAGACTATCCTGGATTACCATGCTATCACCCCAGACTCGTATAGGGCCAAGTTCTGAGACCTCCCATGCACTACGGGGGGATTATTTAGGATGTATGCACATAAGATGTCCCAGGCATGTCAGAGATGGCTGGAAGCAGAAAACGCCTTTACTGTGGAAGATGTTATACAGGCGTTCCTTATAGAACAATTTCTTGCCAAGTGCCCCGCAGAGGTACGGGAATGGGTCCGGGAGCGCACGCCGTGCACCGTGGATAGAGCTGCAGCCCTGGCCGATGAAGCCCTTACTATCCGACCGCAATGGAGGAGGCTTCTGGACAATGAACCAATGCCTGCTCCTGTGCCACGTCCCCATCCGATTATATCTGCCCTTCCACCTAGTTGCAAGCCGATGACAATCATAGCTCTCAATCCTGGGCCCCAACAGTTCCGACCACGACCTGGGGGTATCACAGAGAGGAGATGTTACGGGTGTGGGCAACCTGGACATTTGCAGTCTGGCTGTCCCTCAAGCATTCGGAGGGAGCCCCACCTCGTCCAGTGCATCTTGTGCACTCCATCTCGCCTGAGGAAGAGTTACCACCATCCCCACCAGAGTGGGCCACCGACCACGGCACCATAGATACCCCTCCTGGAGTGTACGGACTCCGACCTTTGTCCATCAGAAATACTCAGCAACGGCATTGCCACCTGCAAGATGTCTAAATTGATGGATACAAAGTGTCGAGATTTAGAGACATGGGGGCATTCCTGACTATTGCTGACCCCCGTGTGGTTCTACCTGAGGCAATTCACCAGGGCCCGGGAATTCCCATTGTCCTGGCGGGGGGTGTCTGCAAATATATACAGAGAGCTTTGGTACGTTTGGATTATGGTTTTGGAGAAAAACTGTGTTGGATTGGAGTTATGGGAGGACTTCCTGCAGATATCCTCCTTGGAAATGACATTGGGGAGTTACAAAGTCATTTTGTGGGAGCAGAAGGTCCGTGGGCCTCACCTTCTTCTGAAAGAACAATTGGAGGGAGATATCGCAGATACCGGAATGCCCATCATTCCCTACGTTCTAGAGTTCAGAGATTGTCTCGCCCAGCTAGCTACCTTGGCTAATGAACATCAGCGAATGGCCCAGTCCAGTCAAAAATCCTGGTATGACCATAAAGCCAGGACCCAGGAATTTATGGACACGTGCTCATGATTATTGCAACCCCTGCCACTGTACAAGGAACTATAAACAGTGGAGCAAAGTGGACTAAAGTGAGCAGGACAGAGGTCTGTGTAGACCTCATAGCGTGCTCACTTACTATGAGGGGGGAGAGGTTGTGATGGTGTGATATGTTATATGGGTATCATTTTTGTGTATATTTCTATTTTACTTATTTTCATTATTTTTATCCTTTGTGTGGTGTATTGTATATGGACCTTTCGTATTTTTGCCTAAATAAAGGTCTTGGGATTGTTCACTCTTCGCTGGCTCTGTTGATTGTGTGATACCGGAGAAGGACCCCGTGACACAAAGTATTGGAGTTACTCATATAATTACTCATATAAACACCCAAGGTATACCTATTGCATAGAACTTTCGTGATTCCGCAGTACCACATACGACCAATAGAGGCGCTAACTCTATTTGGCCCACTGCACTTATACATTATGTATAACCTAATAATCAGATTGACAGTATAACCTGGGCATAGAATACATCTTTATAGAGGTCTGGGATCAGTTTTCCTGATACAAAGTTGCAAAACCTCTGCATAAGTAGTGGCAAATATAAAAATCAGTCTTCCTGCAGCCACCACTAGAGGGAGCTTTTTTTCCAGATTAGCCCTATATGTGTCCATGGGTTACATCTTGTATTGCAGTGAATAGGGCTGAGCTGCAGTACCACAGACTACCTGTGCACAGGGGTGGCACTGCTCCTGGAAGAAAACAGCAGGATTTTAAAATGTTGGGACATGTATTCATTAAAAATACAATATTTAATTTTTTTTAAATTTTTTGTTACTTCTGTTTTTAAATGTGATGTTTTCAGACATTTCTATATTCATAGAGAATTATCTCCACAGATTATCTTCACTATATCAAAGTCTGCGCAAGACAAGATGAGACAAAAACAGCAGGAGATAGAAAACATCCGAAATGAAAAAAGGCGAAGCCAACAGCAATTATGGGACAAAGTACAAGGAGCGGATTCTGCAGGTCAGAACCAGGAGGAGAAATCGTACAGCTTACTGTGTACGGTGATAAGGAGCATGCCGGTATAACCTGGGCATCTCCTGTACATAATTATATATGTACAGCTGGTATAACCTGGGCATCTCCAGTATATAATTATATATGTACAGCTGGTATAACCTGGGCATCTCCTGTACATAATTATATATGTACAGCTGGTATAACCTGGGCATCTCCTGTACATAATTATATATGTACAGCTGGTATAACCTGGGCATCTCCAGTATATAATTATATATGTACAGCCGGTATAACCTGGGCATCTCCTGTACATAATTATATATGTACAGCTGGTATAACCTGGGCATCTCCTGTATATAATTATACATTTACAGCTGGTATAACCTGGGGATCTCCTGTATATAATTATATATGTACAGCTGGTATAACCTGGGCATCTCCTGTATATAATTATATATGTACAGCCGGTATAACCTGGGCATCTCCTGTATATAATTATATATGTACAGCTGGTATAACCTGGGCATCTCCTGTATATAATTATACATTTACAGCTGGTATAACCTGGGGATCTCCTGTATATAATTATATATGTACAGCTGGTATAACCTGGGCATCTCCTGTACATAATTATATATGTACAGCTGGTAGAACCTGGGCATGTCCTGTATATAATTATATATGTACAGCTGGTATAACCTGGGTATCTCCGGTATATAATTATATATGCACAGCTGGTATAACCTTGATATCTCCTGTATATAATTATATATGTACAGCTGGTATAACCTGGGCATCCCCTGTATATAATTATATATGTACAGCTGGTATAACCTGGGCATCCCCTGTATATAATTATATATGTACAGCTGGTATAACCTGGGCATCTCCTGTACATAATTATATATGTACAGCCGGTATAACCTGGGCATCTCCTGTATATAATTATATATGTACAGCTGGTATAACCTGGGCATCCCCTGTATATAATTATATATGTACAGCTGGTATAACCTGGGCATCTCCTGTATATAATTATATATGTACAGCCGGTATAACCTGGGGATCTCCTGTCTATAATTATATATTTACAGCTGGTATAACCTGGGGATCTCCTGTATATCTATATATATAATTGTCTAAGGGTTTTTCCGTCTGTCTGTCTGTCTGTCTGTCTGTCTGTCTGTCTGTCTGTCTGTCCTGGAAATCACTCCATATAAGGTATGGTCTACAAACAGGATACCTTATATGGAGTGGTCGGCGGTTTGTAGACCATACCTTATATGGAGTGGTCGGCGGTTTGTAGACCATACCTTATATGGAGTGGTCGGCGGTTTGTAGACCATACCTTATATGGAGTGGTTGGCGGTTTGTAGACCATACCTTATATGGAGTGGTCGACGGTTTGTCGGGCGGCCTCGACCAATCAGAAATGGGCACAGCATGGCGACGATGATGTCATAATGGTTGCCATGGCGACGATGATGTCATAAAGGTTGCCTCGACCAATCAGCGATGGGCACAGTCTGCCGCGAATCACATACTACGGGGACATGCATATTCTAGAATACCCGATGCGTTAGAATCGGGCCACAGTCTAGTAATTATATATGTACAGCCGGTATAACCTGGGCATCTCCTGTATATAATTATATATGTACAGCTGGTATAACCTGGGCATCTCCTGTATATAATTATATATGTACAGCTGGTATAACCTGGGCATCCCCTGTATATAATTATATATGTACAGCTGGTATAACCTGGGCATCTCCTGTATATAATTATATATGTACAGCCGGTATAACCTGGGGATCTCCTGTCTATAATTATATATGTACAGCTGGTATAACCTGGGGATCTCCTGTATACAATTATATATGTACAGCTGTTATATAATTATATACAGGAGATACCCAGGTTATACCAGCTGTACATATATAATTATATACAGGAGATGCCCAGGTTATAACAGCTGTACATATATAATTATATACAGGAGATGCCCAGGTTATACCAGCTGTACATATATATGTACAGCCGGTATAACCTGGGGATCTCCTGTATACAATTATATATGTACAGCCGGTATAACCTGGGGATCTCCTGTATACAATTATATATGTACAGCTGTTATAACCTGGGCATCTCCTGTATATAATTATATATGTACAGCCGGTATAACCTGGGCATCTCCTGTATATAATTATATATGTACCAGCTGATATAACCTGGACATCTCCTGTATATAATTATATTTGTACAGCTGGTATAACCTGGGCATCTCCTGTATATAATTATATACGTACAGCTGGTATAACCTAGGTATCTTCTGTATATAATGATATATGAATGGCTGGTATAGCCTGGGCATCTCCTGTATATAATTGTATATGTACAGATGGTATAACCTGGGCATCTCCTGTATATAATTATATATGTACAGCTGGTATAACCTAGGTATCTTCTGTATATAATGATATATGAATGGCTGGTATAGCCTGGGCATCTCCTGTATATAATTGTATATGTACAGATGGTATAACCTGGGCATCTCCTGTATATAATTATATATGTACAGCTGGTATAACCTGGGTATCTCCTGTATATAATTATATATGTACAGCTGGTATAACCTGGGTATCTCCTGTATATAATTATATATGTACAGCTGGTATAACCTGGGCATCTTCTGTATATAATTATATATGTACAGCTGGTATAACCTGGGGATCTCCTGTATATAATTATATATGTACAGCTGGTATAACCTGGGCATCTCCTGTATATAATTATATATGTACAGCTGGTATAACCTGGGCATCTCCTGTATATAATTATATATGTACAGCTGGTATAACCTGGGTATCTCCTGTATATAACTATATATGTACAGCTGGTATAACCTGGGTATCTCCTGTATATAACTATATATGTACAGCTGTTATAACCTGGGCATCCCCTGTATAAAATTATATATGTACAGCTGGTATAACCTGGGCATCTCCTGTACATAATTATATATGTACAGCCGGTATAACCTGGGCATCTCCTGTATATAATTATATATGTACAGCTGGTATAACCTGGCTATCTCCTGTATATAATTATATATGTCCAGCTGGTATAACCTGGGCATCTCCTGTATATACACTGTGTTCCAAATTATTATGCAAATTGGATTTAAGTGTCATAAAGATTTTATTGTTTTGTTTTTCAAATAAACTCGTGGATGGTATTGTGTCTCAGGGCTCAGTGGATCACTGAAATCAATCTTAAACACATGTGATAATTAGTTTTCCAGGTGATTCTAATGAAAGGAAAACTACTTAAAAATGATGTTCCACATTATTAAGCAGGTCACAGGTTTCAAGCAATATGGGAAATAAAAAGGATCTCTCAGCTGCTGAAAAGCGTTAAATAGTGCAATGCCTTGGACAAGGTATGAAAAAATTAGATATTTCACGAAAACTTAAGAGTGATCATCATACTCTGATGAGACTGGTTTGTGACTGAAACCGAGCACAGACAGAGTTCATGCAAATAAAGGCATAATGAGGAAGTTTTCTGGCAGACAAATTCATTGGATTAAGAGAGCAGCTGCCAAAATACCATTACAAAGCAGCAAACAGTTATTTGAAGCTGCTGGTGCGTCTGGAGTCCCTCGAACCTCAAGGTGTAGGATCCTTCAAAGGCTTGTTGTGGTGCATAACCCTACTATTTGGCCACCCCTAAACAGTAGTCACAAGCAGAAACGGTTGCAGTCTACCCAGACATACATGAAGACTAATTTCAAACAGTGTTGTTTACTGATGAGTGTCGAGCAACCCTGGATGGTCCAGATGGATGGAGTAGTGGATGGTTGGTGGATGGCCACCATGTCCCAACAAGGCTGCGACGTCAGCAAGGAGGTGGAGGAGTCATGTTTTGGGCTGGAATCATGGGGAACCAGCTGGTAGGGCCCTTTAAGGTCCCTGAAGGTGTGAAAATGACCTCTGCAAAGTAAATAGAGTTTCTGACTGACAACTTTCTTCCATGGTCTAAAAAGCAGAAACGTGCCTTCAGGAGCAAAATCATCTTCATGCCGACAATGAATACCTCTGAGAAATTGGCTGCTATGGGCTTAAAAGGAGATAAACTCATGGTGTGGCCACCATCTTCCCCTGACCTCAACCCTATTGAGAACCTTTGGAGTATCATCAAGCAAAAGATCTATGAGGGTGGGAGGCCGTTCACATCAAAACAGCAGCTCTGGAGGCAAAGAAATACAAGCAGAAACTCTCCAAAAACTCACAAGTTCAATCGATGCAAGAATTGTGAAGGTGATATCAAAGAAGGGCTCCTATTTTAACATGTAACTTGGCCTGTTAGGATGTTTTGGAGTTAAATAGCTTTTTTGTTCAGTGAATGTGACCTCCTAATGCTGCAAATTCCACAAATGAGCATTTCCAGTTCTTTAAAACATATCAAATGTTTAGAAATTCTACTGTGCCTAATAATTTGGAACAGTGCATTGTGAGGTTTTATTCATTTTGGAGATTATACTGATATTATTGGGAGGTTTCCTCAATAAAATTAGATGTATAATCTAACGGGTGATGACTTTTATTAGACTGACTGTCATTTGCACCGACCATTTAGGAAAATCCGAGAAAAATGTAATTTGCATAATAATTTGGAACATAGTGTAATTATATATGTACAGCTGATATAACCTGGGCGCCATCTCCTGTATATAATTATATATGTACAGCTGGTATAACCTGGGTATCTCCTGTATATAATTATATATGTACAGCTGGTATAACCTGGGCATCTTCTGTATATAATTATATGTGTACAGCTGGTATAACCTGGGCATCTTCTGTATATAATGATATATGTACAGCTGGTATAACCTGGGCATCTCCTGTATATAATTATATATGTACAGCCGGTATAACCTGGGCGTCTCCTGTATATAATTATATATGTACAGCCAGTATAACCTGGGCATCTCCTGTATATAATTATATATGTACAGCTGGTATAACCTGGGCATCTCCTGTATATAATTATATATGTACAGCTGATATAACCTGGGCGCCATCTCCTGTATATAATTATATATGTACAGCTGGTATAACCTGGACATCTCCTGTATATAATTATATATGTACAGCTGGTATAACCTGGGCATCTCCTGTATATAATTATATATGTATAGCTGGTATAACCTGGACATCTCCTGTATATAATTATATATGTACAGCTGATATAACCTGGGCGCCATCTCCTGTATATAATTATATATGTACAGCTGGTATAACCTGGGTATCTCCTGTATATAATTATATATGTACAGCTGGTATAACCTGGGCATCTTCTGTATATAATTATATGTGTACAGCTGGTATAACCTGGGCATCTTCTGTATATAATGATATATGTACAGCTGGTATAACCTGGGCATCTCCTGTATATAATTATATATGTACAGCCGGTATAACCTGGGCGTCTCCTGTATATAATTATATATGTACAGCCGGTATAACCTGGGCATCTCCTGTATATAATTATATATGTACAGCTGGTATAACCTGGGCATCTCCTGTATATAATTATATATGTACAGCTGATATAACCTGGGCGCCATCTCCTGTATATAATTATATATGTACAGCTGGTATAACCTGGACATCTCCTGTATATAATTATATATGTACAGCTGGTATAACCTGGGCATCTCCTGTATATAATTATATATGTATAGCTGGTATAACCTGGACATCTCCTGTATATAATTATATATGTACAGCTGATATAACCTGGGCGCCATCTCCTGTATATAATTATATATGTACAGCTGGTATAACCTGGGTATCTCCTGTATATAATTATATATGTACAGCTGGTATAACCTGGGCATCTTCTGTATATAATTATATGTGTACAGCTGGTATAACCTGGGCATCTTCTGTATATAATGATATATGTACAGCTGGTATAACCTGGGCATCTCCTGTATATAATTATATATGTACAGCCGGTATAACCTGGGCGTCTCCTGTATATAATTATATATGTACAGCCGGTATAACCTGGGCATCTCCTGTATATAATTATATATGTACAGCTGGTATAACCTGGGCATCTCCTGTATATAATTATATATGTACAGCTGATATAACCTGGGCGCCATCTCCTGTATATAATTATATATGTACAGCTGGTATAACCTGGACATCTCCTGTATATAATTATATATGTACAGCTGGTATAACCTGGGCATCTCCTGTATATAATTATATATGTATAGCTGGTATAACCTGGACATCTCCTGTATATAATTATATATGTACAGCTGATATAACCTGGGCGCCATCTCCTGTATATAATTATATATGTACAGCTGGTATAACCTGGGCATCTCCTGTATATAATTATATATGTACAACCGGTATAACCTGGGCATCTCCTGTATATAATTATATATGTACGGCCGGTATAACCTGGGCATCTCCTGTATATAATTATATATGTACGGCCGGTATAACCTGGACATCTCCTGTATATAATTATATATGAACAGCTGGTATAACCTGGGCATCTCCTGTATATAATTATATATGTACAACCGGTATAACCTGGGCATCTCCTGTATATAATTATATATGTACGGCCGGTATAACCTGGGCATCTCCTGTATATAATTATATATGTACGGCCGGTATAACCTGGGCATCTCCTGTATATAATTATATATGTACAGCCGGTAGCCTTCACACAATCACAGAGTTTTGGTGCCATGGACAGAATAATTTCCACAGGTTGCACAGCACCAAAAGCAAAATGATAAACATACGGTAAATCCCAGCTTTGTCCAGGTGATAACTGCACAGAACAGACTCTGGTGACTTCATACTCGGCTGAGCTAGATCCAGTTCAGGCAAAAAGAACTCCTATCGCCCACAGCAGCCACTGATACTTGCGGTTTGCTGCCTACGGCCTGTGCAGACTCTTCTCAGAGAGATTCCAGCTGGTCTCTCTCTTTAGCTCCAAGACACATCCAGTCTGGTCAGCTTCCCCAGCACAGTGACTTAGATGAACGCCTAGCCTGTGTATATGCAGAGCCAGCCAGGTGCACCTAATCCGAGCCTGCAGAGCTAGAATGTGACCCCAGCCTACTCAGCATTGCTACAATAATTCTATATATACAGCTGCTTCAGGTTATGCATCTTCTTGTATATTGTGATAAATGTGTATTTAATCTTTCACAGAGTTGGGTAACATTACCTCATTCAGTCTAAGTGGCGTTGGCGCAGTTCCTCTCAGCTCAGAAAAACGGCGAGCACAGAATATAAGTTTAAATAAATGGGTGAGCCGCCCATCTTTACCCAGCATCCCCACTGTGAAGCAGGACGAAGCCAACAGTGATTTACGACACTCATCTGGTACCTATTGTAGTAGTTATATTCTTGTACATATGGGGCAGTATTATAGTAGTTATATTCTTGTACATAGGAGCAGTATTATAGTAGTTATATTCTTGTACATAGGGGGTAGTATTATAGTAGTTATATTCTTGTACATAGGGGCAGTATTATAGTAGTTATATTCTTGTACATAGGAGCAGTATTATAGTAGTTATATTCTTGTACATAGGGGCAGTATTATAGTAGTTATATTCTTGTACATAGGAGCAGTATTATAGTAGTTATATTCTTGTACATAGGAGCAGTATTATAGTAGTTATATTCTTGTACATAGGAGCAGTATTATAGTAGTTATATTCTTGTACATAAGAGCAGTATTATAGTAGTTATATTCCTGTGCATAGGAGCAGTATTATAGTAGTTATATTCTTGTACATAGGGGCAGTATTATAGTAGTTATATTCTTGCACATAGGAGCAGTATTATAGTAGTTATATTCTTGCACATCGGGGCAGTATTATAGTAGTTATATTCTTGTACATAGGAGCAGTATTATAGTAGTTATATTCTTGTACATAGGAGCAGTATTATGGTAGTTATATTCTTGTACATAGGAGCAGTATTATAGTAGTTATATTCTTGTACATAAGAGCAGTATTATAGTAGTTATATTCCTGTGCATAGGAGCAGTATTATAGTAGTTATATTCTTGTACATAGGGGCAGTATTATAGTAGTTATATTCTTGCACATAGGAGCAGTATTATAGTAGTTATATTCTTGCACATAGGGAGCAGTATTATAGTAGTTATATTCTTGTACATAGGAGCAGTATTATAGTAGTTATATTCTTGTACATAGGAGCAGTATTATAGTAGTTATATTCTTGTACATAGGAGCAGTATTATAGTAGTTATATTCTTGTACATAGGAGCAGTATTATAGTAGTTATATTCTTGTACATAGGGGCAGTATTATAGTAGTTATATTCTTGTACATAGGGGCAGTATTATAGTAGTTATATTCTTGCACATAGGGAGCAGTATTATAGTAGTTATATTCTTGTACATAGGAGCAGTATTATGGTAGTTATATTCTTGTACATAGGAGCAGTATTATGGTAGTTATATTCTTGTACATAGGAGCAGTATTATAGTAGTTATATTCTTGTATATAGGAGCAGTATTATAGTAGTTACATTCTTGTACATAGGGGCAGTATTGTAGTAGTTATATTCTTGTACATATGGAGCAGTATTATAGTAGTTATATTCTTGTACATAGGAGCAGTATTATAGTAGTTATATTCTTGTACATAGGAGCAGTATTATGGTAGTTATATTCTTGTACATAGGAGCAGTATTATAGTGGTTATATTCTTGTACATAGGAGCAGTATTATAGTAGTTATATTCTTGCACATAGGGAGCAGTATTATAGTAGTTATATTCTTGTACATAGGAGCAGTATTATGGTAGTTATATTCTTGTACATAGGAGCAGTATTATAGTAGTTATATTCTTGTACATAGGGGGCAGTATTATGGTAGTTATATTCTTGTACATAGGAGCAGTATTATAGTAGTTATATTCTTGTACATAGGGTCAGTATTATAGTAGTTATATTCTTGTACATAGGAGCAGTATTATAGTAGTTATATTGTTGTACATAGGGGGCAGTATTATAGTAGTTATATTCTTGTACATAGGGAGCAGTATTATAGTACCGTAGTTATATTCTTGTACATAGGGGGCAGTATTATAGTAGTTATATTCTTGTACATAGGGAGCAGTATTATAGTAGTTATATTCTTGTACATAGGGGGCAGTATTATAGTAGTTATATTCTTGTACATAGGGGGCAGTATTATAGTAGTTATATTCTTGTACATAGGAGCAGTATTATAGTAGTTATATTCTTGTACATAGGAGCAGTATTATAGTAGTTATATTCTTGTACATAGGGGCAGTATTATAGTAGTTATATTCTTGTACATAGAGGCAGTATTATAGTAGTTATAGTCTTGTACATAGGGGCAGTATTATAGTAGTTATATTCTTGTACATAGGGGCAGTATTATAGTAGTTATATTCTTGTACATAGGAGCAGTATTATAGTAGTTATATTCTTGCACATAGGGGCAGTATTGAAGTATATAGAAGCATTATTTCAGTATATGTATCAGTCAGGTAGATATATTTATGTTGCAATGTCATTTTTTCTATTACAGCATATTCTTTACCTGCCACCTTTTTGGATTGTTTTGACTGGGACTCCGACTCTGAGAATGGGGGTCTTGGGATGGGTCCGATGTCTCATCCAGAGCAGGGATTGTTGGAGGCTCTGAAGTGGCTCAATAACAAGGACTGGTGAGCTTTTCCCCATCTTTTACCAGTTACCTGTTTGCTCCTCATCACTTGTCGATGCCATATATAATGTATATAAAGCCTCATATTACAGTTGTCTGTATCCTGCAGGGAGCAGAAGGAGAAGGGTCTTCTCAGCGTGAGATGTCTGGCGTCCTGGCATCCGGAGGTCCTATTCTCCAGGCTTCATGATGTCAGTATAGCGGTTACCAGAGAGGTAAGATGAACGGTGGCAATAACTAATGGAGTAAATGAAAATGCCACAAATCTCACTTAGCGGGTGGTCTGCTTTGGACAATCGATTCCCCAGTGATCAGATGTAGATTTCAGGGATTCTGGTATAAAGAGTTTGATTTCCCTACAGCGCCCCAAGTGTGGAAAGTAGGTATTACACATTGAAATGACTGACATGACTTGTCCTCTTTATAGCTATGTAAGAGGAAGTTAAAAAAACAACTTTAAAACGTTCTTTTTTTTAAGTTATTTGTAGATGGGTTTCGGCAGCATTTTTTCCCTAGAAATGTGATATAAAATTACCAAATTGAGCAAATATTGTTTATTATATAATAAAGAAAGCGCTGTGTCCACCGTCAGGTCAACAATCTGCGGTCTAAAGTTTCCCGCCACGCCATCAGGACCTTGGCCGACCTGTTCAAAGCCCTCCGAAGAAATATGGACCAAGAGGTGGAGGAGATCAGCCGGGTTCTGCTGCACAAGATCGGGGACTCCAACGACTTCATTCGTGACGAGTCGGAAAAGTCTTTGGGGGTCATGGTGGAATACGTCAGCCCGTCAAAAGTCCTCGTGGCGCTGATTGCTGGGGGCATCAGGTGGGTGAAGTGTCTATGGGGGTCCGATGGATGTGACAAAAATGTTTCTAGTTCTCGGTTACACCGCTTTCCCAATTATTACAGAAATTCTATTTCCCTCTGATTTTCCCAAATGGCGGATGAGTCCATATAATGCGCAAATCATCGACTGTCAGAGGATAAACCACATTGTATCGGGAACTTCCCAATGAGAACTGGATTTTTTGTTACAAAACTAGAAAACTCAAAATGCAGCAAATTCTGCAGAACAAGTGTCCAAACATTTCAGTCGTGAAAATGGTCATTTGTAGCCTTAAAGCATCACATTTACTGAGATCAGAAGCTTTTTCATTCAAAGACATCTTACCCGGCCGAGTCCATGTAACATCGGAGCTGCTGTGATTTCACCTTCCATAATTCTGCCTCCATTGATCTTGGGAGTTTTGGGAGAGTTTCTGCTTGCATTTCTTTGCAAGATGTCAGAATCGCCCCCAGAGCTGCTGTTCTGATGTGATCAGCCGCCCACCCTCATAGATCTTCTGGTGGAGGATACCCCAAAGGTTTTCAATAGGTCTGAGGTCAGGGGAGGGTGGTGGCCGCACCATGAGTTTATCTCCTTTTATGCCCATAGCAGCCAATGACTCGAAGGTTTTCTTTGCAGCATGAGATGGGGCATTGTCAGCATGAGATGATTTTGTTACGGACTACACAGTTCTTCTGTTTGTACCATGGAATAAAGTGATCAATTAGAAACTACATATCCTTAAACTTTCAGGGACCCTAAAGGGGCTACCAGCTCTCTCCCCATAATTCCAGCCCAAAACATGATTCCTTACCTCCTTGTTGAATGTCGCAGCCTTGTTGGGACATGATGGCCATTCACCAACCATCCACTACTCCATCCAGGGTTGCACAGCATCATCAGTACAGAAGACTTTTTATATTTCGTCTACATGTATGTCTGAGACACTGCAACCGCTTCTGAGCGCTGTTTGGTGCCAGAAAAATCATAGGTTTGTAGCCTCTGGAAGATCCTACAGCTTGAGGTTCGCAGACTCTAGAGGCACCAGCAGCTTCAGATACCTCTCTGCTGCTTTGTAATGGTACTTTAGCAGATACTTTATTAATCCGGTGGATTTATCTGGCAGAAACCTTCCTCGTTATGCTTTCTCTGCAGAAACCTTCCTCATTATGCCTTTCTCTGCAGAAACCTTCCTTATGCCTTTATCTGCAGGAACCTTGCTTATTATCCCTTTATCTGCAGAAACCTTCCTCATTATGCCTTTTTCTGCCCAAACCCCACTGTGCTCTGTATCAGCCACAAATCTCTGCACAGCACAATGATCACGCTTAAGTCTTTGTGATATATCGAATGTTTTAATACTTAGTGCAATGTGTCATGATCTCAATGGCAAGAGAACATAGCATCAGCATATATAGGAACTAGCTCTTGGAAGATGGGAACTGAGCTGACCATGAACTAAACCTAACACACAACTAGCAGTGGCCGGGTAGCATGCCTACGTTGATTCTAGATGCCCAGCACCAGCCGGAGGACTAAATAATGCTAGCAGAGGAAAATAAGTCCTAGCTCACCTCTAGAGAAATACCCCGAAAGGAGACAGAGGCCCCCCACATGTATTGGCGGTGAATTAAGATGAAATAACAAAACGTAGTATGAAAATAGGTTTAGCAAATTTGAGGTCCACTTACTACATAGCAGAAGACAGAAAGAACACTTTCATGGTCAGCTAAAAACCCTATCAAAACACCATCCAGAAATTACTTTAAAACTCTGGCATTAACTCATAACACCAGAGTGGCAATTCCTGTTCACAAGAGCTTTCCAGACACAGTAACGAAACTACAGCTGTGAACTGGAACAAAAATGCAAAAACAAACATGGACAAAAGTCCAACTTATCTAGTAGTTGTCTAGGAGCAGGAACAAGCACAGAGAGGCTTCTGATAACATTGTTGACCGGCAAGCAACTAACAAAGCAGCAAGGTTATATAGCGACTCCCACATCTTGATGGGAACAGGTGAACAGAGAAGATGAAGACACCAGTTCAATTCCACCAGTAGCCACCGGGGGAGCCCAGAATCCAAATTCACAACAGTACCCCCCCCTCAAGGAGGGGGCACCGAACCCTCACCAGAACCACCAGGGCGATCAGGATGGGCCCTATGAAAGGCACGAACCAGATCAGAGGCATGAACATCAGATGCATTCACCCAAGAATTATCCTCCTGGCCGTATCCCTTCCACTTGACCAGATACTGGAGTCTCCGTCTGGAAACACGAGAGTCTAAGATTTTCTCCACAACGTACTCCAACTCACCCTCAACCAACACCGGAGCAGGAGGCTCAACGGAAGGCACAACCGGTACCTCATACCTGCGCAATAATGACCGATGAAAAACGTTATGGATAGAAAAGGATGCAGGGAGGTCCAAACGGAAGGAAACAGGGTTAAGAATCTCCAATATCTTATACGGGCCGATGAACCGAGGCTTAAACTTAGGAGAAGAGACCCTCATAGGGACAAAACGAGAAGACAACCACACCAAATCCCCAACACAAAGCCGAGGACCAACACGACGGTGGCGGTTGGCAAAAAGCTGAGTCTTCTCCTGGGACAACCTCAAATTGTCCACCACCTGCCCCCAGATCTGATGCAATCTCTCCACCACAGCATCCACTCCAGGACAATCCGAAGATTCCACCTGACCAGAGGAAAATCGAGGATGAAACCCCGAATTACAGAAAAACGGGGACACCAAAGTGGCAGAGCTGGCCCGATTATTGAGAGCGAACTCCGCCAATGGCAAAAAAGCAACCCAATCATCCTGGTCAGCAGACACAAAACACCTCAGATATGTCTCCAGGGTCTGATTAATCCGCTCGGTCTGGCCATTCGTCTGAGGATGGAAAGCGGACGAAAAAGATAAATCTATGCCCATCCTAGCACAGAATGCCCGCCAAAATCTAGACACGAATTGAGTCCCTCTGTCAGAAACGATATTCTCAGGAATACCATGCAAACGAACAACATTTTGAAAAAACAGAGGAACCAACTCGGAAGAAGAAGGCAACTTGGGCAGAGGAACCAAATGGACCATCTTAGAGAAACGGTCACACACCACCCAGATGACAGACATCTTCTGAGAAACAGGCAGATCTGAAATAAAATCCATCGAGATGTGCGTCCAAGGCCTCTTAGGAATAGGCAAGGGCAACAATAATCCACTAGCCCGAGAACAACAAGGCTTGGCCCGAGCACAAACGTCACAAGACTGCACAAAGCCTCGCACATCTCGTGACAGGGAAGGCCACCAGAAGGACCTTGCCACCAAATCCCTGGTACCAAAAATGCCAGGATGACCTGCCAACGCAGAAGAATGAACCTCAGAGATTACTCTACTGGTCCAATCATCAGGAACAAACAGTTTATCAGGTGGGCAACGATCAGGTCTATCCGCCTGAAACTCCTGCAAGGCCCGCCGCAGGTCTGGAGAAACGGCTGACAATACCACTCCATCCTTAAGGATACCTGTGGGCTCAGAGTTACCAGGCGAGTCAGGCTCAAAACTCCTAGAAAGGGCATCCGCCTTAACATTCTTAGAACCCGGTAGGTATGACACCACAAAATTAAACCGAGAGAAAAATAATGACCAGCGCGCCTGTCTAGGATTCAGGCGCCTGGCGGTCTCAAGATAAATCAAATTTTTGTGGTCCGTCAATACCACCACCTGATGTCTGGCCCCCTCAAGCCAATGGCGCCACTCCTCAAAAGCCCACTTCATGGCCAAAAGCTCCCGATTCCCAACATCATAATTCCGCTCAGCGGGCGAAAATTTACGGGAAAAGAAGGCACAAGGCCTCATCACGGAGCAGTCAGAACTTTTCTGCGACAACACTGCCCCAGCTCCGATCTCAGAAGCGTCGACCTCAACCTGAAAAGGTAGAGCAACATCAGGCTGACGCAACACAGGGGCAGAGGAAAAACGGCGCTTAAGCTCCCGAAAGGCCTCCACAGCATCAGGGGACCAATCAGCAACATCAGCACCCTTCTTAGTCAAATCGGTCAATGGCTTAGCAATATCCGAAAAACCAGCAATAAATCGACGATAAAAGTTAGCAAAGCCCAAAAATTTCTGAAGACTCTTAAGAGAAGAGGGCTGCGTCCAATCACAAATAGCTTGAACCTTGACAGGATCCATTTCAATGGAAGAGGGGGAAAAAATATATCCCAAAAAGGAAATCCTCTGTACCCCAAAAACACACTTAGAACCCTTCACACACAAAGAATTAGACCGCAAAACCTGAAAAACTCTCCTGACTTGCTGGACATGAGAGTCCCAGTCATCCGAAAAAATCAGAATATCATCCAGATACACAATCATAAATTTATCCAAATAATCGCGAAAAATATCATGCATAAAGGACTGGAAAACTGACGGAGCATTTGAAAGACCAAAAGGCATCACTAAATACTCAAAGTGGCCCTCGGGCGTATTAAATGCGGTTTTCCACTCATCCCCCTGCCTGATTCGCACCAAATTATACGCCCCACGAAGGTCAATCTTAGAGAACCACTTGGCCCCCTTTATGCGAGCAAACAAATCAGTCAGCAACGGCAATGGGTATTGATATTTAACAGTGATTTTATTCAAAAGCCGATAATCAATACATGGTCTCAAAGAGCCGTCTTTTTTTGACACAAAGAAAAAACCGGCTCCTAAGGGAGATGACGATGGACGAATATGTCCCTTTTCCAAGGACTCCTTTATATATTCTCGCATAGCAGCATGTTCAGGCACAGACAGATTAAATAAACGACCCTTTGGGTATTTACTACCCGGGATTAAATCTATGGCACAATCGCACTCTCGGTGCGGAGGTAACGAACCAAGCTTGGATTCTTCAAAGACGTCACGATAGTCAGACAGGAACTCAGGAATTTCAGAGGGAATAGATGATGAAATGGAAACCACAGGTACATCCCCATGAGCCCCCTTACATCCCCAGCTCAACACAGACATAGCTCTCCAGTCGAGGACTGGGTTGTGAGATTGCAGCCAAGGCAATCCTAGCACCAAATCATCATGTAGATTATACAGCACCAGAAAGCGAATAATCTCCTGGTGATCCGGATTAATACGCATAGTTACTTGTGTCCAGTATTGTGGTTTATTATTAGCCAATGGGGTGGAGTCAATCCCCTTCAGAGGAATAGGAGTCTCCAAAGGCTCTAAATCATACCCACAGCGTTTGGCAAAGGACCAATCCATAAGACTCAAAGCGGCGCCAGAGTCGACATAGGCGTCCGTGGTAATAGATGACAAAGAGCAAATCAGGGTCACAGATAGAATAAACTTAGACGGTGAGGTGCAAATGGAAACAGATTTACCAAGCTTTTTAGTGCGTTTAGAGCATGCTGATATAACATGAGTAGAATCACCACAATAGAAACACAACCCATTTTTCCGTCTAAAATTCTGCCGCTCGCTTCGGGACAGAATTCTATCACACTGCATACTCTCTGGCGACTTCTCAGTGGACACCGCCAGATGGTGCACTGGTTTGCGCTCCCGCAAACGCCTATCGATCTGAATAGCCATTGTCATGGACTCATTCAGACCCGCAGGCACAGGGAACCCCACCATAACATCCTTAATGGCATCAGAGAGACCCTCTCTGAAAGTCGCCGCCAGGGCGCACTCATTCCACTGAGTAAGCACAGACCATTTACGGAATCTTTGGCAGTAAATTTCCGCTTCATCTTGCCCCTGAGATAGGGACATCAAAGTTTTTTCTGCCTGAAGCTCCAAATGAGGTTCGTCATAAAGCAACCCCAAGGCCAGAAAAAACGCATCCACATTGAGCAACGCAGGATCTCCTGGTGTCAATGAAAAAGCCCAGTCTTGAGGGTCGCCCCGGAGCAAGGAAATCACAATCCTGACCTGCTGTGCAGGGTCTCCGGCAGAGCGAGATTTCAGGGACAAAAATAATTTGCAATTATTTCGAAAATTCTGAAACCCAGATCTATTCCCCGAGAAAAATTCCGGCAAAGGAATTCTCGGCTCAGATACAGGTGCATGACAAACAAAATCTTGCAAATTTTGTACCCTCGTGGCGAGATTATTCAAACCTGCAGTTACACTCTGAAGATCCATTACAAACAGGTGGACACAGAGCCATTCAAGGGTTAAGAGGAGGTAAGAAGCAGCTAGACAGCAATTAAGGGCTAGACAGCAAAACTCTGAAGGGAAAAAAAAAAAAAAAAAAAAATTTCCCTTAAACACTTCTCGATCTCCTGCTTCAGCCCAAACAATTAACACTTTGTGGGCCGGTCAAACTGTCATGATCTCAATGGCAAGAGAACATAGCATCAGCATATATAGGAACTAGCTCTTGGAAGATGGGAACTGAGCTGACCATGAACTAAACCTAACACACAACTAGCAGTGGCCGGGTAGCATGCCTACGTTGATTCTAGATGCCCAGCACCAGCCGGAGGACTAAATAATGCTAGCAGAGGAAAATAAGTCCTAGCTCACCTCTAGAGAAATACCCCGAAAGGAGACAGAGGCCCCCCACATGTATTGGCGGTGAATTAAGATGAAATAACAAAACGTAGTATGAAAATAGGTTTAGCAAATTTGAGGTCCACTTACTACATAGCAGAAGACAGAAAGAACACTTTCATGGTCAGCTAAAAACCCTATCAAAACACCATCCAGAAATTACTTTAAAACTCTGGCATTAACTCATAACACCAGAGTGGCAATTCCTGTTCACAAGAGCTTTCCAGACACAGTAATGAAACTACAGCTGTGAACTGGAACAAAAATGCAAAAACAAACATGGACAAAAGTCCAACTTATCTAGTAGTTGTCTAGGAGCAGGAACAAGCACAGAGAGGCTTCTGATAACATTGTTGACCGGCAAGCAACTAACAAAGCAGCAAGGTTATATAGCGACTCCCACATCTTGATGGGAACAGGTGAACAGAGAAGATGAAGACACCAGTTCAATTCCACCAGTAGCCACCGGGGGAGCCCAGAATCCAAATTCACAACAGCAATGTCTCGGACAATGTGATGCTTTTCAACAGCAGAGAGATCCTTTTTCTTTGCCATGTTGCTTGAAACCTGTCGCTGCTCAATAATGTGCAACATCCTTCATAAGGAGTTTTCCTCTAATCGGGCCTCATCTGGCAACTAGTTATCACTGTGGTCAGTGATCTAAAGACCCCAAGACATAAACAGTCCATGTCTTGGGGAAAAACAAAAAAATACAACTTTATGACACTTAAATCCAATCTGCATAATAATTTAGAACTTGCTGTAAAATATTTTCTTTCTTACCTTTAGCTTTGTTCTCTTCTGCAGCCATAGGAACAGCTCAGTGAGAAAGTGCGCGGCGAAGTATCTCCTGGCCGTGGTGGAGCAGCTGGCGGTGGACAGACTGCTGTCAGGCCCTCGGGAGAGCACCGACACCTTCCTCAGGACTCTCTTAAAATTGGTGCAGGATGGGCAGCAGGACACCAGGTACCCGGCACGGACTATAATTATACAATGGTGTCGTTATACTGGGGGCTTATCCTCGTCTTCTGCTGTCCCAGGTTCTACGGACGTCGGATGTTCAGCTTGGTCATGACTCACCCAAAATTTCAACAGCAGATGGAGCGCTTGATTCCGTCACACGACCTGCGGGAACTTATCGCTACTGTTAAACAAAAAGTATGTAGGAATATTGCCTTTCTTATTGTACTCCCTGGGTGGATGTGGGCTGTCATGTGGCCGGTCACTGGCAGTGTATTGTATGGAGCATAGAGAGAAGAGAGAGAAGGAATGACATAACGCATTTGTGACCGGGTGACCGAAGGCAGATCTCCATAGCCCCCACAATGGTCGACTACGGCTGCAGAATCCTGTCTGTCAAGCGATTTTGGATGAGAATCCACTTTAATGAAAATGTTACTTCTCATAGGAAGCGAACGACATTGTCTCAGACGTTCCATCGGCCAAGAGTCAGCGGCCGGTCCAGAAGAGCAGCACGGTCATGAGTGCGAGACCCCAGGACACTCCGGATGCAGACCCCAGGTTGGAGAAAAGCTTTGTTTTATTTACTAAAAGGATTTGTCTGAGATTTATATCTGTTCAAATCATCCAGCACACTCCTATACTGAAATACTCTGTGCTGTTGGGAGATCCTGCTCCTTCCACTATGTAACCAGTAGTCAGTGATCTTCCATAATATCACGGAATATCCCCTCCTGAAATACTCTGTGCTGCTTGGTGTCTTAGTTTAAGCCTGCACAACTATGTAAAATACTCAATGATCGCCCACAAGATCATCATACCCCTCTCCTGAAATACTCTGTGCTGCTGGACATCTCAACTTCTCCCACTATGTAACCTCTCACAAAGTCAGAACACTCCTGTCCTGAAATACTTTATGCTGCTGGGTGACTCAGCTTCTCCCAGTATGTAACCTCCTGGAAAAATTAACACACTCCCCTCCTGAAATACTTTGTGCTGCTGGGTGTCTTAGCCCTTTCAACTTTGCAAGTAATAGTCATTGACCTCCCACAATATCATCACACTCATGTTCATTTTTAACTACAATAGAAAGTAATCAAAACACCAAAATAACACCAATAAAATCTTTAACTGGTTCTGCAAATATAAACCCAGCACTCGGCTACATAGATGGAAAAAATAAAAAAGTGTACGAGATGCAGCAACACAATTTTTTTTTTCAAAAGCATGATTTTATTTTTTTTATGTAAAACAAAAATCTATGCGCACTTGGTTTCCTGAAATTCCCACCGCCCCCAAGAATAAAAGCTATACATAATTAGTGTCCCAATATTTTCTATGTCCCATAGAATAAAGTTAATATGTTACTTTAAATGCAAAGTAAATTGCAGAAATACTGAGCGAACGCTGATATTAATGCTACATTGTATCTATGTACCATTGTATGAATATTCCTTTAGCCTAAACCAACCCCCCGTAGTGGACTCCGAACCACAAGAATCCCCGGTCCCACGACGGCAACTTGTCCGTGCAGCGGAGGTGACAGAGCAATTAAAGGAGCTCACAAAACTACTGACAGCCAAGGAATATCAGAGCAAAATGGATGGGGTGAAGCTTCTGACGGAGCACTGCAGGAATAACATCAAATTTGTCACTTCGAACATTACCCAGGTTAGTGGCCGAAAATCTTTAAAAAGTAAGAAAAATTCCTTATTTTTCTTAATTATCAATCAGCCTTTGCAAAGTTATACATTTTTGTAATATACTCTCTCTATTGCCTTATTTTGCTTCATTTTATCTCAAATACCATGCTAAAACACTCAATTTAACTGACTTGCTCATTCTCTTTTATAGCCGCTTTGTACTGCTGCGCTAGCAGGGATCCATGCTCAGACGCAGTTTACAAACACTGAGCATGGGGGAGGGAAAGAGAGGAGCTCACATGGGGAGATTGTGTGTGAATAGTGTCTGAGTACGGATCCCTGCTAGAGCAGCAGTTCAAAGCGGCTATAAAAGAGCATGAGAGAGGCAGATAAACCAGCACTTTCTGCTTGGTATAGATTATAAAGATTCATAACTTTGCAAAGGCTGATTGATAATCTTTTTTTTTTCTTAAATTGAGTTTCATTTTCTGTGTGCGATACGGAGTGTCAGCATCTGGGGTACTGTATCCATGAACAGTGAAAATAAAACGTCATCTATGTACCCGTCAAAGATGTACCGAAAACTAATTGTCCCCCTCCCCCAGTATTAAAGGAGCTCTGCTAACCGGCAGAGGTGAATACTTGTACAGGCACTGTATGCGTCATGTATTATCCTCCTGGGTTGTGCACGTCACCTAATTAATCTACAATTTTACGATTTTTGCAGATTTTTGATGCATTTAACCCAAGGATGCAGGATGCCAACAAGAAAGTGAATCAGTTCGCACTGGAGTCAGCTGCAACCATGATCCCTATTCTAAAGGACAGTCTGCACCACGTCTTAGTCCCTATGGTGACCGTCATTACAGACAATCTGAACTCCAAGCACGCCGGTATCTACACAGCTGCGGTCAGAGTCCTCGACACGCTGATCTCCAGCATAGGTAGTGAGCGAGAATGTGCACAGTTATGTAATACGTGTAATCCAGCATGCCACAGTGCCCCCCATAATATCCACAGTGCCCCCCATAATATCCACAGTGCCCCCATAATATCCACAGTGCCCCCATAATATCCACAGTGCCCCATAATAACAGTAATATCCACAGTGCCCCCATAATAACAGTGATATCCACAGTGCCCTCACAATATCCACAGTGCCCCCATAATATCCACAGTGCCCCATAATAACATTAATATCCACAGTGCCCCCATAATAACAGTAATATCCACAGTGCCCCCATAATAACAGTGATATCCACAGTGCCCCCATAATATCCACAGTGCCCCCATAATATCCACAGTGCCCCCATAATATCCACATTGCCCCATAATAACAGTAATATCCACAGTGCCCCCATAATAACAGTGATATCCACAGTGCCCCCACAATATCCACAGTGCCCCCATAATATCCACAGTGCCCCATAATAACAGTGATATCCACAGTGCCCCCATAATATCCACAGTGCCCCCATAATATCCACAGTGCCCCCATAATATCCACAGTGCCCCAATAATATCCACAGTACCCCCATAATAACACTGAGATCCACAGTGCCCCCATAATAACAGTGATATCCACAGTGTCCCCATATTAATGTTGACCTTTCCTATGACAGATAATCTGTGGCTGCTGCAGCCAATGGCCGGTCGGGTGCGTTTTCTTAGTGGCCGTGCTATGAATGATGTGACGGATCGATTATCAGGTGAGACAGAACATTTTCTGTATATTTTCGGACATATTGAGGGCTTCATGTTTCCGTCCATGGTGGACAGGGTCGGACTGGGGTGTCTGGAGCCCGCCGGGGGGATCGTCCAGTGTCCCGGCAGGCCGGTCCAATGCTGGTGGTGGACATCACTATACCAGATGGCACAAATGATACAATGTTTCTGACAATGTTTCGCTCCGGTGCCATGGCCACTTCCACACTTCTGTTATCGATTCCGTGGCTGCTTCCTCTTAGCCACGACCCTCTTAATCTACTGCTCACTTCTTACTGTCACCGTTACAGGCCTGGTGGGCGCTGTGTACCCCCGGAAGCCACAGGCCGTGGAGCGCCACATCTTACCAGTGCTGTGGTATTTCCTGTCCAACATCACCGGGAACGGAGTGCTGCCGGGACGAAACGGGAACTTCAAGGACGTGGTCACCAGACTGACGAGAAGCCTGAGCCGAGTGATGGGTCCCAGCCTGGAGGAATACGCCGGCGGGCAGTCGCAGTACGCCGTGAAGATGCTGGCTGACATTCTGGGCACCAAGTGAACACACAGATTCATTGTCAGGAACTATGTGACCCCCATTGGGGCTCATCCGTCAGGACCGAACTGTGAATCCCCATCTGGGCTGCGGATCCAAGCACCATCCCCTCCAATCCACACAAGAAGCTGAAACGCCCAGATTGGGGCGAACGGGCATAAATGACACCCCATCGTAGGTTGGGTAGAAGTTAGGCACGTAAGTCATGTAACATTTGGGCCTCTTTGCCCCCTAGAAACTTGTAACAGTGCGGCTTTTATTTTTGCACAGGAGTTTGACATAAAAGCCTCACTACAAAATTATCTAACAATTTAATTTGCTACAAATTTACCCCAAAAATGAACAAATCCAAATTTTGTTTTTTGGGGGGATTTTATTTCATGATTCCCACCAGCTGCCACTTTTTGATAAATGAATTATTATGTGGAATGATACTTTGCTTTTGGCTGTAAACCTTTCTCTATAGACCCGCGGGAACACTCTGCGAACGGCACCGCAGCACGACGGAGCTGCCTGCTAATCTGCATTAAAAGGGAGGTTTGTCTTCAGGGTGATACCAGCCGGAAGGGTCGGGTCATAAAATATTCCTTACTTTTAGTATTGATAATTTGTTACAGCAGAAGAATGCATTGTATCTCTGGGAAGGGGGGGGGGGGGTCATATTTTTTTTATTTATTTCTGCTTGATCCGTTTTGGGTCAGTCGTCTTCCGTAATCTTAGCAAAACCTTTGCATGCTGGTAAAAATTGCATTCAATGTTCAGTAACTCTACAGATTTGTCATCATGTATCCTCTACTGATCCTGGGTGACATCATTTCTTATATAACATTTACATCCAGAGCTGCATTCATAATTCTGCTTGCTTCCTTTGAGTTTCCGGACTTGATGCCTCTCTGCTGCCCCCTGGAGGGCTAGCCATGCTGTGGAGACCTCCGCCAGCAGAGATATAACTGAGATTAGTTCCCCTTCCCTCTTCTGCACATTGATTCTGTAGACGCCAGTGTTATTCCTCGGTGCACATTACACGCGTTACATTGTGCAGCACTCACTTTCTGCAAACGCTCAGCGACTTCTATCAACGATCGATAGCAGACTTCTCCTCTGACGTGGGCTATAACCTGTGAAGACCCCTGTGCGTCGCTCTCCATGTACATACTGTATCATGTGCCTTAGCATTAAAGGATATTTTTCTACTGTAGGTCTGATCTGTGCTGAGTGTTTCCTTGGTTCTAGATGGTCTCCATTGTTTCCACCAACTTTGCAAAAATCAATAGCACAAACGAATATAAGAAACTGTGTAACATATCTTATCAGAGAAATCCGCTTCTTTCTCCACATAGGAGGTACTTCTTCCTCTGCCTCCTGAAATCACCGTTCCCTCTAAAAAACTGCTAAAATACATAATTCTCAAGTGAAGAAAGACTTCCAAGGACTTCAGTATACTGTCCTCCATGCTGCGGCTTTATAGTATGTGTCCTATCTCACCCAGGTGTGGAATTCATATCTACACAGTATTGCTGTATGCTGTCCTAAATACCATTGCTTTCTAGTGTTTTATCTTACCCTAGAGCTGTATTCACAGCTACACTGCTCAGTACTCCTGCATGATATCCTCTATGCTGCTGCTTCTGGACATGTGATACATAGATACAAGCGAACAGGATTCTCCCATGTCTGCGTGCTGTGTATATGTATCATTACCCTGTACAATGTACCTAACTTTCACTCACTTTGGAACCAAAGGACTCAGGACTAGTAATGCATTATTATTCGCTGCACTCACTATTCTGCTGGTGCAGTCAGTATGTACATATATTACATTACTGATCCTGTACTGATCCTGAGTTACATCTTGTATTATACTCCAGAGCTGCACTCACTATTCTGCTGGTGCAGTCACTGTGTACATACATTACATTACATTACTGATCCTGAGTTACATCCTGTATTATACTCCAGAGCTGCACTCACTATTCTGCTGGTGCGGTCACTGTGTACATACACTACATTACTGATCCTGAGTTACATCCTGTATTATACTCCAGAGCTGCACTCACTATTCTGCTGGTGCAGTCACTGTGTACATACATTACATTACTGGTCCTGAGTTACATCCTGTATTATACCCCAGAGCTGCACTCACTATTCTGCTGGTGCAGTCACTGTGTACATACATTACATTACTGATCCTGAGTTACATCCTGTATTATACTCCAGAGCTGCACTCACTATTCTGCTGGTGCAGTCACTGTGTACATACATTACATTACTGATCCTGAGTTACATCCTGTATTATACCCCAGAGCTGCACTCACTATTCTGCTGGTGCAGTCACTGTGTACATACATTACATTACTGATCCTGAGTTACATCCTGCATTATACTCCAGAGCTGCACTCACTATTCTGCTGGTGCAGTCACTGTGTACATATGCAGCGCCCCAGAGTCCTGGTCGTTGCAGTACTGTGACTCCGCCGCTAAGGGGGGCTATGGTACGTCTGATGGCACTGAAGGAGTTCATCTGACCAGGTATCACAGACACCAATACACTTCACAGTCGGGCCTCCAGGGGGAGCTAAGGGTTCTATTCATTAGGCCACTCCTCACCACTGTGGGTAAACTGGGGGTCAGGCAGGAAGTTAGACAGAAAGCTGACTGGGTTGGAACCAGACAACACCTTGTGGCAGAGGGTGTTGTGGGGGAAGATTCGGTAGGGTCCCTGTCAGGTTTGGGACCCTGACAGAGGCCTGGCTACAAGAAAGAACGTCACGGGACCGTGCCTGCTCAGCATAGCGGCGGTGCCCTAAGAAAGGATCAGAAGCGAGATATATTGTGCTGAGTGAGAAACGAGATCAAAGCAAGCGGAGAATACCAGTAGGAGTCGTGCTGTAAGACGAGGCAACATCGCCGAGGAAGTATTTATAAATCTAGCTTCAAGCAATACTTCAAACCAACGGCAGGACAGTCAGTCTCAGGCGGGCTGTCTCACATACATCACCTATGAAGACATGGGGGGCGCACTAGGAGAGGGGCGACTCTAGGGTCCCGGAAGAGCTCCGAGCCTACTCGTCATACGGGTGCCGTCCTAACCAGAACATCAGGGAGGGATGGGGGAAAAGAACATCATCCGAACGAGTTGTGAGGGAACACGAGAAACAGACACAACAGTTGTGGGGTACTATCCCGTAAGCCCAGCAGGGGAGGACCACAACACATAGCTCTAGCAGGAAGGCACAGATTTCCACCTGCAAAGAGAACTCTGGAGGTGCCATTGGGCCGGCCGGACTTGCGTAGCCTGGTGAACCGTATTCCGGACTGAGGACCCAGAGATCTTCAGTAAAGAGGTAAAGAGACTGCAACCTGGTGTCCTCGTTATTTACTGCACCGCACCACCACCACCATCCACATCTATTAGATACTGTGCGCCCTTCGGCAGGGTCACGGACCGGGGCCTAGCCACCGTGACAACCCCAGAGCAGAGACTCAGAGGTCCGGTACCGGGTACCCCTCGGCCCTGCGGCAGTGGGGGCGCTACAAACTTGGCGTCACGAACAGGATCTACTTAAGCCTGAAGAATCAGGTCATGTGTGCCTTGGAACTGTGATTTGCTGTGCTTGGACTGTACTTTATTGCAAAGACTGTGCTGCGCCATTTACCACCAAAATCCGCCACCATTACAGCGCTGAGGAGAGCACAGGAGAAGAAGAGGGGCGTGGAGTAGGCGTGGACAAGCTGAAGAGCGCGGACGACAATGGCCGCCCAGTCTAAATATTTCTGTGTCCTGAGGACGTGTCCGTCAACAGCCGAGGTCCGCCTCCTGATCCTGTTTGGAGGGTGGAGACCATGGAGACGGGGCCGCCCACGAAAGAGACCGCGGGAAGAAGACACTGGAGAGGAGATAAAGATGGCGACGCCGGGAGCACCGCGTGGGGATGACCTGACTCGGCATGGAGCCGCATCACCGGACACAGCCTCGGAGACGCCATCGTTGCGGGGACTGGCCCTCACGGAACCACCGATGGGTCGACCCAACTGGCAGATGTCCGAGGAGTGTGTGGCCGCAGCCGAGGCCCGACAAATAGCACGCCGCTTGGAGGCTGATGCCCACGTGCTCGCTCGGCTGGGCCAGCCCACGGAGGTCCGCCTATCTCCGGTGTCCCGGGCTCCTCCCAACCCGGCCGCGGCTGAAGGTACGCTGCAAACACAGGGCATGAGGATCTTGCCGGAGGCCGAACACCTGCGGCACTTGATGACGGCGTGGCGGAGCCGGCCCCAGCCTGCAGCTCAGATTGATTTGACCAGTGTGGAAGAAACCCCGCCATAACACTGGGGTGTAGTGGTGTCCTTTAACTCCCGACACGGAAGGGGAGTTATACAGGAGATTGGGGAGCCGCTACAGATCCGTGTAGACCGGGAGGAGGTGGAGCCCTGCGGAGGAAGGTTTGCTCGCGACCTGGAGCCAGGTGACGCTGTAACCTACACCAGGTGGAGGAGGGAAACAGGTGAAGCTGGCTGGATAGCTCGGGGCGTCCAGCGGTGCGTCGCACTCCAGGCCGCCGCCGAAACATCCGAAGATGAACCTCCTGCCGAAAAGGCAATGGAACCTGTCCCTGCGGAGCAGCGGGGAACCCGGACCCACCACGTACCTTGGGGGCATGCCGGCCCATCAGTGAGAAGAGCATCACGGCGAGGGATCCTGTCATTGCTGGGACAGGAACCGCTCCTTGGATCGGCAGCGCGACCCATTGGTCTGGTGAGGCCCGGAAGGAAACCACCTTCGGCATCAAAAGAGTAAGATCTTAAAACTCTGAAAATGTACATAGTTCTTCTAATTGTTTGTTTCCTGTTATGTTGCTGCTAAACCCGTCCAGGGTTAACTCTTAAAGGGATCCCTTTGTTGACCCGGGATCCCTATTGTTTCTGTTGTTTGGTTTTGTTTTTCTACCTTTTCGTTCCATTATCAAGAACTGCTGGAATCATGAACAGTGCATGATACGAACTGCTTGTAAATAGTTTGCACCTTCTTAAAGGTGCTCCCTACTGGTTTTACTTAAAGAAGGACTCTTTGCGAAGATACCGCACCGGAGCCTTTGCTGAGTACGGACTGGTAGCTTGAGAAGATGTGCTACCTCATAGAGACTTGATCCCCTCTTAAAGGGGATGTCCACGTATTGCGCTGATGAACCGTATTGCCTTAAGACAGTTGGGTGGCAATAATGTCTTAAAAAGAGAAAGTAATAATGCTGATATGTAAGAGTTAAATGTAACTAACTAGTTAATTGTAAGAAATGTTCAATAATGTTAATAGAAGGATGAGGACAGGAAGTGAACCCGTAGGGGTTAGTGGTGAGTCCTCTTAGGAGCCATATAGAGATGGCTCAGTAATCTCAAACTGAGAGAAAAATGTTATGTTCTCTACTGTGTATAGTAGTGGAAGGACAGTAGGCTCGGGCTGAAAGGGGCGGTCCTGTAAAGAAAGGAGAGGCAGTAGGTCTGGAGCATCTAGGACAGGCGGTCCTGCAGATTTAAAGAAGGAGTATGAAGTTAATTGCCTTATAATGTGTTATAAGAAGGTCTTTAGTGGATTTAGAGTGTACATCCTTAAAGGCAATGTTAAATTATTGTTCAACAATTTTGCACTTAGTAGAATACCCGGTTGGGTAAAGGAAAGTTAGTTATAGCATGTTGCTATAATATTTAACCATGTTTTGTAACGTTCAAGTGCCCTCACCTCCCACAAAGGGAAGCCTGTTTAAATATGCTTACTGTTATTGCACTCACAAAAATTGTATGTCTTTTTCCTAACCTGTATTGTTGTTTTCTTCCCAGTCCCGGAGTACTGGATTTAACCGGGGGGGAGTGCAGCGCCCCAGAGTCCTGGTCATTGCAGTACTGTGGCTCCGCCGCTAAGGGGGGCTATGGTACGTCTGATGGCACTGAAGGAGTTCATCTGACCAGGTATCACATACACCAATACATTTCACAGTCGGGCCTCCAGGGGGAGCTAAGGGTGCTATTTATTAGGCCACTCCTCACCACTGTGGGTAAACTGGGGGTCAGGCAGGAAGTTAGACAGAAAGCTGACTGGGTTGGAACCAGGCAACACCTTGTGGCAGAGGGTGTTGTGGGGGAAGATTCGGTAGGGTCTCTGTCAGGTTTGGGACCCTGACAGAGGCCTGGCTACAAGAAAGAACGTCACGGGACCGTGCCTGCTCAGCATAGCGGCGGTGCCCTAAGAAAGGATTAGAAGCGAGGTTTATTGTGCTGAGTGAGAAACGAGATCAAAGCAAGAGGAGAAATACCAGTAGGAGTCGTGCTGTAAGACCGAGGCAACATCCTACTGAGGCGCACAACCGGCGGCCGGAACGCCGAGGAAGTATTTATAAATCTAGCTTCAAGCAATACTTCAAACCAACGGCAGGACAGTCAGTCTCAGGCGGGCTGTCTCACATACATCACCTATGAAGACATGGGGGGCGCACTAGGAGAGGGGCGACTCTAGGGTCCCGGAAGAGCTCCGAGCCTACTCGTCATACGGGTGCCGTCCTAACCAGAACATCAGGGAGCGACGGGGGAGAAGAACATCATCCGAACGAGTTATGAGGGAACATCAGAAACAGACACAACAGTTGTGGGGTACTATCCCATAAGCCCAGCGGGGAGGACCACAACACATAGCTCTAGCAGGAAGGCACAGATTTCCACCTGCAAAGAGAACTCTGGAGGTGCCATTGGACCGGCCGGACTTGCGCAGCCTGGTGAACCGTATTCCGGACTGAGGACCAAGAGACCTTCAGTAAAGAGGTAAAGAGACTGCAACCTGGTGTCCTCATTATTTACTGCACCGCACCACCACCACCATCCACATCTATTAGATACTGTGCGCCCTTCGGCAGGGTCACGGACCGGGGCCTAGCCACCGTGACAACCCCAGAGCAGAGACTCAGAGGCCCGGTACCGGGTACCCCTCGGCCCTGCGGCAGTGGGGGCGCTACACATACATTACATTACTGATCCTGTAGTGATCCATGTTCACCTGACAGAAGAGCCGGACTTGTTACAAGAGAGAAAACTGACACATTGCAACAAAGACGGTTTCATTATTTGCGATAAAAAGCAAAGCAGAGGACAGCGCCACACCAGGAAGTGTTTGGGCAATAACACACTTTATTCTGCCTCCTGTGGCAACGTTTCGGTCCGAGGACCTTTATCAAGCACAGTACAGTCACTGTACTGTGCTTGATAAAGGTCCTCGGACCGAAACGTTGCCACAGGAGGCAGAATAAAGTGTGTTATTGCCCAAACACTTCCTGGTGTGGTGCTGTCCTCTGCTTTGCTTTTTATCATGGATCATTACCGGGAGGACCCCCTGGTGTGGACGTGCGCTCTGATGTCCATGGAGACAACGTTAGTATTGGGTGCGGCCTGACTAATTCTTTGGTTGGTTTCATTATTTGGACACATTGTATAAAGCATTAACCCTTTTATGCAGAATTCTCGTTGCTGGATTATCAGTTGTGATTTGCTCTTCTGACCGGTAATTCGGCGCAGTCCGCACCTGCCTGAGACCAGCTGGGAACGGAGGACTTCACTGCTCAGGCTCACGGCCAAGCTTTGCAGGGTGAATCTGATGTAAAGAGCCGTCCATGTCACAGATAGTTCTGCACAGTCCCAGTAGCAGGACCCTGAGCACCAGAGGGGCGAGCGGTCCCCGGCCAGTGAAAGCCGCGTCCGAATAACATCGCTTTACCTATAAAGAAAGAATCATTATGGGATGGAAATTCAGCCATGTTTTACTCTGCTCTGTGTTTCACTTCCTCATTAGTTCCATGACCTCTGCTTGTTACAATGTAGACAATCCCATGGATCTCACAATGATACATTGTAACAAACTGTCAGAGCAGGAGAGATAAGTAGCTGAAGTGTTCAGAGCATAAAGCAATATGTGCACTGGATGTAACAGCAACAAACCCTCAGCTGTTGGAAGTATCTGTATAGGGGTTTTAGCTGTGTTGAAATTCACATTGTGAGGAAATGAGACACAAAGTTGTAAAACCTAATTCTACAACAACGAAACTTATAGATCCCAGAAAACCAGGATTCGAAGCTGAGGCGGAAACAGACTGTGCAGGAACCATATGCGGCCATTTACAGTCCAATAGCTCCTCAGAATGCTCAATTCCACCTGATTTGGAGATGGTTGTGCCCCCTTTAGCTCTGGGCCCCCTGTGTGGTTGCATAAATTTTTTGTCCGCCCCCGATTTGAAGTCAACGAGCATAAACTCCATAGAAAACAGCTTATTGTACTGGGTGCCCATTAATGTACTGGGTGCCAATTAATGTACTGGGTGCCCATTATTGTGCTTGGTGCCCATTATTGTACTGGGTGTCCATTATTGTACTGCGTGCTCATTAATGTACTGGGTGCCAATTAATGTACTGGGTGCCTATTATTGTACTGGTTGCCCATTATTGTGCTTGGTGCCCATTATTGTACTGGGTGTCCATTAATTGTACTGCGTGCTCATTAATGTACTGGGTGCCCATTATTGTACTGGGTGTCCATTATTGTACTGGGTGCCAATTATTGTACTGGGTATCCATTATTGTACTAGGTGCCAATTATTGTACTGGGTGTCCATTATTGTACTGGTGCCCATCATTGTACTGGGTGCCCATTATTGTACTAGGTGCTCATTAATGTACTGGGTGCCTATTATTGTACTGGGTGTCCATTATTGTACTGGGTGCCTATTATTGTACTGGGTGCCTATTATTGTACTGGGTGTCCATTATTGTACTTTGTGCCCATTAACCCCTTCCCGACCTGTGACGCCACGTAGGCGTCATGAATGTCTGTGCCAATCCAACCTGTGACACCTATGTGACGTCATGGAGGGATCGCTTCCCTGCAGATTGGGTGAAAGGGTAAACTTCAATTTCACCGATCTGCAGGGACAGGGGGAGTGGTACTTCAGCCCAGGGGGGGGTGGCTTCACCCCCCTGTGGCTACAATCGCTCTGATTGGCTGTTGAAAGTGAAACAGCCAATCAGAGCGATTTGTGATATTTCACTTATCAAAACTGGTGAAATATTACAATCCAGCCATGGCCGATGCCGCAATATCATCGTCCATGGCTGGAAACCCTGATCTGCCCCCCCCCCCACTGCCACCGATCTCCTTCCCAGTCCTTCATCCTGTGCTTCGCTCCCCTCCGTCGTCCTGTCCGCTCCCCCCATCCTCCTGTCCGTTCCCCCATGCTCCAATCCCACCCCCCCGTGCTCCGATATGCCCCCTCATACTTACCGAGCCTCCCGATGTCCGTTCGCCTTCTCCATGGGTGCCGCCATCTTCCAAAATGGCGGGCGCATGCGCACGCGCAGTGCGCCCGCCGATTCTGCCGGCCGGCAGATTCGTTCCACGTACATTTTGATCACTGTGATAAAACCTATCACAGTGATCAAAATAAAAAAAATAGTAAATGAGCCCCCCCCCTTATCACCCCCATAGGTAGGGACAATAATAAAATAAAAAAAATATATTTACTTTTATTTTTCCACTAGGGTTAGGGTTAGAATTAGGGTTAGAACTAGGGTTAGGGTTAGGGCTAGGGTTAGGGTTAGAATTAGGGTTAGAACTAGGGTTAGGGTTAGAATTAAGCTATGTGCACACGGTGCAGATTTGGCTGCGGATCTGCAGCGGATTGGCTGCTGCGGATTCATAGCAGTTTTCCATCAGGTTTACAGTACCATGTAAACCTATGGAAAACCAAATCCGCTGTGCCCATGTGTTATGACCCCAATGGCAGAGGGTCTCAGAAATAACTACTAAGTCTGCAAACACAAAAAACCAGCTCATAGGGCAGTGGTAACTGGGCTGACCGTATATCTAATCCTAGCACCACAAATAGCAGCAGCCGGGGAACGTGCCTACGTTGGTTCTAGACGTCTCGCGCCAGCCGGAGAACTAAATAACCCTAGAAGGGAAAAGATAGACCTTTCTTGCCTCCAGAGAAAAGACCCCAAAAGTAGGATACAAGCCCCCAACAAATAATAACGGTGAGGTAAGAAGAAAAGACAAACGTAAGAATGAACTAGGTATTTAGCAAAGAGAGGCCCACTGACTAATAGCAGAATATAGTAAGATGACTTATATGGTCAGCAAAAACCCTATCAAAATTTCCACGCTGGATATTCAAGAACCCCCGAACCGTCTAACGGCCGGGGGGAGAATACCAGCCCCCTAGAGCTTCCAGCAAAATCAGGAATCACATTTAGTACAAGCTGGACAAAAAATGAGAGCAATACAAATAACCAAAAAACAAGGAAGCAGGACTTAGCTTAATTTTGCAAGAACCAGGACCAGCAGACAGGAGCAAACAGAAAGGACTGAATACAACGATGCCAGGCACCAGACTGAGAATTCAGGAAGTTCATATAGCAACACCCCTGGACTAACGACCCAGGTGGGTGCCAAACTGAGGAAAGACAATCCCAGAGTCATATCACTAGTGACCACAAGAGGGAGCCAAAAAAGTCTAATTCACAACACCCATGGTGCGGAAAATACCGCGCGGAAACGCTGCGTTGCATTTTCTGCAGCATGTCAATTCTTTGTGCGGATTCCGCAGCGTTTTACACCTGTTCCTAGGAATCCGCAGGTGAAATCAGCACAAAAAAACACTGGAAATCCATGGTAAATCCGCAGGTAAAATGCAGTGCCTTTTACCTGTAGATTTTTCAAAAATGGTGCAGAAAAATCTCACACGAACCCGCAACGTGGGCACATAGCCTTAGGGTTAGGGTTGGAATTAGAGTTAGGGTTGGGATTAGGGTTAGGGTTGGGATTAGGGTTAGGATTAGGGTTGGGATTAGGGTTAGGGGTGTGTTGGGTGTGTGTTGGGGTTAGGGTTGTGATTAGGGTTATGGCTAGAGTTGGGATTAGGGTTAGGGGTGTGTTGGGGTTAGTGTTGGAGTTAAAATTGAGGGGTTTCCACTGTTTGGGCACATCAGGGGTCTCCAAACGCAACATGGCGCCACCATTGATTCCAGCCAATCTGGCGTTCAAAAAGTCAAATGGTGCTCCCTCCCTCCCTTCCGAGCCCTGACGTGCGCCCAAACAGTAGTTTACCCCCACATATGGGGTACCAGCATACTTAGGACAAACTAGGCAACAGATATTGGGGTCCACTTCTCCTGTTACCCTTGTGAAAATAAAAAATTGCGTACTAAAACGTAATTTTTGAGGAAAGAAAAATTATTTTTATTTTCACGGCTCTGCATTGTAAACTTCTGTGAAGCACTTGGGGGTTCAAAGTGCTCACCACATATCTAGATAAGTTCCTTGGGGGGTCTACTTTCCAAACTGGGGTCACTTGTGGGGGGTTTCTACTGTTTAGGCACATCAGGGGCGCCCGCAGACCATTCCATCAAAGTCTGCATTTCAAAACGTCACTACTTCCCTTCTGAGCCCCGACGTGTGCCCAAACAGTGGTTTACCCCCACTTATGGGGTACAGCATACTCAGGACAAACTGGGCAGCAACTTTTGGGGTCCAATTTCTCCTGTTACTCTTGTGAAAATAAAAAATTGTGGGCTGAAAAATAATTTTTGAGGAAAGAAAAATGATTTTTTATTTTCACGGCTCTGCGTTATAAACTTCTGTGAAGCACTTGGGGGTTTAAAGTGGTCACTGCACATCTAGATTAGTTCCATGGGAGGTCTAGTTTCCAAAATGGGGGTCACATGTGGGGGAGCTCCAATGTTTAGGCACATCAGGGACTCTGCAAACGTGACATGGTGTCCGCTAACAATTGGAGCTAATTTTTTATTCAAAAAGTCAAATGGCGCTCCTTCCCTTCCGAGCCCTGCCGTGTGCCCAAACAGTGGTTTACCCCCACATGTGAGGTATCAGTGTACTCAGGAGAAATTACTCAATAAATTTTAGGATCCATTTTATCCTGCTGCTCATGTGGAAATGAACAAATTGAGGCTAAAAGAAATTTTTTGTGAAAAAAAAGTACTTTTTCATTTTTACAGATCAATTTGTGAAGCACCTGGGGGTTCAAAGTGCTCACTATGCATCTAGATAAGCTCCATGGGGGGTCTCGATTCCAAAATGGGGTCACTTGTGGGGGAGCTCCAATGTTTAGGCACACAGGGGCTCTTCAAACGCGACATGGTGTCCGCTAAAGATTGGAGCCAATTTTTCATTGAAAAAGTCAAATGGCGCTCCTTCCCTTCCGAGCCCTGTCGTGCGCCCAAACAGTGGTCCCCCCCACATATGGGGTATCTGCGTACTCAGGACAAATTGTACAATAACTTTTGGGGTCCAGTTTATCTTTGTACCCTTGGAAAAATAAAAAAATTGTTGCTAAAAGATCATTTTTGTGACTAAAAAGTTAAATGTTAATTTTTTGCTTCCATGTTGCTTCTGCTGCTGTGAAGCACCTGAAGGGTTAATAAACTTTTTGAATGTGGTTTTGAGCACCTTGAGGGGTGCAGTTTTTAGAAAGGTGTCACTTTTGGGTATTTTCAGCTATATAGACCCCTCAAACTGACTTCAAATGTGAGGTGGTCCCTAAAAAAAATGGTTTTGTAAATTTCGTTGTAAAAATGAGAAATCGCTTGTCAAATTTTAACCCTTATAATAACTTCCTAGCAAAAAAAAATTTTGTTTCCAAAATTGTGCTGATGTAAAGTAGACATGTGGGAAATGTTATTTATTAACTATTTTGTGTCACATAACTTTCTCGTTTAACAGAATAAAAATTAAAAATTTGAAAATTGCGAAATTTTCAAAATTTTCGCAAAATTCCATTTTTTTCACAAATAAACGCAAAAAAGAATCGACCTAAATTTACCACTAACATGAAGCCCAATACGTCACGAAAAAACAATCTCAGAACCGCTAGGATCCGTTGAAGCGTTCCAGAGTTATTACCTCATAAAGGGACACTGGTCAGAATTGCAAAAAAATACCAGGTCATTAAGGTTAAAATAGGCTGGGTCATGAAGGGGTTAATGTACTGGGTGCCCATTATTGTACTTGTTGCCCATTAATGTACTGGATGTCCATTATTGTACTGGGTGTCCATTATTGTACTGGGTGCCCATCATTGTACTGGGTGTCCATTATTGTACTGGGTGTCCATTAATGTACTGGGTGACCATTATTGTACTGGGTGCCCATTATTGTACTGGGTATCCATTATTGTACTTGGTGCCCATTAATGTACTGGATGCCCATTATTGTACTTGGTGCCCATTAATGTACTGGGTGTCCATTATTGTACTGGGTGCCCATCATTGTACTGGGTGTCCATTATTGTACTGGGTGCCCATCATTGTACTGGGTGTCCATTATTGTACTGGGTGCCCATTAATGTACTGGGTGTCCATTATTGTACTGGGTGCCCATTATTGTACTGGGTGCCCATCATTGTACTGGGTGTCCATTATTGTACTGGGTGCCCATTAATGTACTGGGTGCCCATCATTGTACTGGGTGTCCATTATTGTACTGGGTGCCCATTAATGTACTGGGTGTCCATTATTGTACTGGGTGCCCATTATTGTACTGGGTGTCCATTATTGTACTGGGTGCCCATAATTGTACTGGGTGCCCATAATTGTACTGGGTGCCCATTATTGTACTGGGTGCCCATTATTGTACTGGGTGCCCATTATTGTTCTGGGTGCCCATTACTGTACTGGGTGGAAAGATCATAGCTCCCAGCAGGGGCCCATTATTGCATAGGGCCCAGATTGCTCGCTTTTGGGGACTGCAAGCGATTACTATAAGGCTACATGCCCGTTATGAGTTTTGGGTGATTTTTTTTACGCTGCGTATTTTTTAAAAAATGCAAGTAACCTATTTTACTTAATGGGGGCAGAAAATCTGCAACATCGAAAACTCACCGAAAGTTCATGATGGGAACTTAGCCTAAGGGTGTATATATATACTGAGTCTTTCTGCTTAGGTTGTTGTAGTAAAGACGGAGCAGAAACTCCAAGTTTATGAGGATTTGGAGACTTTCTTTCAGTTTCTGCTTCAAAACCTAGAAAACTCTGTGTGTTCATACCATATAACACTTGAAAAACTCTTCAACACTGCTTTAGAAAATGAAAAACTCCTCAATATATATAGCACAGCCACGTAGTATATAACACAGCCCAAGGAGTATATAGCACAGTCACGTAGTATATAGCACAGCCCACGGAGTGTATAACAGCCCGCATAGCATATAACACAGCCACGTAGTTTATAACAGCCCACGTAGTATATTGCACAGCCCACGTAGTATGTAGCACAGCCCAAGCAGTATATTGCACAGCCCACATAGTACATTGCACAGCCCACGTAGTACATTGCACAGCCCACGCAGTATATTGCACAGTCCACGCAGTACATTGCACAGCCCACGCAGTACATTTCACAGCCCACGCAGTACATTGCACAGCCCACGTAGTAAATTGCACAGCCCACGTAGTATATTGCACAGCCCACGCAGTACATTGCACAGCCCACGTAGTACATTGCACAGCCCACGTAGTATATTGCACAGCCCACGTATTATATTGCACAGCCCACGTATTATATTGCACAGCCCACGTAGTATATTGCACAGCCCATGTATTATATTGCACAGCCCATGTAGTACATTGCACAGCCCACATATTATATTGCACAGCCCACGTAGTATATTGCACAGCCCACGTATTATATTGCACAGCCCACATAGTATATTGCACAACCCATGTATTACATTGCACAGCCCATGTAGTACATTGCACAGCCCACATATTATATTGCACAGCCAACGTAGTATGTAGCACAGCCCACGTATTATATTGCACAGCCCATGTAGTATATAGCACAGCCCACGTATTATATTGCACAGCCCACGTATTATATTGCACAGCCCACGTAGCATATAGCACAGCCCACACAGCATATAGCACAGCCCACACAGTATATAACACAGCTCACGTAGTATATTGCACAGCCCACGTAGTATATTGCACAGCCCACGTGTTATATTGCACAGCCCATGTAGTACATTTCACAGCCCACATAGTATATTGCACAGCCCACGTATTATATTGCACAGCCCACATAGTATATTGCACAACCTGTTGTGAATTCTGTTCTTGGGCTCCCTCCGTGGTTATAAGTGGTAGCGCTGCTGTCTGTTCTTCACAGCAGTTATCAGGTGTGTCCACTCTGGACTGGGCTATTTAGTCTGGCCTCACCCTTTAGTCAGTGCCAGTTGTCCATTGTATTCTGGAGGATTCACATCCCTTCATGGTTTCTCCTGCTTCCTGGTCTTTTCACCAAGATAAGTTCTGCTTGTTTTGCAGCCCACATGTTGTGGGCCTCATTGTTCAGTGCATTTCATGTTTTTTTTTGTCCAGCTTAATCTGTGTAAGGATTTATGCAGTCAAGCTGGAATCTCTGGAGAGGCAGATATACCCTCCATATCTTTAGTTAGATGTGGAGTTTTTGTATTTTCTGTGGTGGATATTTTCCTAGTATTTTAATACTGACCGCATAGTTCTCTGTCCTATCTTTCCTATTTAGCTAGATTGGCCTCCTTTGCTGAATCCTGTTTTCAGCCTGTGTATGTTTTTTCCTCTCCTCTCACAGTCAATATTTGTGGGGGGCTGCCTATCCTTTGGGAATTTTCTCTGAGGCGAGATAGTTTTCCCTTTTCTATCTTTAGGGGTAATTAGTCCTCCGGCTGTGTCGAGGTGTCTAGGGAGCGCTAGGTACATTCCACGTCTACTTCTAGTTGCGGTGTTAGGTTCAGGGTCTGCGGTCAGTACAGGTCCCACCTTCTCCAGAGTACGTCCAATGCTACTCCTAGGCCACCAGATCATAACAGTACAACTGGCCAACAATGAGTTAATCGCATCTCAGAAGAAGGGAAAGAAAGTGCTGAGCCATTTTTTTTTCTGTACTCTGTTGTGTTTTTTTTCCCTCTTTACCTCTGGGTGGTTCAGGATTTGGGCGCTGGGACTTGCTTTTCGTGTGGATCAACTTGCTGCTAGAGTACAGGGTATTTCTGATTATATCGTTCAGACTCCAGCTTTGGAGCCTAGAATTCCAACTCCTGATCTGTTTTTTTGGGGACAGGTCTAAATTTCTGAGCTTTAAAAATAACTGTAAATTGTTTTTTGCTCTGAAGCCCCGTTCCTCTGGTGATCCCATCCAGCAGGTTAAAATTGTCATATCTCTGTTGCGTGGTGACCCTCAGGATTGGGCATTTGCTTAATGTAGACGCCTTTTTTCAGGCGCTTGGGTTATTGTATGATGAACCTAACTCTGTAGAGCATGCTGAGAAAACCTTGTTGGCCCTGTGTCAGGGTCAAGAAGCGGCAGAATCATATTGCCAGAAATTTAGAAAATGGTCTGTGTTGACTAAATGGAATGAGGATGCCTTGGCGGCAATTTTCAGAAAGGGTCTTTCTGAATCCGTTAAAGATATTATGGTGGGGTTCCCCACGCCTGCTGGTTTGAGTGATTCTATGTCTCTGGCTATTCAAATTGATTGGCGCTTGCGTGAGCGCAGAGTTGTGCACACTATGGCGTTGTCTCCCGAGCGGACTCCTGAGCCTATGCAGTGTGATAGGATTGTGTCTAGAGCTGAACGACAAGGATTCAGACGTCAGAATAGGTTGTGTTTTTACTGCGGCGATTCTGCTCATGTTATTTCTGATTGCCCTAAGCGTACCAAGAGAATCGCTAGTTCTGTTACCATCAGTACTGTACAACCTAAATTTCTGTTATCTGTGACCCTGATCTGCTCATTATCGTCATTTTCTGTCATGGCATTTGTGGATTCAGGCGCCGCTTTAAATTTAATGGACTTAGAATTTGCCAGACGTTGTGGGTTTCCCTTACAGCCTTTGCAGAGTCCTATCCCTTTGAGGGGCATTGATGCTACACCGTTGGCTAAAAATAAGCCTCAGTTTTGGACACAGTTAACCATGTGCATGGCGCCAGCCCATCAGGAAGATTGTCGTTTCCTGGTGTTGCATAATCTGCATGATGCTATTGTGCTGGGTTTCCATGGTTACAGGTGCATAATCCGGTGTTGGATTGGAAATCTATGTCTGTGACTAGTTGGGGTTTTCAGGGGGTTCATGATGACGTTTCTTTGATGTCAATTTCCTCCTCCCCCTCTTCTGAAGTTCCTGAGTTTTTGTCAGATTTCCAGGATGTTTTTGATGAGCCCAAGTCCAGTTCCCTTCCACCGCATAGGGACTGTGATTGTGCTATTGATTTGTTTCCAGGCTGTAAGTTCCCTAAGGGCCGACTTTTCAACCTGTCTGTGCCTGAACATGCCGCCATGCGGAGCTATGTTAAGGAGTCTTTGGAGAAGGGGCATATTCAGCCATCTTATTGGGGGCAGGTGTCTTTTTTCTTGCCAAGAAGGATGGCTCCTTGAGACCCTGCATTGATTATCGCCTCTTGAATAAGATCACGGTCAAATTCCAATACCCTTTGCCTTTGCTCTCTGATTTGTTTGCCAGGATTAAGGGGGCTAGTTGGTTTACTAAGATTGACCTTCGAGGGGCATATAATCTTGTTCGTATTAAGCAGGGCAACGAATGGAAAACTGCGTTCAATACGCCCGAGGGCCATTTTGAATACCTTGTGATGCCATTCGGACTCTCTAATGCTCCATCTGTGTTTCAGTCCTTCATGCATGATATATTTCGGAATTATCTTGATAAATTCATGATTGTATATTTGGATGATATTTTGATTTTTTCGGATGATTGGGAGTCTCATGTGAAACAAGTCAGGATGGTATTTCAGATCCTTCGTGATAATGCCTTGTTTGTGAAGGGGTCTAAGTGCCTCTTTGGAGTACAGAAGGTTTCTTTTTTGGGCTTCATTTTTTCTCCCTCATCTATGGAAATGGATCCGGTTAAGGTTCAGGCCATTCATGATTGGATCCAGCCCACTTCTGTGAAGAGCCTTCAGAAATGTTTGGGCTTTGCTAATTTTTATCGCCGTTTCATTGCCAACTTCTCCAGTGTGGTTAAACCCCTGACCGATTTGACGAAGAAAGGCGCTGATGTGACGAATTGGTCCTCTGCGGCCGTTTCTGCCTTTCAGGAGCTTAAACGCCGTTTTACTTCTGCCCCTGTGTTGCGTCAGCCGGATGTTTCTCTTCCTTTTCAGGTTGAGGTTGACGCTTCTGAGATTGGGGCAGGGGCCGTTTTGTCTCAGAGGAATTCTGATGGTTCCTTGATGAAACCGTGTGCCTTCTTCTCTCGAAAATTTTCGCCTGCGGAACGCAATTATGATGTCGGTAATCGTGAGTTGTTGGCTATGAAGTGGGCATTTGAGGAGTGGCGACATTGGCTTGAGGGGGCTAAACATCGTATTGTGGTCTTGACCGATCATAAGAATTTGATTTACCTCGAGTCTGCCAAACGGCTGAATCTGTTATGATCCTTAGTGGTTGAGGATAACAAATTACTCCAGCTAAGTAACAAACATAAAACAAGCTCTAGGGAGGTGGCAAACTGGACTGACCGCAAATCTGAACCTATCAAAACACACTAGAAGTAGCCGGTGAACGTGCCTAAAAATCCTAGACGTCTCGAGCCAGCCTGAGGAACTAACTACCCCTAGAGAGAAAGAAAGACCTCTCTTGCCTCCAGAGAAATAATCCCCAAAGATATAGAAGCCCCCAACAAATAATAACGGTGAGGTAAGAGGAAGGCACATACACAGGGGTGAAAGCAGATTCAGCAAATGAGGCCCACTAATACTAGATAGCAGAAAATAGAAAAGGGAATCTATGCGGTCAGTAAAAAACCCTTACAAAATATCCACTCTGAGATTTCAAGAACCCCCGCACCAACTAACGGTGGGGGGCGGGGAGAAACTCAGTCCCCCAGAGCAACCAGCAAGCGAGGAAATCACATTTTAGCGAGCTGGACAAAAAACAATAATGAACGCTGATAATCAAAAAATGATCAAACAAAAACTTAGCTTGTCTTGGAGAGACTGGGAACAAGGTAGACACAAGGAATCTGAAGAGCACTGAATACCTTGATAGCAGGCAAGGAACTGAGTCTCCAGGTGAGCTAAATAGGAAACCAACCAAGGATAAAGAACCAGCTGATGCTGCAACCTGCAGAAAGACAACACTACACAGTACCGCTTGTGACCACTAGAGGTAGCCCAAAAATAGTTCACAACAGTACCCCCCCCTTGAGGAGGGGTCACCGAACCCTCATCAAGACCCCCAGGGCGATCAGGATGAGCCGCGTGGAAGGCACAAACCAAATCGGCCGCATGAACATCAGAGGCGACAACCCAGGAATTATCCTCCTGACCATAGCCCTTCCACTTAACCAAATACTGAAGCCTCCGTCTAGAGATACGAGAATCCAAAATCTTCTCCACCACGTACTCCAATTCGCCCTCGACCAGCACCGGAGCAGGAGGCTCAACAGAAGGAACCACAGGCACCACATACCTCCGCAACAAAGACCTATGGAACACATTATGAATGGCAAACGATGCTGGGAGATCCAAACGAAAAGACACCGGGTTAAGGATTTCCAAGATCTTATAAGGACCGATGAAGCGAGGCTTGAATTTAGGAGAGGAGACCTTCATAGGAACATACCGAGAAGACAGCCACACCAAATCCCCAACACGAAGTCGGGGACCCACACCGCGGCGGCGGTTGGCAAAGCGCTGAGCCTTCTGTACTCCGAAGAGGCATTTTGAGCCCTTTACAAATAAAGCATTAGCACGCAGGACCTGAAACACCATCCTGACCTGCTTCACAAGGGACTCCCAATCATCAGAAAAGACCAAAATGTCATCCAGATAAACAATCATAAATTTATCCAGACATTCTCGGAAGATGTCATGCATGAAGGACTGAAACACAGAAGGAGCATTAGAGAGTCCAAAAGGCATCACCAAGTACTCAAAATGGCCTTCGGGCGTATTAAATGCTGTTTTCCATTCATCTCCCTGCTTAATGCGCACAAGGTTATACGCACCACGGAGATCTATCTTGGTGAACCAACTGGCACCCTTAATCCGAGCAAACAAATCAGACAATAGTGGCAAAGGATACTGAAATTTGACTGTGATTTTATTCAGAAGACGATAATCTATACAAGGTCTCAAAGAACCGTCCTTCTTGGCCACAAAAAAAAATCCTGCACCAAGAGGGGAAGAGGATGGGCGAATATGTCCCTTCTCCAAAGACTCCTTTATATAACTCTGCATCGCGGCATGCTCTGGTATAGACAAATTAAAAAGTCGTCCCTTAGGGAACTTACTGCCAGGAATCAAATTTATAGCACAGTCACAATCCCTATGAGGGGGCAGGGCACCGGATCTGGGCTCATCAAATACATCCTGGTAGTCAGACAAAAACTCAGGGACCTCAGAAGGAGTGGAAGAAGCAATAGACACCAACGGAGTATCGCCATGAATCCCCTGACAACCCCAACTTGACACAGACATAGCTTTCCAATCTAAAACTGGATTATGAGCCTGCAACCATGGCAGACCCAAAACGACAACATCATGCAGATTATGCAGAACAAGAAAGCGAATAATCTCCTGATATACGGGAGTCATGCACATGGTCATTTGCTTCCAATACTGAGGCTTATTCTCAGCCAATGGTGTAGCATCAATTCCCCTCAGAGGAATAGGAAATTCCAAAGGCTCCAGGACAAAACCACAGCGTCTGGCAAACGACAAATCCATCAGATTCAGGGCAGCACCCGAATCCACAAAAGCCATAACCGGGTAGGACGACAAAGAACAAATCAAAGTAACAGACAAAATAAATTTAGGCTGTATCGTACCAATGGTGACAGGTTTAGCGATTTTTTTTTAAGCGTTTAGAGCATGCTGAGATAACATGAGTAGAATCACCACAGTAAAAGCACAACCCATTTTGACGTCTATGACTTTGTCGCTCAATTCTGGTCAGAGTTCGGTCACATTGCATAGACTCAGGTCTCTGTTCAGAAAATACCGCCAAAGGATGAGCTGATTTGCGCTCCCGCAAACGCCGATCAACCTGAATGGCTAAAGCCATAGAATCACTCCGACTTGTAGGGGTGGGAAACCCCACCATAACTGTTGTCAATTAGACTTTTTTGGCTCCCTCTTGTGGTCACTAGTGATATGACTCTGGGATTGTCTTTCCTCTGTTTGGCACCCACCTGGGTCGTTAGTCCAGGGGTGTTGCTATATAAACTTCCTGAATTCTCAGTCTGGTGCCTGGCATCGTTGTAATCAGTCCTTTCTGTTTGCTCCTGTCTGCTGGTCCTGGTTCTTGCAAAATTAAGCTAAGTCCTGCTTCCTTGTTTTTTGGTTATTTGTATTGCTCTTATTTTTGTCCAGCTTGTACTAAATGTGATTCCTGATTTTGCTGGAAGCTCTAGGGGGCTGGTATTCTCCCCCCGGGCCGTTAGACGGTTCGGGGGTTCTTGAATATCCAGCGTGGAAATTTTGATAGGGTTTTTTGCTGACCGCATAAGTCATCTTACTATATTCTGCTATTAGTCAGTGGGCCTCTCTTTGCTAAATACCTAGTTCATTCTTACGTTTGTCTTTTCTTCTTACCTCACCGTTATTATTTGTTGGGGGCTTGTATCCAACTTTTGGGGTCTTTTCTCTGGAGGCAAGAAAGGTCTTTCTTTTCCCTTCTAGGGTTAGTTAGTTCTCCGGCTGGCGCGAGACGTCTAGAACCAACGTAGGCACGTTCCCCGGCTGCTGCTATTTGTGGTGCTAGGATTAGATATACGGTCAGGCCAGTTACCACTGCCCTATGAGCTGTTTTTTTGTGTTTGCAGACTTGGTATTTATTTCTGAGACCCTCTGCCATTGGGGTCATAACACATAACATTCTTTACGGCCTCAGAAAGACCTTCTCTGAAATTTGCAGCCAGGGCACACTCATTCCATTGAGTAAGCACCGACCATTTCCGAAATTTTTGACAATACACCTCTGCTTCATCCTGACCTTGAGAGATAGCCAGCAACGCTTTTTCTGCCTGATTCTCAAGATTAGGCTCCTCATAAAGCAGTCCAAGAGCCAGAAAAAATGCATCTACATTAAGCAATGCAGGATCTCCTGGCGCCAGAGAGAAAGCCCAATCTTGAGGGTCACCACGCAACAAGGAGATAACAATTTTAACTTGCTGAGCGGAATCACCAGAGGAACGAGGTCTCAGAGATAGAAATAACTTACAATTATTCTTAAAATTTAGAAACCTAGGTCTATCTCCAGAAAACAACTCAGGAATGGGTATCTTTGGTTCTGACATAGGGCTATGAATAACAAAATCCTGAAATACTTTGCACCCGTGCAGTAAGATGATCCACACTAGAGGTCAGAGTCTGAATATTCATGTCTGCAGCTGAGCTCAAAACCACCCAGAGTTCAAGGGGATGAAAGAAGCTAAACAGACTGCAGCAAAGGAAAAGCGGGAGGAAAAAAAAAATGTACTCAGGTCTTCTTTTTATCCCACTTCTGCGATGCATTAAACACTTTTAGGCCTGCTATACTGTTATGATCCTTAGTGGTTGAGGATAACAAATTACTCCAGCTAAGTAACAAACATAGGACAAGCTCTAGGGAGGTGGCAAACTGGACTGACCGCAAATCTGAACCTATCAAAACACACTAGAAGTAGCCGGTGAACATGCCTAAAAATCCTAGACGTCTCGAGCCAGCCTGAGGAACTAACTACCCCTAGAGAGAAAGAAAGACCTCCCTTGCCTCCAGAGAAATAATCCCCAAAGATATAGAAGCCCCCAACAAATAATAACGGAGAGGTAAGAGGAAGGCACATACACAGGGGTGAAAGCAGATTCAGCAAATGAGGCCCACTAATACTAGATAGCAGAAAATAGAAAAGGGAATCTATGCGGTCAGTAAAAAACCCTTACAAAATATCCACTCTGAGATTTCAAGAACCCCCACACCAACTAACGGTGTGGGGGGAGAAACTCAGTCCCCTAGAGCAACCAGCAAGCGAGGAAATCACATTTTAGCAAGCTGGACAAGAAACAAAATGAATGCTGATAATCAAAAAATGAACAAACAAAAACTTAGCGTGTCTTGGAGAGACTGGGAGCAAGGTAGTCACAAGGAATCTGAAGAGCACTGAATACATTGATAGTAGGCAAGGAACTGAGTATCCAGGTGGGCTAAATAGGAAACCAACCAGGATAACGAACCAGCTGATGCTGCAACCTGCAGAAAGACAACACTACACAGTACCGCTTGTGACCACTAGAGGGAGCCCAAAAATAGAGTTCACAACATGAATCCTAGACAGGCCCGATGGTCCCTGTTTTTCTCCCGCTTTGATTTTGTTGTCTCGTATCTTCCGGGTTCTAAGAATGTTAAGGCTGATGCCCTCTCTAGGAGTTTTTTGCCTGATTCCCCTGGGGTCCTTGAGCCGGTCGGCATTCTGAAGGAGGGGGTGATTCTTTCTGCCATCTCCCCTGATTTACGACGGGTTCTTCAGGAATTTCAGGCTGATAAACCTGACCGCTGTCCAGTGGGGAAACTGTTTGCTCCTGATAGATGGACTAGCAAAGTGATTTCTGAGGTTCACTGTTCTGTGTTGGCAGGCCATCCTGGGATTTTTGGTACCAGAGATTTGGTTAGTAGGTCATTTTTGTGGCCTTCTTTGTCACGGGATGTGCGCTCCTTTGTGCAGTCCAGTAAGGCCGTACTGGGCCGCAGGCCTTTAAAGGGAGGACGCCATGACAGGGTTAAGTGATAATACATGAAAAAGCATTGGGTTGAAGGAATTTTGGGTGGGGAAGGTTTAATAAGTTTGAATCAGGGGATGATGTAGGGCTAGGGGGAGGGGGAATAGGGAGAAGAGGCGGAGTAAGGGCGGGCAGTATAAGGGGCAACAGCCATCTCAGTGGGGCAACCATTTTAGGTCCCCCACCGTACTAGAAACAAGCTCCCACCCACCCTCCCTTTTTTGTTGGTTGCTTTGGAAACGTCCATAGTTGATGTCAAGGTCGTTAAGAAAAAGGGGTTATTATCATTGTATTGCTTGAATTATTGCATTATGTTTTCTGTTGTTTTGTCGCGGCAGCATGGCGTGGGGGGGGAGGTCCTCGAGGTTGGTGGTGATGGAAATGGTGGATCGGAGGGGGGGGGGATCTCAAAGGTCCTGGACTCCCCCGTGGGTGAACAAATTTGGAAGGGAACAAAAAGATCACATGGAGGTGATAATTAGGATACATGGGTAATTTTGGAGGAAATTGGCCAGGTGAGTCTATGGGCGTCTCTGAGCTGGAGCGTAGCGGCTAGAGGCAAGACGTGACCTGGAGGCCAAGTTTTACGGTTATGGAGGACAAGTTTTTTATGGTCTAGAGGCCAAGTTTATTACATTTTGGGGCTTCGAGGACCGCCCTCCCCGTGGTTAATGTTTAATAAATAAACTGTTTGTTATTATGTGTTAATAAAACGGCTGCTGTGGCCAACTTATCCAAATACCATTGTGGTCAGTTTTTATTTCAGATAAAGTGGTCAGGCCGTTTGGTTGAAGGGTAAAATGAGGAGTAAAAGGTGGGTAGAGAAACTCATGGGAATTCACGTATACCCAATTGTCATGTGGGACTTGTGCGCGGGCCAAGCCTTGCTGCTCACGCGCCAGTGGGTTAATTTTGCCATTGCCGGTCCCTGAGAGGCCCTGGACGCATATTTCTATGGATTTTATTTCTGATCTTCCGGTTTCCCAGAGGATGTCTGTTATCTGGGTGGTTTGTGACCGGTTTTCTAAGATGGTTCATTTGGTACCTTTGCCTAAGTTACCTTCCTCTTCTGAGTTGGTTCCGTTGTTTTTTCAACATGTGGTTCGTTTGCATGGCATTCCGGAGAATATTGTGTCCGATAGAGGTTCCCAGTTTGTTCCCAGGTTTTGGCGGGCCTTTTGTGCTAGGCTGGGCATTGATTTGTCTTTTTCTTCCGCATTTCATCTTCAGACAAATGGCCAAACCGAGCGAACTAACCAGACTTTGGAAACTTATTTGAGATGCTTTGTGTCTGCCGATCAGGATGATTGGGTGGCTTTCTTGCCATTGGCCGAGTTTGCCCTTAATAATCGGGCTAGTTCGGCTACCTTGGTTTCGCCCTTCTTTTGTAATTTTGGTTTTCATCCTCGTTTTTCTTCGAGGCAGGTTGAGCCTTTTGATTGTCCTGGTGTGGATTCTGTGGTTGACAGGTTGCAGCAGATTTGGGCTCATGTGGTAGACAATTTGGTCTTGTCTCAGGAGGAGGCTCAGCGTTTTGCTAACCGTCGGCAGCGTGTGGGTTCCCGGCTTCGGGTTGGGGATTTGGTCTGGTTGTCTTCCCGTCATGTTCCTATGAAGGTTTCTTCCCCTAAGTTCAAGCCTCGGTTTATTGGTCCTTATAGGATTTCTGAGATTATTAATCCAGTGTCTTTTCGTTTGGCCCTTCCAGCCTCTTTTTCCATCCACAATGTTTTTCATAGATCTTTGTTGCGGAAATATGTGGTACCCGTCGTTCCCTCTGTTGATCCTCCTGCCCCAGTGTTGATTGATGGGGAGTTGGAGTATGTTGTTGAGAAGATCTTGGATTCTCATTTTTCAAGGCGGAGGCTTCAGTATCTTGTCAAGTGGAAGGGTTATGGCCAGGAGGATAATTCTTGGGTTGTTGCCTCTGATGTTCATGCTGACGATTTGGTTCGTGCCTTCCATTTGGCTCGTCCTGATCGGCCTGGGGGCTCTGGTGAGGGTTCGGTGACCCCTCCTCAAGGGGAGGGGTACTGTTGTGAATTCTGTTCTTGGGCTCCCTCCGGTGGTTATAAGTGGTAGCGCTGCTGTCTGTCCTTCACAGCAGTTATCAGGTGCGTCCACTCTGGACTGGGCTATTTAGTCTGGCCTCACCCTTTAGTCAGTGCCAGTTGTCCATTGTATTCTGGAGGATTCACATCCCTTCATGGTTTCTCCTGCTTCCTGGTCTTTTCACCAAGATAAGTTCTGCTTGTTTTGCAGCCCACATGTTGTGGGCCTCATTGTTCAGTGCATTTCATGTTTTTTCTTGTCCAGCTTAATCTGTGTAAGGATTTATGCAGTCAAGCTGGAATCTCTGGAGAGGCAGATATACCCTCCATATCTTTAGTTAGATGTGGAGTTTTTGTATTTTCTGTGGTGGATATTTTCCTAGTATTTTAATACTGACCGCATAGTTCTCTGTCCTATCTTTCCTATTTAGCTAGATTGGCCTCCTTTGCTGAATCCTGTTTTCAGCCTGTGTATGTTTTTTCCTCTCCTCTCACAGTCAATATTTGTGGGGGGCTGCCTATCCTTTGGGAATTTTCTCTGATGCGAGATAGTTTTCCCTTTTCTATCTTTAGGGGTATTCAGTTCTCCGGCTGTGTCGAGATGTCCAGGGAGCGCTAGGTACATTCCACGGCTACTTCTAGTTGCGGTGTTAGGTTCAGGGTCTGCGGTCAGTACAGGTCCCACCTTCTCCAGAGTACGTCCAATGCTACTCCTGGGCCACCAGATCATAACAACAACCCATGTATTACATTGCACAGCCCATGTAGTACATTGCACAGCCCACGTATTATATTGCACAGCCCACGTAGTATGTAGCACAGCCCATGTAGTACATTGCACAGCCCACGTAGTATATAGCACAGCCCACATATTATATTGCACAGCCCACGTAGCATACAGCACAGCCCACGCAGTATATAGCACAGCCCACATATTATATTGCACAGCCCATGTAGTACATTGCACAGCCCACGTATTATATTGCACAGCCCACGTATTATATTGCACAGCCCACGTATTATATTGCACAGCCCATGTAGTACATCGCACAGCCCACGTATTATATTGCACAGCCCACGTATTATATTGCACAGCCCACGTAGTATATTGCACAGCCCACGTATTATATTGCACAGCCCACGTAGTATATTGCACAGCCCACGTATTATATTGCACAGCCCACGTATTATATTGCACAGCCCACGTATTATATTGCACAGCCCATGTAGTATATTGCACAGCCCACGTATTATATTGCACAGCCCACGCAGTATATAGCAATGTGGGCATCATATCCCTGTTAAAAAAAAAGAATTAAAATAAAAAATAGTTATATACTCACCTTCTGTTGGCGAGACCGCTACGTCATCATCTCGCGAGACCGCAATGCATGGAGTGGTCACCGGAGTGTCGCGAGGAGCGGGAAAGGCCGGTTCTGGATCCGAGGGGCCGACGGATGGTGAGTATATAACAATTTTTTTATTTTTTTAATTATTTTTAACATTAGATCTTTTAACTATTGATGCCGCATAGGCAGCATCAATAGTCAAAAGTTGGTCACACAGGGTTAATAGCAGCGGTAACGGAGTGGGTTACCCGCAGCATAACGCGGGCCATTACCGCTGCCATTAACCCTGTGAGTGCTGACTGGAGGGGATTATGGAGCGGGCACTGACTACGGGGAGGAAGGAGCGGCCATTTGCCGCCGGACTGTGCCCGTCGCTGATTGGTCATGGCCGTTTTGCCGTGACCAATCAGCGACTTGGATTTCAATGACAGACAGAGGCCGCGACCAATGAATATCCGTGACAGACAGAAGGACAGACAGACAGACGGAAGTGACCCTTAGACAATTATATAGTAGATTCTGCAGCAGTGAAAATTGCAAACTGCCATTGTAGTGACCAGTACGCTATAGTGACCAGTACGTTGTAGTGACCAGTATGTTGCAGTCTCCAGTATATTATGCCCAGCCCATGCTTCTGGAGACACATACCTGTAACTTAGACTGGCTCTCATCACTACAGAAATGCCAAACATGTGGACGGTAAATGTGGTTTAAGCACATTGGGGCTCAGAATTTGCTGAGTTTTTTTAAGGGTTATGGAGCTGTTTAGCTTTTCCAGAGCCTTTATACTACCAGTAACGTGGAAGTCCCCTATATTTTCATTAACAGATTACAGACCTGAGTGAGGACTTGCTTTTTATGTGGATTGAGTTGAAGCTTTTATTGGGAACATTTTAGATAACGTTTGGGATCACATTTATCCTGCACTCTTCTCTGAGCACATACTTTGTGGTTTCCATCTAAATCTCTTAGTGACATGATTCAAATGAAACTCCGAGGGATTCATTCACTATAATGAGGCAGCAGAGTTATTCTGGACTTTCAGGCCTCCGTTCAGAAGTGCACAAAACTGTGGCCGACAGCACTTTTATGCAATCCTAAAAAGACAGACACCGCCGGATCACAGGTCCTATGATGTCCACAGTGCCTCCATCTGCCTCATTATAGGGAATCTTCCACCACAGGTTCCGTCTGAATCACTTATTTCAGAGATTTTCACGGAAATCTCAGTGTAAGCACTCAGCGCAGAGCACAGGATAAGTGTGGGCCAGGCCCTACTGCGATCTTTGGGAGGGAGAATGAACAAATCAACAACAGGTGAAGAATTGGTTTTATTTATTTTACACCATTCCTTGTGCTGTATAAGTGATCAGGCGACTTTATTCTTCGGGTCGATGCGATTACAGCGATACCAGATTTTTATCGGGTTTTTATGTTTAGCTGCTGTCACACACTTAAAGAGTTTTTTTTATTGCATAAACTAGCATCGTCATATTTTGAGAGCTACAATTTTTCCATATTTCGGCCGACAGTCATTTTTTGTGGGACGATTTGATGTTTTTATTTTTACCATTTTCAGGCACATTACTTTTTTGATCGCTTTCTATTTCGATTTTTGGGAGGCAGAATAAACAAAAACCATCAACTCAGGAATTGTTTTTTGTATTTTTTTTATGCCGTTCCACGTGTGGAAAAATTGATAAGACAACTTTATTCTTCGGGTCAGTACAATTACAGTGATACCACCTTTGTATTGTTTTTTATGTTTAGGCGCTTTTACACAATAAAAACTATTTTATAGAAAAAATAATTATTTTTGCACTGCTTTATTCTGAGAGCTATAACTTTTTTATTTTTCCACTGATGGAGCTGTATGGTGGCTTGTGTTTTTATGTGGCAAGACAACGTTTTCAGCGGTATAATTTTTATTTTTTTTTGTTCTTTATTTGGCCATTTTTAACATCGTTTTACACTTTTTAATATTTTTTTAAACTTTTTTACATTGTCCCACTATGAGACATCACTGTATAGTGTCAAATCACTGATCCGATACTCAGCAATGTTTCTGCATTGCGGAGCAGAGTCTGACAGGCAGTGGAGGAGGCGTCCCAGGTCCTGCTCTGAACAGGCACTGACAAGCCACCTTCCCTGATCGACCCCATGGCCATCTTACAGCCGGGGGTCATCAGGGAGACCATCAGCACAACGCGATCATTGTGCTGATGGAAGCACACAGGGAGTGAGCTCCCTGTGCGATGCTCCTTGATGTGGCTGTCACTATTGACAGCGGCATCAGAGGGGTTAAATGCCCGCAATCAGTGCTAGCAGGGATCATGGGCATTGCTGAAGGGTGTCAGCTCTCACATAGAGCTGACACCCGCACTTGATAGCGGCGGAGCTCAGCGTGAGCCCGCGTGATTGTGGCGCCGTACATGTACTGCGGTTTGTTGGAATACAGCTCCCACCGCATGTCGAGAAGGGGTTAATAGTCACAAACATTTTAAGTTTTATTTCATAAACCAATAAAGCAGATGAAAAGAAGCAACTTTGCAATAGATCTTGGGCAGATCTGCTTCTTTCTCCTCCTCGACTGATCCTTCACTTTCAATTCATGGGTAAAAGTCAGATGAGCCCTGGAGGAAAACGAAGCAGATTTCTCTCATGAGATATATTACAAAGTGGCTTATTTTCTCCTGTACTATTAATTCATATATATTACACAAATTAAACTGAAGTTAGTCGATAAGTGACTCAGTCTAATGCTCCAGTCCCAGTCAGAGCTGCGCTCACAATTCTGCTGGCCTCTTCTTAGCCCCTCTGCCACCTACGATAAGGGCCCGTGCTTCAAGGCTAAGTTGCCACGATGGGTGTTGGTGAGTTTTTGGTGTTGCAGATTTTCTGCACTTATTAGGTCTCTTTTAGGTTTATCAGGTTTTGAATAAAGCTGCTTTTGTTTTTGACACTTTCCGGTATTTCACTTTGATAAAAGTATATTGATACAGTCATGTGTGGATTACATGTGTTTTTTTACTAGTGGATTTTCTACATCTAATGTAATTCTATGGGGAGAATCTACAAAAAAACTCAGCGTGTCCGCAAGAGAAAGAGACAAATTTTAATCTCACCACAAAGGTCAGTTTACGCTGAGTAAAAAAGAAGCACATTGGGCAGGAAATCTCTATAAGTCCCATCCACTTTGCAGGAACTGTATAAGGGCCTGTGCACAAGTTGCAGATTTGTCACTTTTTGTCTGTGCAGATTTCTCACAAAACCTGAATGGTTTTCCCATGCCAGCAAAGTGAATGACGTTCCCAGGGTCTCATACACACGCTGCTTCTTTGTGACGTGCAGATTTCTGCAAGGTGTGAGTTCTTTGAGATTTTTTTCTGCAGATTTCACTCCGTACTAATGAGTGGGAAAAAATCTGCACCAAAAACTGTTGTGAAAAACGCAGCAAAAACACATGTATTATAAGCTGAGTATTTCCTGCCAAGAGATGCAGAAAGTTCTGCACCATATACTTAAGTTGTGCACATACCCATAAGATGCTGCATTTTTTACACAGTGGAAATATCCGGCATCAAAAACTCACCGAAAGTTCATGGTGGGAACATAGCCTAAAAGGAATTTGTCATCAGAAAATGACCTGTTGTCTAAATCAGGTTGTTGTGTTAATCGTATCTTTATTTTTGAGTGTCTGGTTATATTATTTGCTGTTTTCTTTTTTTTTTCATATCACGATTTGTAACAAAAATAATAAATAGAAATCTTGCAAATTCTCACACTGGCCACTGGGGATCTTTTAGTCTCTAACTTCCTTTTATTTCAGGAAATCCACACATATATTACCAGCAATTAACAAATTCTGACCCCCAGCGTTCGTATTGAAGCATCAAATGAGCATGTGCAAAGATCATTATGAAGGGAGGAGAAGGTGAGCTGTGACACCGACTATTGTGATTGATGGATCCTGTGACATCAGTTGTGTATAGAGGGGTTATCAGTCAAAGTAATCCTGCCTCTGACGATAATGAGTCTGCTGAAAGTTCTTCCTGAAAGGACGGAAAGAATGTGCCTAAATAAGCCCAAGTGTGAAAATTGCAAGCTAATATTTTTACTTTTTACATAAAGATTTTAATATATATTCAGCGTGTGTATGTGATATATATATATATATATATATATATATATATATATATATATTCAGTATAGTGGTCGAAGGTTACCCCTGTTGTTCTCCTGTTTTCGTCCATGTAAAAAAACCATACAGTAAATGTCTGCACAGTCCATGTTAATAAATTAATAATAATATGCTGGGACTTGGAATTCAGCAACATCCAAATGTTTTATTTCAATGTATTTATTTTTTTCATTTTGTAAAAGTAGTAAAACATAAAAATAACCATATAGATTTTGTATAATTGTAATACATTTATGTCAGCTACATATGACTCCTGGAATGCAGCGATAAAAAGTCTCTGCTTGATTTCAATGAATTAGAACACTCTTGTAACATCCACAAGCTGAAAAGCTGAACAGATCTGATCCTTGTCACAGCTGAGGGTTCTTACAAATATATGAAATCTAAACACATCCTCAGCATATATATTGTACATGTATATACATACATATAGTTTGCTACAAAGCATTATTGAAGGTAAAATGTATCAGTTTGGAATTCAAGCTGTTTGGATTGGATACATTGTTAAAATTCACAACCAAATTTATTGGCTCAGAATCAGACCATTGGTCCCCCCAAAAAAGAGGCACGTTAAAGGGTGCAGAGACTAAACTGGGTACATGTTCTATCTGCAAAAGAAATGGATAAAACAAGCATAAGAAACTCGGACATGTGAATGGGGCCTAATTACAATTAGACTATCCTAAAAAATGCCGACATCTGGATGTGCCCAGAATCAGGAATATTGATAGGACCTAGTTTAGATGTTTTGTAGTCTAGACTGGATATAACTGTAACAAACTCTCAGCTTTGAGAAGTCTTGAAACTCATGCAACCCATAAAGTGTGTGCCGAGGAAGATGCAACTAATGATTTGCCAGCAATGAAAAAAATTGACTTAAACTGAAACTTGTAGTTTGCACACTTTACCTAGCACATGTGTTTTAGGTCTCAGGATCTGCCTAAGGCCAGGGTCACACTTGCGTGTGCAATGCGAGAAGCTCACATCAATACCCGGCACTGCCGCCGGCATTCAGGACCGGAGCGTTCTGCTGCATGGAAATACATGCAGCCACACACTCCAGTCCCGAGTGCCAGCGGTAGTGCCGGGTATTGATACAAGAGACTCGCGCAAGTTTCTCGCATTCACACGCAGGTGTGACCCCTTCCTAATGTGTGTTTTTCAGGCTTCATCTTGTAACCCAATTTGTCAGGCACATGCATTTTGGGTTGAATATCTTATGTGGGACATACATTATAAGTTGTAGAACTTGGCTGGGACACACATTTTGGGTTGTAGGTCTTTGCCTACAACATACATTTTGGGTTATAGGTTTTGCCTAGATCACACATTTTGGTTTGTAGGTCTTTCCTTGGACACACATTTTGGGTTGTAGGTCTTTGCTTAGATCACACATTTTGGGTTGTAGGTCTTTGCCTAGATCACACATTTTGGGATGTAGGTCTTTCCTTGGACACACATTTTGGGTTGTAGGTCTTTGCTTAGATCACACATTTTGGGTTGTAGGTCTTTGCCTAGATCACACATTTTGGGATGTAGGTCTTTCCTTGGACACACATTTTGGGTTGTAGGTCTTTCCTTGGACACACATTTTGGGTTGTAGGTCTTTGCTTAGATCACACATTTTGGGTTGTAGGTCTTTGCTTAGATCGCACATTTTGGGTTGTAGGTCTTTGCTTAGATCACACATTTTGGGTTGTAGGTCTTTGCTTAGATCACACATTTTGGGTTGTAGGTCTTTGCTTAGATCACACATTTTGGGTTGTAGGTCTTTGCTTAGATCACACATTGTGGGTTGTAGGTCTTTGCTTAGATCACACATTTTGGGTTGTAGGTCTTTGCTTAGATCACACATTGTGGGTTGTAGGTCTTGCCTAGATCACACATTGTGGGTTGTAGGTCTTTGCTTAGATCACACATTGTGGGTTGTAGGTCTTGCCTAGATCACACATTGTGGGTTGTAGGTCTTTGCTTAGATCACACATTGTCGGTTGTAGATCTTGCCTAGATCACACATTTTGGGTTGTAGGTCTTGCCTAGAACACGTTTCGGGATGCCTCATTTGCTAGGCATGTGTTTGGTTTTCCATGAATTCCCTGACGGATGTCATCACGGCAGCCTGCTCCACCAATCACAGGCTATCACCACAGTGTACATATAAGTATATACACTAATCACAGACAAGGGAATATTCCCATATAAAGCACGTCATAAGGATGACCCCTCATCTTCAGAGCCCTCGTTGTAGTTTTTAGACGAGGGTGTCATTGAGGGGCGAGATGGCTCATTCATTCCTTCTGGAGTCCCTGTCCCACGACGCACAGCTCAGGTTGTGCTGACATCTGGCCGGCGGCTCTGGGATCTGTGAAGCCCTGGCTGGTCGCAGGCTCGTTGTCTTTCTGAGCGAATTCCTCAGCCCTGAAATGAGAAAAGAGGCTTATTGCTGAGACATTAACAAGAGATGACGTTATTATGCTAAGTGCATGGCGGTAATCGCATTATTACACTCATACTGGGACCAGCATAATCCCGCGGCTGCAAAATTTACGCAACATGTTTTACTGATTACTGGAAAATGCTCCTCAGTGACAAACACCAGAACGAGTTATGTGAGCACAGCCTTATAAAATGAAGGGTTTATGACACACAGGGCTCTGCAAACGTTTCAGGCAGGTGTGGAAAAAATGCTGCAGAGTAAGGAACTTCCAAAAATAAAAATGTCAGTAGTTTATTTTTATTAGCTAACATAATGAAAAGTGAATGAACAAAAGAGAAATCTGAATCAAAGCAGTATTTGGTGTGACTGCACTTTTCCTTTACCCCTTCTTCTCGTCACTTGTACACAGGTTATGGAGGAGCTCAGCAGGAGGTTGTGCCAAACATCTTGGAGACCTGACCCCAGATCTTCTGTGAGAAATCCACCCATCATGTAATATCATCAGGAGGCGTCTGATTGTTTCCAAATGTATTCTGCATCCGCACAAATGTCATGAAGAACAAGGAGTCCTGGGGGTGATGATCCAGCCCCACAGATCCCTGATTTCACATCATCCCGTCTGTCTGGGATCAGTAGAGAGAGAAGGATCCGCACAAGCCTCATACACAGAAGATCTGGGGTCAGGTCTCTAAGATGTTTGGCACAACGTCCTGCTGAGATCCTCCATAACCTGTGTACAAGTGACGAGAAGAAGTGATAGAGGCGATGGCGGTCACCAGATACTGACGACGAAGGTGACGGGTGATCTCTAAGCGGCCCAAGCCCGTATTTCAGAGGGGAGTGAATGTCGTAGTGCTAATGCCGGCGCGCTGCTCTCCAAAGTCTATGAGCCTCCTGTGGATAACACATAGTGTGGCAGGGCGCATGACTTCCATTCTAGTGATCATTGGGGTCCCAGTGCTGTGGTCCACAGCGATTATACATTTATTACATGTCCTGTGGATGGAAAACTTCACTGACTTCCAGAATTATGTGTCTGGTACAATATAGACAGGAGCTACTATGTTACTGCTCCACATATGAGTTCCCGATCATTTGCATAATAATCAGATATATAATAGCACAACTGTAACAATAAAACTTCTCTTATCATCATGAGACAGTTAAAGGGGTTCTCGCATCATCTCATTATAAAAACAAGCAACTTTGTAATTTACTTCTTATTAAAAAGTTTCTCTGTTCCCCAGGATGGAAGGATTTTATATATTATGGTTTACTTCTTCTTGGCGAGGTTACTGACCACCTCTGCAGTTTCTCAGAGGTGGCTGGTCTCCTAGGCAAGTAGGGCAGCGCTTACAAGCTGATTTCTATAGAGCTTCCCAGCACTGCTCTGAAGCAGCTCGGATCTGGGTATCCGGACAGGTTTAGCATCCCAGCGCTGCATATAACACAATAAATCAAACAAACACAGCTTCAAGTCCCCTAAGGGGACTAATAAATACAGTGAAAAGTAAATAAAACATTTAAAAAAAAGTTACAATTTTTTTTTAAATTAAAATCACTTCACTTTTACACCATTAAAAAATACAAAAATATCAATATCAAACTGAAAAAAAAAAAAGAACCCGATCGGTAAACACTATAATCAAAAAAACATCAAGAATGTCAAAATTATTATTTTTTTGGTGGCTGCAATACCACAAAAAAATGTTGCAGGTAACAAGCGATCAAAACCTTACCTCTATCCAAAACTGGCATCAATAAAAACATTATCTCTCTCCGCAAAAAATAAGCCATCGCAAAGCTCCTTCAACTGAAAAATTAAAACGTTACGTTTCTCGGAAAATGGTAACACAACCCAAAAACATTTTTTTTCTTGAAAATCCTGATTTTTTTTCAGCACTAAAATAACAAAAAAACCTGGACATATTTGTTATCGCCGTAATTGTACTGATGAGCAGAATCAAATTCTGAGGTCATTTTTACTACAAAATGTACGCTGTAAAAACAATTCCCAAGAAACAAAGACAGATTTGCTTTTTTTTCACAATTTATTCTCACTTGGAATTTTACTTTTTCCCGATACATTATGTGATCAAATGAACAGTATCACATGAAGGGGTTAATAACCAAACTATCTAAAAAAAAATATATACAAAAATACAAGAAGACTAAAATGGGCTTTTTTTAAAACTAGTGACTGTAAAGTACACAATGTCAGGTAATATACTGAAATATTTCTCAACTGGTTAAGAAAAACAATTATAGAAAACATTTTGATTGAGGGAGAGCAATATAGATGACATTAATAAGGTTCCAATGCATTTCTTCCACAATCATCACACCTTGTGTCAAACCCTCAGTGATAGAATTGTAGTGGAGCAGATGGTGGCGCACAACAAAGGACAAGAGTCTCAATCCCAAGAAACAGGTGTGTGTCTAAATGGGCCTTAAATAGGTCAAGAAAGATGGAGTCATGTGATCCACTCCGGGTAACCTGCAAAACCCGACGTGCAGCACAGCAGAGGGCATCGGACCTGGGGGAAGGAAATGGAGCCAGGGATACCTGGGACAGGTGTGTGTAGCACAGCATACAGCATCGGACCTGGGGGAAGGAAATGGAGCCTGGGAAACCCGGGACAGGTGTGTGTAGCACTGCAGAGGAAAACAGACCTGGGGTAAGGAAGTGGAGCCTGGGATACCTGGGAAAGGTGTGTGGAGCACAGCATAGGGCATCGGACCTGGGAGAAGGAAATGGAGCCTGGGAAACCCAGGACAGGTGGGTACAGCACAGCAGAGTGCAGCGGACCTGGGGCAAAGAAACAGAGCCTGGGATACCCAGGAGGGGTGTGTGGAGCACAGCAGAGAGCAACGGACTTGGTGGAAGGAAATGGAGTCTGCAAGACCCGGTACAGGTGTGTGGAGAGCAACAGAGGGCAACAGACCTGAGGGAAGGAAACAGAGCCTGGGATACTTGGGACAGGTGTTTGGAGCACAGCAGAGGGCAACGGACCTGGGGAAAGGAAACGGAGCCTGGGACACCCAGGACAGGTGTGTAGAGCACAGCAGAGGGCAACGGACTTGGTGGAAGGAAATGGAGTCTGCGAGACCCGGGACAGGTGTGTGGAGAGCAACAGAGGGCAACAGATCTGAGGGAAGGAAACAGAGCGTGGGATACTTGGGACAGGTGTTTGGAGCACAGCAGAGGGCAACAGCCCTTGAGAAAGGAAATGGAGCCTGGGATAACAAGGACAGATGTGTGGAGCACAGCAGAGGGCAAGGACCTGAGGGAAGGAAATGGAGTTTGGGATACCCGGGACAGGTGTGTGGAGCACAGAAGGCAACAGATCTGGGGAAGGAAATAGAGCCTGGGAGACCTGGGATAGGAGTGAAAACAACAGTAGACAGAAGAGTCAATCGTAGGTCAGGAGCAAGGAAAGGTGAGAATAATTTTTTTAACCCCTTCGGCGAATTCAAATGTTTTGTGGGATTCAAGGTGATTTTGATTTGCTTTGATTCACTCATCTCAAACTTGCAATTTTTCTTCTATAATCCAAGGAGTTGGAGGCATTTAAGGTCCATTCTCACCACAGAAGATAGTTATAAAGCCTGTGTGCAAAATATCGCAATCTGCATGTGATGTAGATTACACCATGGCTGCGGCTCCTGTCTAATAACCAGGTGGAGACGTTTATCTGAATTGGTCCCTTTGCCATTGTGACATCCAGGAACTATGTGCACCTGTTACCAGATGGGAGACGCAAACTCAATCATTTATTTCTGGACCCAGATATTGTATCAGTTGCGATCTACACATCAGTTATCACATTTGTCACTTAGAGGATATTTGTCATATTTGTCATCTCCTCCGGCTACAATGCTGTCACCGAGGGTCTAACACATGGTTCATGGTTCGTTGGTATGTTATTGATGTCATCTATATTGCTTTCATCGTTCACTATTTTTTTCTATAATTATTTTTTTCACATTTTGTCTTTTTCAGAACCAGTTGTCAAATGCAAATATAGTTGACGACTACTGGGTTTTCAAGAAGAATTTTGTTCTCACTGTCTCATTAAAAGTGGAGCTTTATTGATAAAGTTTTGCTACCATATAATTGATAATACTGTTACGTAAATTATAGGGGACTACTATCCGGTGAAACAGGTGAACAGTTTTTGACAAGGGTTAACCCTTTAAAGTAACATTTTTTAAAAAATTGTATACAAATCTGCTACAATTAATTTGGACCCTGTATATATATATATATATATATGTATATATATATATATATATATATATATATATATATATATATATATATATATATATATATATATATATATATATATATATACACACACACACACATATACATATTTCATACCAATAGGGGTGTTGCCTTCTTTTCTTTGGCAGTGGACAGCATTAATTATCCCCGTGTTTCAACAAGTTTCCATATAAACGGGGAGTGGTAGACAGAACACAAGATGAAAGACGCTGCAACAGCCAGAACCGGAGTCTCACCAGGATTAGTCTCAGCTTTTCATCGAGAATAACAAATAAACATGGGAGAAGCCTCCGCCCGTCGGTCTGCAGCTAACCCTCTATTGTAGTGAAGGCTCCATATCCCGGGATTATGACCATGTATTGTTAGTAGGATGCCATGTGTCTCATCTACATCTAGTCATCACATTCACACCAGACCCGCAGTCGTCCCTTTCTACCAATGCGCTAAACATTTTTAGATTAGAGCTTCGGTGCGCATTTTTGGGGTAAATATAAGCAAAATGCTTAAATGGTAATTCCCTAATTCAATAGCTTGTAACAATCATCACCTATCCCCCTTACAAGTGATAACTGTTGCATCAGTGTGGGTTTACCAACAATTGCCAAAATTAGATGTCCCATCCTCCCAGATTGAACGGAGTGGCTGGTTGCACCTGCGCCCTGCATAGATCCATGCAATTTTTTTTAAGGACTATGATGGTTGATGCAATAGTTCAGTCCTCTAAAAGCGTCCATATTGTCCGCAGAACACCCCCGGTGTGCACAGAGAGATGTGCTGGTGACAATGATGAATTCAGGGAGTGCGTAAAGCATCCAAGCTGTCTTTGAATGAGCGTTTTGCTCATTTGCCGGCTGATCGGTGTTATGTTTTCACTTCTTAGACTAATTTAAAAGGTTTTAGTTGTTTAGCAAGGGTTGAAGTTAACCCCAAACTTCTGAATCGCTGTCGGTCTGACCCCATCTGAATGGAGGTCGATCATGAGAACGTCCACTCAGTCCTTCTCTATCCGAATGTCCTGCAGTTCCATACACAATACATGGAGTGGAGATGCCCATGCTCGAACTCTGCTCCATTCAGAAGAGGTTTTGCAGCGCCCATTCTCGAGTCATGTAGGGGTCCCATCAATTGGATCTCTAGTAATTAGGAAGTTATTCCCTATCCCATGGATATGAGATAACTGCTAAACCTTGCACAAACACTTTAAGAGTCTGTTAGGAGCAAAAATTCTGAACTTCAGTCCTGATGATAGTAGTGGAAATGCTGGACCCACCAAACAACCTCCAGACTCGGTGTCCAGCATCAGATTCCAGGTGTAATCTACATCATATCATTATACAGTATTTTGTTAATCAAAAATGTGGCCATGTAACAACTGAAGTTGAGACATCATTAAATCAGTCGACCATCGCCCAACCCCCTCCTGCGCCCTCGTCCTCCATTCTCCTGATTGACTTTGAGAAAAATTAGCAAAGCCGTAAAGTTGTCGCTCACTTTTACAATGTTGTCGCCCCCGGGGTATAAAGTTTGTCATTACCCAATGCTTTGATTCAGAAACCTACTAAAACTGTACTGTCAAAAAGAGGATGCAAATGAGCGGATCTGCATAATACAGCTACACAGGGGGAAGATATATCACAAATATTGGTGACCCTTAAAAAATGAGCTCCGGCTCCCGCTATGGAGCAGTGTCACAAATAATGACATATAAATAATTGTGAATAATTAGTCATGTCTATTCCGACTCCTAAGCAAACCGAGGAGCCCACCTATTCTCAGGACCTTTCGCTTTCTTTTCGATGTGACTGAAAATAATCATCTCCTTGGTCGACCATTAATAACCCCCGACTTCTTGTCATGACATCAGTTCTTTTAATTATAGCACTCCGGGAGATGGGATGAAGTAAGTCGGAGCCTGGTAAAAGGATTAGCAGGCGTCACGTCTACAAATTTCCTTCCCCTGACCTTTCATTGATCTATGCTCAAGATCTGTATTTTGGCAAACGATGGCAGCGCTGGAGAGAGCCGGGAATGGAGATGACCTCCCTCAGTATACAGGCAGAAAGGTTCTTTCTCTACAAATAATATTGTAAAGCAGACTTGCTATAAAGAATATATGCAGCAAATTATAAAATAGCAATTCCTAAATAAAATGTTACAGTAACAGATTTTCACCTACACAGGGTATCCAAAAATATAGAAAGTGTCCAGGGGGTAGCAAAGGGTAAAAATTAACTTTTAATTCAAAGTATTAAAAAAGCCATACAACTGATATCCTGCACATCATACACGGTGGCTCAGAGCCTGGATACATCGACGCGTTTCGACATGAAGTCTTTGCTGTGGCTGCTTCACCCTCGTCCTTGCGGAGTGTCCGGATGCAAGTGAGATCCGAAGACAGAACATGGTGGTGAGTGGACTTTTTCTTTTTACACACAGGGTAGGTGATAATTTACTGATGGTGGAGGTCCGACCACTGGCACTTCTGCTAATCCAGAGAACAGGCCTCTGAAACGTGCTCCTCTGCTCCTGACAGTCCCATAAACAATTAATAAAACATTTTAGAGCTTGTTTTTCCCTTGATTGTTGGGGAAAACAGTGGTTAAACCCCCAGCGAGCAAGATGTTTTCGTAGTGGATAGGTGATAACATCCCAAGTTGGGGTAACCCCTTAAAAGGGAACCTGTCAGCAGGATTGTGCACAGTAACCTACACACCAGGGCTGTGGAGTCGGTAAGCCAAACCTCCAACTCCTCAATTTCCATGACAACGACTCCGAGACCTACAGCCAGGAGCCTGAGACCTACAGCCAGGAGTGATGTAATATGGAGAATGGATGCTGGAAGTCTGAGACCTACAACGAGGAGTGGTGTAATGTGGAGAATGGATGGTGGAAGCCTGAGACCTACAGCCAGGAGTGATGTAATATGGAGAATGGATGCTGGAAGCCTGAGACCTACAACGAGGAGTGGTGTAATGTGGAGAATGGATGGTGGAAGCCTGAGACCTACAGCCAGGAGTGATGTAATGTGGAGAATGGATGCTGGAAGCCTGAGACCTACAGCCAGGAGTGGTGTAATGTGGAGAATGGATGCTGGAAGCCTGAGACCTACAGCCAGGAGTGGTGTAATGAGGAGAATGGATGCTGGAAGCCTGAGACCTACAGCCAGGAGTGGTGTAATGTGGAGAATGGATGGTGGAAGCCTGAGACCTACAGCCAGGAGTGATGTAATGTGGAGAATGGATGGTGGAAGCCTGAGACCTACAGCCAGGAGTGGTGTAATGTGGAGAATGGATGCTGGAAGCCTGAGACCTACAACGAGGAGTGGTGTAATGTGGAGAATGGATGGTGGAAGCCTGAGACCTACAGCCAGGAGTGATGTAATGTGGAGAATGGATGCTGGAAGCCTGAGACCTACAGCCAGGAGAGGTGTAATGTGGAGAATGGATGCTGGAAGCCTGAGACCTACAACGAGGAGTGGTGTAATGTGGAGAATGGATGATGGAAGCCTGAGACCTACAACCAGGAGTGGTGTAATGTGGAGAATGGATGCTGGAAGCCTGAGACCTACAGCCAGGAGAGGTGTAATGTGGAGAATGGCTGCTGGAAGTCTGAGACCTACAGACAGAAGTGGTGTAATGTGGAGAATGGATGCTGGAAGTCTGAGACCTACAGCCAGGAGAGGTGTAATGTGGAGAATGGATGCTGGAAGCCTGAGACCTACAGCCAGGAGTGGTGTAATGTGGAGAATGGATGCTGGAAGCCTGAGACCTACAGACAGAAGTGGTGTAATGTGGAGAATGGATGGTGGAAGCCTGAGACCTACAGCCAGGAGAGGTGTAATGTGGAGAATGGATGATGGAAGCCTGAGACCTACAGCCAGGAGAGGTGTAATGTGGAGAATGGATGATGGAAGCCTGAGACCTACAGCCAGGAGAGGTGTAATGTGGAGAATGGATGATGGAAGCCTGAGACCTACAGACAGAAGTGGTGTAATGTGGAGAATGGATGATGGAAGCCTGAGACCTACAGCCGGAAGTGGTGTAATGTGGAGAATGGATGGTGGAAGCCTGAGACCTACACCCAGGAGTGGTGTAATGTGGAGAATGGATGATGGAAGCCTGAGACCTACAACCAGGAGTGGTGTAATGTGGAGAATGGATGCTGGAAGCCTGAGACCTACAGCCAGGAGAGGTGTAATGTGGAAATTGGATGCTGGAAGCCTGAGACCTACAGACAGAAGTGGTGTAATGTGGAGAATGGATGGTGGAAGCCTGAGACCTACAGCCAGGAGAGGTGTAATGTGGAGAATGGATGCTGGAAGCCTGAGACCTACAGCCAGGAGAGGTGTAATGTGGAGAATGGATGCTGGAAGCCTGAGACCTACAGCCAGGAGAGGTGTAATGTCGAGAATGGATGCTGGAAGCCTGAGACCTACAGCCAGGAGAGGTGTAATGTGGAGAATGGATGCTGGAAGCCTGAGACCTACAGCCAGGAGAGTTGTAATGTCGAGAATGGATGGTGGAAGCCTGAGACCTACAGCCAGGAGAGGTGTAATGTGGTGAATGGATGCTGGAAGCCTGAGACCTACAGCCAGGAGAGGTGTAATGTGGAGAATGGATGCTGGAAGCCTGAGACCTACAACGAGGAGTGGTGTAATGTGGAGAATGGATGCTGGAAGCCTGAGACCTACAGCCAGGGGTGGTGTAATGTGGAGAATGGATGCTGGAAGCCTGAGACCTACAGCCAGGAGAGGTGTAATGTGGAGAATGGATGCTGGAAGCCTGAGACCTACAGACAGAAGTGGTGTAATGTGGAGAATGGATGCTGGAAGCCTGAGACCTACAGCCAGGAGAGGTGTAATGTGGAGAATGGATGCTGGAAGCCTGAGACCTACAGCCAGGGGTGGTGTAATGTGGAGAATGGATGCTGGAAGCCTGAGACCTACAGCCAGGAGAGGTGTAATGTGGAGAATGGATGGTGGAAGCCTGAGACCTACAGCCAGGAGTGGTGTAATGTGGAGAATGGATGCTGGAAGCCTGAGACCTACAGACAGAAGTGGTGTAATGTGGAGAATGGATGGTGGAAGCCTGAGACCTACAGCCAGGAGTGGTGTAATGTGGAGAATGGATGATGGAAGCCTGAGACCTACAGCCAGGAGAGGGGTAATGTGGAGAATGGATGCTGGAAGCCTGAGACCTACAGCCAGGAGAGGTGTAATGTGGTGAATGGATGGTGGAAGCCTGAGACCTACAGCCAGGAGAGGTGTAATGTGGAAAATGGATGGTGGAAGCCTGAGACCTACAGCCAGGAGTGGTGTAATGTGGAGAATGGATGGTGGAAGCCTGAGACCTACAGCCAGGAGAGGTGTAATGTGGAGAATGGATGCTGGAAGCCTGAGACCTACAGCCAGGAGAGGGGTAATGTGGAGAATGGCTGCTGGAAGCCTGAGACCTACAGCCTGGAGAGGTGTAATGTGGAGAATGGATGCTGGAAGCCTGAGACCTACAGCCAGGAGTGATGTAATATGGAGAATGTATGCTGGAAGCCTGAGACCTACAGCCAGAAGTGGTGTAATGTGGAGAATGGATGCTGGAAGCCTGAGACCTACAGCCAGGAGTGGTGTATTGAGGAGAATGGATGCTGGAAGCCTGAGACCTACAGCCAGGAGAGGTGTAATGTGGAGAATGGATGATGGAAGCCTGAGACCTACAACCAGGAGTGGTGTAATGTGGAGAATGGATGCTGGAAGCCTGAGACCTACAGCCAGGAGAGGTGTAATGTGGAAAATGGATGCTGGAAGTCTGAGACCTACAGACAGAAGTGGTGTAATGTGGAGAATGTATGCTGGAAGCCTGAGACCTACAGCCAAGAGAGGTGTAATGTCGAGAATGGATGCTGGAAGCCTGAGACCTACAGCCAGGAGTGGTGTAATGCGGAGAATGGATGCTGGAAGCCTGAGACATACAGCCTGGAGTGGTGTAATGTGGAGAATGGATGGTGGAAGCCTGAGACCTACAGCCAAGAGTGGTGTAATGTGGAGAATGGATGGTGGAAGCCTGAGACCTACAGCCAGGAGTGATGTAATGTGGAGAATGGATGCTGGAAGCCTGAGACCTACAGCCAGGAGTGGTGTAATGTGGAGAATGGATGCTGGAAGCCTGAGACCTACAGCCAAGAGTGGTGTAATGTGGAGAATGGATGGTGGAAGCCTGAGACCTACAGCCAGGAGTGATGTAATGTGGAGAATGGATGCTGGAAGCCTGAGACCTACAGCCAGGAGTGGTGTAATGTGGAGAATGGATGGTGGAAGCCTGAGACCTACAGCCAGGAGTGGTGTAATGTGGAGAATGGATGCTGGAAGCCTGAGACCTACAGCCAGGAGTGATGTAATGTGGAGAATGGATGGTGGAAGCCTGAGACCTACAGCCAGCAGTGGTGTAATGTGGAGAATGGATGCTGGAAGCCTGAGACCTACAGCCAGGAGTGATGTAATGTGGAGAATGGATGCTGGAAGCCTGAGACCTACAGCCAGGAGTGGTGTAATGTGGAGAATGGATGCTGGAAGCCTGAGACCTACAGCCAGGAGAGGTGTAATGTGGAGAATGGATGCTGGAAGCCTGAGACCTACAGCCAGGGGTGGTGTAATGTGGAGAATGGATGCTGGAAGCCTGAGACCTACAGCCAGGAGAGGTGTAATGTGGAGAATGGATGGTGGAAGCCTGAGACCTACAGCCAGGAGTGGTGTAATGTGGAGAATGGATGCTGGAAGCCTGAGACCTACAGACAGAAGTGGTGTAATGTGGAGAATGGATGGTGGAAGCCTGAGACCTACAGCCAGGAGTGGTGTAATGTGGAGAATGGATGATGGAAGCCTGAGACCTACAGCCAGGAGAGGGGTAATGTGGAGAATGGATGCTGGAAGCCTGAGACCTACAGCCAGGAGAGGTGTAATGTGGTGAATGGATGGTGGAAGCCTGAGACCTACAGCCAGGAGAGGTGTAATGTGGAAAATGGATGGTGGAAGCCTGAGACCTACAGCCAGGAGTGGTGTAATGTGGAGAATGGATGGTGGAAGCCTGAGACCTACAGCCAGGAGAGGTGTAATGTGGAGAATGGATGCTGGAAGCCTGAGACCTACAGCCAGGAGAGGGGTAATGTGGAGAATGGCTGCTGGAAGCCTGAGACCTACAGCCTGGAGAGGTGTAATGTGGAGAATGGATGCTGGAAGCCTGAGACCTACAGCCAGGAGTGGTGTAATGTGGAGAATGGATGCTGGAAGCCTGAGACCTACAGCCAGGAGTGATGTAATATGGAGAATGTATGCTGGAAGCCTGAGACCTACAGCCAGGAGAGGTGTAATGTGGAGAATGAATGCTGGAAGCCTGAGACCTACAGCCAGAAGTGGTGTAATGTGGAGAATGGATGCTGGAAGCCTGAGACCTACAGCCAGGAGTGGTGTATTGAGGAGAATGGATGCTGGAAGCCTGAGACCTACAGCCAGGAGAGGTGTAATGTGGAGAATGGATGATGGAAGCCTGAGACCTACAACCAGGAGTGGTGTAATGTGGAGAATGGATGCTGGAAGCCTGAGACCTACAGCCAGGAGAGGTGTAATGTGGAAAATGGATGCTGGAAGTCTGAGACCTACAGACAGAAGTGGTGTAATGTGGAGAATGGATGCTGGAAGCCTGAGACCTACAGACAGAAGTGGTGTAATGTGGAGAATGTATGCTGGAAGCCTGAGACCTACAGCCAGGAGAGGTGTAATGTCGAGAATGGATGCTGGAAGCCTGAGACCTACAGCCAGGAGTGGTGTAATGCGGAGAATGGATGCTGGAAGCCTGAGACATACAGCCTGGAGTGGTGTAATGTGGAGAATGGATGGTGGAAGCCTGAGACCTACAGCCAAGAGTGGTGTAATGTGGAGAATGGATGGTGGAAGCCTGAGACCTACAGCCAGGAGTGATGTAATGTGGAGAATGGATGCTGGAAGCCTGAGACCTACAGCCAGGAGTGGTGTAATGTGGAGAATGGATGCTGGAAGCCTGAGACCTACAGCCAAGAGTGGTGTAATGTGGAGAATGGATGGTGGAAGCCTGAGACCTACAGCCAGGAGTGATGTAATGTGGAGAATGGATGCTGGAAGCCTGAGACCTACAGCCAGGAGTGGTGTAATGTGGAGAATGGATGCTGGAAGCCTGAGACCTACAGCCAGGAGTGATGTAATGTGGAGAATGGATGGTGGAAGCCTGAGACCTACAGCCAGCAGTGGTGTAATGTGGAGAATGGATGCTGGAAGCCTGAGACCTACAGCCAGGAGTGATGTAATGTGGAGAATGGATGCTGGAAGCCTGAGACCTACAGCCAGGAGTGGTGTAATGTGGAGAATGGATGGTGGAAGCCTGAGACCTACAGCCAGGAGAGGTGTAATGTGGAGAATGGATGATGGAAGCCTGAGACCTACAGCCAGCAGTGGTGTAATGTGGAGAATGGATGATGGAAGCCTGAGACCTACAGCCAGCAGTGGTGTAATGTGGAGAATGGATGCTGGAAGCCTGAGACCTACAGCCAGGAGTGATGTAATGTGGAGAATGTATGCTGGAAGCCTGAGACCTACAGCCAGGAGAGGTGTAATGTCGAGAATGGATGCTGGAAGCCTGAGACCTACAGCCAGGAGTGGTGTAATGCGGAGAATGGATGCTGGAAGCCTGAGACATACAGCCTGGAGTGGTGTAATGTGGAGAATGGATGGTGGAAGCCTGAGACCTACAGCCAAGAGTGGTGTAATGTGGAGAATGGATGGTGGAAGCCTGAGACCTACAGCCAGGAGTGATGTAATGTGGAGAATGGATGCTGGAAGCCTGAGACCTACAGCCAGGAGTGGTGTAATGTGGAGAATAGATGCTGGAAGCCTGAGACCTACAGCCAAGAGTGGTGTAATGTGGAGAATGGATGCTGGAAGCCTGAGACCTACAGCCAGGAGTGATGTAATGTGGAGAATGGATGCTGGAAGCCTGAGACCTACAGCCAGGAGTGGTGTAATGTGGAGAATGGATGGTGGAAGCCTGAGACCTACAGCCAGGAGTGGTGTAATGTGGAGAATGGATGCTGGAAGCCTGAGACCTACAGCCAGGAGTGGTGTAATATGGAGAATGGATGCTGGAAGCCTGAGACCTACAGCCAGGAGTGGTGTAATGTGGAGAATGGATGGTGGAAGCCTGAGACCTACAGCCAGGAGTGGTGTAATGTGGAGAATGGATGCTGGAAGCCTGAGACCTACAGCCAGGAGTGATGTAATGTGGAGAATGGATGGTGGAAGCCTGAGACCTACAGCCAGCAGTGGTGTAATGTGGAGAATGGATGCTGGAAGCCTGAGACCTACAGCCAGGAGTGATGTAATGTGGAGAATGGATGCTGGAAGTCTGAGACCTACAGCCAGGAGAGGTGTAATGTGGAGAATGGATGCTGGAAGCCTGAGACCTACAGCCTGGACTGGTGTAATGTGGAGAATGGATGCTGGAAGCCTGAGACCTACAGTCAGGAGTGGTGTAATGTCGAGAATGGATGCTGGAAGCCTGAGACCTACAGCAAGGAGAGATGTAATGTTGAGAATGGATGGTGGAAGCCTGAGACCTACAGCCAGGAGTGGTGTAATGTGGAGAATGGATGGTGGAAGCCTGAGACCTACAGCCAGGAGTGGTGTAATGTTTAGAATGGATGCTCGAAGCCTGAGACCTACAGCCAGGTGATTTAGGCTAGATTGTGCTCTACAAAGTAGATATTAATCCCTATAAAGAAGTGAATTTGTATGTTGCATCTTTATAAAACCAACTGTAAAAACTATTTTTGCCTTAAATGGAGGCTTGCCAAAGACAACTTTGTGGTTCTGCGCAAGGTAGAGCCATATTATGGCCATGAGCATGAGGTGTTATGTCAACCACATAGTAACAGCACCGATCCTGACATCTTTTTTGGGGATAACCTGTGGTGTAATTCTTTTACAATGAATATATAAGATGTGAGACTAGATTCTATATATCTCAATATCTTTTCATCTCATTGTACAACATCTGGCACATTTTGCTTGAATGTACATCTATACTGTATGAAACTCGGTTGAATGCAATCTACTGTTTCATGTTATTAGTCAGTTTAACTGTATGTGTATTATTTTGTTTTTTCCTGTATATCTTTTGTATGTTTCCATTTCTGTAAATCTTGTTGCTTCTTTAACTGCATCTAGTGCTAGAAAGCTCTAGTATAGGATATTATGGCACACTACTCAAAAATGTTTCCTACGAATAACTTATATTTTTTGTAAAGTCCGACGAACTTACAAAGAGCCAGGGGACATTCATTATGTGCAAGGAATAGTGATTCTGTAAAGGGTTCTTTGCAGTTAGAGCAGTCAGACTGCAGAATGCCGATCACAAACGGTAGTAATGGAAGATAACATAACAGCATGCGTTTCTCATAAATGGAATTGTGAATTATAAATAATCTAGTGATAATTGGTAGAGAAAGGTAAAATTGATGGACTTTTTTTACGTCTTTTTTCAGCTTATATAATATGACATTATTTGCAGGAAACCCTTCAGCTCTTACATACTTATGTATCATGTCATAGACAGTTTAAAGGGAGCCCGTCACTGACCGACATCTTTCAGCTTCACGCCAAGTGATTGACAGATCTCTCCCATAGTGAGAGACCTGTTAATTACCTGGAAATACCTAATCTAATCTCTGGCTATGGTTCTCAGCTGCATCTTCTGAATATTTTTTCTCTGAAATATTTCACATATACTTGGCTGCAATCATGCAGCCATGCTTTAATCCATGGTTTGGGTAGCATTAATCAGCTGACAGGTTCCCTGGTTCCCTTTAAGCAAGACATTACAGAGACATCCTATTGTAAGTTTGTACCACCAATATATTAAATTTATGTCTTACCTGTTTTGCTGAAAAGTGAGTTCACTAACTGCATTAGCAGAGATGGATGTTGGAAGTCGTAGCTGAACTCTTTGAACTCTTGGTCTTCGGTCAGAATACGACCTCCGAACAAAAGGTTGAGGGTTTGCTGCACTCATTGACACTCTTCTCTGTGGGTCATTGTTCTGACGAAGAGAGAAAGTGTGCCTCAAAACAGGACTCTCAACTTGATCCAAAACAGTGGCTGGATTAGATGAAGACTTGGCCTCAAATAAATTAGAAGATGATGGGCAAAATATTGACTGTGCATTGCCAACCATTTTTGAAGAAACTTGTGTGTCTTCAGAATTGCGTCTTAACCCTGTAGGGGATGGAGAAACTGGAGGAGAGGGTGTAGAATGAGAAGGGGAGCTAGACTGCTGATGAGTTTGTGGAGGGCTTGGTAACCTCCGATGACTTGGAGGGCTTTGTTGGCTTCGTATTTGAGGGGGAGTTGGTAGCTTACGTTGACTTGGTGGACTCTGTAGCTTTTGTATTTGAGGGGGGCTTGGTTGTATAAATTGGCTTGATGGACTCTGCTGTCTTGCTATGTGGGGAGGACTTGATTGCCTTTGTTGGATTGATGGACTCTGTTGTCTTTGTAATTGTGGGGGACTTGGTAGTCTACGTTGGCTTGGTGGACTCTGTTTTCTTTGTATTTGAGGGGGACTTGGTAGACAGCGTTTGCTTGGTGGACTCTGTTTTCTTTGTATTTGAGGGCTTTGCAGACATTGGGTTGGTGGACTTTGTGGTTTTCGTATTTGAGGGGGGCTTTGTAGGGTACGTTGGCCTGGTGGACTCTGTTGTCTTCTTACTTGAGGTGGACTTGACAGCTTACGTTGGGATGGGGGGTTAGCTAGCAACTTCTCATTAGAAGGACTTGATTCTTTTGGCGCACTTGTGCTGGACATTTTCTGGAAAACATTCCTGATCGTTGGTGGACTTGTTAGTTTTCTATCAGTTGGTAGAGATGAAGCCGCCGTTCTTGTAGGAGAAGGTTTTCTTAAGACTTGATTTCTCCGTAATGTAGGAGAATATTGTTTTGATTTAATCATGGATGCAACAGAACATGTCTCACTATTATCTTTGTCAGGGTTTACACCTTCACCATCACCTGGATTCTGTAAATGAATTATTTTATGCGATTGTTTATACAAGTCAGCAGTCTGTTCTGTTTCATGCTTTTTCTGAAAGTCCATACCTACTTTCTTATTGTTAGAAATTTGATCAGATTGTAAAGAGTATTTTCTAATTCCATTAACAGCCCCATCTTTTGACAAGTATATATTGGTAATATTTTTGCTTGGTAACACATTTTTTATATTCACTGAGGTCTTCATTTTTTGAGACATGGATGGCTTCATTGGGCAAGGGAAACATTCATTTTTCTCCAGCTCATTAGCCGAGAGCATGTTGAACGAATCATCCATAAGTATTTCGAGGGGAGGAGGTGGCAAATTCTCAAAGTCTTCAGTTCCAGATTCATTTGTATCATCTCTGGCAGAATCATAAAGTTTTGAAGATAGGAATGAATCAGTTGTAACGTATTCATTTGGATTCACTTCTCTTGCTGTGATATCCAAAGGTTGTAATCTTCTATAAGCCAAAATTGTGGGAGGAAAGACAGGAATTCCAAATTTTCTAACACATCTAAGTGGTCCCAGAGTTTTCACATTTGTGTTTTTTATGGTGTCATCATCCACTGGGCTAAATGTTTGGATAAGTTTTCGAACAGACTTCCGTGGAGATGCATTTACAATGTCCCGCTTTCTCTCTGCCAAAGGAAACTTTTCTTCTGCCTGGGCATCTTGTGTATTTGAAGTTTCTAATACCTGAGTTATTGGTTCAATATTTGAGTCCCCTCCTGTATTCATATCAATTTTTCTTATGGCAACTTGTTCTTGACTTGGCAAGATATTAAAACTTTTAGCAAGGCAGGCCTTTAGTTTGCTGGTGGATAAATTATTACTAGAGATTATGCAACCAGCATGTGAAAAAGACTTAATAGTTGAGTTTTGGGTTTTGTCTGTGTTTTTTGAAGTTGAGTATAGTTGTTCTAACTTTTTGCTGAGTTCCTTCTGTGTTCTTTGAAGTTCTAATAGTGTGGGATCCTCAGCTTGACTTCTAAGAGATTCTGCAGATCGAGACCTTCTGTGATTAGAGGTTCTTCTGTTACTTCCATCTGCAGTACTGGGCCTCACAATGTCAGTATTCACTTCTTCTCTGGTCCAAACATCGCATACTGAATTACCAGGAACAAACTTGATCTTTTCACTAATGGCTTCTTTCATTTTCAATGTCATCTCTTCATTTTTTGGATTCTCTAACCATTTGGATGGTGATTTATAAAGGACCATACCTGCTGGAGAAGTTAAGGGTCTTGGTGTTAAGGTGACCTGGCTTGATAAACTTATATTATCTTCACTTTCATCACAACTATCATCACTGCTAGTTGCTTCCTCAGATTCGGGATCAAGTGTGCTATCTTCTCCTAAAGTAGCAGTGGTTGCTAGTGAGGTCAATGAAGGGCTTCTTGACATACTAGTTTGCATTGAAATACCGGAACTGTTTTTTCGCGTCCCAGTTGAGCGATAAGTATTTTCTTTTTGGGCAGATGTGCTCTTCAGATTAAGATCAAGGTCAGAAATCTTGTCTTTATCAGTTGAGACTTGTGGTGTTAGAATTTCACTTGAATCAATACTTGACTTTCTTCCCATCTTATCAGGGGATCTATATCCTCTCATCGATTCCGAATCACCACCAATTCCACTGTCTTCAGAATAAAGAGTTGAATCATTTGGAAGCCGCTGTGTAGGTCCTGTTGCTGAATCTTCCAGAGATTTGATCATCTTCAGGAGGCGCTCATCGCAGTGTTCCTTATGATTCAACTTTTCCTGAAATTTGTCCATACCTGATTGAAATAAATTGCAGGTATCCTGGAAGGCTACGGTTGTCAGAGAAGATACTGTACCATTTAGGGATTGCATTTTATTAATTGTATATTGCAGCAATTGTTGCAGTAGATCTGGCTTTTCTGCAGGGTCTCCTTTTCCTACAGGCCAAGTGAGGTCGCCCCCTACAGCTTTTAAAAGTTTTTCTCCGTCTTCTGCAATTTCTTTCAAGCATTGATTTATATCATCATATCTCAGGACCATGAAGCTAATCATCTGCTGCATGATAAGATGAGTCTGGGTCACTTGGTTTGCCATAGAAATCACAGCTTCATATTTTGAGAGATTAGGGTTGAGAAATGCATACGCATCCTGGTGAGCCTTAACAAGCTCTTCTGGGAAATCAACCTTTTTTTCTATGTCAACATAAACTGCTTGGTCTGTTTTTGCACGTCGACTATGTTTACCAACCCTTTGGCTTCTTGACTTCCTATTTCTTCTTGAATTTCCATCTGGTTGCACTGTTCCCGGTGTTTCTTGCTCTGAACCAGTTGAACTATGTTTTCTGAGAGTTTTCCTCTTCTGGTATTTTAAATTAACCATTGCTTCATCAGCGGTGCCAAGTTTTTCATGATCAGTAAAGGATCCATTACGAGAAAGTTCAGATAAGCAATCGGAAACAATTTTCTCCTGCTGACAAGTCTCTTTTTGCAACCCCACTTTCTGCTTGATTTCTTCATTTTTAATGTCCAAACTGGGGACTGTAATTCCATTGATTTCATATTCAGGAGGAAGAAGGGCCTTGTTTTTATCTATTGGTTTGGCGGCACTTTTTGCAAGGTTATAAATGATTCCATTATGAGAAGGTGAACAGCCCATTCTGTGATTTTATATGTATAAGTTCAGCAAATAAATAAATAGTCCTTACATTTAGGCTTGGTCCTAGAATCTGATGCTCCAAGATGAGGCTCCATTTTCTCAAAGATGAAAAATAGTCTTCTTTGTATTGGTTTCAAAATAGAAAATAAATAGTAATGCAATACGCTTCTCAGCAGCTGCAAACCAGCAGAACAGCTCTGGTGGCTATAGATAGACGTCTCTCGGTGTTTCTCCACTCTTTCCATTGACAGATGTCAAGTGCAAATAGGATTTGGAGCTTACTGGATTAAACATACTTTATCTGACGAGCAACTATCTTTCTTCGTAAGAAACAACACAACAATTATATTATTTCAATGTCTTCTTCTACATTTTTCTGCAGAGATAAGTTTTACCATAAGAAATTAAACCAGACTAACTTGGAATCTCAAAGAATAAAAGATTTCATAGCCAAAAACTTCCCAGCATCTTCTTGGACAAATGAGAGCATGCATCCAATTTAATGCAAAATTCCTATGAATGCAAAGCATTTATTTTACAGCTCAAGGTAGCTTTTTAAGGATAGCTTTACCATTTTAGTTACCATTTTTTAAAGGTAGCTTTTTAGTTTGCAGCTCTACCTTTGGACTCACTGCAGGGCTGTTGCACACACAGTGTTTTGTAGCTTTTTATGCTGCAGCTAGATGGTACTCCTACCCTTCCTGATGCAGTCATTTCTTTCGCTTTCTTGTCTTTCAAGAGCAAAAACTAATTTTTCATTCAACATGGTTTATTTTTTTGCGAGATGAGTTGTCCAATATTAAAATTTACTGATAAATCAAATATATGTAAAAAAGAAAATATATCATCTTTATGCAGTGAAATTGAAAAAAAAAATATATATATATATAGTGCAAGATGGCCGCCGGAGGGGAGATATATGTAATAGTGGCTGCTAGCTGCGGTGATGTGAGCTTGGAAGTATGCTCCAGCACATATAGTGCTGAGAGAATTGTTTGAGCCGCTCCAGGGCCGGGTTTTACGAGTGGTCATAAGAGATGGGTGGGAATGGCCGCTTACATATCCCAGCCCCAGGGGCATGGTTTGGCAGATAAAATGGAGGCCGAGTCTCTCATTCAGTGTCTGTGGCTGGAGGTGTGGAGACCAGTGTGTTGTCAAAGACACTGACCTGAGCGGGCGGACACGCAGTGCTATATGGACTCTTTACTTGTAGTTTGTGTTCACCTTCAGTGTATGTTGCTAAAGGCACTGACCTGAGCGGGCACAATGCCACATGGACTATTTTTTCCTGTTTGTTTTCACTTTGTGCCGGAAAAGGCTGTTCGTTTGTTTTTCTATCCAGAGCAGATTATGCAGTTTTAATAAACTTGCTTGCTCTCTTCATACGGTAGAAAGTAGGTAAGTTGTAGCTTGGTGATCCCCGATTCCAGTTTTCTATAATTGATTTGTTCTTCTTGCCATCCACGGTATTGATAACATCCTTCTCCAGCACCACGGCGGCACTGATTCATCTTCTGTCTTGTTTTTGTATCGTCCAGGTTTCGAATCCATATGTTACTACAGAAAAGACCAGACTATGTGCGAGTAGCGTTTTCAACGCCAGTGAACTGTTCCTTGATTTGAAGACCTTGTCCAGTGACTTTATTCTTGATTTGCCCATGATTCTACTATTGACTTCCGGTGTCGTCACTGCATCTTGAGTGGTCATGTATACGTCCTTTACAACTTTCAGTTTGTCGCCGTCCATCTCAAAGGTGTCCAGGTCGTACCTGGCAATAGTCAATATCTTTGTCTTCTTTGTACTGAGTAGGAGTCCTATCTTTGAGTCCTTCATTTCATCTACGCTTTTTACTATCAATGTTGTATCATCTTCATACTTAAGATTGTTGATGATTCATCCAGCAATTTTGAGTCCTTCTGTTTTTTTCGGCAAGTCCAGCCTTCCTGAAAATAGCTTATGCATATAATTTGAAAAGAAATGGTGACAGGATGCCGTCTGATGCCTCGCTCTACTTTGAACCATGTTGTGTCACCGTGTTCCGTTCGGACTGTTGCTTCTTGGTCACCGTGTTCCGTTACAACAGCAAAAAAAAAATTAGAAGCCGTTAAAAGCAGTACCACCGGCTATTCTGGCAACAACCGTCCTGGCAGTAGTAGTACAAAACGCAGGTCACAATTGGCCTACTGTGTCTGTAAACCGACCAAAGGCAGTAGATGTGAACGAGCTGTTGCTCCATAACGCCCTGGCACGTCACAGGAAAATCGTGTCCCAGTCAGAATGTGCTGTCAGGTGCGGGGTGCATCACACTCACTTGTAGGCCGCCTCCACTGTCTCCATACATAACTCAGGGGACACTTAGTTTGTTATAACAACCGAAATGTTACTGGACAGCTCAAGTTCATCAGATTGTAGCATGCAGTATAGGGCACAACTGTAAATGACATAAACAATGTTGATACAGGAAAGATACAGTATATATCTTTGTACCGTGTTAGCCAGGAGATAGAAAAATATTTAGAATTGAGAGTCCTCAGTGATTGATACTTTTTAATGGCTAACTGAAAAGATAGTAACAAATTGAAAGCTTTCAAGGCTCCTCAGGCCCCTTCATCAGGCATAGACTAATAGAAATTCTGAAGAATCACATATTAGTCTATGCCTGATGAAGAGACCTGTGTAGTCTCGAAAGCTTGCAATTTGTTACCATCTTTTCAGTTAGCCATTAAAAGGTATCAACCACTGAGGACTCTCAATAAAAAATGATGTGATTGATATTTTTCTCTATTAAACCCATAAAAAATGTAATAAAACTGTAATGCTGAGGTCGTGTTCACATGTAGCATAAATGCCGCGTTCTTTCTGCAGGAGTCTGCACCAGACAACACAGTAGCAACCTTCTCTGATTATTGCGTTTGCTGCTTTTCTTTAATGCGTTTTCCTGCTTATTTGATGCGATTTTTGGGCAGATATGAAGCAGAGTTTTAAATACCTTTTTTTAACAGTACAGAAAAGCTTTGATTCTGCGCTTAAAAATGTGACTGCATTTTTTTTCTTCATGTGTTTTTTTTTTTTTCCAGAAGAAGTCTATAGAGAAAAAATGCACCAAAACCGCAGAACTCAGCAGCATCACCAGACCACAGAGGGTGAAGATTTCATAGAATCACATCCACTTTGCTTTGAAATTTAGACCGTGTTCACATGTAGCGTAAATGCTGCGTATTTTCTGCTGCTTTTTTGCATACAAATTCTGCTGGGTTTAACTGTCCAAGCAAAGTGGGTGTAATTTCATGAAAACTGCGCCCCCTGAGGTCTAGGGTATGTGCACACGTTGCAGATTTCCTGCAGATCTGCAGCTTTTTTTTTCCGCGCAAAAACGCTGCAGATCCGCAAGTGATTTACAGTACAATGTAAATCAATGGCAAAAAAAAATGCTGTGCTAATGGTGCAGAAAAATCTGCACGGAAAACGCAGCAGATTCAAAAAAGGACCATGTCAATTCTTTTTGCAGATCTGCTGCGTTTCTGCACCCATTCCATAATAGAAATCTGCAATGGTAAAAAAAAGGAAGAAATCTGCACAAAAATGTGCAACGTGTGCACAGACCAAAAAAGGTGCAGATTCTGACCTGCGTTTTCTGCCAAGAAATGCAGAATCTGCACAGAAAATTCCAGTCAAATCTGGAACGTGTGCATATAGCCTTACAGTACAATGTAAACAATGGCAATAAAAAATGCTGTGCTAATGGTGCAGAAAAATCTGCACGGAAAACGCAGCAGATTCAAAAAAGGACCATGTCAATTCTTTTTGCAGATCTGCTGCATTTCTGCACCCATTCCATAATAGAAATCGGCAGGGGTAAAAAAAAAGGAAGAAATCTGCACAAAAAGAGGAGCAGATCCTGACCTGCGTTTTCTGCCAAGAAATGCAGAATCTGCACAGAAAATTCCACAGCAAATCTGCAATGTGTGCATATAGCCTAAGGGTATGTGCACACGATGCAGATTTAGTGCAGAATTGGTGCAGAACTGCAGCAGATTTTTCTGCTGCAGAAACGCTGCAGAACTGCACTGTGATTTACAGCAGAGGTCCCCAACCGCCGGTCCGCGGACCGGGACCGGGCCGTTGGGGTTTTTCAGCCGGTCCGCGGCGCCGCAGCTCTTCCCCTGTTCAGCGGTCACGTGGGACCGCTGATTAGAGAAATGAATAGGCTGCTCCACCTCCCATAGGGGCGGAGCCGCCTATTCATTTCTCTAATGAAGCGGTGCCGGTGACCGCTGATAGAGGAAGAGGCTGCGGCACCGAAGAGCAGCTGTCCGGGGGAAGGAGCGGGACGCCGGGAGCAGGTAAGTATGTCATATTCACCTGTCCTGGTTCCACACGCCGGGCGCTGTCTCCATCTTCCCGGCGTCTCTCTCTCCTCACTGACTGTGCAGGCAGAGGGCGCGATGACGTATATAATGTGCGCGCCGCCCTCTGCCTGATCAGTCAGTGCAGGGAGACGCCGGGAAGATGGCGACGAGGAGCTGCAAGAGAGGTGAGTATGTGTTTTATTATTTTTATTGCAGCAGCAGCAGCACAGCTATGGGGCAATAATAAACAGTGCAGAGCACTGTATGGCACAGCTATGGGGCAATAATAAACAGTGCAGAGCACTGTATGGCACAGCTATGGGGCAATAATAAACAGTGCAGAGCACTGTATGGCACAGCTATGGGGCAATTATGAACGGTGCAGAGCACTATATGGCACAGCTATGGGGCAATAATGGTGCAGAGCACTATATGGCACAGCTATGGGGCAATAATAAACAGTGCAGAGCACTGTATGGCACAGCTATGGGGCAATTATGAACGGTGCAGAGCACTGTATGGCACAGCTATGGGGCAATAATGGTGCAGAGCACTATATGGCACAGCTATGGGGCAATAATGGTGCAGAGCACTGTATGGCACAGCTATGGGGCAATAATGGTGCAGAGCACTATATGGCACAGCTATGGGGCAATTATGAACGGTGCAGAGCACTGTATGGCACAGCTATGGGGCAATAATGGTGCAGAGCACTGTATGGCACAGCTATGGGGCAATAATGGTGCAGAGCACTGTATGGCACAGCTATGGGGCAATTATGAACGGTGCAGAGCACTATATGGCACAGCTATGGGGCAATAATGGTGCAGAGCACTATATGGCACAGCTATGGGGCAATAATGGTGCAGAGCACCAGGGAAACAAGCATGGTGCTCCCACTCATTCTGAACCTATGGTAAGTTGAATCACATTCTCATTATAAATGTCATAATTATATGATAAGTATGCACTAAGCTCCATCCCTCCATAACCCCACCCCCATATGACCAAAGCCCCGCCCCTGCCCCACCCCCACCGGGCCATGGAAAACTGGTCTGGCTTAAAGCCGGTCCCTGGTGCAAAAAAGGTTGGGGACCTCTGATTTACAGTACAATGTAAATCAATGGGAAAAAAAAAAAGCTGTGCACATGGTGCAGAAAAATCTGCGCAGAAACGCTGCAGATTTCAAAGAAGTGCACGTCGCTTCTTTTGTGCAGTTCTGCAGCGTTTCTGCTGCAGATTTTTCTGCACCATGTGCACAGCTTTTTTTTTTCCCATTGATTTACATTACAGAAACTGCATAGAAACTGCATAGAAACTGCACAGAAACTGCACAGAAACTGCACAGAAACTGCATAGAATCTGCGCAGAAACTGCATAGAATCTGCATAGAATCTGCATAGAAACTGCACAGAAACTGCATAGAATCTGCGCAGAAACTGCATAGAAACTGCATAGAAACTGCACAGAAACTGCATCAAATCTGCAGATGCAGATTTAGTGCAGAAAATTCTGCACCACATTTCCTACGTGTGTATGTGCACATATGGTATGTTGCGGATTCTCTGCGGATCCGCAGCGTTTTTTGCAGTGCAGAAATGCTGCAGATCCGCAATTGATTTACAGTACAATGTAAATCAATGAGAAAAAAAAATGCTGTGCACACTTTGCGGAAAATCCGCTGCGGAAACGCTGCGGTTTTAAAGAAATAGCATGTCAATTCTTTTTTGTGAATCTGCAGCGTTTTTGTACCCATTTCCATTATAGAAAACCACAGGGGTAAAAAACGCAGCAAATCCGCAAGAAAACCGCAGCAAAAACGCACACAAAAACGCTGTGGAACCACACAAAAAAATGCAGGTGCGTTTTCTGTCAGGAGAGACAGAATCCGCACCAGAAATTCCTAAGCCGAATCTGCAACGTGTGCACATAGCCTAAAGATGCCACTGAACTGCGCCTGGTATTACAATTCAACAAACAGTATTTTTCATGATTTAAAAGTTAATATTTATCTATACTCTCGTCCCTCCACCTGTTTACAGGTGTTCTTGCTTTCCCTTTTCTTCCCCTCCTACCTCTTAAATGTTTTATATAAAAGGTATCTTATATGTGTATTGTAACTCCTTTCCCTTGCCGAAGATCAATCATTTCCATCTATCCCTTTAATTTCTTTTTTTTTTTCTTTAATAAACCTTTTTTCTTACCCCCTTTTCATTATTAACCCTTTCCACCCTATAGCTTTCATCCCTTTAACAACTTAACGACCAGGGGTATTTTTGGTTTTCCGTTTTTCGCTCCCCTACTTCCCAGAGCCATAACTTTTTTATTTTTCCGTCAATATGGCCATGCGAGGGCTTATTTTTTGCGGGACGAGTTGTACTTTTGAATGACACCATTGGTTTTACAATGTCGTGTACTAGAAAACGGGAAAACAATTCCAAGTGCGGTGAAATTGAAAAAAAAAAGTGCAATCCCACACTTGTTTTTTGTTTGGCTTTTTCACTAGGTTCACCAAATGCTAAAACTGAGCTGCCATTATGATTCTCCAGGTCATTACGAGTTCATAGACACCAAACATGTCTAGGTTCTTTTTTATCTAAGTGGTGAAAAAAAATTCCAAAATTTGTAAAAAAAAAAAAAAAAGTTGCCATTTTCCGAGACCTGTAACGTCTCCATTTTTCGGGATGTCGGGTCGGGTGAGGGCTATTTTTTGCGCACCGATCTGATATTTTTAATGATACCATTTTGTTGCAGATACATTCTTTTGATCGCTTGTTATTGCATTTTATTGCAACATTGCAGCGACCCAAAAAATTTAATTCAGGCGTTGCGATTTTTTTTGTCTCGCTACGCCGTTTACCGATTTGATTATTTTTATATATTGATTAGTGATGAGCGAATATACTCGTTGCTCGGGTTTTCCAAAGCACGCTCGGGTGGTCTCCGAGTATTTGTGACTGCTCGGAGATTTAGTTTTAGTTGACGCAGCTGCATGATTTATGGCTGATAGACAGCCTGAATACATGTGGGAGTGGGCTGGTTTCTAGGGTGAATTGCGATTCCACCCGCGGCTGTTCCGGGCACATTTCAGCTGATCAGATCAACTGTCATTGGACGTTAAGGGGTTAAACGTTGCTTTTATTTTGCTCCTTTGAGTCTATATTGCTGTGTACATATAATATATAAATACATATAATATGTGGTGGTTGTTTACTATTTATTTGTAGTTTTCAGTTAATGAGATTCTTCTGCTTCGGGGCTTTACGTGCTGCTCTGCTTACATATTCATCCTTATGGGCTTATGACTGATCCTTCAGTGACCCGCCCTCTATTTTACACGCTGAATATTCTATTGTGGGGTTACAGAAAAAAAAAAAAAAATTCAACTTGATCAAAATGGCGCCTGCGCCGTGGCATCATACTTGCCTAAAATGGCTGTATGCATTTATGCTTTATTCCTATCCTATCGCGGGGTGTAAAAAAAATTATCTTCATCAAAATGGCGCGTTCTGATAGTTACTGCTGTGCAAGCGCCATTTTGATGGAGCCAAACTTCACTTTACGTGTAGAATCAAAGCTATTCTGAACTATAGAAAGCACATTAAAAACGTGGCTTCACATCTACAACAAGCACATCAAATAAGGAGGAAAAGGACTACAAAAAAAATGCAGAAATAATCTAATATTGTTATTGTGTAGTTTGTTGTGTCCGCAGAAAACAAAAAACACAGTATCTGTGCAACGTGTGAACACGGCCTTACAGACACAAAAAGGTCGGATGTCGTATAGTGAAGTTACGTCGAGTTGAAAGAGTTCTGGCGGCTCCGACTGTGAATGAAGGAACAATAATCCACCGGTCCCAACACTAGAGACGAGCAGGACGCACGGATGACGTCACACCGGCCCTGGGTGATCAAAGCCTGCGCTGGGGCACAGGAAGGTTATTCACGGCCTTCCCTCCAGCCGCCATGTACCACTGATCCGGATCAGAGACCCGGGAACTGATCCGCTCATCTCTAGTCCCAACTGTCCTGGATACAGCGGACAGTCCTGGATTTGGGTCTACACCCTGCAGTCTCAGGAGTCTGCTGAATGTCCCTCCCTGCCAGCGCCCCTCTGACAACTCCTCCTGTCTCTTTCTATTCTTCAAAAGTTGGGAGGTATGCTGTTAAAAACCACAACACCAAGAACCTGTGGGAAAAGCCGCTGTACTGCACGGAGTCGGATCAGAGCTGTCCGCGGATTTACAGTGAGGCTATGAGCACATGGTCAGTAATTGCTGCAAACGGAAGCTGTGTACTTGTCCAGATGTTACAGCACAGTGGAGGGGATTTCAAGAAACAGACGTCCCCGGCTCACCCGCAGCGACATACATGTGGCGCGTCTCTCCAGACTGCAGCATGTCTATAGTGTGGAGACGCTCAGCCTCCGCAAGATAAATGTCACCGTACAATGTATAGGATGCGGTGAATCTGCGCAGGTCAATGAACACATTGGGAATCACCTGGGTTCAATAGACGGCAGCGGGCATGTCCTGCATCCAAAGTGCTGCCCATTCCTGACCGTGTGCACAGACCCTAAAGAAAATGTGACTGACATTTATTGAATAGAGAAAAAAACAACAACACTACTTCAGACAATGTTGTGACCAGAGATCTCTGGAGCCCGCACTGATAGAGGAGTGCGCCGCACTCCCGGAGCCCCCCGCACTGATAGAGGAGAGTGCCGCACTCCCGGAGCCCCCCACACCGATAGAGGGCACGGCACTCCCGGAGCCCCCCGCACAGATAGAAGAGAGCGCGGCACTCCCGGAGCCCCCCACACTGATAGAAGAGAGCGCCGCACTCCTGAAGCCCCCCACACTGATAGAGGAGCCCCCCACACAGATAGAAGAGAGCGCCGCACTCCCGGAGCCCCCCGCACTGATAGAGGAGAACGCCGCACTCCCGGAGCCCGCACTGATAGAGGAGAGCACCGCACTCCCGGAGCCCCCCGCACTGATAGAGGAGAGCGCCACACTCCCGGAGCCCCCCACACTGATAGAGAGCGCCGCACTCCTAAAGCCCCCCACACTGATAGAAGAGAGCGCCGCACTCCTGAAGCCCCACACTGATAGAGAGCGCCGCACTCCTGAAGCCCCCCACACTGATAGAGGAGAGTGCCACACTCCCGGAGCCCCCCGCACTGATAGAGGAGAGCGCCGCACTCCCAGAGCCCCCCGCACTGATAGAGGAGAGCGCCGCACTCCCGGAGCCCCCCGCACTGATAGAAAGTGCCACACTCCCGGAGCCCCCCACACTGATAGAGGAGAGCGCCGCACTCCCGGAGCCCCCCGCACTGATAGAGGAGAGCGCCGCACCCCCGGAGCCCCCCACACTGATAGAGAGCGCCACACTCCCGGAGCCCCCCACACTGATAGAGGAGAGCGCCGCACTCCTGAAGCCCCCCACACTGATAGAGGAGCCCCCACACAGATAGAAGAGAGCGCCGCACTCCCGGAGCCCGCACTGATAGGCCGGCCTCACACTAGCGAGTTTTACGGACGTATGAGCGCATAAACTACGTCCGTAAAATTTGCATTACACACGGCCCAATGAATCTCTATGGCCCAGCTCCTATCTGCCGTATATTACGCATCCGTAATATACGGTCTTGTACGGCCGTAGAAAATCACAGCATGCTGCGTTTGTCACCGTATTGTGCAAAAGAATCGCCAATGAAAGTCTATGGGGGCGAGAAAAATACGGATTCCACACGGACCAGCAGTGTGACTTGCGAGAAATACGCACCGGTGTTAGAGAAAAGCCGGTAATTCAATTGCCGGCTTTTCATTTCTCCTTCCCAAACCCGACATGATATGAGACATGGTTTACATACAGTAAACCATCTCATATCCCCTTTTTTTTGCATATTCCACACTACTAATGTTAGTAGTGTGTATGTGCAAAATTTGGACGGTGTAGCTGCTAAAATAAAGGGTTAAATGGCGGAAAAAATTGGAGTGGGCTCCCGCGCAATTTTCTCCGCCAGCGTGGTAAAGCCAGTAACTGAGGGCAGATATTAATAGCCTAGAGAGGGTCCATGGTTATTGGCCCCCCCCTGGCTACAAACATCTGCCCCCAGCCACCCCAGAAAAGGCACATCTGGAAGATGCGCCTATTCTGGCACTTGGCCACTCTCTTCCCACTCCCTGTAGCGGTGGGATATGGGGTAATGAAGGGTTAATGTCACCTTGCTATTGTAAGGTGACATTAAGCCAGATTAATAATGGAGAGGCGTCAATTATGACACCTATCCATTATTAATCCAATTGTATGAAAGGGTTAAAAAACACACACACATTATTAAAAAGTATTTTAATGAAATAAACACACAGGTTGTTTTAATATTTTATTGCTCTCTCAATCCACCTGAAGACCCTCGCTCTGCAAAATAATAAACCCACAATATACATACCATCCGATGATCTGTAACGTCCTACGAAGTAAATCCATCTGAAGGGGTTAAATCATTTTACAGGCAGGAGCTGTGCTAAAGCACTCGCTCGTGCCTGTAAACTCCGGGTGCTGAAAGGAAAGCTGGGTGATCTGTACTTACCTTGAGTTGCGGTGAGGCGCCCTCTGCTGGATGTCCTCATGAACTGGAGCCTTGGAAAAGTTCCCACGCTCGAGTTCATACGAGTTCATCCAGCAGAGGGCGCCTCACCGCGACTCAATGTAAGTACAGGTCACCCAGGTTTACAGGCACGAGCGCGTGCTTTAGCACAGCTCCTGCCTGTAAAATGATTTAACCCCTTCAGATGGATTTACTTCGTAGGACGTGACAGTTCATCAGAAGGTATGTATATTGTTGGTTTATTATTTTGCAGAGCGAGGGTCTTCAGGTGGATTGAGAGAGCAATAAAATATTAAAACAACCTGTGTGTTTATTTCATTAAAATAATTTTTAATAATGTGTTTTTTAACCCTTTCATACAATTGGATTAATAATGGATAGGTGTCATAATTGACGCCTCTCCATTATTAATCTGGCTTAATGTCACCTTACAATAGCAAGGTGACATTAACCCTTCATTACCCCATATCCCACCGCTACAGGGAGTGGGAAGAGAGTGGCCAAGTGCCAGAATAGGCGCATCTTCCAGATGTGCCTTTTCTGGGGTGGCTGGGGGCAGATGTTTGTAGCCGGGGGGGGGGGCAATAACCATGGACCCTCTCTAGGCTATTAATAGCTGCCCTCAGTCACTGGCTTTACCACTCTGGCGGAGAAAATTGCGCGGGAGCCCACGCCAATTTTTTCTGCCATTTAACCCTTTATTTTAGCATCTACAGCGCCCAAATTTTGCACATACACACTACTAACATTAGTAGTGTGGAATATGCAAAAAAAAAGGGGATATGAGATGGTTTACTGTATGTAATCATGTCTCATATCCTGTCGGGTTTGGGAAGGAGAAATGAAAAGCCGGCAATTGAATTACTGGCTTTTCACATATCTCGCAGTGAATTAAATATAAATACAGAATATATATATATGTGTCTCAATGATTATATATATACATACTGTATATATGTTTTCCCGAACATTTGAGCACATAAATCCATTAGATGTCGGTTTTGCAAGCCTGCGAGAAAATCTCGCAGTACGGATGCCATACGGATTACATACGGAGGATGCCATGCGCAAAATACGCTGACACACCCTGACTACGGAGGACATACGGATCACTATTTTGGGGACTTTTCTGCCCATTACGGTCGTAAAAAACGGACCGTATTTACATACGCTGAGTGTGAGGCCGGCCATAGAGGAGAGCACCGCACTCCCGGAGCCCCCCACACTGATAGAGGAGAGCGCCGCACTGAGGAGGAGCCCCCCGCACTGATAGAGAGCGCCACACTCCCGGAGCCCCCCGCACTGATAGAGGAGAGCGCCGCACTGAGGAGGAGCCCCCCGCACTGATAGAGAGCGCCGCACTCCCGGAGCCCCCGCACTGATAGCGCCGCACGCAGTGTCACTATATATACTGTCGTCGCCTCACAGAACTTTCCCGCCCATTCTCAAAACAGAGAAGCAGCAGCTCGGTGACGTCACGACGTTGGCGCCTCCCCAGTGACGTAGTTCAGGGGGCGGGGTCGCAGTTCGGAGCGCTGCTCGCTGGATGGATGAGGAGAAGCTGATGAGGGTCATCGTGCGACGGTAATGAGGGGCGACACTGACGGGAGAGGGGGAGCTGCCACTGATGAGGGGGGTGCTGTCACTGAGGGGTGGGGGGGGGTGCTGTCACTGAGGGGGAGCTGACAGTGACGGTGTGAGGGGCAACACTGATGGTAAGAAGAGCTGTCACTGAGGGTGGGGGTGAGAGGAAACTGTCGGTGAGGGGGGTGCTGTCAGTGAGGGGGGGAGCTGACAGTGACAGTGTGAGGGGCAACACTGATGGTGAGAAGAGCTGTCACTGAGGGAGGGGGTGAGGGGGGTGCTGTCAGTGAGGGGGGAGCTGTCAGTGAGGAGGGAGATGTTAGTGAGGGGGGTGCTGTCACTGAGGGGGGTGAGGGGGGAGCTGTCAGTGAGGGGGGAGCTGTCAGTGAGGGGGGAGCTGTCAGTGAGGGGTCAGTGAGGGGGGAGCTGTCAGTGAGGGGGGAGCTGTCAGTGAGGGGGTGCTGTGGGTGAGGGGGTGCTGTCAGTGAGGGGGTGCTGTCAGTGAGGGGGTGCTGTCAGTGAGGGGGTGCTGTCGGTGAGGGGGTGCTGTCAGTGAGGGGGAGCTGTCGGTGAGGGGGTGCTGTCGGTGAGGGGGAGCTGTCGGTGAGGGGGTGCTGTCGGTGAGGTGGTGCTGTCGGTGAGGTGGTGCTGTCGGTGAGGTGGTGCTGTCGGTGAGGTGGTGCTGTCGGTGAGGGGGTGCTGTCGGTGAGGGGGTGCTGTCGGTGAGGGGGTGCTGTCGGTGAGGGGGTGCTGTCGGTGAGGGGGTGCTGTCGGTGAGGGGGTGCTGTCGGTGAGGGGGTGCTGTCGGTGAGGGGGTGCTGTCGGTGAGGGGGTGCTGTCGGTGAGGGGGTGCTGTCGGTGAGGGGGTGCTGTCGGTGAGGGGGTGCTGTCAGTGAGGGGGAGCTGTGGGTGAGGGGGTGCTGTCAGTGAGGGGGGGTGAGGGGGTGCTGTCACTGAGGAGGAAGCTGTCGCTGAGGGGGTAGCTGACAGTGACGGTGTGAGGGGCGTCACTGATGGTGAGAGGAGCTGTCACACGTCTGATGGTTCGGACTCATTGGCCCACTAGATGCCAGATTATCAGACTTTCCTCCCTAAGTCTTACTTGTTGGCGCCATTCACAGGGCGCAGATGATTCCATTTTTAGGCTCCGGCTACCAATGGAGAAATACACATTGGATGTAATTCTGCGCCTCTTACTGGAATAATGGGGAATTGCATGTAAGCACGAGCCTCTTGTCGTTTGCCAGAGTAGTCATTATATGGGGCTTGTAGTATCGGTATATCGGTAGGACCTGCGCACCATTTACTGAACTGTCTTCTGTCAAGATTGAACACAGGGAACCTGATTTCCTCTTTTAACCAAATCGCCAAATGCACACGGAAAAAAATTGCTAACCCGCCGATAATTCTGCAGCAAACAGCAGAAGCTGAGCTCAGATTTTCTGCAGATTTGTAGTCTGATCAGGCGCAGAGCTGTACAGGGATTGTCCCTATCGTCAGTTCACAGGTGTCATCCTTGGCTTCAATCTGTAATTTTGCAATTTGACCACGATAAGTAACCTGATACTCTTCCTGCAGTGACACCAAATTTTCCATTGCATGTAACCAGGGTCGAGGAAGCTCCATTCACATGGAGTCCGGATTATTGGTGGATTGACTGTCAGCATGAAAGATGCTCCAAAATCAGCGTGTATTCGCACTTGTGTGTCTGTCCACATGGGATCGACATGCTGCGGATTCTCACAAAGAAAATTCCACCACGGATTATAGTGCCACCCAAGTGGATTAATGTATTAAAATGCTCAATTTGTCGCTTTCACATTTTTACTGTTTCTTTCACCCCTTTTAATGTAGAGGGGTGTTACACCAAAATCTGCATGAGGATTTACAGTGGGGGAAATAATTATTTGATCCCTTGCTGATTTTGTGAGTTTCCCTACTGGATTTTATTTTTGATTTTCTATCTCTCAATGTGAAAATTAACCTTCCCTTAAAATTATAGACTGTTCATATCTTTGTCAGTGGGCAAGCTCACAAAATCAACAAGGGATCAAATACTTATTTCCCCCACTGTGTAGAAGAATTTTTATTACTCCCTTGTGAACGTACCATCAGGTTCTATTTACACCTGCCAAAAACACTATATTTTCCTGATGCGTTCTTTCTGCAGATGTCTGCCACAAAATACGTTTTGTTATTCTGCTCCGATTACTGAGGTTTTTTTTTTTTTTTTTTTTTTTTTCTGATCTTTCTCTGGATTTAACAGCTTTTTTATGCATTTTTTTTCCTGAAACTCTGGGATTTTTTATTGAAAATCACTAGTGCATTTTTCTTTTCCTCTTGCATTATTCAGGCTTCCCATAGAAGCCCATAGGGAGAAACCCATATTTCTCCAGTATCTCTGAGCACATACTGGGCACACATCCCTTTTCATGAAATCACATCTATTTTGCTGGAGCTGTTGGATGCATTGGATTTTTGAGCGCAAAGAAAGTGCAGCATTTAGGGTATGTGCACACGTTGCAGATTTGCCTGTGGAATTTTCTGTTCGGATTCTGCATCTCTTGGCAGAAAACGCAGGTCAAAATCTGTGCGTTTTTGTTGCGGATTTCATGCGTTTTTACCCCTGACGATTTCCATTATGGAATGGGTGCAGAAACGCTGCAGATCTGCACAAAGAAATGACATGTCCTTCTTTTAATCCGCTGCGTTTTCCGTGCGGAATCTTCCACACCATTAGCACAGAATTTTTCTTTTCCATTGATTTACATTGTACTGTAAATCACTTGCGGATCTGTAGCGTTTCTGCGCAGAAAAAACTGCTGCGGATCCGCAGGAAATCTGCAACATGTGCACATACCCTTATGCTTTGTGTGAACATGGCCTAAATGTAGAGGGCTGTTCCAGGTGTTACACGTGCAGAGTTTGCTGCTGATTTGCACCACTATCTGCCTGAGGGTTTGCAGTGGATTGTTCCATTCAATGTGCACTTTTTCTAAGGGCGCTGTCAGACGACAGAGTAAATCAAACTGCAATGCACAGAGTGGCGGTCAGGTCTCCCAAACCATACCGTTACTCTGTGCACTCTCAGTCCGATCTCCAGCCAATTTATATAGTCGTCAAAATGCACCCTAAGAGCTCGTTCACATGTCCATTTTTTGGAAAAGAGTGCTGTACATGTTTTTCACACATGGCACTCGTAGCTATAATCGTGAATGTGTCATGTTCACACATCGTTGATCTTTCGCAGACTTGAGTGGTCCTCGAAAATTCACGGATATATGTCTGATATTGATTAGAATTGGCAATGCAAGTCAATGGGTCCGTGAAAAAAAAATCTGACAGATTCCAGATGCCATCCGTGTGCTATCTGGTTTTCACAGACTGCTAGATAGGAAAAACTTTTTTTTTTTTTTCTTTCTCGTCCTAGCAAAACTGATGAATCGCGGACCAAACTCCATTGGTAAAGACTGATGAAACGCTGATGAAAAAAAAAAAAGTTGGTTATGAAACTCGTTCAGACAAGAAAATCGCTGAGGCCTAAGGGTTAATTTGTGCCTTTTTGCCGCAATTTTCTGAAATGGCTGCAAAACTTTTCACACAAAGGATGAAATAGTTGTTAACCAATTGCTGAAGATTTGTATTACGTTACTATCGGAGTTGCTTGTGCCGGGCACAGTTTGTGAGTGTGATGTGTGCATTGTTCGGGCGCGATGGATGCTCTGCTGGTTGATGCTGTAATAAGCTATATCAGGATGGTGATTAATCTTCCCGCCCTCCGCTCAGATGATCTCACGACTGCAGGCAGAATCCCATTATCACCCATCTGTTGTTCACTTGCTGCACTACAGTCCGGGGAATCGTTATTAAATTTTAATTCAAAGGCGATCGTGCAATATCTGAGGTCAGGGGGCACCGGGGGCTGCCCTGTACTACAGCTGCAGGATGCTTGTCAGGTTCATCTCTAGTTCTCGGTAGCTTCACAGTGTAGACATTAATGACCTACAGGCTGTGCACAGAAAAGTTACGGATCTGATGGTACGGATGCCTTCCCTCCCGGGACCTGATAGATCAGTAAGGCAGGTCTGGCCGAGCATTGGGCTGCTCCAAGTACAATGTGGAGCCGGAGGGGGGATAGTGATCTTTACAGCCCTGCTATTCTCAGGATTGCTGGCGGTCCGGGAGGTCAGACCTTTACCAATCATGGTGGTTGCATACCCAAATGATATATCCCTTTCCCCGACTGATTAAAAATAAATAAATCTGATAATTAGTGCAGTCATAGGTGCTCTTACTTTGTGGTGGACCTTAAATTCCTGCACAGGCTACACATATGATTTTTGCCTTTGTTTGCACTAACACATTGTAACAAACAGGAGAAAGATTTGTGACCGACATGTTGTCTAGACTGGATACAATTGTAACAAACACACAGGTTGGGACTATTTATTTATTTTTTCCTTTTTCTGACATCACAATAGGTTTAAGCAGATGATCGAGGTCAGGTTTTTTTTCTCGTACATCCCCCCATTATATAAGCTCCCAGTTCGGGACCTGCTTGTCTGCAGAGCTGACACTACTTTACTGTAACTCTAGATTGTAGAGTTGAGCGACTTTTTTTTTTTTTTTTTTTTTTTTTTAGGATCGAGTCGGGTTTCGCGAAACCCGACTTTGTCAAAAGTCGGGTCGGGTGAAATCAGCCGATTATTGCGAAAAGTGCAAGTGCTGTGATCCTGAGCAAGCAGGGGGGGCCCACTCGTTGGCACTGGCACAGGGCCCCTCATAGTACGGCGGTGTGTTTGACGGCGGGTGGCGCCTCCCACCGGCAGAGACACTTTTGCGTACTATGAGGGGCCCTGTGCCAGTGACGTCGCCAACGAGTATGCCCCCCACCTGATGAAGAAACCTGCACTTTCATCTGCACCTTCCTCTTTGTCCCCGTGTAAGGTGGTATAGTATGCGGGAAGGGGAACCTGACTTTCAGAAGGGTCAGATTCTGGCTGTGTAGAATGCAAGGGGAATGTAGTGGTCTGGGTCAATGTACCACAAGACTCATCTAGCAGTGGCTGGGCAATGGGCAGGATGAGGAAGAAACAGATATAGGCCCAAATAATAAAAGTGGGCTAAATGCAGTTCAAAATTGGTAACAGGACTAACCAGGCGGCATTGCTTTGTTCAGCGGAGGACAACTGTAAGGAGAGGCTGACACAGTGAGTAGGCCCAAATAAGTAAGTAGGCTAAAAGCAGTTCAAAATTGGTAACAGGAATAACCAGGCGGCGTTGCTTTGTTCAGCGGAGGACAACTGTAATGAGAGGCTGACACAGGTGGCATAGCTAGGTACAGCGGTGGGCTCCTCTGAGTAGCAGATAGTTGTAGTAGGCGCAACATATTAACTGGTCTAAATGGAGGCCAGGGCCCCTGTATATTTTAACTATCATCTATCATTTCAACAGATTTGTATTGGCAGTGGCATTGAAGGATTTAACAGCACAGACTACACAGTGGTGGAGCAGGGAGAGGTAAGTATTGCAGGTGGTAGAGCACTGTTCGAGCTGGGGGGGAACACTCTCTCGTGGGCGGCGGTACTGGCACAGGGCCCCTCATGTTACGACGGTGTGTCTGACGTTGGTTGTGCACCACCACCGTCAGAGACACTTCATTGTACTATGAGGGACCCTGTGCCAGTGCTGTCACCCAAGAGTGGGCACACCCACCTGTCCAGGCAAACGGCACTCGCACAGGTGCTTGCGCCAGGTGGTGACCACGGCCCTGTGGGGGGAGTCAGCCCATTTAGGGAAGTAAAAAATTGGCCTATGGTGGACATCAGCAGCTGCAAATGGAGGAATTGGAGAAGTCAGTAACAGGAGGCCAAAAGCAAGACATTTTTCAGGCAAGCTACGTGTCAGCAGGGGAAGGTGGGGCCAAATAATTAGAAATCCATGATTGGTTCATTTTAATGAAGGTTAGATCATCCACATTTTGGGTAGCCAGACGTGTCCTTTTTTCGGTCAGTATTGAACCAGCAGCACTGAATACTCTTTCTGATAGCACACTAGCTGCTGGGCAAGCGAGCTCCTGTAATGCATATTCTGCCAATTCGGGCCAGGTGTCTATTTTAGATGCCCAGTAATCAAAGGGGAATGACCTGTGAGGGAGAACATCGATAAGGGCGGAAAAGTAGTTCGTAACCATACTGGACAAATGCTGTCTCCTGTCACTTTGAATCGATGCAGCAGTACCTGTCGTGTCAGCGGTCGTTGCGAAATCACTCCACAACCTTGTCATAAAACCCCTCTGTCCAACGCCACTTTGGATTTGTGCACCTCTAGCACCTCTGCCATGTTGCCCACTACGGCTCGTGTGAGAACCATCACCGCCGCTGTGTGCTGGGAATGCCTGAACCAAACGGTTTACAAGAGTTGCTTGTTTGGTAGCCAATATTTGCTCAAGGTTCTAATGTGGCATGATATTTTGTAATTTTCCTTTATATCGTGGATCCAGGAGGCAGGCCAACCAGTAATCGTCATCAGTCATCATTTTGATAATGCGGGGGTCCCTTTTTAGGATACGCAAGGCATACAAAGCCATGTGGGCCAATGTTCCAGGTGTCAATTCACTGCTTGTGCTGGGTTGAGGAGCACTGTCTTGCAAATCAACATCACTTGTGTCCCGCAAAAACCCTGTACCTGACCTTGCAATGCCACCAGTTTCTATTGCCCCCTGAGAAGCATCCTCCTCCCATAAATATTCATCCCCATCATCCTCCTCCTCCTCCTCTTCGTCCGCCACCTCGTCCAGGAGAGTTCCCTGAGCAGACAATGGCTGACTGTCATCAAGGCGTCCCTCCTCCTCGGCTGCATGACGCCTGCTCCTTAATGTGCGCCAAACTTTGCATCAGCAGACGCATTAGTGGGATGCTCATGCTTATGATGGCGTCGTCTGCACTTACCAGCCGTGTGCATTCCTCAAAACACTGAAGGACTTGACAGAGGTCTTGTAGCTTCGACCACTGCACACCAGTCAACTCCATGTCTGCCATCCAAGTGCCTGCCCTTGTATGTGTATCCTCCCACAAATAAATTACAGCATGCCTCTGTTCGCACAGCCTCTGAAGCATGTGCAGTGTGGAGTTCCACCTTGTTGCAACGTCGATTATTAGGCGGTGCTGGGGAAGATCCAGCGATCGCTGATGGTTCTGCATACGGCTGGAGTGTACGGGCAACCGGCGGATGTGCGAGCAAAGTCTTCGCACCTTCAGGAGCAGGGCTGGTAACCCAGGATAATTTTTCAGTAAGCACAGTGCAGCGCCCCAGAGTCCTGGTCGTTGCGGTACTGGTGCTCCGCCACTAAGGGGAGTGATGGTACGTCTGATGGCACTTAAGGAGTTCACCTGACCAGGTATCACAGTCACACTTTACACTTCACATTCTGGCCACCAGGGGGAGCAAAGGGTGCTATGTATTAGGCCACTCCTCACAATCTGGTAAAACTGGGGGCTGGATAGGAAGTTAGTCAGAAGCTGACTGGGTTGGAACCAGGCAACATCCTGTGGCAGAGGGTGTTGCGGGGGGAAGATTCAGGGGGGTCTCTGTCAGGGGTGGGATCCTGACAGTGGCCTAGCGAACAGAACGTTACAGAGCTGCGCCTGCACTCAAATGCGGTGGAATCCTAAGAAAGGAAAAGAAGCGAGGTTTACTGTGGAGAAGTGAGAAACGAGATCGCAGCAAAAAGGAGATAAAGCCAGTAGGAGTCGTGCCCCGAGATCGGCAACATCCTACTAGGTTTTTTTTGCCTTCCCCTGGATCAACATGTTAGGTTAGGCTATGGGTTGAACTAGATGGACTTAAAGTCTTCCTTCAACCTTAATAACTATGTAACTACTGAGGCGCGTAGCCGGTGGCCGGAACGCCGAGGAAGTATTAGGCCCCAAGCAATACTTAAAACCACGGCAGGACAGTTAATTTTAGGTTGGCTGTCTCACCTAAATCACCTAAGAAGACATAGGGGGCAATTGTGGGAGAGGGGCGACGCTAGGGTCCCAGAAGAACTCCAGGCCTACCCGTCATACGGGTGCGTCCTATCCATATCATCTGGGGGACGGAGAAGAACATCAGAATAGATACGAGTTGTGAGAAAGAAGAACATCAGAAACAGACACAACAGTTGTGAGGACTATCCCGTGGTGCTCAGCAGGGAAGTACTACAACACACAGGCGCTAGAAGGTAGGCACTGATTTCCACCTGCAAAGGGAACTCTGGAGGTGCCATCGGACCGGCCGGTCTCAGCCAGCCCTGTTAGCAGTGCTCTGGATTGAGGATCCTGAAGCCTTCAGTAAAGAGGTAAAGAGACTGCAACCCTGTGTCCTCGTTATTCATCGTGACTTGCACCACGCACCATCATCAAACTTTTCATTGGACGCCCCTTAGCAAGGTCACGGACCGGGTCTAGCCACCGTGACAACCCCAGAACCGAGACAGAGAGGCCCAGTACCGAGTACCCCGCGGCCCTGCGTCTGGGGGCGCTCCAACTGCACCACCAGGTTCAAGGTGTGAGCCAGGCAAGGTATGTGTTTCAGTTCTGAAAGGGCTATGGCAGCCATAAAATTCCTTCCGTTATCACTGACTACCTTGCCTGCCTCAAGATGTACACTGCCCAGCCATGACTGAGTTTCTTGCTGCAAGTACTCGGCCAGTACTTCCGCGGTGTGTCTGTTCTCGCCCAAACACTTCATTTCCAACACAGCCTGCTGATGCTTATCACAAGCTGTTCCATAATGGGACACCTCGTGTGCAACACTGGCAGCTGCGGATGGAGTGGTTGTGCGACTGCGCTCTGTGGACGAGCTTTCGCTTATGGAGGAGGAGGAGGGGTGGCGAACTCCTACGTAACATCCCTGGCCATGCCTACTGGTCCATGCATCTGTTGTGAGGTGCACCTTTCCACTGACTGATTAAGGGAGCCTTCGAGGCCTTGTGTAGCCAGACGATGACGCTGGCTCAACACCTCCAGCTATTATTAGCTGCTATTTTGCTTTTCCCACTACCAACAGATGCTCCACCACCACCATCAGTACCAGCTGGCAACGACCGCCCGCGGGCTCTTCCACCAGACTTCCTCATTTTTGGGAAAATGTAACCAAAATAACAACCGTTATATGGTACTGTAAAACAAGGTAGAAGGTGTATATAAACTTGTTGAGAATTTAAATCTCCCTTTTTATTTTGGGGAGACTGAACCACAACTCAGGCCCAGTGTATAAAACAACGCAATGTAAGTGGCAGCAAGTGGCCGGCTGATATACGACAAACTAAGAGGACTGAGGTATATCCACTTTGTGAGAATTTCAATCTCGCTTTTTTTTTGGGGGGGGGGGGGGGAGACTGAACCCAAACTCAGGCCCAATGTATTTTACAACGCAATGTGAGTGGCAGCAAGTGGCTGGCTGATATACGACAAACTAAGAGGACTGAGGTATATCCACTTTGTGAGAATTTGAATCTCACTTTTTTTTGGGGGGAGACTGAACCCAAACTCAGGCCCAGTGTATAAAACAACGCAATGTGAGTGGTAGCTGGAAGATATATGAAAAAATACAAGGACTGTAGTGCAATTTCAATCTCCCTACAATGATCTCAGGACATGTATGGCAGCAATAAAAAGGACTGCTGCACCCAAAAGTGTGGACAAATAAAACAAGATAACTGCAGAAAGGAGCAACAGGATTTTTGCTTTGAAAAAAGCAGTTGGTTTGCACAGCAGCGTACAAACAGCAATGCAGCTATCAGGGAGCCTTATAAAGAAGCCTAATAAGCTACAGAGCTGATGCACAAAGATATAGCCTCCACTGTCCCTGCAAAAAAAGGTGGTGTTGGACAGTGGAAATCGCTACAGCACAAGCGGTTTTGGGGTTAATCTTCCCTCCCTAACTATATCCCTTCTGACGAAGCTGCAGCAACCTCTCCCTACGCTAAGATCGGCAGAAGTAAGATGGCGGTCGGCGGGAACGCCCCTTTATAGCCCCTGTGACGCCGCAGACAGCAAGGCAATCAGTGTCATGCCCTTCTCTAAGATGGTGGGGACCGAGACCTATGTCATCACGCTGCCCACACTCTGCGTCCTCCTTCATTGGCAGAGAAATGGTGCTGAACGCGTCATACGAAACGCGACTTTGGCGCAAAGATCGCCGACCGCATGGCCGATCCCACACTAGGATCGGGTTTCATGAAACCCAACTTTGCTGAAAGTCGGCGATTTTTGAATTTGTCCGATCCATTTCGCTCAACCCTAGTAGATTGGCTTCTGCTCCCTCTAGTGGTCAGATTTTGAAATTGCACTTAATGTGAACACTTTGTGGGTACGGGGGATTGCACTAGATTTACAACATTCCCATTGGCCATGGATTACCCAAAACTACATAGGGCCTCACAGATATAAGGGAGAGAGTGTAGGGTATATGTGCAAAGAAGTAATGAGCATAGCACATGTTTTGTTATGGACGCCTTGCTGGTGCCATACTGTGATAGCGTATCGCTGACAGTAGAAGTCTGACTTCTTTCTGGGACTCCCATTATTACTGAGAAGAACAGGGCTATAGAGCTGATTTTAGCACTTTGTTTCCTGAAACAAAACTTAGAAGGGGACATGGCACTAAATCAGCTCTGTAACCCCCTTCATTTTCAGGATCGATAGCTATCCCACAGGTTAGACCCCCTCTCCCTCCCAGTATTATTGATGCTATGTCCTAGTGACATGTTTTAAGAAGGGAGTGAATACAAGGAACTCTCATGGATCAAAAGCTCTGACATAAACGGTCTAAACCCCATAAACATGTTGTACCACGCTGCAGGTGGTTCTAGGAATTCGTGGTGGATCCCGGCCAGGGACATTGGGTGGAGACCCATCGGAGGCGATACATGTAATATATATTTCACACACAATCACGATAATAATGGCAGATATCATAATTCATAGATCCGGGCTCACAGAGGAGCATGTTGTGTATGGCCACCGCATTAGGACCCAATGGACCTTATTATTATTTATTATTTTTAAATCTGCATTGATTCTACGGTGCTGCACATAGGAAAAGGGGTTACATACAAAATATACGTAAAATATAGTGAACAAACTAAGTGACAAATGGACTACATTGTTGTCATATTTTCCCACCTGGAATCTGTTTTCTTTTGCATACTGTAAATATTGTAATATTATTGTGTATGTATATATTTGTCCCCCCCTTTCCTCCAGAGCGACTATATGATCACGGCCCAGGATGGGGTCGAAGCGCTAAGTTGCTTCTACCGTATAGGTTTTTGCCTTGTCCACCACTTGAACTTTATTTTTGAGCAATTACTAAAATTTAAAAACATTTGCACTTAACCTTTGAGTGTGCGGTGAAAATTTCTCAAACGTAGTGATCGTGGAGTTTGCCACTCCCTTCCACCAGCACCTCGCTCTGCAGCGGTGTGCACAACAGTCTCTGTTTCAAGCTAAGTGACAGATGGGTACAGCGGTTATAAGTCAGTGCTGTCAGTCGGCTGCCGTCCATACATTCAACACAGCATCATGATACGTTGTACCAACAAGTGCCCCTGTGTCACCCGGAAATGGTCAGGAGTGGGGTTCAGTTTATGGATGTAGGAAATGTAGGAATATTGTGGTAACACTGTTTATCAAAACTGTTCCCTGGCGGGTTTCTGATAACGCAGCGGGGCTTGTTGGACCCTGGCAGGCCTCTGATAACGCTATGGAGCTCGTTGGTCCCTGGCAGATTTCTGATAACGCAACGGGCTTGTCTGTCCCTGGCGGGCCTCTGATAATGCTACGGGGCTAGTTAGACCCTGATAACACCGCGTGGCTCGTCGGTCCCTGACGGGCCTCTGATAACGCAGCGGGGCTCGTCGGTCCCTGACGGGCCTCTGATAACGCAGCGGGGCTCGTCGGTCCCTGACGGGCCTCTGATAACGCAGCGGGGCTCGTCGGTCCCTGACGGGCCTCTGATAACGCAGCGGGGCTCGTCGGTCCCTGACGGGCCTCTGATAACGCAGCGGGGCTCGTCGGTCCCTGACGGGCCTCTGATAACGCAGCGGGGCTCGTCGGTCCCTGACGGGCCTCTGATAACGCAGCGGGGCTCGTCGGTCCCTGACGGGCCTCTGATAACGCAGCGGGGCTCGTCGGTCCCTGACGGGCCTCTGATAACGCAGCGGGGCTCGTCGGTCCCTGACGGGCCTCTGATAACGCAGCGGGGCTCGTCGGTCCCTGACGGGCCTCTGATAACGCAGCGGGGCTCGTCGGTCCCTGACGGGCCTCTGATAACGCAGCGGGGCTCGTCGGTCCCTGACGGGCCTCTGATAACGCAGCGGGGCTCGTCGGTCCCTGACGGGCCTCTGATAACGCAGCGGGGCTCGTCGGTCCCTGACGGGCCTCTGATAACGCAGCGGGGCTCGTCGGTCCCTGACGGGCCTCTGATAACGCAGCAGGGCTCGTTGGTCCCTGGCTGGCCTCTGATAACGCAGCAGGGCTTGTTAGTTCTCATGATGAGCGCTTGTAATTCTTTGTTTGCAATGTTCCATCCTGAACTTAGGATAATAAAGGTGAAAAATGTAAGTAGGACGGTGAAAGGGAAGAGTGGGATCCAGGGTCAGGCAGCCTCTGAAATAGAATACATCTGATGACAAGCGGGCGGCACAGCTGCTGGCCGGAGCGGGGTCCGGGAGGGGCTCTGTTGTGAGAAGTTTATTCCTGGCACTTGTTATTGGATTGTCCACTCATTTGTGGCTTTTCTCTAATGTCCTCCCTCCTTTTTATTTTCCTAATCGCCCAGGTGGTTTTCTAGAAAATGACCATTGAGGACCTGACTCTCGGGTACCTCGAAGGAAACGCTCTGTCCGTTTTCCACCGCTTCCAGCCGTACTATCCTGACTCCTGCCAACCTGTCACCTTCTCCGTGGCTGCAGCTCCGATGCCGTCTGACTGTGGTGAGTACGAGACGTGTGAGAATGACCCGACCATTATATATAGGAATCATTAGCCAGGTGAGTGTCGCTCAGGAGCCCCCCAAAATCCATCAGGATGCAGGCAGTGCCCCCGAGTCCTGGTGTGGAGGCACTGATGGCGATGGTTTCCTCTGCTCCGGACCCTGATTGTTCACTTCAATAGGGATGAGAAGATTGATGTCCTGATTGTATTAATGTGTGGCTGTCAGTGCTGGGCATGTTACAGATTGTGTGCAGATCTATGTCGGCCTCTGTATGAGACCCGTATAGTGAGGTTTGTGCAGGGATCTTCCGGCACACAGACTCTGCGTGATGCCCTGCAGAGTGGGCAAATAAACCGCTTCTTATTTCTTATAAAGGGGTTGTGCAGCAGCTGTCATATTCACGTTTAGAGGCACAAACCATTGGATACCCGGCAGGCATCGCAAATATAACAAAAGGAAACCTCAGATATAGGCTGCTCCCTGTGTAATTACTATTTTACTTTTTTTTGCAGAATTCTCCTTTTTTGACCCTAACGATGCTTCCTGCCAGGATATTCTGTTTGATCCGGACACCTCGGTTTCTGAGCTGTTTGCTATCCTAAGACAATGGGTCCCCCAAGTCCAGCAGAACATAGACGTCATCGGGAACGAGGTGGGTCCACGAGTGGACTAAACGAGGTGGAGGACGGTCGATCACTAGTTTTGGTTAATACAAATGACAGGGGTCGGCCACATTTATTATGTCATTTACGTAAGGCCCGTATTCAACATCTGAGTGCTACATATGTGGATGTCTCCGACCCACAACTGGATATCTTTAGCCGCTTCCGTAGATGGGTGCCTGCTGTGTTATACAGTCAGCACCTGCCTGTAACATCAGCCACTAATGCGAACTCCGATCGCAGCTGTTTAGGTATTTTAGATGTCTCTATCAATCGCACTTTGCGCTATTTAAAACTATTGACATGCTACAATTGTGGGTTGCTAATGAGTTACTCTGGCAGTCAGGGGTTGCTGAAGGCTGATGCCGCTGCCATCTTTGTGCTCCTATGAAGTGCAGCCCTGGCTGAGTGCAGTAATGAAAGAAACTGTGCGACTGCAGCGATGACCCGTGATGGAGTCTTGTTCCTGGCGGGAAGTGACTGCAGGGCCACGGTTTATTTATCTTTTTGATTAACTGTTTGTATATTTTGATAAATCAGACTTCTACGAATGTGGCAATTTTTAATGTGGGTTTTTTTTTTTTCATTTCTTTACTTTTAAAATAGGAAAAAAGATTTAATAAAAAAAAAACCTTTTATATATACAATATTGCAGTTTATATAAAAAATTATTATGTCTGTCACTGACTGGGCTTCATGGGATGACCAAGATGGCAGCTACGGGGGGCTTTTGGTAGACTCATCTGCACACTAAAAAAACTGCAACTATGCAGAGGCGATGGAAGGTTATAATGGGAACATCAGGATGTGCAAAGAAGTTAAATGTTTGTTGTCTGGAACGTCCCCAGATGGGGACATGAGACCCCTGTGAGCAGCCCTTTGACTTCCACTGATCAGATCCTATGTGTTGGACCCTGTGTGGATGAATAAATCACCTGCCTCAGATATTCCAGAGAATGTATGATTTTATCCCAAGATCACTTTTTATGTACGGTAACTAACATTTTTTTTAATTATTTTTATTTTTTGCAGATTTTGAAGCGAGGATGTAATGTCAACGACCGGGATGGGCTGACGGATATGACGCTGCTGCATTACACTTGTAAATCTGGAGCGCAGGGCATCGGTGAGAGCTAAAGTGGACTTCTGCTACATGCAAGGCCCCAGATGGCTACAAAAATACCATTTGGTCTTAAATGGGGCTGCCTGACTCCTCTCGCTTCCATATCGGAGGTGAGCGATGCCAATGATGTTAGGACCCCACGTACCTGTCCAGATGCCAATGTGGCCTATTCAATAGAACTGGACACCCGCCAATTGTGAGGGTCGTAACGTCATCCGCACTCGCCTCCAATGCAGCAGTCAGCGGCACATGACAGTATCTCCACATTTTTATATACTGCCTTCGACTTGTTAAAGGGTTTTCTCTGGTGCCGCTTATTTCTGCATGGAGAGGTAATCTGCTTTGATGACATTGCTTCGACTGGTGCCTGCGCGGTTGTGGCCGGAGCCAGCAGGTTCCTTGCACAAGGTCTATTCTATTAAATGGGACACGCGATGTATAACGCCACTCAACCTCCCAATGAGGAGGATTCTGATAATATTTTTTTTTCATACACCTTAAAACTTTTTGCGGTTGATCAGTTTCCATGTATTTGCAAATGATGTATTGAGAAATAGTGTTCCACTCTGTGTTATATGTGTGCACATCCCGCTCTTTATCTTCCCTCTATTCTGTCAGTCGAAGTGCAAAAAAAATAATTTTGAAAGCAAAACAATGAAGGGCAATGACAGATCTGACATTGAGAGCTTTGTCTTCGTCACCGCAAGCTATGGTTACTTCTTAAAGGTACGTGCGATTTATCTCACAGGAGACGCAGAGACTGCTGCAAAATTCGCCTCGCACCTTATTGACGTGGGGGCAGACGTGAGCTTACGGAGCCGCTGGACTAATATGAACGCTCTACATTATGCCGCCTATTTCGATGTCCCTGAGTTGATTCATCTTATCCTGAAGGCTTCAAAGCCGAGAGGTAGGAAGTCGTCTGGCAAATATCGGGGTCCGAAATGGGCCCGGAAATCCATGGACCAGTGGGAATTCTGCAGGGACATGGCCACCATCATCAGCTTACACTGTCTGTACCCCACCGCACCTTCAGATTTAGTACCGCCACAGTTGGGTTTATTTTCGGCGTTGGCCTCGGCGTGACGGCTTTTCGGGGAGGACTGCTCCATGTGGACGGCCGCTGTGGAGCATTTCTGCCTCCCTCTATGATTTGTTACACAAATCTAATGTTGTGTTTTTTCCTGTCTGCGGAGATAAGTGACATTTCCTCCAGTCGTGTGTCTCTGCCGCCCGCTGTAACTGTTTTATTTCTTTCAGATGTCGATGACACCTGTAGTGACTTTGATTTCGGCACGGCGCTGCACATCGCCGCTTCAAACCTGTGCTTGGGAGCCGTGAAAGCCCTGCTGGAATACAGGGCCAACCCTGCCTTCCGGGTAAGAGGAGGAGAGCGTGGGCCGGCACAAGCCCCTCCGCTCCAATACATTAGTGCATCATTATACAGTCTATGCTCTGCAGTGCACAATAAAGGTTCCTATTCAGTTACGGAAAACAGAGATCTTGAAAGCGATTAATCCGATACTATACTGAAACCGGGCTATTGCCTTAGAACAACAGATAGGAGACCGGTGAAGTCCAGCATCAGCACAACTCTCATGCCCTGGGAATATCCCCAGTCACTGCAGGGTTAATTTTAGTTATTTTTTGTCCTATTGTGCAGTCAGCAGATCTTCTCACGTGTGGGGTGGAAATGCTCTGCACAGGAAGTGACACTTTATTTCTGTGCCTATGACTTCTAACATTTGTCACTAGTGTGTTTGTGAGCATGAAAAAACTTCTATGAATGGGGTCGTCCCACCAATAATTATCAGAATTATTGAATAGATAATAAAACAGGAATAATAATTGCCATTCTCTAAAAAGTTGACATACATTAGTATAGCGCCACCTAGTGTTCAGAGTATAGCAATGTGCACATCCTTCTAATGAGCCGGGGGCCTGCGGTAGCACATGCTCAGTCACATCCTCCCAATGAGCCAAGTGCCTGCGGTAGCACATGCTCAGTTACATCCTCCTAATGAGCAGAGTGCCTGCGGTAGCACATGCTCAGTCACATCCTCCTAATGAGCCGAGTGCCTGCGGTAGCACATGCTCAGTCACATCCTTCTAATGAGCAGAGTGCCTGCAGTAGCACATGCTCAGTCACATCCTCCTAATGAGCCGGGGGCCTGCGGTAGCACATGCTCGGTCACATCCTCCTAATAAGCCGAGTGCCTGCGGCAGCACATGCTCAGTCACATCCTCCTAATGAGCCGAATGCCTGTGGTCACACTCAGTTCTGTCCTCCTAATGAGCCGATTGTCGCTCATGCTAAGTCACATCCTCCTAATGAGGCGATTGTCAGTGGTCGCACATGCTCAGTCATGTCCCCCTAATGAGGCGAGTGTCGGTGGTTGCACATGCTCAGTCATGTCCTCTTAATGAGCCAATAGCCAACGGATGCACATACTCAACTCGCTCTTTGGAGTGAATCTCTGCTCACTTTGCGGCAGTCAGTATAAATGATCTTTCTGCCTCCTTGTAATGGAAGGAGGCGAGGTTCCTCAGTACATGGCATTGTATCTGAAAATACATCTACAGGGAAAGAAGGCAGACTCTGTCAGCTGCCAGAGGGGGATGGAGACTGATTTTGCCCAGTGTCTGCTCCCAAAGGAGAACCAAAAATAATTAAAGATGTATTTTTTTGCTAAACATAAACTTTGCAACTTTCCTATATTCTTTGCATTTAATTTCCTCCTCTTTAAAAAAAAAAAAAAAAAAAGTCTCTGCTGTCAGTGGAGAGGAACATTCTGTTTTTATATTGACATAAACATTTACTGCTTAAAGTAGAGGTTCTGCTTCATTGCATCATAGAGAGAGGAAGAAAAAACGATCATACAGCCCATGAATGAATAAAAAATGTAAATACTTTATTATGGCAATTCTATCAAAACAGATGAAAGGGGGAAAAAGTGGATATGTGCAGTACAACAGAGTGCAGGATGCACGATGCAAGCTCATGCTTTAAATAGTAGATGACTTGGGGGCACGCCAACACATAAGTACTTAAGATTTCCAGTTAGGAGTCCAGAGTCAGTACCAAGTGATAGGGTCTGATGGCGGGTGGTCCAAGCCAGTAATATAGCTAGGCCATACAGAAAGGCACAATTAGTATACGGGCATTGGATTAATTAGTGCATACCTGATAGAGACCACAGAGCAAACAGCACGACAGCATGTGTGTCCACCCCGACGCGCGTTTCAGACCTGCCTGACTGATACAAGGTGACAGACCCTCAGCTGTATGAAAGTAGATCTGCGCCAGCTGAATACGAGTAATATAACGCAAGCTTTTCCGTAGGATAAGTCATCAGTATCAGATCGGTGGGAGTCAAAGCTTTTGCGCAGCTGATCGGTGGGGGGGCTGGGTGTCACACAGATCTGATATTGAATCGTCCATCCTAAGGATACTTCCTCGATATATTCTGATTGAACAACCCCTTTAAGTCGGGACAAATTTTTGGCCCCTGAATTTTTAATGTTTTATTCGGACAGCAAGCAGGGACATTACAAATGATATTATCTTACAAGTCAAAGTATATAAGAAGGTCTCAAAACTTTTTTTTTTTGTGGTGATCAAAGTTTGACATTGATAATACCGTTTAAAGAGAATCTGTCAGATTTCAGTGAGATACTTTATCAGATGCAGCACTGTCTTGTAGTCATGAGCTGCTTGGCTCCACCCTGCTGCCACTGATTGACAGCTTTCCCTTTATTCCCGTGCACGGGAAGGAATCAATCAGCCGGTGTGGGTGGGTTTGCTCACCGCTCATGAATACTGAGGACTCTGTGCATTGCGAAGACTCCTTCCTCTTGGAGCATGTTTTATCCAGGACTTCCCCGTCACTCAACTCTTTGTCTCTCTACAGGACGACCAAGGCCGTGTCCCAGCGGATGTGGTTCCCGACCCCGTGGACATGCCCCTGGAGATGGCAGACGCAGCTGCCGTAGCAAAAGAGATCAAACAGATCCTGCTGGATGCCATGCCCTTGCTGTGTGATCTCTCAGAAATCTCCCTCCCCAAATACAACAATCTGCTGGGAAACACGTCGCTCCAGTCGTCTGGTCTGAAGCTGGGAGACCGGGTGCTGATAGCCGGACAGAAGGTAACTACTTCCCTGTGTGATTGATGGCCACGGATGCCAGCACGTACAGTCACACAGCTGTCAGCCCCTGCTCCGAAACATTAACCTCTTCATGGCCAGGATATTAAACCTATTCCAGCTTCACCCAGATAGGGAGAAAAGCATTGTAGAATGAAAAATGCAACTTTCTAATAGAGATCGTTTCAGTTCCTTATCCTTTTTTTTAAAGGGGTTTTACACTTTTTAAGAAAAGTAGACCCCAAACGCTTGATTGACTGCAGCCAATTACTGCCCTCCACATTGATCGGCTGCAGCTGTGATGTGATGTTACGGCTGCAACCAAAACAGAGAGCAGAGCAGCAGCAGGGAGTCCGGGAGGGCAAGTACCTGCTGTTTGTTTTATGTATATAAAAGTGTTTGGGTCCGGTTTTCTTAAAGTGGGAAAACCCTGCTAAGATCTCTGCTTGCCGACAGTGAATGAGAAGATTCTTATTTATCCTGTGCAGACCTGAGACTGAAAATGTATCCGGGATAGGCTGAAAATGTATCCGGGGTAGGCTGAAAATGTATCCAAGATAGGCTGAAAATGGATCTGGGGTAGGCTGAAAATGGATCCAGGAAAGACAGAGTATTGTCTACACAGGATACAATTGTCTCAAACCCTCAGCTGTGTGATGTATCAGAAATGTACCTACTTTCTAGATGTAAACAAAAATTCATTGGTTGTAATCAGAGATCTTGAGTAGTTGCAGAACTTTCTACAGTGATTGCGGACTTATATTTGTCTCTATAGTGCATGTACCTACAGGATTTATGGCTTTATCATTCCTACCTTATCGATTTGATCCCACTATCCACATTCTTAAAGGAAACGCGAAATGTAAAAAAATACACATTTTAAAATAATATCCCAGCTCTTCCTTCCCTTAATCTCCTCATATCCCATGAGCCTATGTCATTTTATATTACAATTCAAATGGAGCGATATATCAAGAATTATTCCCTGTGTCACCTGAGGTTGGCCGAGCCTCCGCCTCCAGCCTCTGCCTCTTCCAGCCTCCCTCCTCCTCCAGCCTCTGCCTCCTCCAGCCTCTGCCTCCTCCTCTGCCTCCAGCCTCTGCCTCCTCCAGCCTTCCGCTCTACAGCCTCCTCCTCGAGCCTCAGCCACATCTTAGAACAGTGCAGTAAGATTCAACCATTCTCAGGGTGAACAAGGAACAGATCAGCAGGTTACATCCCGAGTTACGTCTCCTGTCTCTCCTATATACGCGAGTGCTCGACTCGGCCGAGCGTTCATGTGTTTACAATTGGGAAAGAGAAGAGAAAAATGTCTCCACTGTCTGAAAACAAAACCTCAGGCATTGCTGCCTAGCTGCATCATTTGGGGGGAGACCCTTCAGACACGCCCGCTTCTGTCTGTGGTGTCTGCTGGCTGTCCGTGGTGTCTGCCGGCTGTCCGTGGTATCCACCGGCTGTCAGTGGTGGCTGTCGGTGCCGGCTGTCGGTGGCGTCTGCCGGCTGTCGGTGGCGTCTGCCGGCTGTCGGTGGCGGCTGTCGGTGGCGTCTGCCGGCTGTCGGTGGCGTCTGCCGGCTGTCGGTGGCGTCTGCCGGCTGTCGGTGGCGTCTGCCGGCTGTCGGTGGCGTCTGCCGGCTGTCGGTGGCATCTGCCGGCTGTCGGTGGCGTCTGCCGGTGGCGTCTGCCGGTGGCGTCTGCCGGTGGCGTCTGCCGGTGGCGTCTGCCGGCTGTCGGTGGCGTCTGCCGGCTGTCGGTGGCGTCTGCCGGCTGTCGGTGGCGTCTGCCGGCTGTCGGTGGCGTCTGCCGGCTGTCGGTGGCGTCTGCCGGCTGTCGGTGGCGTCTGCCGGCTGTCGGTGGCGTCTGCCGGCTGTCGGTGGCGTCTGCCGGCTGTCGGTGGCGTCTGCCGGCTGTCGGTGGCGTCTGCCGGCTGTCGGTGGCGTCTGCCGGCTGTCGGTGGCGTCTGCCGGCTGTCTGGGGTGACCGCCTGCTGTCAGTGGTGACCAGTAGACTGTTTTAGTGCCCGCTGAGTGAGACGTCCCATCAGTGTCGGATTGGAGCACCTTGGGCCCACCAGAGAAAATCATTCTTAGGGCCCACTATGTAGCTACATAGAAATAAATACAAGACCACCAATTGTGCTGTAAAATGCGCTAATATCAGTGCATACCTGATCTATCTATTACGGTAAATGGCATCACGCTCTCTCCCGCGCCTGAAATCCGCTGTCTCGGCGTAACTCTCGACTCTGCCCTGTCCTTCAAACCAGTCGTCCAAACTCTTGCCACCTCCTGTCACCTCCAACTCAAAAATATTGTCAGCATCCGTCCCTTCCTCAGCCCACAATCTACCAAAACTCTTGTGCATGCCCTCATCATCTCCCACCTCGACTACTGCAACACCCTCCTCTGTGGCCTCCCCGCTAACTCTATTGCACCGCTCCAGTCTGTCCTCAACTTTGCTGCTCGGCTAATCCACCTCTTTCCTCGCTACTCCCCTGTTTCTCCCCTCTGCAAATCCCTCCACTGGCTCCCAATTCCCCAACGAATCCAGTTCAAACTACTAACACTGAACTACAAAGCCATCCACAACCTGTCCCCTCCCTATATCTCTGAACTAATCTCCCAATATCTTCCCTCACGTATCTTCAATCCTCCCAAGACCTCCTTCTCTCCTCCACACTTATTCGTTCCTCACACAACTGCCTCCAAGATTTCTCCTGAATATCCCCAATCCTCTGGAATTCCACGCCTCAACACGTCCGACTATCCACCACCCTCGGATCCTTCAGACGGAACCTGAAAACCCATCTCTTCAGGAAAGCCTACAGCCTGCAATAACCATTCCACCGCCTCACCGACCACCCGAGCGGCCGCCACATCACCGACCACCCGAGCTGCTGCCTCACCAACCACCCGAGCTGCCGCCTCACCAACCACCCAAGCTGCCGCACCCCCAACCTTCTGTCTCTTCCCATTATCCCATAGAATGTAAGTCCGCAAGGACAGGGTCCTCTCCCCTCTGTACCAGTCTGTCATTGTAAATTTGTTTACTCTAAGTGATATCTATAACTCTGTACGTAACCCCTTTCTCATGTACAGCACCATGGAATTAATAGTACTATAAAAATACACTACACTACCACTACACTACTACTACACATCTGATGATTGTCCATTCCCTCCGTATTGGAGGCCTATCTCCTGTATACTGCTTCCATTTATTTCTTAGTTTTGTGTTCCTCTTTAAAGGGGTCGCCCACTCTCAAAAACGATGATCTTTAGGTGTGTTAAGAGTTGCCCTGATCTAAAGACATCCGTTCCAGTCCTGGTAACTCAACTTTCAGTACCTAAAGGGGACTGGCTGATGCCTTATTCCAATAGCTTAGCCAGCCCCCTTCTCTTTCTATGTATTGGCCATCAGTGAAAAAAAGACTTTGCTTTTGAAATGAGCCCCCTTCACGCCCAGCTATAATGACCTGTCCTCACTCCGAAGCCCAAGCCTGAAGTGGGCCCGGGGTGGGCGCTGATATCTGAAGATCGGGGCAAATTCATGAACACAACTATATTAGTAACTTGTGACTATTTTAGAAACATATGGAGATAGCTAAAGTAGTGAACCCCTTGTGATAGAATCTCTTCCTGATATTTACCACTTTTCACCAAGGAAAGACTTAGAAAAGGGGTTGAGCAATGGAGTAGGCAGGGCAGAGGGGAGAGGATCCTGCTGCAGCCAGTTGGGACATTGCTGAGCGAAGACGGAGGGGATTTTTGTATATCCTTCTCAGTTTTTATTGTAATATGGAACTAAATGGGATGAAAAAAATGCAGAGACTGAGGGGGAATCGCTGGGGTATTGCTGATGCGCCTTGCTGCCCACCTGATTGTCTTCATGTCCATAATTATCCCCGGGAGCGTAGAAGCTGGGTTCCCTTTCTGTCCTTTTGCTCGTTAGTGGCAGCAGAGGAGGGTATGAAGAAGAGGCATATTTATGACTCTCTGCTTTGCTTTTGATTTCCCCGTGCATCCATTGCTCTTTACGATTCACTTCTTGGTGAGTGATGTGTTTTCCCAATCTCGCAGCAATTAACATGTCAGAATGTGACGAGGAGATTACAGTCGGATATTTTGGGGCTTTATGATATGTAGCCGCGCAGCATTTGTAGATGCAATTAGAGCGGATGATGATTGAAGCCAGATTAATTGGTCCAGTAAGCGCCACACACAATTTATGTTGCAGGGTGACGTGGCCACCAGGGGGCTCCCTCGTCATGTTTACTAGTGTGGAGCTGGAGTTCTGCAGCATTTGGTTTTTTAGGTTTTCTTCATTTTTACTGACATTTCACATGTGAATTTTTATTTCTTCCTAATATAAAATTTTGTGGTGTCTCTCTGCTGGAAATATGTGGAGAAAATGACTTCTGGGTATTAGGGTTGCTTATGTGACCCTACAAACAGTTGATTCCTATATTTTCAGGAGGAATAACAGAGGAACGGCACAGTTCTAATAAAATATGCTGCAGAAACGTCCTGTTTAAATCAGCCCTCCTCCTCCTCCTCCTTTTACTCCTCCTCCCATCAAAGCATTTATCTCCTTTTATATATTGCAATCATTATATTATACAGCATCGTAGACTTACAATTGCTCATTTTTCCTTTCTACCCAGATAATTCTTCTTTTCTCTGCTCTATGTAGAAAAAGGAAGTCTCTTGTCCCTTGTAGAAATCATTCCCCACTTCACCTCCTGACCCAGCTGCTGCCTTCTCCCCCTGCTGCCAGGGACTTTTGCAGTGACTTAGAACTCGTGCAGGGAAAATTGACCTCCTGTTTCTACATAGAGCGTAGAAGGATTCAGCTCGTCAGTTTTTAATGACGTGATATCATAGACCTAATGGGGAAAAAAGAAGAATTAGAAGGAGAAGAAAGGAAAATGAGCAATTGTAAGTGCACAGTGCTGTGTAATATGATTGCAGTATATTAAGATGATAAAAACAGTGATAGGAGAAGCCTCCAGATACCCGCCAACCCTATTAATTAACATATAACGACAGCATCTGAGTCTGATTTTGCTGCAGTGTATCAGTCTATCGAACACAGAGCTCATAAAAGGTTACAATTGTAGCAAAAACTCATCGGGGAGACGTTCACTGCCAGCAAGCAGAGATATAAGAGAATAGTTTTAGCAGCGATTATGGGTTACGGCTGGATGCCACTTTAATCCCAGCGGTCGGGTGCTGCATGCACTTGTGTTTGGCGCATGGTACATGGGTTTATTCAGCATTAATAACCCCGACCTCGATAATACGACCGATTGGCAGCTCTGGTCCCTCCATATGTGCGATGGCGGCACAGCCCGTACTTTCCATATGGCTCAGATTTCTCCTTCTACCAAACAATCAGCGCCTGGCACTTTGCAGCCGGTGCCTGCTGTCCTTGTTTTCTGGGACAATGGGTAGCAGGGTGTAATTACCCGCTGGGAAACGAACACCGCTCACTTCTTATAATGAGTCCATTTTTCCGTTCTCTTTATCGACTACTGGATTTTAGTTGTTTTCTTAATCTTCTGAAAGCTTCTCGGTGGTGATAAAAGTCGGGTTTACTCTACACGAGACCCTAAAAAGGCAAAAAAGATATAAACATAATTTGATTTATTTATTTTTCATTGTATTTTTTCCTCCCTTTTTCAAAGTGGTAGAACTTTTTTTTTTTTTTCATTTTTCCGTCCCTATCGCCATACGAGGGCTTCTTATCTCTTGCAGGACGAGTTGGCGTTTTGATTGGCTCCATTCATTTTACCATACAATGTACTGAAAAACGGAAAAAAATCCAAGGGAGGTGAAATGGCGAAGAAAACGCAACAAAATTCCATGATTGTTTTTGCATCATTTAATAAACTGTAAAAATAACCTGGTAACCTGATTTTAGAGGTCACTACAATTAAGCCAATACCAAATGTGTATCTTGTTTTTTATTAAGTGGCTTAAAAAAAAATTCTAAAGTTTGTTAAAAAAAAAAAAAAAAAAAGTTTGTGTTGCCATAGTTCCTGATTATAAATTCAGATACTGGATCCACCTCCAGTTACAGTCAAAGCAACCTCAGCATCTAAGTGGTTTAGATTTCTGCTTAGGCCTCTTTCACACTTCCGTTGGTACGGGTCCGTCGCTATGCGTCGGGCCGACGTACCGACGCACGTTGTGAAATTTGTGCACGACGTGGGCAGTGATGCAGTTTTTCAACGCATCCGCTGCCCATTCTGAAGTCCGGGGAGGAGGGGGCGGAGTTTCGGCCGCGCATGCGCTGTAGAAAATGGCGGACGCGACGGACAAAAAAACGTTCACTTGAATGTGTTTTTTTGCGTGCCAACGGTCCGCCAAAACACGACGGATCCGTTGCACGACGGATGCGACGTGTCGCGATCCGTTGCTAATACAAGTCTATGGGTAAAAAACGCATCCTGCGAGCACATTTGCAGGATCCGTTTTTTTCCCAAAACGACGAATTGCCACGGATTGCTAAAAATGCAAGTGTGAAAGTAGCCTTAAGTTGTTCGAAGGGTCTCTATGAGTTGGCATGGCATAGTATTTCATACAGGACCGGTAAATCAACAATACACCCTACTCGTGCACGGTAGGCAGGCACATTATCAGTGCCTCGTTATGCCTCAGCACTGAAATGAGCCTGGTCATTAAAGAAAAAAAAGTTTAAAGTGGATCTGTCTCCTAGTTTTTCATGATGAACTGGACACAAGATGTAATCATGGATGCAGAGCAGAATACAAAGCCTTTTTTTATTTTGCTTGTTTTGCCTCTCTGTGTCAGAGATATAAGCAATCAAAGTATTTAACACGTGATAAGTTAATTTTCATTAAGACAAAATGGGTGTTTTCAGGGGGGGGCGTGTACTTCTTCCCTTGTGTGATTCTGACCAATCATAAGCAGGCAACAACATAGAGGGGGAAGAAGAACACGCCCCCACCACAACAGAGAGCAGCACAACATCACAAAAAAAAACGCCATATATATATATAGTGCATCCATGTGATCATAATAAGCTAAGAATTTATTAATCAGTGAAATGTGAAGTGTTTTTTTCTATATTAACATCACAAGAGAATAAATATAAAATTCACTGTAATGTATGCGATACGCCAAAAAGAAAAAAGTTACTACATAAAACCATGTTGTCTGCATAAAACAAAGCCTCATACTGCTAAGTAAAAAAATAAATAATTGTGGTGCTGAAATGGACTCGTTGTTTTCAGGAGAAGTAAAATTACGGTAACTTCTGAATCCTGTACTCCAGTCATTGGCGCGGACCTTAGTTTTCATGGTTGGATACATCATGGTTCTAAGCTGAAATCCTCACGATCGGCTTCTTTCTCTTTGTAGGTCGGCACGCTGCGGTATTGTGGACCCACTCAGTTCGCTACGGGCCAGTGGGCTGGGATAGAGATGGCTGACGCGGATGGGAAGAACGACGGCAGTGTGAGCGGGGTCCAGTATTTTAAGTGTTTGCCCAAACACGGTACAAATGTGTTTTTATATAATGTTATACCGATTTTTAACTTATCACATTCCCTGATAAGAAAGAATATTAACATATAATCTCCAATCAGGAATATTTGCGCCTCTATCCAAGATAAGACGAGCAATTGAGCCAATGAAGACCTTTATCAAAAGCTCCTCTAACAAGACGACGGGTCCTATCAAATCTACGAAGATCGACCTGAGCCACGTTACATCAAAAATCAACACGGGTAACCGCTGATAATATTAGGGTCTGCATGGAATATAGTAACCGCATTTTACTGTGTAAATATAGACATAATCTACATAAATCATCACATTACTTATCCTCTTATCCTGTACTGATCCTGAGTTACCTCCTGCATTATACTCCAGAGCTGCACTCACTATTCTGCTGGTGCAGTCACTGTGTACATACATTACATTACTGATCCTGAGTTACCTCCTGCATTATACTCCAGAGCTGCACTCACTATTCTGCTGGTGCAGTCACTGTGTACATACATTACTGATCCTGAGTTACATCCTGTATTATACCCCAGAGCTGCACTCACTATTCTGCTGGTGCAGTCACTGTGTACATACATTACTGATCCTGAGTTACATCCTGTATTATACCCCAGAGCTGCACTCACTATTCTGCTGGTGCAGTCACTGTGTACATACATTACATTACTGATCCTGAGTTACATCCTGTATTATACCCCAGAGCTGCACTCACTATTCTGCTGGTGCAGTCACTGTGTACATACATTACTGATCCTGAGTTACCTCTGTATTATACCCCAGAGCTGCACTCACTATTCTGCTGGTGCAGTCACTGTGTACATACATTACATTACTGATCCTGAGTTACACCCTGTATTATACTCCAGAGCTGCACTCACTATTCTGCTGGTGCAGTCACTGTGTACATACATTACATTACTGATCCGGAGTTACATCCTGTATTATACCCCAGAGCTGCACTCACTATTCTGCTGGTGCAGTCACTGTGTACATACATTACATTACTGATCCTGAGTTACATCTTGTATTATACCCCAGAGCTGCACTCACTATTCTGCTGGTGCAGTCACTGTGTACATACATTACTGATCCTGAGTTACATCCTGTATTATACTCCAGAGCTGCACTCACTATTCTGCTGGTGCAGTCACTGTGTACATACATTACATTACTGATCCTGAGTTACATCCTGTATTATACCCCAGAGCTGCACTCGCCATTCTGCTGGTGCAGTCACTGTGTACATACATTACATTACTGATCCTGAGTTACATCCTGTATTATACCCCAGAGCTGCACTCGCCATTCTGCTGGTGCAGTCACTGTGTACATACATTACATTACTGATCCTGAGTTACATCCTGTATTATACCCCAGAGCTGCACTCGCCATTCTGCTGGTGCAGTCACTGTGTACATACATTACTGATCCTGAGTTACCTCCTGTATTGGGGATCGGTCTTACTGCTGTATAGCCCGGCTTAGTGTTATTCTTTGGGGCAGATCACATCAGTGATTATTTTCTCTTGACAGTTCCGCAGCATGCTGCGATTGTCAGTGAGATGTGGATCACACGAAACCTTACAAGGCTATGGATGCATTCAAAACACGGACTGCACTCAGATGTCACCCCAGTGCAGTCCGATATACGCCGACTCAGGCAGTGGAGGAGATTCAGAAATTACTTTCTCCTTCTCCTCCGCACCTGTGCTGCGAATCTTGCATGTGAGAGGTTCGGAGCACAGAGCACTGACACTTGGATCACGCTCACAGCAGAACCGGCCTGAGTGTGATTAGCATATCGCATCCAAAGTTATATGCTCGTGTGACTCCAGCCTCATACTCCAGAGCTGCACTCACTATTCTGCTGCTTCATTGCTGAAATTGCACTTTCAGTTTCTGGGGATTTTACACCAGGTGCTTTACAGTCTGTTATTAGCTCTTGGCTAATCTTGGCGTAAGATTGTATGTAATGACATGCTTACTGACTGTTTCCAATAGCCAGTGTAATTTTGCGTCTTCAGTAAATCTGTCAGGTAGAATTTAACGCTGTTATTGACCATTTCTAATCCCAGTATAACCTGATTTTATCGTCTTCTTCTCTCACAGGTCGGCCTCCTTTTAAGAAAAACACCACGTTTATTCAAAGCAACGACGAGACCTTGAATTCTGCGTCCTCTAAGAAAGGTGATGACACTTTGGCGTCACGCAGAGCATGAGAGATTACCTTATAATGGGGAGGTTGGGGTGTAGTTCTGTCTGACACATCGGTCATGTCCGTGCAGCAGAGGGAAGCTTGTGTCAGCCGGGCACTACCTCTGCTCTCCCGTCCTGGGGCAGGATGCTTTCCATCAACTCAGAATTACCTGCCCTGCTCCATTGATGGAGGTGATTTAAGAAGGGGGCTGGCTCTGTCCCTCACAACATCTTACTGTGTCTTATGGTTAGAAGGAATGTAAGAAGGGGGCTGGTTTTGTCCCCCATAATATCATACTGTGTCTCTTGGTTAGAGATAATGTACTGTGTCTCATTGTTAGAGGGGGATGTAAGTAGGGGGCTGGCTCTGTCCCCCATAGCATCTTACTATGTTTCATGGTTAGAGGGGATGTAAGAAGGGGGCTGTTTCTGTCTCCCATAGCATCTTACTATGTTTCATGGTTAGAGGGGATGTAAGAAGGGGGCTGACTCTGTCTCCCATAGCATCTTATTGTGTCTCATGGTTAGAGGGGATGTAAGAAGGGGACTGGCTCTGTCTCCCATAGCATCTTATTGTGTCTCATGGTTAGAGGGGATGAAAGAAGGGGGCTGACTCTCTCCCCCATAGCATCGTACTTTGTCTCTGTTCTCACCTGTCGCTGTCATAATTTGTTTAATTCCAAATTTCAGCATCCTGCAACGGATCCAGCAGCTTTTCTTCATCTTCATTTTCATCAACCTCCTCCTCCTTTGTTGTGTCCAAGCCGCCCCTCCCCAGTCATCCCCGGCTACCACAGACTGCTGTGGTCCGGCCCCGGTCCTCTGCATATAGGACTGGTAATGCTACGAGTCCGGTCTCTCCCTGTGATCACACCCTCCTGCACAAAGACCCTACTTGCACCTTAGACGGCACCTGGTTCACATATTATATTGTCTTGTGGAATTGCATTTTAAGATACAGTCATATGAAAAAGTTTGGGCACCCCTATTAATCTTAAGCTTAATGTTTTATAAAAATTGTTTTTTTTTGCAACAGCTATTTCAGTTTCATATATCTAATAACTGTTGGACACAGTAATGTTTCTGCCTTGAAATGAGGTTTATTGTACTAACAGAAAATGTGCAATCTGCATTCAAACAAAATTTGACAGGTGCATAAGTATGGGCACCCTTATCATTTTCTTGTTTTAAATACTCCTACCTACTTTTTATTGACATACTAAAGCACTTTTTTTGGTTTTGTAACCTCATTGAGCTTTGAACTTCATAGCTAGGTGTATGCAATCATGAGAAAAGCTACTTAAAGTGGCCACTTGCAACTTGTTCTCCTGTTTGAATCTCCTCTGAGGAGTGGCATCATGGGTTCCTCAAAACAACTGTCAAATGATCTGAAAACAAAGATTATTCAACATAGTTGTTCAGGGGAAGGATACAAAAATCTTTCTCAGAGATTTAACCTGTCAATTTCCACTGTGAGGAACATAGTAAGGAAATGGAAGAACACAGGTACAGTTCTTGTTAAGGCCAGAAGTGGCAGGCCAAGAAAAACATCAGAAAGGCAGAGAAGAAGAATGGTGAGATCAGTCAAGGACAATCCTCAGGCCACCTCCAGAGAGCTGCAGCATCAACTTGCTGCAGATGGTGTCACTGTGCATCGGTCAACTATACAACGCACTTTGCACAAGGAGAAGCTGTATGGGAGAGTGATGCAAAAGAAGCTGTTTCTGCAAGCACGCCACAAACAGAGTCGGCTGAGGTATGCAAAAGCACATTTGGAGAGCCAATTTATTTTTGGAAGAAGGTCCTGTGGACTGATGAAACTAATATTGAGTTGTTTGGTCATACAAAAAGGCGTTATGCATGGCGGCAAAAAAACACAGTGCGTTGTATAGTTGACCGATGCACAGTGACACCATCTGCAGCAAGTTGATGCTGCAGCTCTCTGGAGATGGTCTGAGGATTGTCCTTGACTGATCTCACCATTCTTCTTCTCTGCCTTTCTGATGTTTTTCTTGGCCTGCCACTTCTGGCCTTAACAAGAACTGTACCTGTGTTCTTCCATTTCCTTACTATGTTCCTCACAGTGGAAATTGACAGGTTAAATCTCTGAGACAGCTTTTTGTATCCTTCCCCTGAACAACTATGTTGAATAATCTTTGTTTTCATATCATTTGACAGTTGTTTTGAGGAGCCCATGATGCCACTCTTCAGAGGAGATTCAAACAGGAGAACAACTTGCAAGTGGCCACTTTAAGTAGCTTTTCTCATGATTGCATACACCTAGCTATGAAGTTCAAAGCTCAATGAGGTTACAAAACCAAAAAAGGTAGGTAGGTAGTATTTAAAACAAGAAAATGATAAGGGTGCCCATACTTATGCACCTGTCAAATTTTGTTTGAATGCAGATTGCACATTTTCTGTTAGTACAATAAACCTCATTTCAAGGCAGAAACATTACTGTGTCCAACAGTTATTAGATATATGAAACTGAAATAGCTGTTGCAAAAAAACCAATTTTTATAAAACATTAAGCTTAAGATTAATAGGGGTGCCCAAACTTTTTCATATGACTGTATTTATTACCAAATCCATTTTTATGACCTTGCACGGTAATAAGAGAATATGGCAATCATCACAGTGCAGTGTTCCAGGGTCCATTCTTGCACTCCTCTCTTCTCTTTTTTTCCTCTCTTCTTTTCCTCTCTCCTTTTCCCTTCTCCTGCCCCCTGTTTTTTACATTGACTCTCTTTGCAGGTCATCAGAACCCGGTATCGCCCTCTGTGGAAAGCCCAATCTCAGAACAGATGGAGTTCCATCCTGGTGACCGGGTTCTTGTGGTCGGGCAGAGACTTGGCATGGTCAGATTTTACGGCAGAACAAACTTTGCACCAGGTAAGGGGCACAGACACAATCCTCCTGGATTTTAACAAATTCCTTCCCGAATTCAAACATGTGGGCAGACGGTCGTCATAGTCTAAAATGTCATTGCACAGTAAGCAGCTGCAAAAGATTGTCAGACACAGCAGGCAGATATGGTTTATTATGATCACTGCCTTCCTGATCAGTGTATACACAGCACTGTGGTGTGTACAGGTAAGGAGGTGCTGACAGCGCTTCTTCCTCCCGGTCCAGTGATCATCAGGTGCTGGGAGACCAGGAGCTGCTGAGTCCTAAGGCTATGTGCACACGCTGTGGATTTTGCTGCGGATCCGCAGCGTTTCCGCAGCTGCGGATCCGCAGCAGTTTCCCATGCGTTTACAGTAAAATGTAAACCTATTGGAAACGAAATCCGCAGTGCACATGCTGCAGAAAAAAACCGCGCGGAAACGCAGCGGTTTACATTCCGCAGCATGTCAATTCTTTGTGCTGATTCCGCTGCGGGTTTACACCTGCTCCAATAGAAAACTGCAGGTGTAAACCCTCAGCGGAATCCGCAATAGAAACCGCGATAAATCCGCGGGAAAAAACGCAGCGGTTTTGCCCTGCGGTTTTCCCAAATCCGCTGTGGAAAAATCCGCAGTCCTCCACAATAGGTGTGCACATACCCTGACAGCCCAAGGCTAGCTCCCCAGTGCGGCCAGGAGGCTGAATTTCATATGCCACCTCATTACAGGGGATATATGCTTTTAAATGCTGTCCAAAGGGTGTTTCCATTCCCCCTGCAAAAGAAAAAAAAAATTCTCATGACCGATATATATCATAAAATACGATTATTTTATATATGTCAGTGGTATTTTGAGCTTGTTAAAAAATAAGGCACCTGTCGCCACCAACTCTGCTATGAAGCCCACCTTTTGGGAAGACGCACTGCTGCATCAACCAAAAAATGAAACTGTTGCTGATCATTTTTTTTTTTTTTTTTTATCCACCACTTAAAAATTATACAAGTCTAGTGTTGCGGTCATCCTACTGACCTGTATAATCATATAACAGATATTTTTTTATTACAGCACAATGTACCCAAAAAAATTTCGAGATTGCGTTGTTGTTGTTTTTTCCGCAATTTCACCACGCTTGGCAATTTATTTTTTTTTACCATTCTCCAATACATTGAATGGTAAAATGAATGGTGCCATTCAAAAACTAAAACTTGTGTTGCAAAAAACAAACAAACCCTGATACGGCGATGTCAACGGACAAAAAAAAAAGTGATGGTAATTAGTCTTTATCATTACTGGTCCCTGTTCTGTGCAGCAGCGTTGTTTTTAGGCCACGAGGGTTATTGAAAACACATGGGTACAATGCAATCCGGCAGGATAGTCAGGATTTTAGTCTATCTTAAATAGTGGGAGTATATGGGATCAAAACCATTATATATCCTGAAGACGGCAACCTCCTTAGAACATTTGGACTTTTGTTTCCCAACTCAGGACCCCTGTTCCGTGCGGTGCCACATTTCCTACGGCTGCCCATAGCACGCTGAGGTGGGCTTTTCACTAAGAGGTTAATAACATGCGAGCAAACACTCAATAAATGCTTTACCATCACATAGAAAACTGCCGGTGTCAGTCTTTTCAAGAAGCTGGAGTAAGTGAATTAGATATTGATTTTTCTCACCCACCTGGGTGACACGCTGCATCGCTGCCGACGAGTGTGATCATGCACTTGACCATTATCTATCAGGGTCCTGCGTACCCCAGGGTATTGCTGTTTTATGTGTGGTCAGGCTAAATGCCTACGTTTCCCATCATCCGTGTCACTGGCTGAATGGACGGTGTGCTCATCCATCGCCGTGATGTGCAAAGGATAATAAATACGGCGCTCCTAGCGAGACGGATGTTTAGTGCCGTTACTCCATTCATCCTCGCCGTACAGAACGTGGCGGGCAAAATAGTCCTTACTGTCAAGTCTTCTTGATGTCCTAAACACGAGAAATCGTGTCTGTGGCAAATATTACCTGACAGACCCCAGAGTTATACAGACCCCTTCATGTACTGATTAAAAAAAAGGGAAAAAATTCCAAGTGCGATGAAAAGGTGAAAACACAATTCAACCTCTAGTTTTGTTTTAATGGCTTCCACTGTATCGCAGCATGAATCTTCAGGTCAGTCCGATGACACCCAAATGTAAGACAGGGGTATTAATGCCGTGGTCCGGTACCGAAATTGTTCTTTTATAAATATCTATTTTTAACCCTAAGCACTTTTGTTTGAGGGGAGTCACAGGAGGGAGATCACAGGAGGCTGGGGCTGCAGTCGCTTCCCTGCAGCTTCTTTGAACAGGATGTCATCAAGGATCGGTGCTGCATTCACTTACTGCATTTTTTCATCGACACTCTCTGAAGATGTTCTGAATGCATGGAACTGATAGAAGCTGTAGGAGAAGTGACCGAAGCACTGGCACTCTGTTTCTCCGCTGCCCTGGGGACGTCCCCAAGGGGTGGCGGCGATAGAAGCACGGTGAGTGACAGCAACCTCACACACAGCTTCCATCACGATACTCAAATCATCATTGGGGCAGTGCTGATGTCACTCGCCCTGCTTCTATCACCGACCCCTGATGACTTCTTGTTTCACATTTAAAGCCATATTCAAACGTGGAGTTTATAACGCAGCTATATGCTGTGGGGGTTTTTTTGGTGTGTATTACATATATGGTAATAAAGTTAATTTTATTCACCAAAATAGTTTCTCATTAGCATGAAATAGGTAAAAAAAATGCTGCTGAAAGAACTGACATATTAGAAGGTGTAATAAGTTTAGGGGCAATTTGGCACCTGCCCACTATGGCGAGGGCTCAGTCCCTGTCCAGGCTCCATACACCTGCACCCTCTGTATGCTGACGCTCTGAAGACCCCATCTGAATGGAGTTGAGGTGGAGACTGCATGTGGTCTTCGTTCATAATCTATGGGACCACCGGAGGTAGCCATTGTCTCCAGCAGTGCCCCATCCATTTGTTTCTTTGCAGGGAACTGGTGCGGCATCGAGCTGGATAAACCTCATGGCAAAAATGACGGCTCGATATCTGGAGTTCAGTATTTCACCTGCCCCCCAAAACATGGCGTGTTTGCACCTCCATCAAGAGTTCAGAGGTGAGCAGGGGGTCTCAGAAGCAGCAGGCACGGGACATTTATTAAAAGCGAGCAGAGCTGGCAGACATAACTCAGTGTTATACCCTTAACAACAATTTTTATTATTTATTTTTCTGCAGTCCATCTAAACTTTTTTTTTTTTTTCTCCACGCAGGGTCTCTGGGTCTTTTGATTCGTTGTCAGAGATTCCAGCAAGTAAACTGAACCATTCGTTCCCAGGTACGAGAAATCTGCCCGCACGCTAATCCTTGAAAAATGTTTTTTTCTTTAGATTTTACGTAAATAAAGAATATTCTGTAACTTTTGATCTATACTTTGTGTCTCAATTCCCTAATATCATGCTTGCGGTAAGTGAATGGAATTTTATTTTATTTTTTTAAGCATTCTTGATTACGTCCATGCAACCCCCGATGCAGGACTTGTTGCAGTTCACTACTGCACCGTATGAATGACCCCTGTGCCTGGTCTTGTGACATCGGACCACCTATATAATGAGTCCTGAAGATGTTAAGTGCATGATAGTGTTGACTTTTAATTTTTTATGTAAACTAGAGTATTTCCATACATTGATGGCAAGCAGAGATCTAATCTGTGTACATTCTCATGTAAAGTATTACTTCATATAAGAATAGAAGTATTTCTTCATCCAGGCGTGTAATGAGAGTGTGATAACTCCCTGGTGCCCCGATACATGATCCAAGTACTCCGCGTCCATTCTACATATCGGACCCAAAAATAAACTTATTTAAATGTATGAATTCCAATTCTAGACCAGTTCCCAAAATTAATGCCAGATCGCATCCAGAAGGAATCCTGCACTTGGATCAAGCGTCCTCCAAAAAAACCCCCTAAAACTCATATTAAAGATTTTTATTTTTTGTAAATCTCTCGGAAAAAACACCGCTCCATCAATAAAATGCGGAAATGTGTTTCAGAGCTACCGTACATTATTAATCATTGCATATAGAATATGGCACATTGAGGATCGAACCAATCACGACCAGGAACTAATTATACCAGAGATTAATTATAAAGTCGATCTGAGTAGAGCGTTTTTCTTTTATATATCTAGGGTTTAAAAGAAGTCTCAGCTCTACGTCCACAGCGGCTTCACAGAAAGGCGTCATCAGGAGGCACTCGTACGGCCGGTGAGACATAAATGTGTGCTGAAGGCTGTAAAAAATACCACGTGTGAATATACCATTAGACGGTCTAGTTGTTTAATGGGGACTAAAAGCTTGGATTTTCCATTTATTTTTAAAAATGTCAATTTTTGCAGGTTGAGGGGATGGGAGTATGTATATATGTGTGTGTGAATATGTATGTGTGTGTGTGTGTGTGTGTGTGTGTGTGTGTATATAATATATATATATATATATATATATATATATATATATATATATATATATATATATATATATATATTATTGTATTATTTTGCTCCACATTTCATTATGGATTTTGTGCCACTTTTGCTTATTTTTTTTCTCTTTCTTTACTTCCCCAGCTGTCATCATAAGTTCAGGTTTCCTTGACAGTCTATCTCTATCTTTATCTTTATCCCTCCCCCCCCCCCCCTTTTTTTTTTTTTTGGTGTTGAAGACTAACATGCATCATTTTACTTGGGAAAAATGCACCAAAAATAAACATGTTTTAATTTTGCACCAGTTTACCAATTTAGTAAAAGTCGTGTGGCATTTTGAAGAGTTTGGTGTAAAGTCCATCGTCCAAAAAAAGGAAAATGACTTAAAAAAACACGCCAAATGCATTTTTTTTTTATTATTATTATTTTTATTTATTTATTTTTAATTCTACCCCCTTTTTCCTGAGATATCTTGGGACCCCTCAGTTACAGAAGTTATTTCAGAGATTTGTAGACTGCTGGTCGTCACACACAGCCGGTCTGATAGCTCCGCATCATTTACTGCTCAATCAGCCCCCCCCCCCCCCGGTATATCCTCATGAGAATTTATAGAAACTGCCCCCAAAGTGTCACTTATATCATGTTTTCATTTGTTTCTCGTACAGCTGGATATAATATAGGTCGGCACATCGGTAACATTCTATAGGGGAGATTGTTGTGTTGAACTTGCTGTTTATGAATCTGTTTACTTTTATATCTTACTGCTGCGGTAGAGGCGACTGATTTATTATACCGCTTGTTACATTACATTTTTTGGGGGGATTGAACTCCAAGAATCCAGCAGCAGAAAGAAAAGAAACCATTTGGGCAGAGAAAGAGCAGAAGATGGGAGGCTGTGAAAGAATATTATGTGAGCAGAGTGTTTACTGCTATTGTACCAGGAGCAGAACTATGAGTACTGCTCCAGAGAAAATACAGGCGGGTACAGAAAAGCTTCAGCTCTGAGCCACAGTACAAAGTGTATCTCTGAGGGCATTTCCCTAATATTATGATTTCTTCTGCTGTAGCTGAAGGGACGTATCAGTAAAGTGCCGGGTGATTACAGGGTGAAATACAGGTTGTATGTACACAGTGACTGCACCAGCAGAATAGTGAGTACAGCTCTGGAGTATAATACAGGATGTAACTCAGGATCAGTAATGTAATGTATGTACACAGTGACTGCACCAGCAGAATAGTGACTGCAGCTCTGGGGTATAATACAGGATGTAACTCAGGATCAGTAATGTAATGTATGTACACAGTGACTGCACCAGCAGAATAGTGAGTGCAGCTCTGGGGTATAATACAGGAGGTAACTCAGGATCAGTAATGTAATGTATGTACACAGTGACTGCACCAGCAGAATAGTGAGTGCAGCTCTGGGGTATAATACAGGAGGTAACTCAGGATCAGTAATGTAATGTATGTACACAGTGACTGCACCAGCAGAATAGTGAGTGCAGCTCTGGGGTATAATACAGGATGTAACTCAGGATCAGTAATGTATGTACACAGTGACTGCACCAGCAGAATAGTGAGTGCAGCTCTGGGGTATAATACAGGATGTAACTCAGGATCAGTAATGTAATGTATGTACACAGTGACTGCACCAGCAGAATAGTGAGTGCAGCTCTGGAGTATAATACAGGATGTAACTCAGGATCAGTAATGTAATGTATGTACACAGTGACTGCACCAGCAGAATAGTGAGTGCAGCTCTGGAGTATAATACAGGATGTAACTCAGGATCAGTAATGTAATGTATGTACACAGTGACTGCACCAGCAGAATAGTGAGTGCAGCTCTGGGGTATAATACAGGATGTAACTCATGACCGTGTATGGCCAATATGGCTCCCTAACTAACATTCCAAACCCCCCAACCACCATTGCTAAAAGCAAACCCACATTTTTCCAATAAAAACGTAACTCCATTGTCTTTTGGATAATTATGGCCACAGCGGCCAGTTTATTAACAAACAAAACATTTAAATAAACATTAGCATAATTTTTATGCAAAATAAATCGAGGGGAGGTTCTTGGAGCCCACCGGGAAAAATTCTGGCTTCAAATTATTTTGGCAAAAACCAAAAAACGTAAAACACCTCAATTTACCCCCAGCCGTAACACAAGCTCAGGGGCACCATAATTCCCATTTTGGGAACAATTAAACCACCACCAGCTCCCAGGGTAAACACCCCGTCCAGAGCCTGTAACCAAAATGCCAGAACACCAAACCCGTTTAACTGTCCGGAATTTGCATGAAATTCCTTCGCCGCTGAATCCGCATAAACTCCAAGAACCCCACCCCCGCCAGAAACTCGCCGCCCTGACACCTCAGGCCCGCGAGTGCCCCAAAGACACTAACGCTTTTTCAATTCCTTCCTGAATGGACAAGGCCCATAAGTCAATCCCCACCTCGTTCAAGTGCACACCATCGTCCCTCCAATATGCACCAACACCCGACTCCAAATCAAAGTGCCGAACACATATCCCGCCATTTCTGGCTACAAACTTGGCAATTGCCCTGTTCAACTTCACCCGCGCCCTGTTGATACCCTTGACCGATCGCGCACCCCTCCAATTTTTCCGAGGAACAATGTCCGACCATACAGTTAGAACACCGGGGAAGGTCGTCCACAATCGGAGAAAATCGGAGCGAATGTCCCGTATCAACACCCTCACTGGTTTGGAAACTAAATCGTTCCCTCCTAAATGAAAAACCACGATATCCGGTGCTCTATCCAGACGGACCGCACGAGAAAAACAAGGAATCGCCCTGCTCCACACCATACCTCGAAAACCCAGCCACCGAACTATCGCATCTTTTCGGCTGAGACCCAATTGCCTACCGTCCGGCCTGGCATCTGCCCGATGCGCCCCCCAATAGACAAAAGAATGTCCAAAAATCCAAACGAGATACGGCTCCCGACCTGCAATATACAATAACAGTAACCGTTAACATAATGCCACTGACCGTAAACAAACCAACCATTTCAATGTCGGATATATGACTGATAACGGCTTGAGCTCCAACGCCCAATACGCTTAACAACATCCGACCCCAAACCCAGACTGTCGGCCTCTGACGCTGCCCCTATCCTGAAGGAATGCGAACCGAAATCAGACCGCGAAAACCCCAAAACCCCCAAACTTTTATGCAAAATTGCTACAAACTGAAAACGGGACAAGAAGACCCCGTCCTGATGGCACAACAATGGTCCCGTACGACCCGACCATAAAGACCAATAATCACGTAAACATAGTTCAGGGCACATCAATGACCCCAAAACTTTTCCCAACACAACTCTTTTCCCCACTCCCGTCTGATCCGTCTTTGAACGACGTATCCAAAAAACAATGCCCCCAGACCAGAAATCCACATCTTGCGCAAATAAACCACCCGCTTGAACCCTGCTACGAGACACCAATTCACCTATCCGTAACGCCCCAAAAAATGCAAAGGAAAAAGCCAAACGAAACAAAACCGCTTCAAAATGAGAGCAGCATATATCCCCCAAAACACCACCCAAACGTTCAAGCACCTGAAACGAAATAGGCCTGCGCCCATCGACTCGTCTAACCTCTCTCCTATAACCCCTCAGTGCCTGCCGCACCAAAAAATTTTTTGTCACATCTACTGAGCCCTCAAGCTTAAAACCAAAAGCTAACCCGGTCACCAACTTGTTTACTTTCGAAAACGACCATCCTGCATCAGCCGCCTTACCCACCAATGACAAAACCGCTAATGACTTGTCTTCGTCGGACACCAATTCCCCCCACTGCGCCAAAGAATTCTGCCAAACATTCCAGGAAGCTTCATAAGACGCCCAGGTGTGACTCGTAACCGAGGCCCGAATCAAACGTCCCGCTCCTCCATAGGTATCTGCCACAAGTGCGAAGGGCATGCTGCTCCTGTTGCGTCCGCTTCTGGTGCCAACTCCCGGAAACGCTCCCACTGTAGACGAGATAACGCATCCGCTAACGAATTCTGAACGCCAGGTACATGAACCGCAGAAATCCAAGTATTGATCTTCAAACATCTTAAGACAAGTTCTCTCACTAATTTTATTACGGGCAGTGACGACGCCGACAATGAGTTGATCACGGACACGACACTCATGTTGTCACAATGAAATCTAATCCTGCGATTTGCAAACGCGTCTCCCCAAATGAATACCGCTACCACAATGGGAAACAACTCCAACAAGGCCAGATTCTTTGTGAAACCACTCGTGTGCCAGCATACCGGCCAGGCTCCAACGCTCCAATGGCCTGCGCAGTAGGCCCCATACCCCACACTTCCAGCTGCGTCCGTGTAGATTTCGCAATCAAAATTACTCACCAACTGCTGCTGCATCAGCGAGCGACCGTTGTATTGCTCCAAGAAATTATGCCATACCACCAAGTCGTTTTTTGTGCTCCTGACCAAGCCGAATGAAATGATGCGGGGACCTCACCCCCGCCGTCGCCCTGGACAACCTTCGGCAAAATATGCGCCCCATGGGCATAATCCTACATGCAAAATTCAAACGACCGAGCAAAGACTGTAATTCCTTCAATGTCACTTTCTTCAGCTTAGCTACGCGACTCACTTCCTGCTTCAGCGCCAACAATTTATCATCCGGAAGCCTACATTCCATATTTTCAAAGTCTATCAGAATTCCAAGGAAACTCAACACCGTACAAGGGCCCTCAGTTTTTTCCCTAGCAAGGGGAACTCCGAAATGATCAGCTACCCACTCCATAACCGCCAAAATATTCCTGCACACATTCGAGTCAGGAGGACCTATGCACAAAAAGTCATCCAAATAATGAATGACGGATGGCACACCAGCCACGTCTCTAACCACCCATTCCAGAAACGTACTAAAGGATTCAAACAAGGAACACGAAATAGAACAACCCATCGGTAGACATCTGTCTACATAGTAACCATCATTCCAACACATCCCCAACAACGGGATGCTATCCGGATGAATCGGAAGCAAACGAAAAGCCGACTCCACATCCGTTTTTGCCAACAAGGCTCCTGGCCCATAACAGCGGACCCAATGCACCGCCATGTCAAACGACGTATAAACAACTGAACTCAACTCCTGCGAAATGCCATCATTCACAGACAACCCCCTTGGGTACGACAAATGATGAATTAAACGGAATTTATTCGGCTCTTTTTTGGGGACCACCCCCAACGGCGAGATGATCAGCCCCTCTACCGGCAAACAAGTAAACGGACCAGCCATTCTCCCCAACTCAACCTCCTTCCTCAACTTATCATTCACCACACTTGCCTGGGCCACAGCTGACCTCAAATTCTTTTTTGAAAATGGAACAACGTGTTCTGGAGGAGGGATACGAAAACCCTCCGCAAAACCCTGTGCAATAAGACCGGCCTTCTCTCGATCCGGATACCTACTTAGAAAGGGGGCCATTCTTTCCAGCCTCACTGGCGTCTCCCCCTTGACCGGCACCCACTGACGGCTTGCCTCTCGCTTTTTTGAAACATTTGGAAGCCCCATGCGAAGCTCCGCTACAATGGGAACACACATGTTTAAATCTGCAGGTGTTCCCAAACTTACACTGGCCCTCATTGAATTGCCAGCACGTTCCTGATTTTTCTTTAGATCCCTGGCCGCTACCGCTATGTCCCGCCTGTTGTCCGGAGCCACTTCCGCTCCCATGAAAGGACTGCCCGTATCTGCAAGGAGCCATCACTTTTAACCAGAGCCCGATGTCCTTTTGATCCCAGCGTATATCAGGCCTTACCGCTTTCCTCTGCCGGAACTGCTCATCATAGCGTAACCAAGCCTGTCCGCCATAAGTACGATGCGCTTCACCGATCGCATCAAGATAAACAAATAAACCGGAACAATTCTCCGGTGCCTTTTCACCAATTACGCTGGCTAGTATAGCGAATGCTTGCAACCAATTAATGAACGTCTGCGGTATAAGCCGCCACCTCCTCTTCTCTTCTTCCTCTTTCTTACTATCGTCCTTTTTTCCCTTATCAAGATTAAACTTTTCTAGTGGCAACAAAGAAAAAATCTCCACGTAATCATCGCGCCAAATTTTTTCTTTTACTTCCTTTTTCAAATGAGCCCCCAACGGCCCCTCAAAACACACATATACCTCGCCCTTTGCTCTATCATCCAACTTTACCGTGTCCCCTTTATTCTTCTCCGTTTGCACGGATACCGACACTCCCGACACTGATGGCGACTGCTCGCCCATTACCAGATTCCCCAAATCCATTGTAGATGAACCCGAGGCCCCGGCCCCAGGTAGCCAAGCCATGGCCGGTGATACCACCGTTTCCCTCACTGCCCCACTCTGTAATCTACTCAGCAATTGCGACACGCTCATCAATACATCCCGCAACGCAGGCTCCGACACCCCGCTGCTCCCTCCAATATCTAGCGCCTGCCCACCCGACGCCTGATCACCTCTAACCCCCTCACCATAAGCCCCCCTGGGCGACAAGTCAGAAATAGCACGGTACTCACCAAGCTGCGCAGGTGCTGTGTCCCTGCCAGCCGTGCGTCCCGCATCCCGCCGATCATCCCCAGCATCAGGTTCTCCGTCCGACCACGATTCTTCGGCACCGACGTGCTGCTCCCGGCCCGCGCCCCTGGCCTCCACATCACCAGGGGGGACCTGAGCGTCTGCTGCTCCACGTTCGGCCGACCTCCTTCCGGACCTGGACCGTACTTGATCCGCTGACCTCTGTTCCCTCTCAGGTTCCCGACCACTCCGCCTGCCAGACAGTGGGGGCCCACTGCCCGCCGCTCCTCCAGACCTGCGCTCGTCTCCCGCCGTCCTCGGCTCAGATGCCGCCTGCACCGCAGCAACCGCCGTCATCCGACCTCCTACACGCCCTCTGCCCGGCCTTTCTCCTGCCGTCCATCTTCCGCCGCTCGCCGCACCTTCATTCGTACCGCCGGTACCCGCCGCCCTGGACGTCCCGCGGCTGCGCTCCTGACTTGCCGCCGCCGCACTCCTGGTCATCGGAGCTGTGGGCCGAGCTGCTGCCGTCCTCACTCCCAGCGTCGCTCCTCCACGCTGCGCGCCTCTTCTGCTCCCCACACCGACCGGCCGGCAAGGAGGATTCCTGCCGGAGGGGGCACAGCGGGGGGACGCCGCACCGCTGCACCCGGCCTCCGCAGGGTCCCTGGAGGGGCTCCTAGGCCTGCGCCGGCCGCGCGTGCTCACCTCAGGTGAGAGTCGCTGCGGAGGCCTCGTGCGCCGGCCTCTTCTGCTGCTGGGCTCCGGTGCTCCCGCTGTTCCCAGCAGCGCCGCCAGCTGCTCTTCCAGCCATCCTCCTCTTCTGGACCTGGCTGCCTCTCTCAAGCGCCCCACTAAGGTATCCACCGACTCCATGGCTGATCCCTCACAAGGCCTGTTCAGGTAAGGAGAAAGGCTGTGCGGATGACTAAAATCCTGAACTGCCAGCTAAAGTGTGCCCAGTTTCCCGCACTTTTTCCTATATAGCCCCCACCTTCCTTCCCATAACCCCTCCCACTCTACTATTAACCAATCCATGTGGCTATTTTTATTTAAAATTGGAGCCCATGACCAAGCACAGTCATGGGGGGCCTCCATTTACTTCGCCTATTCCTGCCCCCTCCTGGATCAGTAATGTAATGTATGTACACAGTGACTGCACCAGCAGAATAGTGAGTGCAGCTCTGGAGTATAATACAGGATGTAACTCAGGATCAGTAATGTAATGTATGTACACAGTGACTGCACCAGCAGAATAGTGAGTGCAGCTCTGGGGTATAATGCAGGATGGTTCCTTGCGATTCAGCACTACTATCGGGCTTCAGTCTGTATTTATAGGTCCCTTTCTGCCTGACACTTGTGGATGCCGCAGTTTGTCCCCCATGTGTCGGCCATGTGTTCACTATCTATTCCCCCGTATGTTACAGGCGCAGATGCCTCTCGGCTGAGGAGATTAGCGGCAGCACATCAGACCTGGACTTTATTCCGGCTCCAGTCACTAATCATTTGGGGGAAGGGGGTCCGCAGTAAAGAAGTAGCACAATGTCTGTGGTATGGAGTCCCCAGGTCTCACCTGCCGCCACCTACATGACATTTGTGATGTTGCCTCACTCCCCAGTACGAGCGAGTGGCGGTATTTTACAGCATACTACCGCTTTAAATGTTGGAAAGCAGTAGAGCCGACACACAGAACGAGTCGATATTTTTCAAAGTGGAACCATTTTGTAAAATTTTAATTTTCTTTCCTTTCTGATACATAATGGAGCCGATTTACGTCGACCTTTTCTTCCAAATAGCGGTCCCATGCATTTCCCCAGTAATAGGTTCGCCTGGTTAAATGGAGAGCCGAGCCTGTGACGAGCGGCAGCTTAAAAGCAGCTCCGTCATCCCGGGCGGCACAGAGCCGTAAACGCTCACAGCGGGATCCACATCTAATGATTCCTGGCTCCACGGCTTTTAGCAGAACTCTAGTGAATGAGAACGTGACCGTCCCCGAAAACAAATACGACCAGAACCCCGATATCAGCCGGAAATGTCAAACTTATCAAATGTCTCCACGGCGGCTGGAAAGGAGTTTTAGCTTCTGTTTCTTTTATAAAACTCTGTACAAGCAAACAAGTAAGAAATGTAAGGTCACCGCGATCCCCCGACTGTAACGAAGGACGACCGCTGCCGAGCTGTAATTATGTGCTCCATAGAAATCCCAGAGAGAGGTTATATCCACCGGGGCCGCACAGGGTTATTATACCATTATAATCTCCTCGTTCTGCAGAGAAAAGGCTGCGATTATGTATTATAGTAGTTATATTCTTGTGCATAGGAGCAGTATTATAGTAGTTATATTCTTGTACATAGGGGCAGTATTATAGTAGTTATATTCTTGTACATAGGGGCAGTATTATAGTAGTTATATTCTTGTACATGGAGCAGTATTATAGTAGTTATATTCTAGTACATAGAGGTAGTATTATAGTAGTTATATTCTTGTGCATAGGAGCAGTATTATAGTAGTTATATTCTTGTACATAGGGGCAGTATTATAGTAGTTATATTCTTGTGCATAGGAGCAGTATTATAGTAGTTATATTCTTGTACATAGGGGCAGTATTATAGTAGTTATATTCTTGTACATAGGAGCAGTATTATAGAAGTTATATTCTTGTACATAGGGGCAGTATTATAGTAGTTATATTCTTGTACATAGGAGCAGTATTATAGTAGTTATATTCTTATACATAGGGGCAGTACTATAGTAGTTATATTCTTGTACATAGAGGGCAGTATTATAGTAGTTATATTCCTGTACATAGGGGCAGTATTATAGTACTTATATTCTTGTACATAGGGCAGTATTATAGTAGTTATATTCTTGTACATAGGGGCAGTATTATAGTAGTTATATTCTTGTACATGGAGCAGTATTATAGTAGTTAAATTCTTGTACATGGAGCAGTATTATAGTAGTTATATTCTTGTACATAGGAGCAGTATTATAGTAGTTATATTCTTGTACATGGAGCAGTATTATAGTAGTTATATTCTAGTACATAGAGGTAGTATTATAGTAGTTATATTCTTGTGCATAGGAGCAGTATTATAGTAGTTATATTCTTGTACATAGGGGCAGTATTATAGTAGTTATATTCTTGTGCATAGGAGCAGTATTATAGTAGTTATATTCTTGTACATAGGGGCAGTATTATAGTAGTTATATTCTTGTACATAGGAGCAGTATTATAGTAGTTATATTCTTATATTCTTGTACATAGGAGCAGTATTATAGTAGTTATATTCTTGTACATAGGAGCAGTATTATAGTAGTTATATTCTTGTACATAGGGGCAGTATTATAGTAGTTATATTCTTGTGCATAGGAGCAGTATTATAGTAGTTATATTCTTGTGCATAGGAGCAGTATTATAGTAGTTATATTCTTGTGCATAGGAGCAGTATTATAGTAGTTATATTCTTGTACATAGGGGCAGTATTATAGTAGTTATATTCTTGTACATAGGGGCAGTATTATAGTAGTTATATTCCTGTACATAGGGGGCAGTATTATAGTAGTTATATTCTTGTACATAGGGGCAGTATTATAGTAGTTATATTCTTGTGCATAGGAGCAGTATTATAGTAGTTATATTCTTGTACATGGAGCAGTATTATAGTAGTTATATTCTTGTGCATAGGAGCAGTATTATAGTAGTTATATTCTTGTGCATAGGAGCAGTATTATAGTAGTTATATTCTTGTACATAGGGGCAGTATTATAGTAGTTATATTTTTGTGCATAGGAGCAGTATTATAGTAGTTATATTCTTGTACATGGAGCAGTATTATAGTAGTTATATTCTTGTACATGGAGCAGTATTATAGTAGTTATATTCTTGTACATAGGAGCAGTATTATAGTAGTTATATTCCTGTACATAGAGGTAGTATTATAGTAGTTATATTCTTGTGCATAGGAGCAGTATTATAGTAGTTATATTCTTGTACATAGGGGCAGTATTATAGTAGTTATATTCTTGAACACAGGGAGCAGTATTATAGTAGTTATATTCTTGTACATAGGAGCCGTATTATAGTAGTTATATTCTTGTACATAGGAGCCGTATTATAGTAGTTATATTCTTGTACATAGGAGCAATATTATAGTAGATATATTCTTGTACATAGGGTCAGTGTTATAGTAGTTACCGTATATTCTTGTACATAGGAGCAGTATTATAGTAGTTATAATCTTATATACAACTCTATTTGTACATAGAGGCAGAATTATAGAAGTTATATTCTTGTACATAGGAGCAGTATTATAGTAGTTATAATCTTATATACAACTCTATTTGTACATAGAGGCAGAATTATAGAAGTTATATTCTTGTATATAGGAGCAGTATTATAGTAGTTCTATTCTTGTACATAGGGGCAGTATTATAGTAGTTATATTCTTGTACATAGGGGCAGTATTATAGTAGTTATATTCTTGTACATAGGGGCAGTATTATAGTAGTTATATTCTTGTACATAGGAGCGGTATTATAGTAGTTATATTCTTGTACATAGGAGCAGTATTATAGTAGTTATATTATTGTACATAGGAGCAGTATTGTAGTAGTTATATTCTTGTACATAGGAGCAGTATTATAGTTGTTATATTCTTGTACATAGGAGCAGTATTGTAGTAGTTATATTATTGTACATAGGAGCAGTATTGTAGTAGTTATATTCTTGTACATAGGAGCAGTATTATAGTTGTTATATTCTTGTACGTAGGAGCATTATTATAGTAGTTATATTCTTGTACATAGGGGTAGTATTATAGTAGTTATATTCTTGTACATAGGGGCAGTATTATAGTAGTTATATTCTTGTACATAGGAGCAGTATTATAGTAGTTATATTCTTGTACATAGGGGCAGTATTATAGTAGTTATATTCTTGTACATAGGAGCAGTATTATAGTAGTTATATTCTTGTACATAGGGGGCAGTATTATAGTAGTTATATTCTTGTACATAGGGGGCAGTATTATAGTAGTTATATTCTTGTACATAGGGGGCAGTATTATAGTAGTTATATTCTTGTACATAGGAGCAGTATTATAGTAGTTATATTCTTGTACATAGGGGGCAGTATTATAGTAGTTATATTCTTGTACATAGGGGGCAGTATTATAGTAGTTATATTCTTGTACATAGGAGCAGTATTATAGTAGTTATATTCTTGTACATAGGGGTAGTATTATAGTAGTTATATTCTTGTACATAGGAGGTATTATAGTAGTTATATTCTTGTACATAGGAGGTATTATAGTAGTTATATTCTTGTACATAGGAGCAGTATTATAGTAGTTATATTCTTGTACATAGGGGTAGTATTATAGTAGTTATATTCTTGTACATAGGGGCAGTATTATAGTAGTTATATTCTTGTACATAGGAGCAGTACTATAGTAGTTATATTCTTGTACATAGGGGCAGTACTATAGTAGTTATATTCTTGTACATAGGAGCAGTATTATAGTAGTTATATTCTTGTACATAGGGGTAGTATTATAGTAGTTATATTCTTGTACATAGGGGCAGTATTATAGTAGTTATATTCTTGTACATAGGAGCAGTATTATAGTAGTTATATTCTTGTACATAGGGGCAGTATTATAGTAGTTATATTCTTGTACATAGGAGCAGTATTATAGTAGTTATATTCTTGTACATAGGGGCAGTATTATAGTAGTTATATTCTTGTACATAGGAGCAGTATTATAGTAGTTATATTCTTGTATATAGGGGCAGTATTATAGTAGTTATATTCTTATACATAGGGGCAGTATTATAGTAGTTATGTTCTTGTACATAGGGGCAGTATTATAGTAGTTATATTCTTGTACATAGGGGCAGTATTATAGTAGTTATATTCTTGTACATAGGAGCAGTATTATAGTAGTTATATTCTTGTACATAGGGACAGTATTATAGTAGTTATATTCTTGTACATAGGAGCAGTACTATAGTAGTTATATTCTTGTACATAGGGGCAGTACTATAGTAGTTATATTCTTGTACATAGGAGCAGTATTATAGTAGTTATATTCTTGTACATAGGGGTAGTATTATAGTAGTTATATTCTTGTACATAGGGGCAGTATTATAGTAGTTATATTCTTGTACATAGGAGCAGTATTATAGTAGTTATATTCTTGTACATAGGGGTAGTATTATAGTAGTTATATTCTTGTACATAGGGGCAGTATTATAGTAGTTATATTCTTGTACATAGGAGCAGTATTATAGTAGTTATATTCTTGTACATAGGGGCAGTACTATAGTAGTTATATTCTTGTACATAGGAGCAGTACTATAGTAGTTATATTCTTGTACATAGGAGCAGTATTATAGTAGTTATATTCTTGTACATAGGGGCAGTATTATAGTAGTTATATTCTTGTACATAGGAGCAGTATTATAGTAGTTATATTCTTGTATATAGGGGCAGTATTATAGTAGTTATATTCTTATACATAGGGGCAGTATTATAGTAGTTATGTTCTTGTACATAGGGGCAGTATTATAGTAGTTATATTCTTGTACATAGGGGGCAGTATTATAGTAGTTATATTCTTGTACATAGGAGCAGTATTATAGTAGTTATATTCTTGTACATAGGGACAGTATTATAGTAGTTATATTCTTGTACATAGGGGCAGTATTATAGTAGTTATATTCTTGTACATGGGGGCAGTATTATAGTAGTTATATTCTTGTACATGGGGGCAGTATTATAGTAGTTATATTCTTGTACGTAGGGGCAGTATTATAGTAGTTATATTCTTGTACGTAGGGGCAGTATTATAGTAGGTATATTCTTGTACATAGGGGCAGTATTATAGTAGTTATATTCTTGTACATAGGAGCAGTATTATAGTAGTTATATTCTTGTACATAGGGGACAGTATTATAGTAGTTATTTTCCTGTATATTATGGTATTCAGTTTCTTATGACTTGTTTGTATTTCATTATCATCAGGTGGTGATTTTGGTGGAGGGTTTTTTGTTCTGTTTTATGATGGAAACCACCTTATTGTAACCATATTTCCTTCCTCACTTGTGGACAGGCCTCGGAAGCCAACTCTCCGCCGCAGCTGGAGCAGCACCAGTTCCACCAGCACCAGTGATGGGGGCGTAAAGCTACACACGGGGTCCCAGGTCTTACTGACCAGCTCCAATGAAATCGCCGTCATACGCTACATTGGACCCACAGACTTTGCCCCCGGCGTGTGGTTAGGACTGGAGCTCCGCTCAGCCAAAGGAAAGAACGATGGATCTGTTGGCGAAAAGCGATATTTTCACTGCAAGCCAAACCATGGCATCCTGGTCCGACCCGGCAGAGTGACCTACAGGGGCATCAATGGGTCCAAACTGGTGGATGAGATTTGCTGACCCCCCCCACACACATTCACAAGACTGGACATCATCTGTGAGAATTGGGAATTTGGGGCTTAATCTGAATATTTTTGTAATATCATTTATCTGATTTCTGTTTTTCGCTTTTTTTTTGCCTTTTTACTTGTTTATTAATGGAAATGTATCTGTAAGTAATGTGCCCATCCTCCACAAGCTTGGGCGATCAGCACTGATATTGGTGTATATATCTCTGTCCTTTATCACAGACATCCCTTTAATATAATTAGACGCTGTGTAATACTTTGTTTCCCCTGCGGGGGCACTGCAGGGAACTTGAACACTTGCTGACACTTTTACTTACAGATCACATATGATTGCTGAGGATCCGAACAGGTGACACTGTTTGATCTGCGTATTTTCGGTGAGCCATTATAATTAGGGGTAGTCCAAAGCAGAGAACCCCTTTATTGCCCCCTGAGTTACTTTTGTAAGGTAAGAACGTTAACATTTTCTTTTCAATGAGTTTATGATTTGATAGTAACATAGTAGTGAGGAGTTGCTCACTACAATCTTCCTGGGGTAGTAGTGAGACAGAGCTCAAAATCAGGGTTTTTTTTTTTTGTTTTTTTTTTTACCCCCTGCAGCCACCACTAGAGGGCGCTCCTAATGCATTGCAGCATGCACTCGGCTCCTGAGCTCCCCCTTGTGGCTGTAGGCAGAAATTTATCATGCAGGCCTTTGGAAATCTCCCCATCGTACATAAAAAGGTCGTGAGGTGCTGGATCCAAAAATGAGATGGTAATAAACAATAGAGTGTCACTTTATGGCATGCTGCACTTCTTTACCAGAACTTGAACTTTTTCATGGAAACGGATTTTTGATATTTTCAGTAAAAGCTTTTGATCATTTCCTTTTACTGTTTCTCTAACTATAGAGGCAGAAATCTTGTGTATTTATATGGACTGTTTGTGGTGCGGAAGCCGGCGCTTGACTGAACAGAAGCACTTTTAAAGCGATTGCACTTTTTTTTTCCTTATTATCAATAATTTTTTTTATGTATATTCAGGTGATTTTCTCCTTTTTGCAGCAGCTTTTGGGGTGCACTGTGTAGAGTCCAGGTTATTGGTCTCCATCTCTGTTTAGCGTGGACTCCAATTACAAATATTTTTATTATGTTACGTTTATTTGTAATTTTTCTCTTTTGTAACATTTTTCAGTATTAAAATCTGAATATGAGGTTTGGTAAATGTTGTGATTTTCTTCAGTGAAATCCATCCATACTCCATTCACATCCAAAGCTGCAATCACAGAATGTCTCCAGAAAACGCACAGCAGAATAGTCAGCAAGAACATGTCTGCTCTCCCGGGCTGCAAACAGTAGAAAACCCAAATTCGAATGCAGCTTTGGATGTGACCAGAGCATAAGATGTGATACTTTGGAAATATTTTACAATCCGCTGACGAGATCTGTGATGGGATGAAAGGAAGACTGGCTACAGACGGTAAGTGGAGCTCTTCATTACGGAGACTTCGGGCCTCACTGCTCAACTGATTTCCTCTTCTGGTCTGATTGCGAGCTGCCATTTTTTACGGGGTCGTTGATTGCAGGAGCGGAGATCTTCTGTATTACTGAACTAGGAATATATATATATATATATATATACTCTTGACAGCAGCAGTTTATTTCAGTTTCAGCCTTGACGATTTAACCAAAATGTGATATTTTATGCTCTAGTCACATCCAAATCAGCATCACAAATTCTGATGAGAAAAAGCGTAGCCGACTGAGACATGGTTCCAAAATTTTATATAAACTTCCTCATTGTTCAGCATCTGAGAGCCTGCAGGAAAGCTTTTGGATGTGAATAGAGGATTTATTAGAGGGTTGTAACGGCTCCACCTTGGTTGCAGCTCTGGATGTGACTGGAGTATGTGATGACTGGAAATCCATAAAACCAGTCATGCAAAAGTTGTTATTCCAGGTGAACCATAAAGAGATGTTCAGCAGTGGAGTATTAGGATGATGAGGGTTGTAGTTCAGACCTAAGTGTAAAAGATGTGTAGTTCTTATTCCTTAAAGCTGGACTCCACGTTAGTGGATATCCCATGACTAGCGCCCCCTACCAGCAGTGAGTGAACCAGATGGATAAATCCTACCTGAATTTTGGAAAGAAAATGGAGCAGGATGATGACTGTGACACGGGGAAAGAAAACTGCAGCATTGGATGATATTCTGCGTGGCGTGAGCTCTTTTCTTCCTTGGTGAGATGAATACCCTGCAGGACGAGATCTTATAACAGCACGGAGCGGTGGTGCTGGTGCAGCACAGGAAAGAGTCAGGACACAGCAGAGCCAAGCTGGTGTAGCAGAGAAGAGCAGTGGAACTGGATTGGATGTAGCAGAGCTAGAACTTGGATGAATAGTACAAGTAGGCAGCGCGCCGATGCCCTGAGTCCTCCAGCCTGTAATGGGGGCATTGGATCTAGCCCATGGTGGATGGGTGATGCAGCGCTCGCCGCTGGAGCCAGGACGAGTGAGGACCGCAAAACTGTAGTGTGAACAGAGCCTGCATGGAGTGGCGCAGACCGCGTCCTGCAGGGGTCGCTATTCACAGCTCCCCCCTCCTGTTTCTGTTTCCTAAGGGTATGGATGTGTACATTATTATTTGCTTTTACTGAAATTAATCAATTCTCCAAATTAGTTTGAACCCCTTCCGTTTTTAGTCTGCAGCTGCCATGCAGAACTGTGTCTCTATGGTTACACGACTGCATATAAAGCCTGTGTAGTCTGATCCTGGATGAAGAAGGCCGGGTGCACCCTACCTGGTGATCGCCGGCAGATCTCCCCTTTTATACTGCTCTTTGCTGCATCTCTGGAGCATTTCTAGAAGATCGTGTGTACGAAGGAGGACAGACGGCAGCAGCGTGAGCCTCGGGGGAGACGGGAGGTGGATTTTAGACAACCACAGACTCCAACAGACAACGCAGCAAATCTGGAGTACTTAATAGGGCCAACAAGAGCTGCATTCACAATTCTGCTGATTTCATGTTACCAGCGCAGAGCAATAAAGCTAAGGTGCATAATAGAGGGTAGACAACCCGCAAATGCCAGACGGGAACCAGCAGAACAGTCGGTGCAGCTTTGGATGTGAGTAGAGCAGTATTGGCTGACATTTCCTGCACAGACCAGACTAATATATTCCCGGCCTCACTCTCTTCAGTCACCACACAAGAAGCCGACATCCTCTGCTGTCTTTTTGCATCGGGAAGTGGCAGAGAAGTGAGAAGGTCAAACCACGCCGTCTGGATTTTAATATCGGAGCCGCGTGTTTACCAATGCAGCACATTTATTTAGGGGAATTGTGAATTAATTTTTTTTTTTCTATTGAGTAATTTTACAGCTTAATCCAGTTTATGAAATTGTAGTCAACAGTGGAGGATATAGAGGGTGTGAAAACTTTTGCAAATGATCTATTTCCCCAATGCATCTATAATGAAGCATGTGCACTAAAAGGGACTCGATCAGCAGAAAATGACTGGTCAAACCAAGCACAGCCGCTCTGTGCACCCTTGGTGTGGCCGAACAGATCCTTGCATCTTCCCACCTACTTGTTTCCCATCGGTCTCCGCCCTTCTCCTCCTTGATTGACAGCTCAGGCTTCGCAGGCTACTGTGCAATGATCTGTTTGGCCACAACCACAGAGCGCCTGTGCTTGGTTTGAACAGTCTATTTGTGCCGACAGACTCCCTTTCATTAAGGATTATTTGTCGTTTTGGGTTTACAGTTTTTATGCAGACGCGTGTGTCTCCGTGGTTACGGACGGCGGGGTGATACAAAGCCATAAGACAATGACACACAGCACAAGGTGTGATGGGTGTAGAGCATTTATTAATCTCCATGCGCAGACATGTAACACACAAATACAATACAAATACAGGAATGGATACAAAATAGCTGTAGAGGCGACAGTCCTATATATATAATACTGTACATATATCCAGGTCGTTAAATATTATCCCTGATCTGGGCAGCCCCATAGAAACAATGTTGCATATACTGCTTTATACTAAGCAGATGTCCTCAAAGCGTCTGTACACGGTGGAGATGGCGGAGCGCGGCGCGGTCACCGGATAGTATGTATAACAAAGCTAACGGGGCGGAAGGCGGCGGGGAAATGTCTGCTACTACGTGACGGGTGCAGGAAACGGAATGTGCAAAATGCTTAAAGGGTCTGTCCACCTGTGAGGCCGGGTGCCCGCGGTCAGGAATTGGCAGAGCTTTGGGCAGGTGAATCCGCGTGTGATTACTGAACCATACGGAATCACAGCGTCCAATACATTGTACGGGTGACATTTATCTTGTGGAGACTCGTTTCTCCACAATATAGACATGCTGCAGTCTGGAGAGACGTGCCACATGTCTGTCTGCACGGGCGTCTGTGGACACACAGTGGATATAGGACTGTCCAACCCGCAGTGTTTACTGACCGTGGGAACAAACCCTGAAAATCCTAGTTTATTTATAGAACGAATCTACATCAATTGTGTCACCTTGTAACCTTATTAGTTATCCTGTATTATACTCCAGAGCTGCACTCACTATTCTGCTGGTGCAGTCACTGTGTATATACATTACATTACTGATCCTGTCAAGTGACTGCACCAGTAGAATAGTGAGTGCAGCTCTGGGGTATAATACACGATGTAACTCAGGATCAGTAATGTAATGTATGTACACAGTGACTGCACCAGCAGAATATTGAGTGCAGCTCTGGGGTATAATACAGGATGTAACTCAGGATCAGTAATGTAATGTATGTACACAGTGACTGCACCAGCAGAATAGTGAGTGCAGCTCTGGGGTATAATACAGGATGTAACTCAGGACCAGTAATGTAATGTATATACACAGTGACTGCACCAGCAGAATAGTGAGTGCAGCTCTGGGGTATAATACAGGATGTAAATCAGGATCAGTAATGTAATGTATGTACACAGTGACTGCACCAGCAGAATAGTGAGTGCAGCTCTGGGGTATAATACAGGAGGTAACTCAGGACCAGTAATGTAATGTATGTACACAGTGACTGCACCAGCAGAATAGTGAGTGCAGCTCTGGAGTATAATACAGGATGTAACTCAGGATCAGTAATGTAATGTATGTACACAGTGACTGCACCAGCAGAATAGTGAGTGCAGCTCTGGAGTATAATACAGGATGTAACTTAGGATCAGTAATGTAATATATGTACACAGTGACTGCACCAGCAGAATAGTGAGCGCAGCTCTGGAGTATAATACAGGATGTAACTTAGGATCAGTAATGTAATGTATGTACACGGTGACTGCACCAGCAGAATAGTGAGTGCAGCTCTGGAGTATAATACATTACCGATCCTGAGTTACATCCTGTATTTCCATAGTGACTGATGTTAGATACATTCTATATGTAAACTGGAAAATGGTTACAAACCTGAATATTCTTTTGTTGCATTGAACATAAATTCACCCTGTAAATAATCTGTCCGCCCTTTTCTGCTGCTGAAATTCTCTCTGGAATAACAGAATATTTCTCACTGTAGATGATATGATGATAAATTGGGGGAGTGAGAGATGGGGGTGTACATACTTTGTATTTCTCTTTTCCCTAGTACTCACAGTTCGATGTCCCTCTACCCCATCATAGTGACCCCGGCTGCCCCTATGGAGGACGCTGTTTCTCCTCTTGTCTTATCGGTCTCCTGCGGAGCACAGCGACCAATCAGGCCCTATAGAGGTATCGTTGGGGTCTCTGACTGGCATTGTCTTCTTTACGGCCACCAGGAGTGACCTCCGTTCTGGGGGCGCAAACCGTGAATTGCTTTCGAGTTCCATCATGTCTTTTACTCCTCTCACATCTAGAGCTGCATTGACATTGTCCTCAGAGCAGGGAGCAGCAGATGGAGGCGAGGTCCTGAGAGCTAACAGGAAGGCAGAGCTGTGATTGCTGCTTTGTGTGACTGGGGTCTTCATAGATGATGTGACTGCTCCACCGCGTGTTACTTTGCATCTACACCAAATTACATTCTTTACCTTTTAAGTCGCAATCCGCCAAATAGTGGCTGCAGCTCTGGATGTGACTGGAGTATAAGACATGATGTGGATGACACTGAATGCTTGATAATGCCGATAAGGGAAAAAGGTTTTAGTTTTCCATCTTTCAGGCATCGATGTCCGAGAGATTGGTGATCATGGCGCACAAAGCACAGCACCAAATTTTACCTTCTGTGCCCATAACCCCGATTTCCAGGCCGTGCCCTTTTCAGACTGGTTTCCCACCCCTTTAATGTACATTTTGACCCTTTTTATGAGAGATCATTTCAGGATCATTCAACGAAACCACCTAAAAGTGCTGCCCCCTAGGCGCAGGTCCGGGTAGTGCATAGGTTTGCCAGTTCCTGAACATTGCAGAACGGTTGGACAGTCTGATTTTGGTTGAGGCTCCGCTCGATCTACCTGGACTTACACGTCCCAGGTATTTCTGAGGGGGGAGGCCTAGGATTGGGAAAATAAATCCACTTTTTATCCCCCCCCTGAAAACGGCATGCTGTTTGTCCATGGGCTGTGTCCGGTGTTGCAGCTCAACCCCATTGACTTCAATAGAGATGATCTGCAATACTAGACATAACCCATGGATAACAGCAGTGCTGGTTTGGTGGAGGGGAAAAAAGAAAAGGCAAAACCTTTAACTAGAAAAATTCTATGTATGAAATATAGACACTAAATACTACATAGATCACAGGTGTTCATGGGCCGACGTATCCTCCCTGCCATGAAGCATGCGGCTGCCGACTAATGGTGGGAGAGAGGAGGATGGAGCTGCCTCCTTCACAGGCTGGACACAGAACCATTACTGGTGGCTGTGTCTATTACAGACTGGGATTTACCTTTTTTTTTTTTTTTTTTTTTCTTTGGTGGGAGATGGGAAGAGTCTCATCTAATCTAAGTAGAGCCGAAAGTTTTTTTAAGGCCGGATCACTCCAAGCTACATTGTATCAGTCCCTCCATTTTTAGTAACAGAAGTCAAAATTCAGCTCCAGTCCCAACATTGTACGTGTAGCCGTCCATCCCTGCTTACTAATGGTTTCTAGATCTTGTCTCTGCAGAGCTTCCTCCATGCTTCCCACAATGTTTCTGACCATTTCCTACCTCAACGCCTTTTTGTGTCTCAATATTGTCTACAGTGGTCGTCTGTTTATTATTGTCTCTGCTCGCCCCCAAATCTGCCTTATGTCTTCCAATATTTGCCACCTAGACGCCCTTTTCATGTTTGCTCTTGGTTTGCAATACTTTTTCTCCACATCTCCTTCGTTTCTCATGCCGTCCAATATTGTCTCTGCTGACCCTGCTCGATGCTTACTAATGGCTTCCAGTGTTGTCTCTGTAGACCTCCCTACATACGTTCTCACTTTCCACAATCCATGCTCATTGTTTCCATTATTGACCCTGTAGTCCCCCATCCCTGCTCCCTAACATTTTCTTATGTTGTCTCTGTAGACCTCCCATCCACCTCCATGTTTTCCCTCCTGTAGAGAGGACATGTATCTCCGCTGAGTGTTAAATGTCACATTTGAGCCTTTAGTGATCTCTCAAACTTTGTATGACATGGTTTTTTTTTCTACCTGCTAAAAAAAACAAATTGGATCAAGACTCTCGGGCTGCTTTGTATGTAACACCGAGAAGGAGGCAACTGGGAGCCAGAGTTCTCGAACAATTTCTGATGAAGGGCTCGAAAAAAGTTAAGGTATGTGCACACTGATTTTTTTTTTCATTGAAGTACGCTCAGGAACCCAACCTGAGCACTAAAGAAACGTTAGGAAGAAAGAACTTGTACATTGTAATGTGAAAATGACCTGGTGTTCACTTCTGTCTTAGAAGAATCTCAAAAGCCTGAACATATGATCTGACCCCTCTTCAGCCGGCCTCAACTTGGAAGCCGCACACTTCTATATATTAAAAAGTAATAAAAAAAACTATAACAAAAGTGTGAAAAAAAAACTACTAACAGAGATTCTTCAGGTCAAAAGACACCAGTGGGTCCAGGAGTATCTTTCTTTTTGATAAACTCTGCATATATGCTGGCGTCTTAAAGATGAAGTGTGCACAGTCTGAAGTGGAGTAGTCGTCGCACTTCTCTAGTGTGAAGTTGGCTCACTGCTCGTGTTGTTGGAGTAGGATCAACTGAGAGGAAGATGGCAATGGCAGAGATTTTCCAGATCTCCATTTCAGAAGAAGAAGTTCCCGAGTGATGGGAGAACTCTGGGAGCCTGTTTTGAAGGAACACCAACTTTTTGATGTTTGGAAGGAAAGGACATTACCCTCTTCTGATGAAGTAATGATCCCCCTCTACTCCTCTTTGGTCAGGCCTCATCTGGATACCGTGTCCAGTTCTGGGTATCACACATTGTAAAAAAGACATTGAAAAACTGGAGCAAATTCAGAGAAGAGCGACCAGGATAGTGAGCGGACTGCAAACTATGTTCTACGAGGAACAGTTAAAGGATCTGGGAATGTTTAGCTGGCAAAAAAAGAAGGCTAAGGCCGGCGTCACACTCAGCGTATGAAAATACGGTCCGTATTTTATGGCCGTAATACGCAGAAATGTTCCCAAAATAGTGATCCGTATGTAATCCGTAGGCTGGGTGTGGCAGCGTATTTTGCGCATGGCATCTATCGTATGTAATCCGTTTGGCATCTGTACTGCGAGATTTTCTCTGGGAACTTTTCCCAGGCTCGAGTTCATATGAGGACATCCAGCAGGGGGCGCATCACCGCGACTCAAGGTAACTACAGGTCATTCCCCTGCATTACATTCATTCACAACATTTTACAGACAGAAGCACACATGCATTAGCAGAGCTCCTGTGTGTAAAATGATTTAACCCCTTCAGATGGATTTACAGCTTGGGACTGCCAGAACAACGGAAGGTATGTGATATTGGTGATTTTTTATTTTACCTTTTTTACAGAACGAGGGTCTTCAGGTGGATTACCAGTATAATAAAATATTACAACACCCTGTGTCTTTATTTCATTAACCCCTTTCTGACCTCGGACGGCATAGTACGTCCGAGGTCAGATCCCCCGCTTTGATGCAGGGCACCGGCGGTGAGCCCGCATCAAAGCCGGGACATGTCAGCTGTTTTGAACAGCTGACATGTGCCCGCAATAGCGGCGGGTGAAATTGCGATTCACCCGCCGCTATTAACTAGTTAAATGCCGCTGTCAAACGCAGACAGCGGCATTTAACCGGCGCTTCCGGCCCGTCACATGATCGGAGGTCGGCGATGCTTCAGAATAGTAACCATAGAGGTCCTTGAGACCTTTATGGTTACTGATCCCCGGCAGCTGTGAGCGCCACCCTGTGGTCGGCGCTCACAGCACACCTGCATTTCTGCTACATAGCAGCGAACATCAGATCGCTGCTATGTAGCAGAGCCGATCGTGTTGTGCCTGCTTCTAGCCTCCCATGGAGGCTATTGAAGCATGGCAAAAGTAAAAAAATAAAAAAAATAAATAAAGTTTAAATCACCCCCCTTTCGCCCCATTCAAAATAAATCAATAAAAAAAAATCAAACCTACACATATTTGGTATTGCCGCGTTCAGAATCGCCCGATCTATCAATTTAAAAAAAAGCATTAACCTGTCGCTAAATGGCGTAGCGAGAAAAAAATTCGAAACGCCAGAATTACATTTTTTTGGTCGCCGCGACATTGCATTAAAATGCAATAACGGGCGATCAAAAGAACGTATTTGCACCAAAATGCTATCATTAAAAACGCCAGCTCGGCACGCAAAAAATAAGCTCTCAACCGACCCCAGATCATGAAAAATGGAGATGCTACGAGTATCGGAAAATAGCGCAATTTTTATTTATTTTTTTTAGCAAAGTTTGGAATTTTTTTTCACCACTTAGGCTTCTTTCACACTAGCGTCGGGCTCGGCCCGTCACAGTGCGTCGGGCCGAGGTTGCCGACGCTAGCGTTGTATACGCCGCACAACGGGGGCAGCGGATGCATTTTCCAGCGCATCCGCCGCCCCATTCTGAGGTGCGGGGAGGTGGGGGCAGAGTTCCGGCCGCGCATGCGCGGTCGGAAAAAGCGGACAGTCGGCAGCAAAAAACGTTACATGTAGCGTTTTTTTGTGCCGACGGTCCGCCAAAGCACAATGCATCCGTCGCACGACGGATGCGGCGTGTGGCAAAGCGTCGCGTAATGTTAGTCAATGGAGAAAAAACGCATCCTGCAAGCACTTTTGCAGGATGCGTTTTTTCTGCAAAACGACGCATTGTGACGGATTGCAGTTAACGCTAGTGTGAAAGTAGCCTTAGATAAAAAAATAACCTAGTCATGTTAGGTGTCTATGAACTCGTATTGACCTGAAGAATCATAATGGCAGGTCAGTTTTAGCATTTAGTGAACCTAGCAAAAAAGCCAAACAAAAAATAAGTGTGGGATTGCACTTTTTTTGCAATTTCACCGCACTTGGAATTTGTTTGCTAGTACACGACATGGTAAAACCAACGATGTCATTCAAAAGTACAACTTGTCCCGCAAAAAATAAGCCCTCACATGGCCAAATTGACGGAAAAATAAAAAAGTTACGGCTCTGGGAAGGAGGGGAGCGAAAAACGAACACGGAAAAAAGGAAAATCCCAAGGTCATGAAGGGGTTAAAATACTTTTAAATAATGTGTGTGTTTTATTAACCATTTCGTACTATTGGATTAATAATGGATAGGTGACATAATTGACGCCTCTCCATTATTAATCTGGCTTAATGTCACCTTCCAATAGCAAGGTGACATTAACCCTTCATTACCCCATATCCCACCGCTACACGGGAGTGGGAAGAGAGTGGCCAAGTGCCAGAATAGGCGCATCTACCAGATGTGCCTTTTCTGGGGTGGCTGGGGGCAGATGTTTGTAGCCAGGGGGGGCCAATAACCATGGACCCTCTCCTGGCTATTAATATCTGCCCTCAGTCACTGGCTTTACCACTCTGGCGGAGAAAATTGCACGGGAGCCCACGCCAATTTTTTCTGCGATTTAACACTTTATTTTACAAGCTACAGCGCCCAAATTTTGCACATACACACTACTAACATTAGTAGTGTGGAATATGCAAAAAAAAGGATATGAGATGGTTTACTGTATGTAATCATGTCTCATATCCTGTCGGGTTTGTGAAGGAGATAGGAAAAGCCGGCAATTGAATTACCGGCTTTTCTATAGAACACCGCTGCGTATTTCTCGCAAGTCACACTCCTGGTCCGTGTGTAATCCGTATTTTTCTCGCCCCCATAGACTTTCATTGGTGATTTTTTTGCGCAATACGGTGACAAACGCAGCATGCTGCGATTTTCTACGTACAAGACCGTATAATATGGATCCGTAAAATACGGCAGATAGGAGCTGGGCCATAGAGAATCATTGTACCGTATGCAATCCGTATTTTCTGCACCTCTCATACGTCCGTAAAACTCGCTAGTGTGACGCTGGCCTAAGAGGAGACTTAATAGCTGTCTACAAATATCTGAAGGGCTGTCACTGTGTAGAGGGATCATCATTATTCTCATTTACACATGGAAATACAAGAAGCAATGGCATGGAACTGACAGGGAGAAAATACAGATTAGAGATTAGAGAAAACTTTTTGACAGTGAGGGTGATCAGTGAGTGGAACAAGCGGCCACAAGAGGTGGTGAGTTCTCCTTCAATTGAAGTCTTCAAAAAGAGGCTGGGCAGACATATGTCTGAGATGGTTTAGTGACTCCTGCATTGAGCAGGGGGTTGGATACCAGGACCCTGAAGGTCCCTTCCAATTCTAAATTCTAGGATTCTATGATACTGACCTGTACAGAGGACTATGAATTTGCACTGTAGACTTGGAAATCTTGTGAGAATTTTGAGCAACTTTTTTCACCTTTTCAGTGTACATTACAGAATACAGATGTTAAAGTCCTTTAAAACCTCATTAAACTGATGACCATCATTAGTCATGTACAAGAAGATCAGCCATTAAAGATATAGCTGTAAATGTGTGTGTGTGTGTGTGTGTGTATATATGTATATAATGTGTGTGTGTGTGTGTGTATGTGTGTGTATATATATATATATATATATATATTTATTGTCATTTCCCACAATCCTTTTTTTTTCAAAATTTTATCCTGGATAGAATAGGATTGTGGTTGACATGGAGGAAAATGTGAAAACTTAAGAGGTGTTGGTATATTTGGACCAGTCACCAGAGTATGCTAAGGTCTTGTTCACTTGTTAGTCTAAAGGTAGAGTCCATGACACTTCTTCTGGTACCCATCAATGTCTCTGTAGAAGACCGGTGGAAGCCAAGAAGTAGAAGACAGAACTGTCACTATGGAAGAAACTCTGATGCGGTGGTCACATCCACCCAACTGTGGTGCACTCGGCAAGAGTCGAAGACTACATGATGCACACCTAAGCTCTTGGGAGAGAAACCAAAAATCTCAGGAAGATGTAACACCTAGAAGGTACCCAACAACCAGAGCAGTGTTCTGGGGACAGTTTTTGAGGAAGAGCTGGAAGATGGCCGCGAGCCGAAAGAGAGGAGACAAGTGACCGAGAGCGGAACGAGAGGAGACAAGTGACCGAGAGCGGAATGAGAGGAGACAAGTGACCGAGAGCGGAACGAGAGGAGACAAGTGACCGAGAGCGGAACGAGAGGAGACAAGTGACCGAGAGCGGAACGAGAGGAGACAAGTGACCGAGAGCGGAACGAGAGGAGAAGACAGAGATAGTCTCCCTATCCACACATGACGATAAGGAAAATACCTGACAGAAATGATTCAACACCAGTTCCCAAGCCACACAAAGCCAAAGGGAGCTGAGAAATCTGGCTGCACATAAAGGGCCCTTGGTGTACCAATGACGCGACTAACCATAAGGTCTCAGAAGGGATAATTGCACCAAAGTGTCAGTTTGCTTTATGTCATCCCTCACGTTACATATCATTTTATTGGCCGGTGGCCGGGATGTCATTAGGTTTGGAATAATTGTGCTGTAACTTTGTACTTTTTTTGACAAAGTTTTGCTTATCTTGACTACAGTGAACTTTATTTTGCAGCGAAGCTCTTGTTGCTTTACCATTAATTCCACTTCAGGCTCATCACTTAGAAGTTAGGTGTCCCCAAGGAAGTTTAAGGGTTTGAAGAGCAGAAAGCGCAGCCCGAGGCGAGAAATGTTAATAACAGACTCAAAGGTGTCACTGGAGGCAAAATATGATTCAGCGAATTCATCGCCTTTCTCCTATGCCGCTGGGACGGGGAAAGTAAGCGAGATCTTTGAGAAGAGCATGTTTGTTGTGCACTTCATATACCAGGATACCTTCTGTCGGAATATTTAACTGCCTTGTTCACACCATCTAATTAAGCCCATGATGTGACCGACCCCGGACTATGAAGAAACTACACGGCAGGAGGAATTGTTACTAGCCGGAGCCTCGGGAGCGATATTTAGAGATGCCGCCATTGACACAAATGATCATGGAAGCTACATAGGCGTATGTTGGTCAATGTTTGATAAAGTAACATAACATATAGTGTTTAATTCCTCTATAAAGAAAGCAATTAATGGTTACTTCCACAATAGTGACCAGGAGGTTCCATGGATGGATCTCGTACCTGTGATAGTCTGAGGCCATTCACATATCCATGATTTTTTTGAGACCAATGGAAAATCCGAGAGACCTGTTGGATGAAAATAGTCAACACAAATTTATGGGTCTGAGAAAAAATCTGACTGCCATTAGATGACATCCGAGTTGGGACCGACTGTCATGAATGAAGAAACTTTTTTTCCCCACATGTACGAGAAAAACTGATGACACGCTGATCAATCTCTGATCAAAATAATTGGTCTGTTTTTCTCGGACTTGATAAAAATTGGCGTCTGAATGAGGCCTTGCCAAGAGAACCAACTGACCAGAAGACCTCACCTGCACTGACAACTGTTGTGTCCTTACAATCCCCTAAGCCAACGCGACCCTTTCCTTTTCTCGTACGGAGCGGTATTTGGTTTTTTGGCTCCTACTAGCCATTTTTGGTCCAGATTTCAGGCTACAAAATTCAGCCACATCCGTCCAATGAGGCAAAAAAAAAACCTTCCTCTGCTGTTACTGTGATACATTTTAGGAAGGTTTTTTTTTTTTTTTTTTTTTTTTTAAATAAAGGTTTCAGGACTTTTTTCTCCAAACCGGTCATTATAAAATAAATAAGTGTTATTTACCACTCCGCACTCCCGACTCTCCGACTGGACCAGAAGCGAGGACGTCCCAAGCATTCAGCTGAGGCCACTAACTGGTGGCATGGGTAGAGGACACTTATTTCTTTATTATGGCTAGTTAAAAAAAATAAATAAATAAAACAAAAAAAAGAATCTCATTGTAAACCCCTTTAAGGGTATGTGTCCACGTTCAGGATTGCATCAGGATTTGGTCAGGATTTTTCATCAGTATTTGTAAGCCAAAACCAGGAGTGGGTGATAAATGCAAAAGTGGTGCAGATGTTTCTGTTATACTTTTCCTCTAATTGTTCCACTCCTGGTTTTGGTTTACAAATACTGATGAAAAATCCTGACCAAATCCTAAATGCAATCCTGAACGTGGACACATACCCTTAAAAGAAAACCTGAGGACCTTCTTTTACGGGCGATCGGCCTTAAAAGATATAAAATATGGCCGTCTATATATTTTGTTTTATTTCAGTTGAATCCCACTGGTTATATACATATATATTTTTTTTTTTATAAATCCTTCCTATCGCTACTGGCAAACAGTTTGGATAGATCTATGGTGGACACCAAGGAAACCTGCGGGATGCTCGAGCTGACGACAGACCTAATATAAGAGCAGCTGATGGCTACATCCGCCTATCGACTATAATTTTTGGTCGTATTCACATTTAATTTTTTTGCTAATTTTTAAAGCATTTAATCAATGAAATTGCAGGAACTAGAGATAACATTTATGTTTTCAATACTAGGATTATTTTAGTTATTTTAACGGGGGGAAACCAATTCCTATCCTTGCATTAGACTTTCTCCTGCCCGGAGTCCCGTAGAATATCAGATCGGGGGCGAATTGCGATAAGCTTGAGGTAGCAGTATGGCTTTGCATGGCAGCTAGGACTTAGCAATTTTTCAGTCCTTGGTTAAAAAATGTGGAATGGTTGAAGCAAGAAGAAAAATAATGAATGAGATACCCAATAATGATGGCGTCTGACTTACATTTTTAAGTGCTACAGTTACAGGCTTTTTTCCGAATGCGTCATTCTTACAACTGCACACAAGAAGAGTTGGCCGCCTTGTTTTAAGCAAGAAAGAGACGGTAAAACTCATGATAACCAGTATTTGCTCACATTTTATAGCCCAGGTTGAGGTTCAGACAACCCTCCCTTCGTTTTTTTTTGATCAGATCTTTAGTGAGCCTCACCATCCAAGTTATAAGCCTTTCCAAAGATATTGAACTTAAATTAATTTTGGACATATTTCCCCTCCATTTCATTTTAAAGCTTGAGGTCAATACCAAGTTGGAAAAAACAAAGATTATCTACATGAGACCTCAAAGTCGGAACCATGGGGGTTCAGCGAATGGAGAGAACGCCTGACTTCGTTTTTCTTTCTAGAGTCGCCACGAGGCTTAGTGAGAGAGGAATGGTCGTGATATGTTCTGGTTGTGCTCAGTGCTATACGTATTGTATTCCAGTACAGTTTGGGTGGTACTATCTGGTCTTGATGGACAACAATATCCTGTGTTGACATCTGCAAGGCAACCACGATATCCATGAATGGTGATGCTGTGTAGTCATCGGGAATGACGATGAAATGTTTGGCACGTATTAGAAAAGTTTGTTGGCATTTCTTCAGATAAGTTGGGCCATTACCCAAGTTGTCCCCAGTAAGACATGGCAGTAGGAAGTATTAGACGTTCTCCTGACTTGGATTACTCTTGCTCCTGGGGATGAAGTCTCTGTGTTTGGTGGGACACGGGGGCACTGGTGTTTCTACAGGAAGGCCCTGCTGCTGATAGCCATAATTCACTTTGCCACATGGAAAGTGACGCAGCCGAAACAGAGGCACTTCCTGGACATTAGAAGTCAGCGTAGATGGCTCCAGAAGGACGGAGGAGCCTGGGAGTCTACCAGCAGTAATGCTAGGGGCAGCTGGGCAACCTCCATCTGGAGCGTTATTCTCTCTGTCAGGGACTGGCTTTTCTGGAGGAGCAATGTTTCTGTCTACCGTTTTTCCAGTGAACCATGAGCCATAGGTAGGATTCCAAAGATTGGTAGGTTTGTTCCTGGATCCTCTCGTGCTTTGTAGTTCTGTGGGTGGGTTGGCTTGAGCCAAAGCCATTTTCTCATGCCCTCCTTCTGGAGGCTGTCTGGGATCCGGACGACCCTGTGGTTCAACATGGACCTTATTGGGGACCTTCCGGACTGTTGGCACGGGAGGTGGAGACTGCAGACCGTGTCTGACTTCTCTTCCGGTCTTCTCAGGTGTCACCAGGAGTGGAGGGATCACATCTGGATCTTCTGGCCGTGTAGGGACTTTTTCCTCCTCTTCAATGAGCGGCCCATATTCTACAGGCAGTGAAGTGTTAATGACGTCTGGATCCTGCAATAAAAAATAAATAAATTACAATCTGACGCTCTATTTCATCATCTGCAGATCGGGGAATAGTGTTGAGAAGTGGCCAGAGATGGCGGACAGTAGGGTCAGAGGACAAAGTTTCTACCATCCGACTTGTGGAACAGGACAGGGGACAACATAACTGCAAGCAAAATATTCTGGAAGCTCCGGGTTATGGGTGAGGAAAAGAAAAGGACTGGGTGGTAACAAGATATCCAAATAATTCTCGTCCTGTGTATGCTATGGGAGATTCTCAGCTGTGGATACTGTGGCATTTATAGTCCGGCTTTACCCACTCAGTAATGTCTCCCCTTATGGACCCCACAATCTCTCTGATGCTACATGAAAACACTTGTTACTAAAAATGTCTGCAAACTATTTATTTGCCTGAACTTTTTTTTTTCAATTCCTTATTAGCTGCTAGTGTCTGTAATACAATATACCAAAATAAGCTGCTTGGTGCGGTGCAATAGGCGATGCTCGCTGCGGTGTAATAAGTGTAGTGGTATGATATGACCTGTAGACTGGAAAACCACTGGAGATGTAAACTGTAATATTATAGGAGCTGTACCCTCCAGTACAATGGGAGCTCCAGGCTGCGGTACAATGGGACTGTGTCCTGCAGTACAATGGGATCTCCGGGCTGCGGTACAGTGGGAGCTCCAGGCTGCGGTACAGTGGGAGCTCCAGGCTGCGGTACAGTGGGAGCTCCAGGCTGCGGTACAGTGGGAGCTGTGTCCTGCAGTACAATGGGAGCTACTGGCTGCGGTACAGTGGGAGCTCCAGGCTGCGGTACGGTGGGAGCTCCAGGCTGCGGTACAGTGGGAGCTCCAGGCTGCGGTACAATGGGAGCTGTGTCCTGCAGTACAATGGGAGCTCCAGGCTGCGGTACAGTGGGAGCTGTGTCCTGCAGTACAATGGAAGCTCCTGGCTGCAGTACAGTGGGAGCTCCAGGCTGCGGTACAGTGGGAGCTCCAGGCTGCGGTACAGTGGGAGCTCCAGGCTGCGGTACAGTGGGAGCTCCAGGCTGCGGTACAGTGGGAGCTCCAGGCTGCAGTACAATGGGAGCTCCAGGCTGCAGTACAATGGGAGCTGTGTCCTGCAGTACAGTGGGAGCTTCAGGCTGCGGTACAGTGGGAGCTCCAGGCTGCGGTACAGTGGGAGCTCCAGGCTGCGGTACAGTGGGAGCTCCAGGCTGCAGTACAATGGGAGCTGTGTCCTGCAGTACAGTGGGAGCTCCAGGCTGCGGTACAGTGGGAGCTCCAGGCTGCGGTACAGTGGGAGCTCCAGGCTGCGGTACAGTGGGAGCTCCAGGCTGCAGTACAATGGGAGCTGTGTCCTGCAGTACAATGGGAGCTCCAGTCTGCGGTACAGTGGGAGCTCCAGGTTGCGGTACAGTGGGAGCTCCAGGCTGCGGTACAGTGGGAGCTCCAGGCTGCGGTACAGTGGGAGCTCCAGGCTGCGGTACAGTGGGAGCTCCAGGCTGCGGTACAGTGGGAGCTCCAGGCTGCGGTACAGTGGGAGCTCCAGGCTGCAGTACAATGGGAGCTGTGTCCTGCAGTACAATGGGAGCTCCAGTCTGCGGTACAGTGGAAGCTCCAGGCTGCGGTACAGTGGGAGCTCCAGGTTGCGGTACAGTGGGAGCTCCAGGCTGCGGTACAGTGGGAGCTCCAGGCTGCAGTACAATGGGAGCTGTGTCCTGCAGTACAATGGGAGCTCCAGTCTGCGGTACAGTGGAAGCTCCAGGCTGCGGTACAGTGGGAGCTCCAGGCTGCGGTACAGTGGGAGCTCCAGGTTGCGGTACAGTGGGAGCTCCAGGCTGCAGTACAATGGGAGCTGTGTCCTGCAGTACAATGGGAGCTCCAGGTTGCGGTACAGTGGGAGCTCCAGGTTGCGGTACAGTGGGAGCTCCAGGCTGCGGTACAGTGGGAGCTCCAGGCTGCGGTACAGTGGGAGCTCCAGGCTGCGGTACAGTGGGAGCTCCAGGCTGCGGTACAGTGGGAGCTCCAGGCTGCGGTACGTTACATCTGTGTCGTTCACCACTACTGATAAATGGCGATTTGTTCCTCAGACTGATGGTCGCTCCTCTCTGGCTCATTCATCACATGGCTTCCAGCCGCGTAATTACACTCTGCCTTTATACTGCGGTTTCATTTTCTGATAAGCGCATTCAATTTTAAGGTGGGCGACATTTCTTTGTATCACTGACCGGCCGGTGTCTTACTGTGCAGAATGGGAAAACAATTGGTGTCATAATCGCAGCGCGGAGGATCCAGTTCTGATAGCGGCTTAAATTATAAAAAAAAAAAGTAATTCCAGATTCCATTTTTTCTATATTTGCACAGGAGATGGTGCAGTGAAAGACGACTATTTAATTTACAACTATGCGCTGATTAGTTTCCTTAAAGGGGTCAGAGCTTAAACTTTGGCAGAAGATTGTTCAGTGTGAACAGAAGATTGGGATTTAAAGGGAAGATGTCCTCGGGATTGTGCTCAGTAACTACAGACAGTGTCAGGTCGGCGCCGTTATACTGATTACACTGATACCTGGTGATGAAATCCGTCTGGTGGTTGTTGTGTAATCCTTATTCTCAGTTTTTAGTTAATGATATGCTCGTGCTCCGGTGCGGCCTGTGGGGGTCTTCATGGGGCTCTGATTAGGTATTCATAATACAGACTGCTGATAGGTCACTGCTCCCTAGTTTACATACTGAATATATATATATATATATATATATATATTGAAAAAGAAAATCCCATTCAGCAGGTGCCGGCGCTGCAGCATGACCGCATCTATAATATGCATTGAATTATTTTATTTGGTGATATACATTTATTCTGAACAAACAAAAAATCTGTCTCAAAATGGCGCCGGCCGATATCGGTGATCCGATAGATGCTACTTCGCAGGCGCCGCCTGTGCCATCTTGGTGGAGACAATTTTTTTTTTCTCCTCTAGCAAAATGGCATAGGTGGCACCTGGGCAATAGTATCTATCAGATCGCCAATATCGTCCTGCGGCATTTTGAGCCAAGTTTTTTTTTCTGAATAATTGTATATCCCTAAATAAAACAATTTAATGCATATTATAGATACGATCATGCTGCAGCACCCCTGACGCCCGCTGAATGTGACTGACTTTTTTTTTTTTCCAATACATATTATGTTCAGTATATAAAATAGGGTGCAGGACAGTGACCTGTTATAAGCCATACAGATGAATATGTAAGCAGAGCACCACATGAAAACCCCCTCCCTCACAGGCTGCCCCGGAGCACGAGCATATCATTAACTCAAAACTGACAATAAAGATCAAACAACTAAAAGACGGATTTCATTACCAGGTATCATTGTAATCAGTATAACGGCGCCGACCTGACACTGTCTGTAGTTACTGAGCACAATCCTGAGGACAGGGGCACTTTAAAGGATATGATGCTGCCAGCAGCCACCACTTGAGGGCGCTTATGAGCTTACTGCATACACTACTCCTATGCTCCCTCTAGTGGTGGCTGTAATGATAAAAAATGCAAATAGAGCAACTATAGAAGCAACCACATACTGGCCTCTAAAGAAAACCAAGGACGGATCAGCCCAAGGCCAAATGCACCCCAGCCAATCACTATATGCGAGACCCTAACCTAAACCAAGGTAAATTCTTGGAAATAATGACTTCATTGCTACCAGTCAGGGGGCTCCGCTGCACCCCTGCATGACACCATTTCAGGTGTTCAGACCTGTAGGTGAAGATACAATCCCATAGGGAGTGACAGTTTCACTGCTGGGAAACTGGAGATTTCATTGTTACGATTGATGTCACTCCCCAGCTAGAGGGAGAGGGAGGGCAGAATAAGTAATTTCATGGCTAGCAATAATTGAAAGAACCATTGACGAGATTGATGATGTCATTTCTATGAGCCAGAAGAAGGTCAAGGTAGATTATGACATCACTACTAGATAAAGGGGGTTCAATCATAAGAATTGATGATGTCATTGATACTAGCTGAGGGGGGGCAATTATTGGGATCAATTATATTATTGTTCCCGACCAGCGGGTTCTATTCCACCCCTGCTTGGAACCATTACTGGTTTGCAGACCTGTGGAAATATCATCCAATGGAGGCAGAATGTTTCACTGCAGGGAACTGGAGAGTCCATCGTCTACATTCATTATGTCATTAGAACAACTAGAGGAATGTCTGTAGTCAAGAGTGATGATGTCGTTACTACCAGCTAAAGAGATGTCTATCGTCAAGGTCAATGATGTCACCACCAGCCAGAGGGAGGTCTATCGTCAAGGTCAATGAAGTCACTGCTACCAGCCAGTGGGAGGTCTTATCGTCAAGGTCAATGATGTCACTGCTACCAGCCAGAGGGAGGTCTATCATCAAGGTCAATGATGTCACTGCTACCAGCCAGTGGGAGGTCTATCGTCAAGGTCAATTATGCGACTACTACCAGCCAGAGGGAGGTCTATCGTTAAGGTCAATGATGTCACTACCAGCCAGAGGGAGGTCTATCGTCAAGGTCAATGATGTCACTACCAGCCAGAGGGAGGTCTATCGTCAAGGTCAATCATGCGACTACTACCAGCCAGAGGGAGGTCTATCGTTAAGGTCAATGATGTCACTACCAACCAGAGGGAGGTCTATCGTCGAGGTCGATAATGTCACTGCTACCAGCCAGAGGGAGGTCTATCGTCAAGGTCAATGATGTCACTACCAGCCAGTGGGAGGTCTATCGTCAAGGACAATGATGTCACTGCTACCAGCCAGAGGGAGGTCTATCGTTGAGGTCGATGATGTCACTGCTACCAGCCAGAGGGAGGTCTATCATCAAGGTCAATGATGTCACTACCAGCCAGAGGGAGGTCTATCGTCGAGGTCGATGTCACTGCTACCATCTAGACAGTGATCTGTTGTTGACATCAATTTTGTCATTGCCTCTAGGTGAAGTGAATTGTTGGAATCGATCATGGCTTCGTTACCGGCCAGAGGGGTCAGTTTTCGAACCACTGACCACTGAGGTCATCACTAACAGTTAGGGGGGTCCATTGCTGTCCTGCTTGACACCATCACCGGTTTGCAGATCCTTGAGACTGACTCTGTTTTGAGCTCGTGCCATCGTTGAGGTTGATGATGTCATTGCTGCCATCAGAAGGGAGGACGTCCACTGTGGAAATAATTTATTTTCTCTTGGGTAGCAATGACATAATTGATCTTGAGAATGGACCTATTTCTGTCTGATAATGACGGGGTCCATCGTTGGGGTGAATAATGTCCTCTCCACCAGCCCGAGGCTTGTGCTCCATGGTCAGGAGCTGTGATGTCACATTGAGTTTCCATTTGATGCAGATCTGTCCATAGAAATATCAGCACATGGAGGAACCGTAAACCTCACAGCTGACACTTCGTTACAATTGCTCTTCCCTGAGATGCGTCCTGTGTAAGGGTGATTAGTACTTGTAGTACACGTGCAGACTGCGGCGTCAGGCCCTGGAGGCTTCGCGCTATCTCTTGTCTGTCTTGTCGCTCCTTTTCTTTACCTCGTGGCGTCGTCCGTGCGCAGAACAGCGGTTAATTAAACAGCACATTATGCAGGCATAGGTTAATGAAAAGCTGCCACTAATTGATTTATAATCGTCTATTTCATGACACGAGTCGTCTGGCTCCGCTCCCAGGGTGGAATCTTTTTCTTTTTAGAGTTTGGCCAAAAATAAAAGGATCCAATAATGCGGCACTTTACGACTGCAGAATGTGGAGCGAGAATCAGAGGAACCCAACTCGGAGGGACGGGGAGAGAAAAGAGGTTTTCTTCCAAATCCCAGCAGCGAAATCAATATGATGAAAAGACTGATGAGGCCGAGCGTCTCCAGCCGCATCCATACAGGAATGACAACCATGGAGCACTACTGCAGATAATACACGGAAAAGGTTGTCACGGTGTACAGACAGTGGCATGAAAAAGTTTGTGCACCCCTGGTCAAAATTACAGTTATTGTGAACAGATAAGCTAGTTAAATATGAAATGATTTCTACAAGGCCTAAAGTTACAGATGACACCTTTCCTTTATATTTTAGGCAAAATTTTTTTTATAGTTTTTCATTTTTTACATTTTAAAAATGACAAAAAGTAAAATGGGCTAATGCAAAAGCTTGTACACCCTTGGAGATGTGTTCTCAGATAACGTTGACCAAGGTGCCAGACCTTAATTAGCCTGTTAGGGGCCTGTTAGGGTTATGGCTTGTTCGCTATCATCGTTAGAGAAGGCCAGGTGATGAAAAGTTCCCAGCTTTATAAAAACCCAGCCCCCTGTAACTTTGTGCCAAACACAGTAGCCATGGGTTCTTCTAAGCAGCTGCCGAGCATTCCGAAAATGTAAATGGTGGAGGCCCACAAAGCAGGAGAAGGCTAGAAGAAGATGGCAAAGCGTTTTCAAGTTGCCCTTTCCTCAGTTCAAAATGTAATTAAAAAATGGCAGTTACCAGGAACAGTGGAGGTCAAGAAAAGGTCTGGAAGACCAAGCAAAATTTCAGTAAGAGCTGCTCGTAGGTTTGCTAGAGAGGCAAATCAGAACCCCCGCTTGACTGCAAAAGACCTTCAGAAAGATTTAGCAGTCTCTGAAGTTGTGATACATTGCTCTACTGTTCAGAGACATCAGCATAAATTTGGCCTTCATGGAAGAGTCATCAGTAGAAACTCTCTCCTGCGTCCTCACCAAAAAATTCAGTCAGAAGTATGCAAAAGAATATCTAAACAAGCCTGATGCATTTTGGAAACAAGTCCTGTGCACCGATGAGGTTGAAATAGCACTCTTTGGTCTCAATGATCAAAGGTATGTGTGGAGAAAACAGAGCACAAAATTTCAGGAAAAGAACATCTCGCCTTTACCATTAAGCATGGGGGTGGATCAATCCATGTTTTGTGGTTGTGTTGCAGCCAATGGCACAGGGAGCATTTCATGGATAGAGGGAACAACCTCAAAGGTGCAAGCTGAAGGTTAAACAATAGCCCTCACAGTCCCCTGATCTGAACATCATTGAAAATCTGTGGCTAGACCTCAAAATAGCAGAGGACGCAAGACGCTCCAGGAATCTCACAGAACTGGAGGAATTTTCCAATTAAGAATGAATGAAAAATCCATCAAACAAGAAATGAAAGACTCCTGTCTGGCTACAAAAAAGCTTCTACAAGCTGTGATACTTTCACAATGGGGTGCTACTAGCAGCGTTGTGGAGTCGGAGTCAGAGCCCATTTTGGTGGAGTCGGAATTGGTGTCATGGAAATTGAGGAGTCTGAGTCAGGGGTTTGGCTTACCGACTCCACAGCCCTGGCTAACCATGCAGGGTGCCCAAACTTTTGCATCAACCAATTTTCCTTTTTGTAATTTTTTTTAAATGGAAAAGATGAAATATATGTACACTGCTCAAAAAATAAAGGGCACACTTAAACAACAGAATATAACTCCAAGTAAATCGAACTTCTGTGAAATCAAACTGTCCACTTAGGAAGCAACACTGATTGACAATCAATTTCACATGCTGCTGTGCAAATGGAATAGACAACAGATGGAAATTATTGGCAATTATCAAGACACCCTCAATAAAGGAGTGGTTCTGCAGGTGGGGACCACAGACCACATCTCAGTACCAATGCTTTTCTGGCTGATGTATTGGTCACTTTTGAATGCTGTTTGTGCTTTCACACTTGTGGTAGCATGAGACGGACTCTACAACCCACACAAGTGGCTCAGGTAGTGCAGCTCATCCAGGATGGCACATCAATGCGAGCTGTGGCAAGAAGGTTTGCTGTGTCTGTCAGCGTAGTGTCGAGACGCTACCAGGAGACAGGCCAGTACACCAGGAGACGTGGAGGGGGCCATAGGAGGGCAACAACCCAGCAGCAGGACCGCTACCTCTGCCTGTGTGCAAGGAGGAACAGGAGGAGCACTGCCAGAGCCCTGCAAAATGACCTCCAGCAGGCCACAAATGTGCATGTGTCTACACAAATGGTTAGAAACCGACTCCATGAGGATGGTCTGAGTGCATGATGTCCACAGATGGGGGTTGTGCTCACAGCCCAACACCGTGCAGAACGCTTGGCATTTGCCACAGAACACCAGGATTGGCAAATTCGCCACTGGCGCCCTGTGCTTTTCACAGATGAAAACAGGTTCACACTGAGCACATGTGACAGACGTGACAGAGTCTGGAGACGCCGTGGAGAGCGATCTGCTGCCTGCAACATCCTTCAGCATGACCGGTTTGGCAGTGGGTCAGTAATGGTGATGCCATAATGTACTCGCTATCTTAATCTGCGAACTCGGCTTCAGGAAAATGGCAACTGCGATCTCCATCTGCGCACACGCGCGGCCTCCCGCGGCCATTTTCCTGAAGCCCCGGGAAGCAGAGCACTTCATCTGCGCACGGGTGGCCTCAGGAAGATGGCCGCCGCCACCGATAAAGCCATGATTCACCCGGCTCTGCTGCTTACCTTGGATACCGGGCCGCTGCGTCACCTCACCTTTGGAAGGGACCCTGCTCACGCCATACCGCTCACTGCGCCTCATCATCCCCGCACCTCTGCCGCCGCCACAGCACTGCTGCAACCCCCCCTTGGACACCAGGCCGTGGCGTCTCCCACCTAAACAGGAAAGGATCCTGCTCAGGTGCACGCCATATTGCCCACCGCATCACCGCACCTCTGCCGACACCATGCCTCCTGTGACCCTGCTCTGCCACCGCCAGCCCTCAGGTAAGATACTGTAAATTCGCACAATAAGACAGACCCCCATCTTGGCACGCACTGTTGGTGGTATGTTGGCCCATTCCTACATGCAGATCTCCTCTAGAGCAGTGATGTTTTGGGCCTGTCGATGGGCAACACGGACTTTCAACTCCCTCCAAAAGTTTTCTATGGGGTTGAGATCTGGAGACTGGTAGGCCACTCCAGGACCTTCATATGCTTCTTACAAAGCCAATCCTTCGTTGCCCTGGCGGTGTGTTTGGGATCATCATGCTGAAAGACCCATCCACGTTTCATCTTCAATGCCCTTGCTGATGGAAGAAGGTTTGCACTTAAATTCTCATGACACATGGCCCATTCATTCTTCATGTACACGAATCAGTCCTGGTCCCTTTGCAGAGAAAGAGCCCCAAAGCATCATGTTGCCACCCTCATGCTTCACAGTAGGTATGGTGTTTGGTTGCAACTCAGCATTCTGTCTCCTTCACACACGACAAGTTTTGTTTCTACCAAACCGTTCTACTTTGGTTTCATAAGACCATAAGACATTCTTCCAATATTCTTCTGGATAATACAAATGCTCTCTAGCAAACTTCAGACTGGCCCGGATATGTACTGACTTAAGCAGGAGGACACATCTGGCACTGCAGGATCTGAGTCCCTGGCGGCATAGTGTGTTACTGATGGTAGCCTTTGTTACGGTGGTCCCAGTCATTCATTAGGTCCCCCCGCGTGGTTCTGGGATTTTTGCTCACTGTTCTTGTGATCATTTTGACCTCACGGGGTGAGATCTTGCGTGGAGCCCCAGATCGAAGGGAGATTATCAGTGGTCGTGTATGTCTTCCATTTTCTTATTATTGCTCCCACAATTGATTTCATCACACCAAGCTACTTGCCTATTGCAGATTCAGCCTTCACAGCCTGGTGCAGGGCTAAAAATTTTGTTTCTGGTGTCCTTCGACAGCTCTTTGGTCTTCACCATAGTGGAGTTTGGAGTCAGACTGTTTGAGGTTGTGGACAGGTGTCTTTTATACTGATAAGTTCAAACAGGAGCCACTACTACAGGTAATGAGTGGAGGACAGAGGAGCTTCTTAAAGAAGAAGCTACAGGATGCATGTTTTTAGGTGACCAAATACTTTTTTTCCCCCACTATATATATATATATATATATATATATATATATATATATATAATTTTTTTTTTTTTTTTGCGTAAAATGCAAAGAAAATGTGTCCTCCGTAACTTTAGCCCTTTTAGAGATCATTTCATTTTCAACTTGCTTACCTATTCACAATAACAGTAATTTTGACCAGGGGTGCCCAAACTTTTACATGCCACTGTATATTACTGATCCTGTACTATACACTAGAGCTGCACTCACTATTCTGCTGGTGCAGTCACTGTGTACATACATTACATTACTGATCCTGAGTTACCTCCTGTATTATACCCCAGAGCTGCACTCACTATTCTGCTGGTGCAGTCACTGTGTACATACATTACATTACTGATCCTGAGTTACATCCTGTATTATACCCCAGAGCTGCACTCACTATTCTGCTGGTGCAGTCACTGTGTACATACATTACATTACTGATCCTGAGTTACATCCTGTATTATACCCCAGAGCTGCACTCACTATTCTGCTGGTGCAGTCACTGTGTACATACATTACATTACTGATCCTGAGTTACATCCTGTATTATACCCCAGAGCTGCACTCACTATTCTGCTGGTGCAGTCACTGTGTACATACATTACATTACTGATCCTGAGTTACATCCTGTATTATACTCCAGAGCTGCACTCACTATTCTGCTGGTGCAGTCACTGTGTACATACATTACATTACTGATCCTGAGTTACCTCCTGTATTATACCCCAGAGCTGCACTCACTCTTCTGCTGGTGCAGTCACTGTGTACATACATTACATTACTGATCCTGAGTTGCATTCTGTATTATACCCCAGAGCTGCACTTACTATTCTGCTGGTGCAGTCACTGTATACATACATTACATTACTGATCCTGAGTTACATCCTGTATTATACTCCAGAGCTGCGCTCACTATTCTGCTGGTGCAGTCACTGTGTACATACATTACATTACTGATCCTGAGTTACATCCTGTATTATACCCCAGAGCTGCACTCACTATTCTGCTGGTGCAGTCACTGTGTACATACATTACATTACTGATCCTGAGTTACCTCCTGTATTATACCCCAGAGCTGCACTCACTAATCTGCTGGTGCAGTCACTGTGTACATACATTACATTACTGATCCTGAGTTACATCCTGTATTATACCCCAGAGCTGCAGTCACTATTCTGCTGGTGCAGTCACTGTGTACATACATTACATTACTGATCCTGAGTTACATCCTGTATTATACTCCAGAGCTGTACTCACTATTCTGCTGGTGCAGTCACTGTGTACATACATTACATTACTGATCCTGAGTTACATCCTGTATTATACTCCAGAGCTGCACTCACTATTCTGCTGGTGCAGTCACTGTGTACATAAATTACATTACTGATCCTGAGTTACCTCCTGTATTATACCCCAGAGCTGCACTCACTATTCTGCTGGTGCAGTCACTGTGTACATACATTACATTACTGATCCTGAGTTACCTCCTGTATTATACCCCAGAGCTGCACTCACTATTCTGCTGGTGCATGCTGGTGCAGTCACTGTGTACATACATTACTGATCCTGCACTGGTCTGATCTGGCATATTAATTTAGAGGGTCTCGTCTGATGTCTATTTATTTAATGGACCTGTCCTTGGGATCTGTATTCTAGGGGTCTTTTCTGGTGTCGGTATTTATTTAATGGTTGTAGTCTGATGTTTATATTTATTTAAGGGTACCAGGTCTGGGGGTCTACATACCAGAGGGTTTGGTCTATTCTCAGGTCTCTGTTCAGGAGTCTGGTCTCAGGTGTGTATTTGGGGTCTTGTCTTGCAGTCTGTATTCAGGGGGTCAGGTCTCAGCTCTGTATTCGGGGAGGTCTGGTGTCAGGTCTGTATTCGGAGGGGTCTGGTCTCAGGTCTGTATTCGGGGAGGTCTGGTGTCAGGTCTGTATTCGGAGGGGTCTGGTCTCAGGTCTGTATTCGGGGAGGTCTGGTGTCAGGTCTGTATTCGGAGGGGTCTGGTCTCAGGTCTGTATTTGGCGGTTTTGTTTTGCAGTCTGTATTTGTGGGTCTGGTCTCAGGTCTGTATTCGGGGGGTCTGGTCTCAGGTCTGCATTTGGGGGGTCTTATCTTGCAGTCTGTATTCGGGAGTCTTGTCTTGCAGTCTGTATTCGGGGGGGTGGTCCCAGGTCTGCATTTGGGGGTCTCTCAGGCCTGTATTCAGAGGTCTTGTCTTGCAGTCTGTATTCAGGGGGTCTGGTCTCAGGTCTGTATTCAGGGGTCTTGTCTTGCAGTCTGTATTCGGAGGGTCTGGTCTCAGGTCTGTATTCGGGGGGTCTGGTCTTACTGTCTGTATTTGGGGTCTTGTCTTGCAGTCTGTATTCAGGGGGTCTGGTCTCAGGTCTATATTCAGGGGTCTGGTATAAGGTCTGTATTCGGGGGGGGTCTAGTCTTAGGTCTGTATTTGGGGGTCTGGTCTTAGGTCTATATTCAGGGGTCGTGTCTTGCAGTCTGTATTCGGGGGGTCTGATCTCAGGTCTGTATTTGGGGGTCTGGGCTTGGGTCTGTATTCAGGGGTCTTGTCTTGTAGTCTGTATTCAGGGGTTTTGCCTTGCAGTCTGTATTTGAGGGTCTGATCTTAGGTCTGTACTCAGGGGTCTTGTCTTGCCGTCTGTATTCGGGGGTCTTGTCTTGCTGTCTGTATTCCGGGGGGGGGGGGGGGGGTGTGGTCTTACGGTCTGTATCCGGAGGTCTGGTATCAGGTCTGTATTTGGGCGTCTTGTCTTGCTGTCTGTATTCGGGGGGGGGTCTGGTCTTACGGTCTGTATCCGGAGGTCTGGTATCAGGTCTGTATTCAGGGGTCTTGTCTTGCTGTCTGTATTCGGGGGGGTCTGGTCTTACGGTCTGTATCCGGAGGTCTGGTATCAGGTCTGTACTCAGGGGTCTTGTCTTGCCGTCTGTATTCGGGGGTCTTGTCTTGCTGTCTGTATTCCGGGGGGGGGGTGTGGTCTTACGGTCTGTATCCGGAGGTCTGGTATCAGGTCTGTATTTGGGGGTCTTGTCTTGCTGTCTGTATTCGGGGGGGGGGGGGTCTGGTCTTACGGTCTGTATCCGGAGATCTGGTATCGGGTCTTGTCTTGCTGTCTGTATTCGGGGGGGGGGGGGGTCTGGTCTTGCGGTCTGTATCCGGAGGTCTGGTATCAGGTCTGTATTTGGGGGTCTTGTCTTGCTGTCTGTATTCGGGGGGGGGGGGGGGGGGTCTGGTCTTACGGCCTGTATCCGGAGGTCTGGTATCAGGTCTGTATTTGGGGGTCTTGTCTTGCTGTCTGTATTCGGGGGGGGGGGGGTCTGGTCTTACGGTCTGTATCCGGAGGTCTGGTATCAGGTCTGTATTCAGGGGTCTTGTCTTGTTGTCTGTATTCGGGGGGGGGGGGGGGTCTGGTCTTACGGTCTGTATCCGGAGATCTGGTATCGGGTCTTGTCTTGCTGTCTGTATTCGGGGGGGGGGGGGGGTCTGGTCTTGCGGTCTGTATTCGGAGGTCTGGTATCAGGTCTGTATTTGGGGGTCTTGTCTTGCGGTCTGTATATTAGAGGGTTTATTCCAGTGGCTGTATTTGTATAGGGAGTCTGGTCTGCGGTGCCATTATTTTACTTTATGGGGTCTGGTCTTGGGCTGCTGTTGATGGACCTTGAATTTGTCACTTGTTTGCTTGCTTTGAGGCTCCCGCTGGGGGGACGCCGTGTCCTGGGTGGGGGGCGCCCTGCTTTATTCTGTTATACATCACTGGGCTTTGGCTGCTACCTGCGTGCAGTAGTCGATTCTCTCCAGTATCATGGAGAAGTGCGGCCGGTCCTCGGGTTGATGCTGCCAACACTGCGTCATTATTCGGTACCTATAATGCAGAAAAGAACATTCGGCCATAATATACAGGGTGGACTCTCCGCGCCTCGGCCTCCCCGATTACCGGCCCCCTCAGCCCTTTACCACATAACATCAAATGATAAGAGCAATTAGAATGATATTATTATAAATGCTCCATTCACTTCTAGAGCTGCACTCAAACATCTGCTGACTGCCACTTGGGACCCATCAGCAGAATGCGGAGAGACCCCTGCCCCAAAGCCAACCCCAATGCTGCCCGGTCCGAGAGCTGGGGGCAATTACAGCCTCTGCTATATCTATTTCTTGATCAAATATTTTTTGGCAGGGTGCAGCACTCCAATCACATCCAAAGCTGCTATCAATACTGTAACATTGGATTTTCACACTAGGAGTCTGTGTGGTTTCTGGACTGATCGCACCTGAGGCAGCGCGACAAATGGAGGCGCACAATCACCGGACATGAGAAATGTTGCAGAATTCTATTTGCAGCTCTGGATGTGACTGGAGACTGGACCCGACTAGAGTTCCCCTTATAGACGAACAAATTAGTATTTCAAAGTTACTGAATAACTGCGGAGTTTATCTGTCCACATCTACTGTACATACACGGGTCCTGGGCAGTTTTTTGGGGGATCCATTCTTCCTCCGCTGGTGACGAACTCCAGAACTTCCTGATTACTTTTACTGGGGTACGGCATGTAACCCAAAGAGAAAATCTCCCACAGCAGGACCCCAAAAGACCTGAAAGTAAAAAATGCAGTGAAACAGTCTGCAAATCAGTAATGATTGGAGGGGAAAAAACACAAAACTGGGGACCAATCGGAAAAGTTTTTGTAAACTTTGCAGCAGTTTATGAACTCGCTTTACAGTAGAGACTTACCATGTGTCTGTCTTAGATGTAAATATCCCTTCCATGAAGGCCTCGGGGGGCATCCACTTTACTGGCAGCATGGCACAGCCTCCTTTTCTGTAATAACTGGCCCTGGGGAGAAGGCGTTAATCCACTGGTTACTAAAAGCCACTTTGTAGCTTTTACCCTCCCAACTCTAGGTTACATAATATTAGTAAATGATCGATGCACCACCTCTAAAAAAAAAAAATGAGTTAGAGCTCTTTCTGCTGAGAAAAATAACATTTATCCCATCGCTGGGGGACTAAGTATCCCAATGTTATTGCATTTCAAAGATCAGAGCATTAGAAATCAGGGTTGGGGGCGCTGTTGCATTGTCATCTATGGAAAAAGTTTGTTGATAGCAGTGGTAGGAAAGAGTACTGCATGTAAATAAAAATTGTCAAATATCAAATGCAATTACTTTGGATGGAAACATCACATTCAATTATTAGAAGCCTCAATTTAGTCACAATGACTTGTTCTAAGGGATGATACTGAATATTATAAACATTAAATATTCCCTTTAAAGCAATATACCAATTGTTGGCTCCTTTCACTTGCATTGATGGGAAAAAAAGTGAGTGAGCATTTTGGGGATCTTTTCAACAGTTATAATCATCATCCCTTAAAAAAGGAAAATATGACACTGGTAAAAGCTTAAAAGATGTTCTTCTGCAGCCTCCATTTAAAAGGAGTTATCGTAACTAAATGTTCTATAATTTCTGGTAATTATTTCAAGCAAAGCAACAATCTTCAGCTCTTATGTATAATTATAAGCAGCGTTCGGTGTTTTTATGATCTACAAAGTATCGGACCTGACCTTTCAAGGAAGTAATTGTTGTTCCGGTCAGATAACGCTCTCCATTAAATATTAGTTATGTTTGTTCTGCTTTGAACCTGCCGCTTCCCGGGGTCCACAAGCCACAATTTGCTGGAAACTAAGTATTTCATTGCTACCCCAGAACCTTTTTATACAGATTGTTGTATTGTTGATCTGTTGCTGGTTGTTCTGATCACATGCTGATTTGTTCTATCCAATTGGGGTAATAATAAAGTTGCCATTTCTGCTAGTAGAAGAATTATCTGCAACTTATTGCTAATTAGTCTATTTCTTTCCTTAACCACTAGGGGGCGATCTGTACGTGGCAAGTTAATGGGAAAGAAAAACAGATGAAAACCGATCACTCAGGTGACTACTCAGAGTAAGCTGCCTGTGTGACATGAGGAATAACACTGTCTGGCCATAAGATGACTCGTATCCTGCAAATTTCATTATTTCTCTCCTCTTCTGGCGCTAGCGCTCTAATTTTCAGTTATCTCTGAACTAGTGGATCTATACTAGCTGCTATTATGTCTGCCATACACAGACATGAGGGATTTCGGCTCTCCTCTTACTATGTAGCACATGTTCAGAATTAGCAGCAGCAGAATGGAGGTCATTATACAATAGCATTGAGCAGTGTAGATGTGAATCCAGCTATGGGGTGAGCCAAAACACTTAATAGAAAACGATAGCAAGGATGACAATATGCATCAGTACTGAGCTGTGTAGCTGTAAATCCAGCTCTGGAGTGAGATAAATGCTTACTAGGAAGCAGCTGCATGGTGGACAATATATAGCAGCACTGAGCAGTAGAGGAGTGAATTCCGCTCCAGGGTGAGACAAAACACTTACTAGAAAGTAATAGCACAGTGGACAATATACAGCAGTACTGAGCTGTGTGTCTGTGAATCCAGCTTTAGAGTGAGAAATACTTACTAGAAAGCAGCAGCATGGAAGACACTATACAGAAGTACTGAGCTGTGTATCCAGTTCTAAAGTGAGATAAATACTTACTAGAAAGCAACAGCATGAAAGAAACTATACAGCAGTACTGAACTGTGTAGCTGTGAATCCAGCTTTAGAGAGAGATAAATACTTACTAGAAAGCCGCAGTATTTTGGGATAATATACGGAAATACTGTATATTTTAGCTTTGGCTGAGATAAAACGCTGACAAGAAAGCAATGAACACAGACAAAACTTCCTAAGTGAAAGTGATAAGGTGCTCCATCCATTGATCACCGGCACGGTTTATATCCGTTCTGTCTGCAGTTGCCCTTTGACTTTCTTACAGTCGTCTTATGATGTTGCTCTGTATTGGTACAGACGGCCCCCAGTACTGGTTCATGTCATCACCATCTATATGTCCCGGAGGACACGGAATGTGGAGTGTAAAATGTCCACCCATAGATGCCCCCAATTTTTCAGCCCCTTTATGCCTTTGTCCCTTGCACGCCGCTTTCATGTTCCCTGACTGCATTTGGGCACTGGAGGATCCTGGCATTAAGCACCAGAGACGCTCGGGTGGTCCTGCTGTCTGCGCCCCAGAGAGTCGCCACCTCTTCTGAAAGGCCTGGAACGTCTCCTCTTTTAGAAGGAACCTCCCAGTTGACAAATATGCACTGTATATCTCCAATAGACAACGGTTCTAGTAACAATCACACAATCTGCCTGATATTTTATTATTCAGACGCCTGTAACAGACAGCAGTGACATCAGACGTCGTAACCCCAGGTGACTTGTATTTTCTTTATTAATCACTGTCGGTCTCATTACCTGTATATATCGCGAGCCATCCCGAAATCCCCAATTTTTGCAACTCTGCCAGGACCTTGACAGGTGAGGAGGCAGTTCCTTGCAGCGATGTCTCTGGAAAGACATGATCAATTATTGTAATAAAGGTCAGTCAATAAACCTCTGCGACGGGCACCTCAGGACGGGCCGCTTGTCTCGGATGATCCGAAGACTTTTATGTCAAGTTCCATGGAAGTTTATACCTACAACGAGCTATCAGATCATCAGGGGCAATTTTAGCGTCTTGCTGTGAAATGGAGGACCCCCATTCTTCATTTATGTTTTTAAAACATAATTGCAGTACATTTTACATATAATACCGCCATATAGTAAAAATCTGATAGCATCTTACAGTGTGCACATAACAATGCCACAGTAACATTGTTACCAACTGCTCAAATATAACACTTAATATTACCAGTGCTGAGGCCACAATGTAAGGTTAAGCCCCGATGGGCACTGGAAGGTGAACGATGGGGGCTGATCAGAATAAATACAATGGTCTTCAATAAGGCATTGGATCATTTACTGCACAGACGAGATGAGCAGAGTTTATAGGAATAAAATTTGGATTTTAAATGCAGCTTTGGATGTGACTAGAGAACTGAATCTGAACAGTTCGATATTCCAATGCCCTCCTGAAGAAACCTTTTTGCATGTACCTGTGAATAAAGTGGTTCTCCTCCAGATACTGACAGCCATTAGCTATATCATGAGCCACGTTCAGTAGGTCCGTCATGGTAAGAGAAGATGGCTGGTTCTATAGAGAAACAAGGAATGGGAAAAGTAAAAAAATATACCAGAAGATTTTGAAAAAACTAAAGCAATGCAAAATTTATGTACAAGAATAGAACTACTATAATACTGCTCCTATGTACAAGAATATAACTACTATAATACTGCCCCTATGTACAAGAATATAACTACTATAATACTGCTCTTATGTATAAGAATATAATTACTATAATACTGCCCCCTATGTACAAGAATATAATTACTATAATACTGCCCCTATGTACAAGAATATAACTACTATAATACTGCTCATATGTATAAGAATATAACTACTATAATACTGCTCCTATGTACAAGAATATAACTACTATAATACTGCCCCCTATGTACAAGAATATAACTACTATAATACTGCCCCTATGTACAAGAATATAACTACTATAATACTGCTCTTATGTATAAGAATATAACTACTATAATACTGCCCCTATGTACAGGAATATAACTACTATAATACTGCCCCCTATGTACAAGAATATAACTACTATAATACTGCCCCTATGTATAAGAATATAACTACTATAATACTGCTCCTATGTACAGGAATATAACTACTATAATACTGCTCCTATGTACAAGAATATAACTATATAATACTGCCCCCATGTACAAGAATATAACTACTATAATACTGCCTCCATGTACAAGAATATAACTACTATAATACTGCCCCCTATGTACAAGAATATAACTACTATAATACTGCTCTTATGTATAAGAATATAACTACTATAATACTGCCCCTATGTACAAGAATGTAATTACTATAATACTGCTCCTATGTACAAGAATATAACTACTATAATACTGCTCAAATGTACAAGAATATAACTACTATAATACTGCTCCTATGTACAAGAATATAACTAATATAATACTGCTCCATGTACAAGAATATAACTACTATAATACTGCCCCTATGTACAAGAATATAACTACTATTATACTGCTCCTATGTACAGGAATATAACTACTATAATACTGCCCCTATGTACAAGAATATATCTACTATAATACTGCCCCTATGTACAAGAATATATCTACTATAATACTGCCCCTATGTACAAGAATATAACTACTATAGTACTGCCCCTATGTACAAGAATATAACTACTATAATACTGTCCCTATGTACAAGAATATAACTACTATAATACTGCTCCTTATATATATATATATACAAGAATATAACTATTATAATACTGCTCCTATATACAAGAATATGACTACTATAATACTGCTCCTATGTACAAGAATATGACTACTATAATACTGCTCCTATATACAAGAATATAACTACTATAATACTGCTCCTATATACAAGAATATGACTACTATAATACTGCTCCTATGTACAAGAATATAACTACTATAATACTGCCCCCATGTACAAGAATATAACTACTATAATACTGCTCCTATGTACAAGAATATAACTACTATAATACTGCCCCCTATGTACAAGAATATAACTACTATAATACTGCTCCTATATACAAGAATATGACTACTATAATACTGCTATTATGTACAAGAATATGACTACTATAATACTGCTCCTATATACAAGAATATAACTACTATAATACTGCTCCTATATACAAGAATATGACTACTATAATACTGCTCCTATGTACAAGAATGACTACTATAATACTGCCCCTATGTACAAGAATATAACTACTATAATACTGCCTCCATGTACAAGAATATAACTACTATAATACTGCCCCTATATACAAGAATATAACTACTATAATACTGCTCCTATATACAAGAATATGACTACTATAATACTGCTCCTATGTACAAGAATATAACTACTATAATACTGCCCCTATGTAAAAGAATATAACTACTATAATACTGCCCCCTATGTACAAAAATATAACTACTATAATACTGCTCCTATGTACAAGAATATAACTACTATAATACTGCTCCTATGTACAAGAATATAACTACTACAATACTGCCCCTATGTACAAGAATATAACTACTATAATGCTGCACCTATGTACAAGAATATAACTACTATAATACTGCTCCTATGTACAAGAATATAACTACTATAATACTGCTCCCTATGTACAAGAATATAACTACTATAATACTGCTCCTAAATACAAGAATATAACTACTATAATATCGCTCCCTATGTACAAGAATATAACTACTATAATACTGCCCCTATGTACAAGAATATAACTACTATAATACTGCCCCTATGTACAAGAATATAACTACTATAATACTGCTCCTAAATACAAGAATATAACTACTATAATACTGCTGCATGTACAAGAATATAACTACTATAATACTGCCCATATGTACAAGAATATAACTACTATAATACTGCCCCTATGTACAAGAATATAACTACTATAATACTGCTCCTATGTACAAGAATATAACTACTATAATACTGCTGCATGTACAAGAATATAACTATTACAATACTGCCCCTATGTACAAGAATATAATTACTATAACACTGCTCCTATATACAAGAATATAACTACTATAATACTGCCCCTATGTACAAGAATATAACTACTATAATACTGCCCATATGTACAAGAATATAACTACTATAATACTGCCCCTATGTACAAGAATATAACTACTATAATACTGCTCCCTATGTACAAGAATATAACTACTATAATACTGCTCCCTATGTACAAGAATATATCTACTATAATACTGCTCCTATGTACAGGAATATAACTACTATAATACTGCTCCCTATGTACAAGAATATAACTCTTATAATACAGTACTTTATGTATAAGAACTGCCCTGATGTGCCGATGACAGAGGATACATTTGGTGGTAACAATCTTCAGGTTCTCTTTTCCACAATGTGTCTACATTCAGTAGATTGTGAGATCTGTTTCTTGTGCTGATATTGGAGGGATTGTCCATTAGTTACTTTCCTATTAGTATCTTATCAGATGGAGATGAGTTTTGGAAACACCGTAGATGGGGCGGGTGATTTATGATGTCTGCGAGATAAACAGGATACAACGTGATGTTCTGACTGCGGAACATTCTTCTTTTTCACTGAGGCCGCTGCGCTAATGTGCTTGAAAAGAGAAAAAAATGGAGGCTGCTTCTGCTGAAGACTATTTATGAGAGTAATTCCCTCTGACAATGCTAGTCTGACAGCCCGACAAAGATTACAGGACAAGCCGCGCAGCAGACGGAGATTTTTATATTTAATTTTTTTAATATATTTTCTTGGAACATAAAAAAATAAAATCTTTCTTCCAGGTCATGCTGAGTCGGACAGCTGCCAATGATCAGACTGCAGAATCGTGCGTAAGGAGTCAAGGATATGGCTGTATGTTCATGTGCTCCAGTTCTCTATGTAACAATTCTATCTCTTTATTTACCAATTGTATTGGTATTCTGCGTCTTTATGAAAACATAGCACAGACAGTACTGCTTCCTTGTCTCTCCTTGTAAATGATGTAGGCACAGATAGCACTGCCTCCTTGTCTCTCCTTGTAAATGATGTAGGCACAGATAGCACTGCCTCCTTGTCTCTCCTTGTAAATGATGTAGGCACAGATAGCACTGCCTCCTTGTCTCTCCTTGTAAATGATGTAGGCATAGATAGCACTGTCTCCTTGTAAATGATGTAGGCATAGATAGCACTGCCTCCTTGTCTCTCCTTGTAAATGATATAGGCACAGAGCACTGCCTCCTTGTGTCTCCTTGTAAATGATGTAGGCACAGATAGCACTGCCTCCTTGTCTCTTCTTGTAAATGATGTAGGCATAGATAGCACTGCCTCCTTGTCTCTCCTTGTAAATGTAGGCACAGATAGCACTGCCTCCTTGTCCCTTCTTGTAAATGATGTAGGCACAGATAGCACTGCCTCCTTGTCGCTCCTTGTAAATTATGTAGGCACAGATAGCACTGCCTCCTTGTGTCTCCTTGTAAATTATGTAGGCACAGATAGCACTGCTGTCTCTCCTTGTAAATGTAGGCATAGACAGCACTGTCTCCTTGTAAATGATGTAGGCATAGATAGCACTGCCTCCTTGTCTCTCCTTGTAAATAATGTAGACATAGATAGCACTGTCTCCTTGTAAATGATGTAGGCATAGATAGCACTGCCTCCTTGTCTCTCCTTGTAAATAATGTAGGCATAGATAGCACTGCCTCCTTGTCTCTCCTTGTAAATGATGTAGGCACAGATATCACTGCCTCCTTGTCCCTTCTTGTAAATTATGTAGGCACAGATAGCACTGCCTCCTTGTCCCTTCTTGTAAATGATGTAGGCATAGATAGCACTGCCTCCTTGTAAATGATGTAGGCATAGATAGCACTGCCTCCTTGTCTCTCCTTGTAAATGATGTAGGCACAGATAGCACTGCCTCCTTGTCCCTTCTTGTAAATGATGTAGGCACAGATAGCACTGCCTCCTTGTGTCTCCTTGTAAATGATGTAGGCACAGATAGCACTGCCTCCTTGTCGCTCCTTGTAAATTATGTAGGCACAGATAGCACTGCCTCCTTGTGTCTCCTTGTAAATTATGTAGGCACAGATAGCACTGCCTCCTTGTCTCTCCTTGTAAATGTAGGCATAGACAGCACTGTCTCCTTGTAAATGATGTAGGCATAGATAGCACTGCCTCCTTGTCTCTCCTTGTAAATAATGTAGACATAGATAGCACTGTCTCCTTGTAAATGATGTAGGCATAGATAGCACTGCCTCCTTGTCTCTCCTTGTAAATAATGTAGGCATAGATAGCACTGCCTCCTTGTCTCTCCTTGTAAATAATGTAGACATAGATAGCACTGTCTCCTTGTAAATGATGTAGGCATAGATAGCACTGCCTCCTTGTCTCTCCTTGTAAATAATGTAGGCATAGATAGCACTGCCTCCTTGTCTCTCCTTGTAAATGATGTAGGCACAGATATCACTGCCTCCTTGTCCCTTCTTGTAAATTATGTAGGCACAGATAGCACTGCCTCCTTGTCCCTTCTTGTAAATGATGTAGGCATAGATAGCACTGCCTCCTTGTAAATGATGTAGGCATAGATAGCACTGCCTCCTTGTCTCTCCTTGTAAATGATGTAGGCACAGATAGCACTGCCTCCTTGTCTCTCCTTGTAAATTATGTAGGCACAGATAGCACTGCCTCCTTGTGTCTCCTTGTAAATGATGTAGGCACAGATAGCACTGCCTCCTTGTCTCTCCTTGTAAATGATGTAGGCATAGACAGCACTGTCTCCTTGTAAATGATGTAGGCATAGATAGCACTGCCTTCTTATCTCTCCTTGTAAATAATGTAGGCACAGATGGCACTGCCTCCTTGTCTCTCCTTGTAAATGATGTAGGCACAGATATCACTGCCTCATTGTCCCTTCTTGTAAATGATGTAGGCACAGATAGCACTGCCTCCTTGTCTCTTCTTGTAAATGATGTAAGCATAGTTGGCACTGCCTCCTTGTAAATGATGTAGGCATAGATAGCACTGCCTCCTTGTCTCTCCTTGTAAATGATGTAGGCACAGATAGCACTGCCTCCTTGCCTCTCCTTGTAAATTATGTAGGCACAGATAGCACTGCCTCCTTGTGTCTCCTTGTAAATGATGTAGGCACAGATAGCACTGCCTCCTTGTCTCTCCTTGTAAATTATGTAGGCACAGATAGCACTGCCTTCTTGTCTCTCCCTGTAAATGATATAGGCACAGATAGCACTGCCTCTTTATCTCTCCTTGTAAATGATGTAGGCACAGATAGCACTGCCTCCTTGTCTCTCCTTGTAAATTATGTAGGCACAGATAGCACTGCCTTCTTGTCTCTCCCTGTAAATGATATAGGCACAGATAGCACTGCCTCTTTATCTCTCCTTGTAAATGATGTAGGCACAGATAGCACTGCCTCCTTGTCTCTTCTTGTAAATGATGTAGGCATAGTTGGCACTGCCTCCTTGTAAATGATGTAGGCATAGATAGCACTGCCTCCTTGTCTCTCCTTGTAAATGATGTAGGCACAGATAGCACTGCCTCCTTGCCTCTCCTTGTAAATCATGTAGGCACAGATAGCACTGCCTCCTTGTGTCTCCTTGTAAATGATGTAGGCACAGATAGCACTGCCTCCTTGTCTCTCCTTGTAAATTATGTACGCACAGATAGCACTGCCTTCTTGTCTCTCCCTGTAAATGATATAGGCACAGATAGCACTGCCTCTTTATCTCTCCTTGTAAATGATGTAGGCACAGATATCACTGCCTCCTTGTCTCTCCTTGTAAATTATGTAGGCACAGATAGCACTGCCTTCTTGTCTCTCCCTGTAAATGATATAGGCACAGATAGCACTGCCTCTTTATCTCTCCTTGTAAATTATGTAGGCACAGATATCACTGCCTCCTTGTCTCTGCTTGTAAATGATGTAGGCATAGATAGGACTGCCTCCTTGTCTCTCCTTGTAAATGATGTGGGCATAGATAGCACTGCCTCATTGTCTCTTCTAGTAAATAGTGTAGGTACAGATAGTACTGCCTCGTTTCTTCTTGAAAATAGTTGAGACAGAGAGAACAAAGATAATATCTTTTTATTCTTCTTTGTGTCTCATTGTAAATAAAGTGGATGCAGATATCACCGCCCTCTGTGTTGTCCTATAAATTATGTTGGCATAGCTTGTGCTGCTTTCCTATCTCTTCCCGTTGGCACATATATTACTACCTCCCTGTCACTCTCTATAAATAATGTAGCCTAAGAGAGGGAGTAACCTTTGCTAGGTCCAAACTGCACAAGTTTTAAAGGTTATGTAAAAGAAGCGACGGAGGCGACAAGCAGTTACCAGATACTGATGATGAAGGCAATGTGTGGTCACCAGAGACTGATGATGGAGGAGACAGGTGGTCAGAAGATACTAATGATGGAGGCGACGGACGGTCACCAGAGACTGATGATGGAGGGGACGGTCACCAGATACTAATGGATTTACATTTTTTTATTTATTCATTTTGCATTTTGGTAATTGATAAAATAAACTATTAATGCTTTTGATTATGAAAGCTTCTTCCTTCTTTGCAGCAGTTTTTCACACCTGTCTAAAACCTTTGCCCAGGACTAAGTACAGATAGTACTGCATTCGTGTACATAATTTACGCTCTGATAATGCTGTAAATGATGTAGGCACAGACAGTGCTGCCTCCCTTGTTTCCTCATGGAAAATATACATGTAGAGATAGTACTGGCCTCCGTGTAAATAATGCTAGCACAGATCGTTCTGCCTCCTAGTCTTTACATTTAGGTACAGATAGTTCTGCCTCCTAGTCTCTACATTTAGGTACAGATAGTTCTGCCTTCTAGTCTTTACATTTAGGTACAGATAGTTCTGCCTCCTAGTCTCTACATTTAGGTACAGATAGTTCTGCCTTCTAGTCTTTACATTTAGGTACAGATAGTTCTGCCTTCTAGTCTCTACATTTAGGTACAGATAGTTCTGCCCCCTAGTCTCTACATTTAGATATAGATATTCCTGCCTCCTAGTCTCAACATTTAGGTACAGATATTTCTGCCTCCTAGTCTCTACATTTAGGTACAGATAGTTCTGCCTCCTAATCTCTACATTTAGATACAGATAGTTCTGCCCCCTAGTCTCTACATTTAGATATAGATATTCCTGCCTCCTAGTCTCAACATTTAGGTACAGATAGTTCTGCCTCCTAGTCTCTACATTTAGGTACAGATAGTTCTGCCTCCTAGTCTCTACATTTAGGTACAGATAGTTCTGCCTCCTAATCTCTACATTTAGGTACAGATAGTTCTGCCTCCTAGTCTCTACATTTAGGTACAGATAGTTCTGCCTCCTAATCTCTACATTTAGATACAGATAGTTGTGCCTCCTAGTCTCTACATTTAGATACAGATAGTTGTGCCTCCTAGTCTCTACATTTAGATACAGATAGTCCTGCCTCCTAGTGTGTACGTTTAGATACAGATAGTTGTGCCTCCTAGTCTCTACATTTAGATACAGATAGTCCTGCCTCCTAGTCTCTACATTTAGATACAGATAGTTCTGCCTCCTAGTCTCTACATTTAGGTACAGATAGTGCTGCCAGCCTATAACTTTCTATGAACAACAAAATAAATTAGACATCAAAATTTGACTGGTAACTTTTACAGCTTTTATTTTACTGTCTATAAATCCTTAAAGGGGTATTCCCACCTCTGACATATCAATAGGGTATACGTCTTAAAGGCACAAAATTGCCTTAAATGTACCATTTCCATGCCATAGTCATGCAGCTCTCACCAGTCTTGGTCGCGTCTGTCTGAGAAATGACTTCAGGTCTCCACCAGCCATAAGTTCCAGCAGAATAAAGCGGGGCAAGGCCTGTAGGCTCACTCCGATGCATCGCACGATGTTCTGGTGGTTGAATTTACTGTGGAGGAAAACAGAATCCCGTCCTCAGAGCAATGGTCACTTTCCTTCCCCCTCTCTACTGGGAAGCAGCAAGTGATAAAAGTATCTACTCTGAAACATGATGGGAGAAACATCTGTTACACCCCCCAGACATGCAATTACGCTAAATGGAGCTGCCCTTTAAAAATGTCTTAAAGGGGACTTCTATAAGATGCCTTTAAAAAGGTTATCTCACAGCTATATAATTGTCATCATTTAAAGTTGCCCTGTCTCCCAACATCTTCATTATCACATTTCTGAGGCTCCTCACCTGATAATCAGAGCCTCCATAAGAAAGTCCAGTTCATCCTGCTCAGAGCAAACCTCCGGGAGAGTCTGGAGAAGAGGAGCATAGATCACAAAGTAATTTCCCACATCAACCATTTACAGTTTAGGTGGCACTGAAGGTATCCCTGGTGGTCTAGGGTGATTTAGGGGTCATTACCTAATCTTCCTGGTATACTGGTGATACATCTGTGATGCTGGAGGAAGGTCTAATATCAGGGCAGATATTGAACAGGTTAACCCTTATTAGCCCTGGTGGGTCGGTGATGCACGCAAAAAGACACAAAGTTATCAGCAAATCAGTTTTATAACATCTCTCTAACTATCTGGTTTTAGATGTCAGTGATAATATACCTGGTGGTTCAGGGGTTATTATCGAATATTTCTGTTGGTCTGGTGGCAAATATGTCATTCTTGGTGATTGGGATGGGTAATATCTATTAACTAGAAAAGTCTGGAGCAGAATGGCTATTAGTCCTGGTAGTTCAGTGATGAACCCCAAAAGATCTAAATTCCTCTCCATAAGGAGGAATGATTTTGGGTAAGTCAGTGTTAAAATCCCTGGTGGTCTAGAGACTTATTCATAATACTGGCTTATATAGAGATGTCAGGATGTATTTGGAGTGTGGGAAGAAAATAAAAAAACATGGAGGAAACCAACACAAACACCCGGAGAACATACAATATCCCTGGTGGCCTAGAGTTTTACAGACATCATCATCACTGTCCCCATGGGAGCTCACAATCTAAATTCCCTGTGAGTCTTTGGAGTGTGGGAGGAACCAGAGAACCCGGAGGAAACCCACACAAACTCCTTGGTGGGATATTAACCCAGGACCCCCGTGTTGCAGGAATAGGTTATGGGGTAATATCTTGGGAGAGTTTAGGTGAATTTCTATTAGTCCTGGTGGTTCAGCGATGAGCCCCAAAAGCTGCAAAATTCTCTGCTAATCATTTTTATGTCTTTATAGGGTTAGAACTCTGAAACATTGACATAGGGATAAATGATTCTAGGGGTTAGTGATAATATTCCTGGTAGCCTAGAGGGGTTTGAGTTACTACTTGATATCTCTGTTTCTTTGGTGGCAAATACATGATACTCGGGGATGGGAATGAGTAATATCTATTATTTGGGGAGGACTGAAGCAGATTATTAGTTAACACCTATAAGTCCTGGTGGTTTAGTGATGAGCCCAAAAAGCTGCAAAGTTCCCTACAAATAATTTTTATCATTTATGTTTATGGGGTCAGAACTCTGATATAAAGCCATTGGGATAGATTACTTAAGAGGTCAGACCTAATATTCCTGATCATATCCCTGGTGGTCTAGAGTGGTTCAGGGTTTAGCACCTAACATTGGTGGTAAATCTATGATGCTTCAGGAATGTTATAAGTAATAAAGAATATCTGGGGAGGTTTGCAACTTTAAAGATTAATATTTATTAGTCCTTGTGTGTCAGTGAGGAAACAATTTACAGAGAACTTTGTGATAATGTTCCTGGTGGCTTAGAGTGGTTTTGGGGATAGTATATGATATATCATACATTTGTGGGAACAGCTAATATTTGGGGATGAGTGCTTCAGTTTAGTGTTTACCACCTATTAGCCCTGGTGGTTCAGGGTTGAGCCCAATTCCTTGCAAATTATTTTTATAATATATCTCTATAGGGCTCAGAAGAAATTGATAGAAGTGAAAAATTCAAGCTGTGTGTAGCTCCCCTAGTGGTGGAGTAACGCCTGGTTCTATGTTTGCCTCCAATCAGTCACCTTCCTAATCTTTACCCAGAGGAACTGTCGTTCTCAAGGACTTTTCAGGACCGTGACCACAAAGGGTGAAGTCTGTCAAGAAATCATCCAGATTCCTGAGCTCAAACAACGTTATTACGGTAAAACAGGCGCGCGTCGGTGCTGAGTCGGCATCTATAGAATTCAATGTATCGACAGTCTGAGGACTTAAAAAAAGGCCAAACTGCTGACTTCCAAGACGCTCGGCACACACTTAATATTCAGGTTCATCACATCATCCTCTCTCATCAGCAGACAGCGCCATCCATTACTTATTACTCTCTTGTCTAACACATTTCAAAAGGCCGCGGTGCAAGAACACAAACTAAAGGGACACAAATCCCTCATTTTTGCAAAAGATGTAGCAAAGAGGTTCCTTTTTTTTCCATTTTCTCCTTTCCTTCTTCCAGGAGCTGTAATTTTTTTTTTTAATCTTTCCATCCATAAAACCGTACGAGGGCTTGTTTTTAGCAAGACGTGTTGTACTTTTTGAATGACATCATTCATTTTATCATGCGATGCACTGGAAAGTGGTAAAAAAAATTGTTGAAATTGCAAACAAAAAAAGTGCAATTCCAAAATAGTTTTTTGTTTTATATATTTACCTTGTTCCTTATATGGTAAAACTGTCCTGACAATATGATTCTCCCGGTCAGTACGAGTATGCAGATACCAAACATGTATAGATTTTATTTTTATTTAAGTAGTGAAAAAAAAACAAAAAAACAGAAATTTGTAAAAAATAAAAAAATAAAAAAATTTGCTATTGTTGCCATATTGTGAGACCTGTAGCTCTCTCATTTTCCAGGATCTGGGGATGGGTCAGGGCTTATCTTTTGCACCCTGAGATGAAGTTTTTCCTGATCCCATTTTAGGTGTAGATACGATGTTTAGATCTCCTCTTATTGCATTTTATTGCAATGTTGCGGCGCCCAAAATAACATCATTCCGGTGTTTACCGATCGGATTAATATATTTTATATTTTGATAGATCAGACTTCTACAAACGCAGCAATATCAAATATGTGTTTTTTAATTGCTTTATTTTTAATGCGGCAAAAGTGGGATGATTTGAACTTTTAAATCTTAATATTTTTTACATATATTTTACAACTGAGGATTTGTTACAATTGCAGCCAGTGCCCAGTCCATACTGATACACCCGACCTCCACTGATACAATGTATCTGGAAAGTAAAGAGATTTGTGATGTGTTTATTAAACAGACAACTGGATACAAGTGTAACAAAAGCTCAACTGTGAGAAGTTTTGTGTGTGTGCAGCTTGGTAAATTTAGACAAGAACTTTAAAGGCATCAAGCAGAACATGAAAGATAAAGGCCAAGATTCAGCTTTTTTTTTTGTACCTTTTTCATTCCATAAAAGTTTTTTTTTTTCGTTATTTTTATATTTTTACCACATTCTTTATGCTTTTGTTCCATTTTTACAATAGTTTTTATTTTAGTTTGCTCAGCAATGTGTGCGTGATATTTGTTATCCAGATGTTTTGGATATTAGTCATTTGCGACTTCTCGAAATATCGCAACATTTAATTTTTCTTCTGCGCAGTTGGAGACTAATGTGCAACGATTGGATGAAAATGGAGCAAATGACAAGAGGCTTTTTTGCGCTTTTTTTTTAAATTAAACATCGAGCTCTATTTAGATGCAACTTGGTGCAAAGTCGACCAGAGTAAAATAAAAAAACAGAACATTTCTTAAATAAAAAAAAAAATGCAATTGATAAATTGGGGCCAAAATTCTATTCGAGAGTTGCAGAACTTTCCATTATACGATGACGAGCCGTGAAACTGTTCCGAGTCCTTGGGCCTATAACTTTATATTGGTTCAGAGTTGTTACTTAGGGCTCTGGATCTGTTTTACAGCCGTCTTCTGGTTCTTTTACTATATATATATATTTTCTAGGGTCGGTTTTATGCCTTCTGTTTGCAGAATAATGAAGCGGCGCCGCGCTGCACTTGTATCAATTATTTGTAAACTTGTAAAAGTAACATAAAAAAGTTTCATCAGAGGAAAAAAATCACCCTCCCGTCTCCTGCCTCTCAGACGCCGACATAAAGAGAATGGAGAAGCGGCGCGCACCTGCAGAAATCTTCACAAGATTTAAGATGTCTCAGAAAGGACGGTTTATGAGTCGGCTCTAAGCAGACGCCCGCTTCCGGAATCACGTCAATGTAGCAAGAGAGAAGTAATGGATGGCTCCGGTGTGCCGCTGTTTTATGGAAGATCTTGGACCTGTAACTACTTTAATCAAAAGGAACTGACAATCAGCAATGTGTCCGGCTCGGCTCGGACCAACTTACGTCGGAATTTATTGTTCAAGAAAATGGTTCTCAAAATAACCTGTCAATCAAAGTTCGGAAAAAAACGATAAAACACAACAACTTTGTAACTTTTGTCTATCTCCTAAGTAATGATCTGGCGATACCTTGTTACAGATTTACTCTATAAGAAAGACAAGGTCAAAAAGACCATAAAAAAAAGATTCCCAGTAAACAAAATTGTTGATTTGCCCTTTTCTGTCAAGTTGCTACAAATGTTATTCAGCCATTTCTTAAAAAGTTACTAAAGTTTAGTTTTTATTTAATTACTGATAAGCTTTTGCAAAGTTCTGAATTCCTTGCTGCCTTCTGTCTCCAACACTGTGCTGGTGTTACTGCCCGGTTCGTGATCTTTTACAAGCTGCTTTGATCTGCTGCTTTTGCAAGAATCCGTAGTCAGAAACTGTTTAGAAAGATTCTTCCTGTCTGAGCATGGGGACAAGAGCAGAGAATCTCACAAAGCGAGAAAGTTTGCAAATAGTGTTTGACTGCGAATTTTTGCTAGAGCAGCAGTTCAAAGCAGATTATAAAGCTAGATGGCCAAGTTTGAAGACTAAGATTGATTTTGCCATTCCGTTAGATGTTTATTCTACATGTGTCTGTATTCCGCCACCCAATGGTGATGTGAGCTGCAACCATTATAACTTCTGCCACTCCAAGCACCAGTGCCAACAGCTGCCTGGCAGAAAGTACAGCGCTGACCTACAATGGATGCTTCTGACAATGAACATGAACGATCCTGATGTATACACAATTATTCTATTCTGTGATGGATTTTAACTCAATGAACAATGACCTTTTATTTAAAAAGATCACCCTCTAGGACAGAAGTTTTGTAGTGATTTTAGGTTCTGCCTGGAAAGTTTCATTGTCATAGACAATATGTCAAGTTGAAGATTAGTCTATGGTCGCTCCAAGGCTGCAAAGTCACTTGTAAGGGGCTCTGGATCGTGGAGCAGATTCTCTCTATAGGATCGGCAACACATGGTCACATGTCTGGGGACCTCGCTGCATAGTTTCCGCTGACATCTTTATGCTGCATATACAGGCAAGAATTCATCATATACCGTAATCAATATCCCCTACATCACCTACCTTCACTGCAACCTTCAGGGGAGGGTCATTAGGAATGGACATTACTTGGCCTTCATACACTTCTCCAAATGCCCCATGGCCCAGACCTCTGCAAAACATAAAGGAGATAAACTCTAAGATGTGAAAATGCCATTTTAATGGGTTAACAAGTATGAGAATATTCCAGGGACATCTGTCCCTCTAACCTGTGGAAGATCCTGCTTTACACAATATCTCCGAGCTCCCAAACACGTGTTCATATATTTAATATATCCAATAAATATTTATATATTATACATAAGGGCAGTATTATATTAACTATATTCTTGCACATGGGGGCAGTATTATAGTAGTTATATTCTTATACATAGGGGCAGTATTATAGTAGTTATATTCTTATACATAGGGGCAGTATTATAGTAGTTATATTCTTGTACATAGGGGCAGTATTATAGTAGTTATATTCTTGTACATAGGGGCAGTATTATAGTAGTTATATTCTTGTACATAGGGGGCAGTATTATAGTAGTTATATTCTTGTACATAGGGGCAGTATTATAGTAGTTATATTCTTATACATAGGGGCAGTATTATAGTAGTTATATTCTTATACATAGGGGCAGTATTATAGTAGTTATATTCTTGTACATAGGGGCAGTATTATAGTAGTTATATTCTTGTACATAGGGGCAGTATTATAGTAGTTATATTCTTGTACATAGGGGGCAGTAGTATAGTAGTTATATTCTTGTACATTGGGGCAGTATTATAGTAGTTATATTCTTATACATAGGGGCAGTATTATAGTAGTTATATTCTTGTACATAGGGGCAGTATTATAGTAGTTATATTCTTGTACATAGGGGGCAGTATTATAGTAGTTATGTTCTTGTACATAGGGGCAGTATTATAGTAGTTATATTCTTGTACATAGGAGCAGTATTATAGTAGTTATATTCTTGTACATAGGCGCAGTATTATAGTAGTTATGTTCCTGTACATAGGAGCAATATTATAGTAGTTATATTCTTGTACATAGGAGCAGTATTATAGTAGTTATATTCTTGTATATAGGGGCAGTATTATAGTAGTTATATTCTTGTATATAGGGGCAGTATTATAGTAGTTATATTCTTGTATATAGGGGCAGTATTATAGTAGTTATATTCTTGTATATAGGAGCAGTATTATAGTAGTTATATTCTTGTACATAGGGGCAGTATTATAGTAGTTATATTCTTGCACATAGGGGCAGTATTATAATAGTTATATTCTTGTACATGGGGGCAGTATTATAGTAGTTATATTCTTGTATATAGGAGCGGTATTATAGTAGTTATATTCTTGTACATAGGGGCAGTATTATAGTAGTTATATTCTTGTACATAGGGGCAATATTATAGTAGTTATATTCTTGTACATAGGAGCAGTATTATAGTAGTTATATTCTTGCACATAGGGGCAGTATTATAATAGTTATATTCTTGTACATGGGGGCAGTATTATAGTAGTTATATTCTTGTACATAGGGGGCAGTATTATAGTAGTTATATTCTTGTACATAGGGGGCAGTATTATAGTAGTTATATTCTTGTACATAGGGGCAGTATTATAGTAGTTATATTCTTGTACATAGGAGCAGTATTATAGTAGTTATATTCTTGTACATAGGAGCAGTATTATAGTAGTTATATTGTTGTACATAGGGGCAGTATTATAGTAGTTATATTCTTGTACATAGGGGCAGTATTATAGTAGTTGTATTCTTGTACATAGGAGGAGTATTATAGTAGCTATATTCCTGTACATAGGAGCAGTATTATAGTAGTTATATTCTTGTATATAGGGAGCAGTATTATAGTAGTTATATTCTTGTATATAGGGAGCAGTATTATAGTACTGTAGTTATATTCTTGTATATAGAATTGGGACTATATTTTTTTACCATGGTTTCCCTCTTTTCTCGTTCATGCAGATAAAGTATCTCAGCGTATAATAATGCTGAAGTGTTTTGCATCTTATTTGCATTTCTCAGGGCTGTGTTTTAGTCTGTAATTTCTTCTGGTTTATTGTAAATCCAAACTCAAAAACCAGCAGATTTCGGCCCTCAGACCTGCTAACCCCCTGTTCATATTATTACTATGTGAGGTTGGTCATGTGGAAGAGATAAATTACCTGAGTCCTGAGAGACTGAATATACAGAATTTGAGGAGTCACCTTATAATGATCTGGTTGGTTTTTATGTCGAAATGTCTAGGCTCTGTTTGAGAAGTAAAAAATATAAACCACGAGGGAAATAAAACCCCGTAAAGAAGATACACGTTTACATGCCTCAGTATCTATCTCTCGATCTTATCTATGACAGGGTCCTACTCAGGTATCACACAATCAACAGAGCGAGAGATGAGTGAACAGTCCCAAGAACCTTTATTACATGCAAACCGAAAAGGTCCATAAAACAATCCACCACACAGAGGATAAAATAATCCAGGATCACGGGTACAGTCCAGCAACGGGATAAATGCCCCAAGAGATGATTCACAAACCTCCGCTTGGAGATCGATATGGCAGTGCGGCTCCAGATACTTCTCCGTATAGGCTCCTCCAGCAGTATGTCCAGTGCAATCCAGGTTTCTCCAAGTCTCTCTGGGGTGCCAGTCTTAGCATCAATGTCTCACAGAGGATCTAGATTACTGGTTTTTCTTCTCAGAAGGATAGGAAATTCCTCTTTATACCCACATTTGTGTTTCAGATCATCATCCACAGATCAGGGGGGAGGTGGGATGAGTTTAACTGTCACTGTTTTGAGTATGTAATAAATCTGCATAGTTCGTCCTTCTCTGATTTGCAGGGCAACAAACTAGCTGACCTGGTAAAATGTGTAACCAACATATTAACAAACATCTATTGTTCAATCACCCTGTGTCCCTGTCCTCCAGAGATAACAGACAATAAGTTACAACAAACATTAAGGGCTCATACGAACTGTGTTTCTTTACCTACTGAAATTAGATATCTGGATAATTAAGATTAAATGCACAGAATGATACGCAGCAACAAGACAACTCTCCTAATATCAGTAAAAATATGAACATAGACAGAATGATACCCCACACATCACACTATCTATCTATTATCTATAACCGCCCGACAGTGATTACATTCATCTATCTATACCTGTACTATATATGTATCTATTATCTATCTATCATCTATTATCTATCATCTATTATCTATCTATCTTTCATCTATCTATCATCTATTATATATATATTCTATCTATTATCTGTCTATCATCTATATATTATCTCTCTCTATCTATCTAGCATCTATTAGCTATCTGTTATCTATTATCTATTTATTATCTATATATTATCTCTATCTATTATCTATCTATTGTCTATCTATTATCTATTTGTTATCTATTATCTAACTATTATCTATATATTATCTCTATCTATTATCTATATATTCTTTATCTATCTAGCATCTATTATCTGTTATCTATCTATCTATCTATCTATCTATCTATCTATCTCTCCTCATTCGGTTGTACCCTGAACGTCTCTCCCTTACATGTGATTTTCGGCTGTCTCGGCAGTTACTACATTATTATCATCTCTACACTTGTCATCTGTTCTAGAAGGATTTCTTAATTCACAGAAATTGGGGCCGTCTGACATTTACAATAAATCCGCTGCTAGAAGAGACTTTTATCTGCGGTGATTGGATGTATATATCTGTCGGCTCGGTCCATATAAAGGTGAGTGACAGGATCTAGACATTGCCGCTAACATATTCATCATTAGGACTAGGAGGACGTTCTCCTCGGCTCCGGATCGCATCCTTCTTTCCGTCCTCGGAACCTTCTGACAAATTGAATTGTGACTCCGGCACAAGGTCCCTCTGTGGCATCTCATCAATTTAGCGCTAACGGTCGGCTGAAGCTCCTTCTTTATGTCTCACACTGGAGGACTGTAGTTAATCTCTGGCCCCGGCAGCCGGAGAGTTCATGGAAGTTAATGCAGCTAATACACAGATCCGTCACCGGAATTTTCTCCGGAGTTTTAGTAACAGATTATTACTATTCTATGTATCAATTTCTAGGGCGGCATAAACTTTTCTTTACAATGTTTTTTTTCTTTTTCTGTATATTTCAACATAATTATGGAACAATAGATATTCACGCACGGACTCACGGATCGAGATGTAGAGAATAATTCCTTAAAGGGAAAAATCTAATTTCTATTATTTTAATCTAAAACGTTAGATTTCAGCCAGTAGAATAGATAATGTTGCGCTATTACTTTTAATTGTATGTAGATTTTTTTAAAAACCTTCTTGGTGGTGGCCATATTGGGGACTTACTTCAGATTTGTATTGTGTATATAGAATTTACAGCGGAGGGTGTGCTTTATGGCAGCTGCGATGAATGGCACCTGAAGACCAGGACATTACAGAGGGGGCCACGAATCCTTATCTTTGTATATAGCGTGTAATGTTATTATTCTGCCTTCTATAGGCTACCGGCAGCTGATAATGAGATGACTCTGCTCTATTTGTCCTAGTCTATACAGCAAAGCCGACAAATCACCAGAAAGTCTCAGGAAGTGTCAATGAATGAAATCTGCTGTATTTCAAGGTTTTAAAAATAAACTTTAAAAGTAAAACCTGAATTAAATAACCTGTTATTTTCTAGTTACTTTTCCTTCCTATAGTCCAGAACAAAGCTTGTAGAACCGGAGTCAGAAGATAATGTGGAATCTTCCAATTGGAAAGATAATCCACAGACTTCTAGATTCGATGGTCGGACCTGGACTCCGTAAAGCTCTGTCTGGAGTTCGCCTTTCAGGGGCTACTTGTGTCTCCCTGGGTATTAGGATCAGTGGTTGGTCAGCCGTCCTGGAGCCGTGTGATGATCAGTACGGCTCTGGTATCGGCTGCAGATGATGACTGTTACATATCTGTGATATTATCATGGCTCGTTACCTGATCAGGGAGATGTTCTTCCTGGGCACTTCCTTCAGGTCTCCGATGGAGGTCACCTTGCCGGCGAAGCAGTAGTTGGGGTTGTAATCAGTCATGATGGTGGAGGTCCGGACTTTGCTCAACTTGTAGTCGGGGCTTTGTAACTCCATCTGTATGGCCTGGAGCTCCTGGTGCTTCCTGCGATACACTGGGGCACGGGAAACGATACAATGTATCAGATGTATCTCTACTGTCCTACCTAAGTGTACCCAAGCCTATCATGTGCATCTAATCCGATCATGTGTGATACAGCCTACTGTATCTAGTGTTATCATGTCTGATACTGTCTGCTGAGCCGTGCATCTAATCCGATCATGTGTGATACAGTCTACTGTATCTAGTCTTATCATGTCTGATACTGTCTGCTGAGCCGTGCATCTAATCCGATCATGTGTGATACAGCCTACTGTATCTAGTCTTATCATGTCTGATACTGTCTGCTGAGCCGTGCATCTAATCCGATCATGTGTGATACAGTCTACTGTATCTAGTCTTATCATGTCTGATACTGTCTGCTGAGCCGTGCATCTAATCCGATCATGTGTGATACAGCCTACTGTATCTAGTTTTATCATGTATGATACACTCTGCTGAGCCGAGTATCTAATCCGATCATGTGTGATACAGTCTACTGTATCTAGTCTTATCATGTATGATACTGTCTGCTGAGCCGTGCATCTAATCCGATCATGTGTGATACAGTCTACTGTATCTAGTCTTATCATGTATGATACTGTCTGCTGAGCCGTGCATCTAAACCGTTCATGTGTGATACTGTCTGCTGTATCTAGTCTTATCATGTCTGATACTGTCTGCTGAGCCGTGCATCTAATCCGATCATGTGTGATACAGCCTACTGTATCTAGTCTTATCATGTCTGATACTGTCTGCTGAGCCGTGCATCTAATCCGATCATGTGTGATACAGTCTACTGTATCTAGTCTTATCATGTCTGATACTGTCTGCTGAGCCGTGCATCTAATCCGATCATGTGTGATACAGCCTACTGTATCTAGTTTTATCATGTATGATACACTCTGCTGAGCCGTGCATCTAATCCGATCATGTGTGATACAGTCTACTGTATCTAGTCTTATCATGTATGATACACTCTGCTGAGCCGTGCATCTAATCCGATCATGTGTGATACAGTCTACTGTATCTAGTCTTATCATGTATGATACTGTCTGCTGAGCCGTGCATCTAAACCGTTCATGTGTGATACTGTCTGCTGTATCTAGTCTTATCATGTCTGATACTGTCTGCTGAGCTGTGCATCTAATCCGATCATGTGTGATACAGTCTACTGTATCTAGTCTTATCATGTATGATACACTCTGCTGAGCCGTGCATCTAATCCGATCATGTGTGATACAGTCTACTGTATCTAGTCTTATCATGTATGATACTGTCTGCTGAGCCGTGCATCTAAACCGTTCATGTGTGATACTGTCTGCTGTATCTAGTCTTATCATGTCTGATACTGTCTGCTGAGCTGTGCATCTAATCCGATCATGTGTGATACAGTCTACTGTATCTAGTCTTATCATGTATGATACACTCTGCTGAGCCGTGCATCTAAACCGTTCATGTGTGATACAGTCTACTGTATCTAGTCTTATCATGTATGATACACTCTGCTGAGCCGAGTATCTAATCCGTTCATGTGTGATACAGTCTACTGTATCTAGTCTTGTCATGTATGATACACTCTGCTGAGCAGTGTATCTAAGCCATGTGTATAGCTAGAGCCCAGTAAGACCATTACGGGCCGATCCTCCTGGCTCTCATGCTCACCAAACGAATTAATCAATCAGTCCGGACCTCATTATATTCGCCGGTGTCATTATTAAAGACCAGAGAGGAGTCCGCTAATTAGAATCATCCAGCAGAATAATTCACACCGATTTGTGAGCTGTCAGGGGCAGTCACCGGAGCGCTGCCGGCGGCTGACAGCGGGGGTGCGGAGGACGAATCACACGATTTTATCTTTTTCTGTGATTGTCAGATTTCTACTTTTATTGCATTTAGATAAATGTAGTTTTCGTTCAGTGGAGACTCCATGGTTCCTGTATAACCAGCAGGAGAACGGCGGTGCCATCCAGAGGAGTATATAGTATATACTGCAATAGAGGGATTCCCATGGATTAGTATGGCAGCTGCCACTATCTTCGAGACTCCAGGAGCCACCACCGATGGCTCCTCCTGACGCTGCCCTCATCCTAGAGACTCCATAGTCCTTTCTGATCCCCAGCTGGATCTATGGAGCCACTAGCCCTGGAGCGTGTGGACTAGTCAGTGATGGGTGTTATGTTCCTGTGATTTTCTGCTATCTCACCGATCATGATTCCAGAGAAGGCCAGAATGAGGGCGGCCACGAGCCCGGAGGTCACAATGGACAGCACCAGAGACAGCGGCAGGTGAGTCTCCTGCGCCGACTGCATCTGATCATCTGCAAAAGAAAAACATCGTTTCCAAAGGTTTATTTTGCCCCATGCAAAATGCGAATTACAGAAAGAGCAAATAAATCAGCATCTGAATTAATGACCCCAGTGTTCACATCATGGGCCAGAGCGGGGGGAGGGAAGAAGACCCCCGTTTGTACTAGAGGGCACTGTGAGGACGAGGGTCTGGAGAGCATGTCAGGAGAGGACCTCCACTTGTACTAGTGGGCACTGTGAGGATGAGGGCCTGGAGTACATGTCAGGAGAGGACCCCCGCTTGTACTAGTGGGCACTGAGGATGAGGGCCTGGAGAGCACATGTCAGGAGAGGACCCCCGCTTGTACTAGTGGGCACTATGAGGATGAGGGTCTGAAGAACACATGTCAGGAGAGGACCCCTGCTTGTACTAGTGGGCACTGTGAGGATGAGGGCCTGGAGAGCACATGTCAGGAGAGGACCCCCGCTTGTACTAGTGGGCACTGTGAGGATGAGGGCCTGGAGAGCACATGTCAGGAGAGGACCCCCGCTTGTACTAGTGGGCACTGTGAGGATGAGGGCCTGGAGTACATGTCAGGAGAGGACCCCTCTTGTACTAGTGGGCACTGTGAGGATGAGGGCCTGGAGAGCACATGTCAGGAGAGGACCCCCGCTTGTACTAGTGGGCACTGTGAGGATGAGGGCCTGGAGCTCATGTCAGGAGAGGACCCCTACTTGTACTAGTGGGCACTGTGAGGACGAGGGCCTGGAGCTCATGTCAGGAGAGGACCCCTACTTGTACTAGTGGGCACTGTGAGGACGAGGGCGTGGATCCCATGTCAGGAGAGGACCCTCGCTTGTACTAGTGGGCACTGTGAGGATGAGGGCCTGGAGAGCACATGTCAGGAGAGGACCCTTGCTTGTACTAGTGGGCACTGTGAGGATGAGGGCCTGGAGCTCATGTCAGGAGAGGACCCCTGCTTGTACTAGTGGGCACTGTGAGGATGAGGGCCTGGAGCTCATGTCAGGAGAGGACCCCCGCTTGTACTAGTGGGCACTGTGAGGATGAGGGCCTGGAGTACATGTCAGGAGAGGACCTCCGCTTGTACTAGTGGGCACTGTGAGGATGAGGGCCTGGAGCTCATGTCAGGAGAGGACCCCCGCTTGTACTAGTGGGCACTGTGAGGATGAGGGCCTGGAGCTCATGTCAGGAGAGGGTCCCCGCTTGTACTAGTGGGCACTGTGAGGATGAGGGCCTGGAGTACATGTCAGGAGAGGACCTCCGCTTGTACTAGTAGGCACTGTGAGGACGAGGGCCTGGAGTACATGTCAGGAGAGGACCCCCGCTTGTACTAGTGGGCACTATGAGGATGAGGGTCTGAAGAACACATGTCAGGAGAGGACCCCCGCTTGTACTAGTGGGCACTATGAGGATGGGGGCCTGGAGAACACATGTCAGGAGAGGACCCCCGCTTGTACTAGTGGGCACTGTGAGGATGAGGGCCTGGAGTACATGTCAGGAGAGGACCCCCGCTTGTACTAGTGGGCACTGTGAGGATGAGGGCCTGGAGCTCATGTCAGAAGAGGACCTCCGCTTGTACTAGTGGGCACTGTTAGGACGAGGGCCTGGAGTGCATGTCAGGAGAGGACCCCCGCTTGTACTAGTGGGCACTGTGAGGATGAGGGCCTGGAGTACATGTCAGGAGAGGACCCCCGCTTGTACTAGTGGGCACTGTGAGGATGAGGGCCTGGAGAGCACATGTCAGGAGAGGACCCCCGCTTGTACTAGTGGGCACTGTGAGGATGAGGGTCTGGAGAGCACATGTCAGGAGAGGACCCCCGCTTGTACTAGTGGGCACTGTGAGGATGAGGGCCTGGAGAGCACATGTCAGGAGAGGACCTCCGCTAGTACTAGTGGGCACTGTGAGGACGAGGGTCTGAAGAGCTCATGTCAGGAGAGGACCCCTGCTTGTACTAGTGGGCACTGTGAGGACGAGGGCCTGGAGAGCATGTCAGGAGAGGGTCCCCGCTTGTACTAGTGGGCACTGTGAGGATGAGGGCCTGGAGCTCATGTCAGGAGAGGACCCCCGCTTGTACTAGTGGGCACTGTGAGGATGAGGACCTGGAGCTCATGTCAGGAGAGGACCTCCGCTTGTAGTAGTGGGCACTATGAGGATGAGGGCCTGGAGCACATGTCAGGAGAGGACCCCCGCTTGTACTAGTGGGCACTGTGAGGACGAGGGTCTGAAGAGCTCATGTCAGGAGAGGACCCCTGCTTGTACTAGTGGGCACTGTGAGGATGAGGGCCTGGAGCTCATGACAGGAGAGGACCCCTGCTTATACTAGTGGGCACTGTGAGGATGAGGGCCTGGAGCTCATGTCAGGAGAGGACCCCCGCTTGTACTAGTGGGCACTGTGAGGACGAGGGCCTGGAGCTCATGTCAGGAGAGGGTCCCCGCTTGTACTAGTGGGCACTGTGAGGATGAGGGCCTGGAGCTCATGTCAGGAGAGGACCCCCGCTTGTACTAGTGGGCACTGTGAGGACGAGGGCCTGGAGCTCATGTCAGGAGAGGGTCCCCGCTTGTACTAGTGGGCACTGTGAGGATGAGGGCCTGGAGCTCATGTCAGGAGAGGACCCCTGCTTATACTAGTGGGCACTGTGAGGATGAGGACCTGGAGCTCATGTCAGGAGAGGACCCCTGCTTATACTAGTGGGCACTGTGAGGATGAGGGCCTGGAGCTCATGACAGGAGAGGACCCCTCTTGTACTAGTGGGCACTGTGAGGACGAGGGCCTGGAGCTCATGTCAGGAGAGGGTCCCCGCTTGTACTAGTGGGCACTGTGAGGATGAGGACCTGGAGCTCATGTCAGGAGAGGACCCCCGCTTGTACTAGTGGGCACTGTGAGGATGAGGACCTGGAGCTCATGTCAGGAGAGGACCCCCGCTTGTACTAGTGGGCACTGTGAGGATGAGGGCCTGGAGTACATGTCAGGAGAGGTCCCCTGCTTGTACTAGTGGGCACTATGAGGATGGGGGCCTGGAGCACATGTCAGGAGAGGTCCCCTGCTTGTACTAGTGGGCACTGTGAGGACGAGGGCCTGGAGAGCACATGTCAGGAGATCCCCCCTCTTGTACTAGTGGACACTGTGAGGATGAGGGCCTGGAGCTCATGACAGGAGAGGACCCCTCTTGTACTAGTGGGCACTGTGAGGACGAGGGCCTGGAGCTCATGTCAGGAGAAGACCCCTGCTTGTACTAGTGGGCACTATGAGGATGAGGGTCTGAAGAACACATGTCAGGAGAGGACCCCCGCTTGTACTAGTGGGCACTGTGAGGATGAGGGCCTGGAGAGCACATGTCAGGAGAGGACCTCCTTGTACTAGTGGTCACTGTGAGGATGAGGGCCTGGAGTACATGTCAGGAGAGGACCCCCGCTTGTACTAGTGGGCACTGTGAGGATGAGGGCCTGGAGCTCATGTCAGAAGAGGACCTCCGCTTGTACTAGTGGGCACTGTTAGGACGAGGGTCTGGAGAGCACATGTCAGGAGAGGACCCCCGCTTGTACTAGTAGGCACTGTGAGGATGAGGGCCTGGAGAGCACATGTCAGGAGAGGACCTCCGCTAGTACTAGTGGGCACTGTGAGGATGAGGGCCTGGAGAGCACATGTCAGGAGAGGACCTCCGCTAGTACTAGTGGGCACTGTGAGGATGAGGGCCTGGAGAGCACATGTCAGGAGAGGACCTCCGCTAGTACTAGTAGGCACTGTGAGGATGAGGGCCTGGAGTACATGTCAGGAGAGGACCCCTGCTTGTACTAGTGGGCACTGTGAGGACGAGGGTCTGAAGAGCACATGTCAGGAGAGGACCCCTGCTTGTACTAGTGGGCACTGTGAGGACGAGGGCCTGGAGCTCATGTCAGGAGAGGACCCCTCTTGTACTAGTGGGCACTGTGAGGATGAGGGCCTGGAGAGCACATGTCAGGAGAGGACCCCCGCTTGTACTAGTGGGCACTGTGAGGATGAGGGCCTGGAGTACATGTCAGGAGAGGACCCCCGCTTGTACTAGTGGGCACTGTGAGGATGAGGGTCTGAAGAACACATGTCAGGAGAGGACCCCCGCTTGTACTAGTGGGCACTGTGAGGATGAGGGCCTGGAGTACATGTCAGGAGAGGACCCCCGCTTGTACTAGTGGGCACTGTGAGGATGAGGGCCTGGAGTACATGTCAGGAGAGGACCTCCGCTTGTACTAGTGGGCACTGTGAGGATGAGGGCCTGGAGCTCATGTCAGGAGAGGACCCCCGCTTGTACTAGTGGGCACTGTGAGGATGAGGGCCTGGAGCTCATGTCAGGACAGGACCCCCGCTTGTACTAGTGGGCACTGTGAGGATGAGGACCTGGAGCTCATGTCAGGAGAGGACCCCCGCTTGTACTAGTGGGCACTATGAGGATGAGGGTCTGAAGAACACATGTCAGGAGAGGACCCCCGCTTCTACTAGTGGGCACTGTGAGGATGAGGGCCTGGAGTACATGTCAGGAGAGGTCCCCTCCTTGTACTAGTGGGCACTATGAGGATGAGGGTCTGAAGAACACATGTCAGGAGAGGACCCCCGCTTGTACTAGTGGGCACTGTGAGGATGAGGGCCTGGAGAGCACATGTCAGGAGAGGACCCCCGCTTGTACTAGTAGGCACTGTGAGGATGAGGGCCTGGAGTACATGTCAGGAGAGGTCCCCTGCTTGTACTAGTCGGCACTATGAGGATGAGGGCCTGGAGAGCACATGTCAGGAGAGGACCCCCGCTTGTACTAGTGGGCACTATGAGGATGGGGGCCTGGAGAGCACAAGTCAGGAGAGGACCTCCTTGTACTAGTGGTCACTGTGAGGATGAGGGCCTGGAGTACATGTCAGGAGAGGTCCCCTGCTTGTACTAGTGGGCACTATGAGGATGAGGGTCTGAAGAACACATGTCAGGAGAGGACCCCCGCTTGTACTAGTGGGCACTGTGAGGATGAGGGCCTGGAGTACATGTCAGGAGAGGTCCCCTGCTTGTACTAGTGGGCACTATGAGGATGAGGGCCTGGAGAGCACATGTCAGGAGAGGACCCCCGCTTGTACTAGTGGGCACTGTGAGGATGAGGGCCTGGAGAGCACATGTCAGGAGAGGACCCCTGCTTGTACTAGTGGGCACTGTGAGGATGAGGGCCTGGAGAGCACATGTCAGGAGAGGACCTCCTTGTACTAGTGGTCACTGTGAGGATGAGGGCCTGGATTACATGTCAGGAGAGGACCCCCGCTTGTACTAGTGGGCACTGTGAGGATGAGGGCCTGGAGCTCATGTCAGAAGAGGACCTCCGCTTGTACTAGTGGGCACTGTTAGGACGAGGGTCTGGAGAGCACATGTCAGGAGAGGACCCCCGCTTGTACTAGTAGGCACTGTGAGGATGAGGGCCTGGAGTACATGTCAGGAGAGGACCCCCGCTAGTACTAGTGGGCACTGTGAGGATGAGGGCCTGGAGAGCAAGTCAGGAGAGGACCCCGCTTGTACTAGTGGGCACTGTGAGGACGAGGGTCTGAATAGCACATGTCAGGAGAGGACCCCTGCTTGTACTAGTGGGCACTGTGAGGACGAGGGCCTGGAGAGCATGTCAGGAGAGGACCTCCGCTTGTAGTAGTGGGTACTGTGAGGACGAGGGCCTGGAGAGCATGTCAGGAGAGGACCTCCGCTTGTAGTAGTGTAGTGGGTACTGTGAGGACGAGGGACTGGAGAGCATGTCAGGAGAGGACCTCCGCTTGTAGTAGTGTAGTGGGTACTGTGAGGATGAGGGCCTGGAGCTCATGTCAGGAGAGGACCCCTGCTTATACTAGTGGGCACTGTGAGGATGAGGGCCTGGAGCTCATGTCAGGAGAGGACCCCTGCTTGTACTAGTGGGCACTGTGAGGATGAGGGCCTGGAGCTCATGTCAGGAGAGGACCCCTACTTGTACTAGTGGGCACTGTGAGGATGAGGGCCTGGAGCGCATGTCAGGAGAGGTCCCCTCCTTGTAATAGTGGGCACTATGAGGATGGGGGCCTGGAGAGCACATGTCAGGAGAGGACCCCCGCTTGTACTAGTGGGCACTGTGAGGATGAGGGCCTGGAGAGCAAGTCAGGAGAGGACCTCCTTGTACTAGTGGTCACTGTGAGGATGAGGGCCTGGAGTACATGTCAGGAGAGGTCCCCTGCTTGTACTAGTGGGCACTATGAGGATGAGGGTCTGAAGAACACATGTCAGGAGAGTACCCCCGCTTGTACTAGTGGGCACTGAGAGGATGAGGGCCTGGAGTACATGTCAGGAGAGGTCCCCTGCTTGTACTAGTGGGCACTATGAGGATGGGGGCCTGGAGAGCACATGTCAGGAGAGGACCCCCGCTTGTACTAGTGGGCACTGTGAGGATGAGGGCCTGGAGAGCACATGTCAGGAGAGGACCCCTGCTTGTACTAGTGGGCACTGTGAGGATGAGGGCCTGGAGAGCACATGTCAGGAGAGGACCTCCTTGTACTAGTGGTCACTGTGAGGATGAGGGCCTGGAGTACATGTCAGGAGAGGACCCCCGCTTGTACTAGTGGGCACTGTGAGGATGAGGGCCTGGAGCTCATGTCAGAAGAGGACCTCCGCTTGTACTAGTGGGCACTGTTAGGACGAGGGTCTGGAGAGCACATGTCAGGAGAGGACCCCCGATTGTACTAGTGGGCACTGTTAGGACGAGGGTCTGGAGAGCACATGTCAGGAGAGGACCCCTGCTTGAACTAGTAGGCACTGTGAGGATGAGGGCCTGGAGTACATGTCAGGAGGGGACCCCGCTTGTACTAGTGGGCACTGTGAGGATGAGGGCCTGGAGCGCATGTCAGGAGGGGACCCCACTTGTACTAGTGGGCACTGTGAGGATGGGGGCCTGGAGCTCATGTCAGGAGAGGACCCCCGCTTGTACTAGTGGGCACTGTGAGGATGAGGGCCTGGAGCTCATGTCAGGAGAGGACCTCCGCTTGTACTAGTGGGCACTGTGAGGATGAGGGCCTGGAGCTCATGTCAGGAGAGGACCCCGCTTGTACTAGTGGGCACTGTGAGGATGAGGGCCTGGAGCTCATGTCAGGAGAAGACCCCGCTTGTACTAGTGGGCACTGTGAGGATGAGGGCCTGGAGAGCATGTCAGGAGAGGACCTCCGCTTGTACTAGTGGGCACTGTGAGGACGAGGGCCTGGAGCTCATGTCAGGAGAGGACCCCGCTTGTACTAGTGGGCACTGTGAGGATGAGGGCCTGGAGAGCAAGTCAGGAGAGGACCCCGCATGTGCTAGTGGGCACTGTGAGGATGGGGGCCTGGAGAGCATGTCAGGAGAGGACCCCCGCTTGTTCTAGTGGGCACTATGAGGATGAGGGCCTGGAGCACATGTCAGGAGAGGTCCCCTGCTTGTTCTAGTGGGCACTGTGAGGACGAGGGCCTGGAGAGCATGTCAGGAGAGGACCTCCGCTTGTACTAGTGGGTACTGTGAGGATGAGAGCCTGGAGAGCATGTCAGGAGAGGACCTCCGCTTGTACTAGTGGGCACTGTGAGGACGAGGGCCTGGAGAGCATGTCAGGAGAGGACCTCCGCTTGTACTAGTGGGCACTGTGAGGACGAGGGTCTGAAGAGCACATGTCAGGAGAGGACCCCCGCTTGTACTAGTGGGCACTGTGAGGATGAGGGCCTGGAGTACATGTCAGGAGAGGACCCCGCTTGTACTAGTGGGCACTGTGAGGACGAGGGTCTGAAGAGCACATGTCAGGAGAGGACCCCTGCTTGTACTAGTGGGCACTGTGAGGACGAGGGCCTGGAGAGCATGTCAGGAGAGGACCTCCGCTTGTACTAGTGGGCACTGTGAGGACGAGGGTCTGAAGAGCACATGTCAGGAGAGGACCTCCGCTTGTAGTAGTGGGTACTGTGAGGACGAGGGCCTGGAGAGCATGTCAGGAGAGGACCTCCGCTTGTAGTAGTGGGCACTGTGAGGATTGGGGCCTGGAGCGCATGTCAGGGGAGGACCTCCGCTTGTACTAGTGGGCACTGTGAGGATGGGGGCCTGGAGAGCATGTCAGGGGAGGACCTCTTCTTGTACTAGTGGGCACTGTGAGGATGAGGGCCTGGAGCTCATGTCAGGAGAGGACCCCTGCTTGTTCTAGTGGGTACTGTGAGGATGGGGGCCTGGAGAGCACATGTCAGGAGATCCCCCCTCTTGTACTAGTGGGCACTGTGAGGATGAGGGCCTGGAGCTCATGTCAGGAGAGGACCCCTGCTTGTAGTAGTGGGCACTATGAGGATGGGGGCCTGGAGAGCACATGTCAGGAGAGGACCCCGCTTGTACTAGTGGGCACTATCAGGATGGGGGCCTGGAGAGCACATGTCAGGAGAGGACCCCGCTTGTACTAGTGGGCACTGTGAGGATGAGGGCCTGGAGAGCACATGTCAGGAGAGGACCCCTGCTTGTACTAGTGGGCACTGTGAGGACGAGGGCCTGGAGAGCACATGTCAGGAGAGGACCTCCGCTTGTACTAGTGGGCACTGTGAGGATGAGGGCCTGGAGAGCATGTCAGGAGAGGACCCCTGCTTGTACTAGTGGGCACTGTGAGGATGAGGGCCTGGAGAGCACATGTCAGGAGAGGACCTCCGCTTGTACTAGTGGGCACTGTGAGGATGAGGGCCTGGAGAGCATGTCAGGAGAGGACCCTCGCTTGTACTAGTGGGCACTGTGAGGATGGGGGCCTGGAGAGCATGTCAGGAGAGGACCCTCGCTTGTACTAGTGGGCACTGTGAGGATGGGGGCCTGGAGCTCATGTCAGGAGAGGACCCTCGCTTGTACTAGTGGGCACTGTGAGGATGAGGGCCTGGAGAGCATGTCAGGAGAGGACCTCCACTTGTACTAGTGGGCACTGTGAGGACGAGGGCCTGGAGCTCATGTCAGGAGAGGACCCCTGCTTGTACTAGTGGCCGCTCTCATCTTCCTCGCAGTCAATGATACACTATGGAAACCTTGGAAACAATCAGACATTGTGATGACACAACCAGGATGCTGTTACCGATGCAGGAGACCCCGTCTTCGGCCAGCACCCGGCCCAGCTCGCAGTGACACGTCAGCTCCTGGGATTCGGGATCCATGTAGCATTCGTCCATCTCGCAGTGGCTGCAGTTCAGATTCAGCTTTATCTCCACTTCTCCGTGGCTTTCAGTCACTAGAATATGAAGCAGGACACGTAACAGAGCTGTGGCAATGCCTGCAGCACCTCTGCTGTCCCCCTGACAACACTTCCTGTATCATGATCTGGCAGTTTAGCTCTGAAATAGGGATATGGTGTGGATCCCAATCCCCATCAATGTCCACACACACTGGACTAATTTCTCCCATTAAAAAAGAATATAAATACAATTAATGAACATCCCATAACAGTTACCTTTAAGGGGAGGAGTGTACAAAACTCCGAGGGGACTGATGTAGGAGACCCCATCCCACCCGTCTGCATCAGGGCTGTTGTCTTCTGCTGCGTTACCTCCTGCAGGGAGAAATGCGACAATTTCATGTGATTTACGCGCGTTGGTCCCACCTGTAGATTCTGGGATTTTCCATCTTGATTCTGTAAATGCACAATTTCTCCGTGTCTGATCTGTGGGGGCTCTGGTCTTACGTGACGAACCAGCGGGGTGGGTGCTGTACTCTTACTCGCTGCTCCCTCTGCCCTTTTACAGCATCACACAGACACAGCAATGTGAGAATTTTCCTCTCCAACTCTACAGACCACACCTGAGCCAAGCCAGCTGCCTTATATAGGCCCGGAAAGTCCCAGACTGGAATGTATGGGATAGACCTTTCCCACCCAGGCTCTTCTGGTCGCTCCTAAATCCTGGGCCCAAAATCCAGTCCATTAAAATTCCTCTCAGTAACTTATTGTTACTGGAACACTATTTTCCGGGACTCACATCACAGAGGTCAGGTACCTCAGTGACACATACCTGCCAACAAGAGCTTTACCTTCTGCTTTTCTACAGTATCCAGTCTAGATTCACCAGCAGAACAAACCTCTAACTAGTCCTGGAGTCCAAAAGGACTGTAAGTGAGATGGGTCAGTCCAATGGTGTCCTTAGACCTTGCCACAATTAGGAATATTTACGAAAGTGGGGAACCCCACTGGAACGGTCACTCCGATCCCTACACCTCCCATAACGCCGCACAGCAGGATCGCTTTCCTACACATTGAGCCATCAGAACTTTGGATGGACTAGAGTAGGAGACATGATGGTGATAAAAAATGACGCTTTTTATAATTAACGGTCGTTCCCAAAATCACAAGTCATCCCATAAAGAATAACTTGCTAATGGCCGGGGGCTTGACTGCTCGGACCCCTGTGATCCTGATATTATTCTGGAACACCAAGGCATACATAGCCCGGCACGCTGTGAGAACCGCAGTACTGAATTTTCTACAGATTTGGAGCGTTTTCCTGATTCATGGCTGTGAATTATATGTGAGTCTCCTGTTAGGTTTTCCATGACCTCAGCACAGTGTCGGCGCTGCGATACCTGAAAGCTAAAAATGCTCCGGAAATTCCCGAGTGTGGAAATAAATCACTAAATAATGCAGATAGAGACAGGATAATGTTCTCTAATACATTACCACAAATAGAGCGTCTGCGAGGTTTTACACTGGTAATAAAGAAAAGTCATTTATCTCATCGGCCCCGATACAAGTCACCTTCATATCCTACAAGTTCTACCAACTTCTGCCATAAATCACACTAAACTGCGCAACTTAGACCAGCGGCACATCAATGTATAACGGTGCACCAGATGATACCCAGGTTATACCGGCTGTACATATAAAATTACATGCTGGAGATGCCCAGGTTATACCAGCTACATATAAAATTACATACTGGAGATACCCAGGTTATACCAGCTGTACATCAATGTATAACTGTGCACCAGATGATACCCAGGTTATACCGGCTACATATAAAATTACATACAGGAGATACCCAGGTTATACCAGCTGTATATATATAATTATATACAGGAGATACCCAGGTTATACCACATGTACTTATATAATTATATACAGGAGATACCCAGGTTATACCGGCTGTACATATAAAATTACATACAGGAGATACCCAGGTTATACCAGCTGTACATCAATGTATAACTGTGCACCAGATGATACCCAGGTTATACCGGCTACATATAAAATTACATACAGGAGATACCCAGGTTATACCAGCTGTATATATATAATTATATACAGGAGATATCCAGGTTATACCACATGTACTTATATAATTATATACAGGAGATACCCAGGTTATACCGGCTGTACATATAAAATTACATACAGGAGATACCCAGGTTATACCAGCTGTACATCAATGTATAACTGTGCACCAGATGATACCCAGGTTATACCAGCTGTACATATATAATTATATACAGGAGATGCCCAGGTTATACCAACTGTACATATATAATTATATACAGGAGATGCCCAGGTTATACCAGCTGTACATATATAATTATATACAGGAGAAGCCCAGGTTATACCGACTGTACATATATAATTATATACAGGAGATGCCCAGGTTATACCAGCTGTACATATATAATTATATACATGAGATGTCCAGGTTATACCAGCTGTACATATATAATTATATACAGGAGATGCCCAGGTTATACCAGCTGTACGTATATAATTATATACAGGAGATACCCAGGTTATACCAGCCGTACGTATATAATTATATACAGGAGATGTCCAGGTTATACCGGCTGTACATATATAATTATATACAGGAGATGCCCAGGTTGTACCGGCTGTACATATATAATTATATACAGGGGATGCCCAGGTTATACCGGCTGTACATATATAATTATATACAGGAGATGCCCAGGTTATACCGGCTGTACATATATAATTATATACAGGAGATGACCAGGTTATACCGGCTGTACATATATAATTATATACAGGAGATGCCCAGGTTATACCAACTGTACATATATAATTATATACAGGAGATGCCCAGGTTATACCGGCTGTACATATATAATTATATACAGGAGATGACCAGGTTATACCGGCTGTACATATATAATTATATACAGGAGATGCCCAGGTTATACCAGCTGTACATATATAATTATATACAGGAGATGCCCAGGTTATACCAACTGTACATATATAATTATATACAGGAGATGCCCAGGTTATACCAGCTGTACATATATAATTATATACAGGAGATGCCCAGGTTATACCAACTGTACATATATAATTATATACAGGAGATGCCCAGGTTATACCAGCTGTACATATATAATTATATACAGGAGATGCCCAGGTTATACCAACTGTACATATATAATTATATACAGGAGATGCCCAGGTTATACCAGCTGTACATATATAATTATATACAGGAGATGCCCAGGTTATACCAGCCGTACGTATATAATTATATACAGGAGATGTCCAGGTTATACCAGCTGTACATATATAATTATATACAGGAGATGCCCAGGTTATACCAGCTGTACATATATAATTATATACAGGAGATGACCAGGTTATACCGGCTGTACATATATAATTATATACAGGAGATGCCCAGGTTATACCGGCTGTTCATATATAATTATATACAGGAGATGCCCAGGTTATACCGGCTGTACATATATAATTATATACAGGAGATGCCCAGGTTATACCAGCTGTACGTATATAATTATATACAGGAGATGTCCAGGTTATACCAGCTGTACATATATAATTATATACAGGAGATGCCCAGGTTGTACCAGCTGTACATATATAATTATATACAGGGGATGACCAGGTTATACCGGCTGTACATATATAATTATATACAGGAGATGCCCAGGTTATACCGGCTGTTCATATATAATTATATACAGGAGATGCCCAGGTTATACCGGCTGTACATATATAATTATATACAGGAGATGCCCAGGTTATACCGGCTGTACATATATAATTATATACAGGAGATGCCCAGGTTATACCAGCTGTACATATATAATTATATACATGAGATGTCCAGGTTATACCAGCTGTACATATATAATTATATACAGGAGATGCCCAGGTTATACCAGCTGTACATATATAATTATATACAGGAGATGCCCAGGTTATACCAGCCGTACGTATATAATTATATACAGGAGATGTCCAGGTTATACCAGCTGTACATATATAATTATATACAGGAGATGCCCAGGTTGTACCAGCTGTACATATATAATTATATACAGGGGATGCCCAGGTTATACCGGCTGTACATATATAATTATATACAGGAGATACCTAGCTTATACCGGCTGTACATACTGTATATAATTATATACAGGGGATGCCCAGATTGTACCGGCTGTACATATATAATTATATACAGGAGATGCCCAGGTTATACCGGCTGTACATATATAATTATACTAGACTGTGGCCCGATTCTAATGCATCGGGTATTCTAGAATATGCATGTCCCCGTAGTATGTGATTCGCGGCAGACTGTGCCCGTCGCTGATTGGTCGAGGCAACCTTTATGACATCATCGTCGCCATGGCAACCATTATGACATCATCGTCGCCATGCTGTGCCCATCTCTGATTGGTCGAGGCCGCCCGACAAACCGTCGACCACTCCATATAAGGTATGGTCTACAAACCGCCGACCACTCCATATAAGGTATGGTCTACAAACCGCCGACCACTCCATATAAGGTATGGTCTACAAACCGCCGACCACTCCATATAAGGTATGGTCTACAAACCGCCGACCACTCCATATAAGGTATCCTGTTTGTAGACCATACCTTATATGGAGTGATTTCCAGGACAGACAGACAGACAGACAGACAGACAGACAGACAGAAAGACAGACAGACAGACGGAAAAACCCTTAGACAATTATATATATAGATACAGGAGATACCTAGGTTATACCAGCTGTACATATATAATTATATACAGAAGATACCCAGGTTATACCGGCTGTACATATATAATTATATACAGGAGATACCCAGGTTATACCGGCTGTACATATATAATTATATACAGGAGATACCCAGGTTATACCAGCTGTACATATATCATTATAAACAGGAGATGCCCAGGTTATACCAGCTGTACATATATAATTACATACAGGAGATGCCCAAGTTATACCAGCTGTACATATATAATTACATACAGGAGATGCCCAGGTTATACCAGCTGTATATATATAATTATATACAGGAGATGCCCAGGTTATACCAGCTGTACTTATATATAATTATATATAGGAGATGCCCAGGTTATATCAGCTGTACATATACAATTATATACAGGAGGGAGATGCCCAGGTTATACCAGCTGTACATATATAATTATATACATGCCCAGGTTATACCAGCTGTACATATATAATTGTATACAGGAGATGCACAGGTTATACCAGCTGTACATATATAATTATATACAGGAGATGCCCAGGTTATACCAGCCGTACATATATAATTATATACATGCCCAGGTTATACCAGTTGTACATATATAATTATATACAGGAGATGCCCAGGTTATACCAGCTGTACAAATATAATTATATACAGGAGATACCCAGGTTATACCAGCTGTACATATATAATTATATACAGGAGATGCCCAGGTTATACCAGCCATACATATATAATTATATACAGGAGATGCCCAGGTTATACCAGTTGTACATATATAATTATATACAGGAGATGCCCAGGTTATACCAGCTGTGCATATATAATTATATACAGGAGATGCCCAGGTTATACCAGCCATACATATATAATTATATACATGCCCAGGTTATACCAGCTGTACATATATAATTATATACAGGAGATGCCCAGGTTATACCAGCTGTACATATATTATTATATACAGGAGATGCCCAGGTTATATCAGCTGTACATATATAATTATATACAGGAGATGCCCAGGTTATACCAGCTGTACATATATAATTATATACAGGAGATGCCCAGGTTATACCAGCTGTACATATATAATTATATACAGGAGATGCCCAGGTTATACCAGCTGTACATATATAATTATATACAGGAGATGCCCAGGTTATACCAGTTGGCTAATGAAATAAGAGCCATGGATGGTGTCAGTACAGAGGAGGTTCTCAGAGGTCTCATCCTGCGGTCAGAGATTGCTGCTGTGGCTAATGGACCAGGTCCTGCGAATCAGGTTGCCCCGACCCTAATATATATATATATATATATATATATATATATATATATATATATATATATATATATATATATATATATACTAGACTGTGGCCCGATTCTAACGCATCGGGTATTCTAGAATATGCATGTCCCCGTAGTATATGGACAATGATGATTCCAGATTTCGCGGCAGACTGTGCCCGTCGCTGATTGGTCGAGGCAACCTTTATGACATCATCGTCGCCATGGCAACCATTATGACATCTACGTCGATACTGTGCCCGTCGCTGATTGGCCTGATTGGCCTGGCGGCCTCGACCAATCAGAGACGCGGGATTTCCATTATGACATCATCGTCGCCATGCTGTGCCCGTCTCTGATTGGTCGAGGCCTGGCGGCCTCGACCAATCAGACGCGCGGGATTTCCAGGACAGACAGACAGACAGACAGAAAGACAGACAGACAGAAAGACAGACAGACAGACAGGCGGAAAAACCCTTAGACAATTATATATATATATATATATATATATATATATATATATATATATATATATATATATATATATATATACACACAGTGCCTACAAGTAGTATTCAACCCCCTGCAGATTTAGCAGGTTTAATAAGATGCAAATAAGTTAGAGCCTTCAAACTTCAAACAAGAGCAGGATTTATTAACAGATGCATAAATCTTACAAACCAAAAAGTTTTGTTGCTCAGTTAAATTTTTATAAATTTTAAACATAAAAGTGTCGGTCAATTATTCTTCAACCCCTAGGTTTAATATTTTGTGGAATAACCTTTGTTTGCAATTACAGCTAATAATCGTCTTTTATAAGACCTGATCAGGCCGGCACAGGTCTCTGGAGTTATCTTGGCCCACTCCTCCATGCAGATCTTCTCCAAGTTATCTAGGTTCTTTGGGTGTCTCATGTGGACTTTAATCTTGAGCTCCTTCCACAAGTTTTCAATTGGGTTAAGGTCAGGAGACTGACTAGGCCACTGCAACACCTTGATTTTTTGCCTCTTGAACCAGGCCTTGGTTTTCTTGGCTGTGTGCTTTGGGTCGTTGTCTTGTTGGAAGATGAAATGACGACCCATCTTAAGATCCTTGATGGAGGAGCGGAGGTTCTTGGCCAAAATCTCCAGGTAGGCCGTGCTATCCATCTTCCCATGGATGCGGACCAGATGGCCAGGCCCCTTGGCTGAGAAACAGCCCCACAGCATGATGCTGCCACCACCATGCTTGACTGTAGGGATGGTATTCTTGGGGTCGTATGCAGTGCCATCCAGTCTCCAAACATCACGTGTGTGGTTGGCACCAACGATCTCGATCTTGGTCTCATCAGACCAGAGAACCTTGAACCAGTCAGTCTCAGAGTCCTCCAAGTGATCATGAGCAAACTGTAGACGAGCCTTGACATGACGCTTTGAAAGTAAAGGTACCTTACGGGCTCGTCTGGAACGGAGACCATTGTGGTGGAGTACGTTACTTATGGTATTGACTGAAACCAATGTCCCCACTGCCATGAGATCTTCCCGGAGCTCCTTCCTTGTTGTCCTTGGGTTAGCCTTGACTCTTCAGACAAGCCTGGCCTCGGCACGGGAGGAAACTTTCAAAGGCTGTCCAGGCCGTGGAAGGCTAACAGTAGTTCCATAAGCCTTCCACTTCCGGATGATGCTCCCAACAGTGGAGACAGGTAGGCCCAACTCCTTGGAAAGGGTTTTGTACCCCTTGTGTTGTGAACTCTGTTTCCGGGCTCCCTCCTGTGGTCATGAGTGGTACTGTGTGAGTTCTCTCTTTGGGCTACTCCTGGTGGCTCTTTTTGTTATTTTGCAGGTTTCTGAAAGGATCAGCTGTCTCGTCATCTGCTAGTTAGGTTTCCTATTTAATCCACCTGGTCCTTCATTCCTTGCCTGTTGCCGTTGTATTCAGTGCTATTCTGATTGCTCCTATCTACATCCGTTATCAGTCTCTCCAAGAGAAGCTAAGTTCTGTTTGCTTATTTTTGCTCATCTGTGTTCAAGATGTTTCCTAGTATATGATGAGTTTTTGTCCAGCTTGCTAATATGTGATTTCCCTGTTTGCTGGTGCTCTGGGGTGCTGAGTTGCTCCCCCCACATCGTTAGTTGGTGTGGGGGTTCTCGCATTCTCTGCGTGGATATTTTTGCATAGGGTTTTTTACTACCAGGGACTTCAGAGACCCGCTAACGAAAGACAGCATTTAATACGCCCGAGGGCCATTTTGAGTACTTGGTGATGCCTTTTGGATTTTCTAATGCCCCTTCTGTGTTTCAGTCCTTCATGCACGATATCTTCCGAGAATATCTGGATAAATTTATGATTGTGTATCTGGATGATATTTTGGTCTTTTCAGATGATTGGGAATCCCATGTGAAGCAGGTCAGGATTGTATTTCAGGTCCTGCGTGCCAATGCCTTGTTTGTGAAGGGTTCCAAATGTCTCTTCGGAGTCCAGAAAGTTTCCTTTTTGGGCTTTATTTTTTCTCCTTCTTCTATTGAGATGGACCCAGTCAAGGTCCAGGCTATTCATGATTGGACTCAACCTACATCGGTTAAGAGTCTTCAGAAGTTCTTGGGTTTTGCTAATTTTTACCGTCGCTTCATTGCTAATTTTTCTGGTGTGGTTAAACCTTTGACGGATTTGACCAAGAAGGGTTCTGATGTGTCACAGAGAAGCTCTGATTGCTCTGTGATGAAGCCATGTGCCTTCTTTTCAAGAAAATTTTCGCCGGCTGAACGAAATTATGATGTTGGTAATCGGGAGTTGTTGGCAATGAAGTGGGCATTTGAGGAGTGGGGACACTGGCTAGAGGGAGCTAAGCATCGTGTGGTGGTCTTGACTGATCATAAAAATTTGATTTATCTTGAGTCGGCCAAGCGGTTGAATCCTAGACAGGCTCGTTGGTCGTTGTTTTTCTCACGTTTCGATTTCGTGGTCTCGTACCTTCCTGGTTCGAAGAACGTGAAGGCTGATGCTCTTTCTAGGAGTTTTGTGCCTGACTCCCCTGGTATCCTCAAAGAGGGGGTAATTTTGTCTGCCATTTCCCCAGATTTGCGACGGGTGTTACAGGAATTTCAGGTTTTTCCCAGATAGATGGACCAGCAGAGTTATTTCCGAGGTCCATTCTTCAGTGTTGGCGGGTCATCCTGGGATTTTTGGTACCAGAGATTTAGTGGCTAGATCCTTCTGGTGGCCTTCCTTGTCGCGGGATGTGCGTTCCTTTGTGCAGTCCTGTGGGATTTGTGCTCGGGCTAAGCCTTGTTGTTCTCATGCCAGTGGTTTGCTTTTGCCTTTGCCGGTTCCTAAGAGGCCTTGGACGCATATTTCCATGGATTTTATTTTGGATCTTCCGGTCTCTCAGAGAATGTCTGTCATCTGGGTGGTTTGTGATCGTTTTTCTAAAATGGTCCATTTGGTGCCCTTGCCTAAGTTGCCTTCTTCCTCCGATTTGGTTCCGTTATTTTTTCAGAATGTGGTTCGTCTGCACGGCATCCCTGAAAACATTGTGTCTGACAGAGGATCCCAGTTTGTGTCCAGATTTTGGCGGTCCTTTTGTGCTAAGATGGGCATTGATTTGTCTTTTTCGTCGGCCTTCCATCCTCAGACGAATGGCCAAACCGAGAGAACTAACCAGACCTAGGTCTTACTTTCTCTTTAGGGGTAGTCAGTGTCTCAGGCCGTGAAGAGACGTCTAGGATTTCAGGAAACGTTCCACGGCTGCCTATAGTGTGTGCGGTTAGGATCAGGTTTGCGGTTAGTCCAGTTACCACATCCCCAGAGCTCGTCCTATTATTTTCTACTTAGCTGGTTAGATTTGTGATCCTAAGCCACTAGGATCATAACAGTGCAACAGGCCCCCTTGAGGAGGGGTCACCGAACCCTCACCAGAACCCCCAGGGCGATCAGGGTGAGCCACATGGAAGGCACAAACCAAATCGGCCGCATGAACATCAGAGGCGACAACCCAGGAATTATCCTCCTGACCATAGCCCTTCCACTTAACCAAATACTGAAGCCTCCGTCTTGAAATACGAGAATCCAAGATCTTCTCCACCATGTATTCCAATTCTCCCTCAACCAACCCATTCTGACGTCTATGATTTTGCCGTTCAATTCTGGTCAGAATCCTATCACATTGCATAGACTCAGGTTTCTGTTCAGAAAACACCGCCAGATGGTGCGCAGGTTTGCGCTCCCGCAAACGCCGATCAATCTGAATGGCCAAAGCCATTGACTCATTCAGACTCGCAGGCGTGGGGAACCCCACCATAACATTCTTAACGGCTTCAGAAAGACCTTCTCTGAAATTTGCAGCCAGGGCACACTCATTCCATTGAGTAAGCACCGACCATTTCCAAAATTTTTGACAATACACCTCAGCTTCATCCTGACCCTGAGAGAGAGCCAGCAAGGCCTTTTCTGCCTGGTTCTCCAGATTAGGTTCCTCATAAAGCAATCCAAGCGCCAGAAAAAACGCATCCACATTCAGCAATGCAGGATCTCCTGGCGCCAGGGAGAAGGCCCAATCTTGAGGGTCGCCGCGTAACAGAGAGATAACAATTCTAACTTGCTGAGTGAAATCACCAGAGGAACGAGGTCTCAAAGAAAGAAATAATTTACAATTATTCTTAAAATTCAGAAACCTAGATCTATCTCCAGAAAAAAACTCAGGAATAGGTACTTTTGGCTCAGACATAGGACTGTGAACAACAAAATCCTGAATGCTTTGCACCCTTGCAGCAAGATGATCCACACTAGAAGTCAGACTCTGAATATCCATGTCTGCAGCAGAACTCAAAGCCACCCAGAGATTAAGGGGAGGAGAGAAGCAGGACAGACTGCAGAGCAGAAAAAAAAAATTGAACTCAGGATTTCTCTTATCCCACTTTTGCAATGCATTTAACACTTTGGGCCTGTTGCACTGTTATGATCCTAGTGGCTTAGGATCACAAATCTAACCAGCTAAGTAGAAAATAATAGGACGAGCTCTGGGGATGTGGTAACTGGACTAACCGCAAACCTGATCTTAACCGCACACACTATAACTAGACCTTGGAAACTTATTTGAGATGTTTTGTTTCTGCTGACCAGGATGATTGGGTGACTTTTTTTGCCATTGGCCGAGTTTGCCCTTAATAATCGGGCTAGTTCGGCTACTTTGGTTTCGCCTTTTTTTTGTAATTCTGGTTTTCATCCTCGTTTTTCCTCGGGTCAGGTTGAGTCTTCTGACTGCCCTGGGGTGGATTCTGTGGTGGATAGGTTGCAGCAGATTTGGAACCATGTGGTGGACAATTTGATGTTGTCACAAGAGAAGGCTCAGCGCTTTGCTAACCGTCGTCGCTGTGTGGGTCCCCGACTTCTTGTGGGGGGCTTCTATATCTCTGGGGAATTTCTCTGAGGCAAGTGAGGTCTTACTTTCTCTTTAGGGGTAGTCAGTTTCTCAGGCCGTGAAGAGACGTCTAGGATTTCAGGAAACGTTCCACGGCTGCCTATAGTGTGTGCGGTTAGGATCAGGTTTGCGGTTAGTCCAGTTACCACATCCCCAGAGCTCGTCCTATTATTTTCTACTTAGCTGGTTAGATTTGTGATCCTAAGCCACTAGGATCATAACACCCTTGCCAGCCTTGTGACCCTCCACGATCTTGTCTCTGATGGCCTTGGAATGCTCCTTTGTCTTTCCCATGTTGACCATGTTTGAGTGCTGTTCACAAGTTTGGGGAGGGTCTTAAATAGTCATAAAAGGCTGGAAAAAGAGATAATTAATCCAAACATGTGAAGCTCATTGTTCTTTGTGCCTGAACTACTTCTTAATACTTTAGGGGAACCAAACAGAATTCTGGTGGGTTGAGGGGTTGAATAATAAATGACCCTCTGAAAAGACTTTTCACAATTTAAAAAAAAAAATAAACAAAGAAATAACATTCTTTTTTTGCTGCAGTGCATTTCACACTTCCAGGCTGATCTACAGTCCAAATGTCACAATGCCAAGTTAATTCCAAATGTGTAAACCTGCTAAATCTGCAGGGGGTTGAATACTACTTGTAGGCACTCTATATATATATATATATATATATATATATATATATATATATATATATATATATATATATATATATATATATATATATATATATATATATATACATATATACATACTGTATTTACCTCTCACACTCATACATTTATATACTCTTTTACATTCTTATATTACCGTTACATCTTAATACTTACCAATATATCCTCCACCTCCTCCACCTGAGGAGCAGCCGCCTCCACCACCTCCGAAACCCCCTCTGGTTTCCCACCCCCACTTCTTAATGGCCTGTGGGCAGGAATCTCCTCCATTTCCTCCACCTGAAAGGGATTTTCCAGCCCAAGCAATTGATGAGTGATCACTCCAGCCGCCTCCACCTCCTGCAGAAAGAAAACAACAGGACAAACATCAGAAGTCGAGTTTCCATATGTTTTATGTATCACTAAACATAACAAACCACTAGGTGGCGCAGAGGAGCCTTCTTTCCCTTCTGCTCAGACTGAGGCGCATTGTGCTCTATGATGCTCATGTCATGAGTTTTCTGAACAGCACACCATCAGGTCAGGTGGGGGATTACAAGCATTTTTTTTACTTATTATTTTAATGTGAATATTAACACATTTACTGTATGTTGATTTTACAACAAAAAAAAAAAAAATGTACCCGCTGCCCCAGATTTCCCATTTATCCCTGGCATGGTGGAATTATTCTCCAGTCTTTCCGGGTGAATGATATTGGCTTTGGCCCTGTACGCTCTTCCGCCTCCTCCTGCTGCGATCAGCACTGGGATGTATTTTCCATTCTCCATCTGTAGAAAGAGTAAATAAATGTACAAATTGTTGTCATCTGTGGTGGGATCTCCCAGCCTAGGTCATCGGGGTCCTCTGGTGTGGGGTCCTGCCCGGTCCCTCTAGAGCAGCGGTCTGTGCCTTACAGCAGTTGTGCCACTACAACTTCCAGCATGCAACTTGCCAAAGCGGTGGACTCAGTCCCAACCCTTGGCATTGCCATACACTGCCCACCCTAGGGGATTTGTTACAATGTATCCCTGCAGGTAAGAGTTGTGGGTCTGGAGTCACGGGCAGGATTTGGGGTTTTTGCAGCTATTTTGTTATTTGACTGATACAGTGTAACAGATTCTCAGCTGTGTGACCAGGACTGTGTGATCTCGGATGGACACTGGAGATTGCTGTCACACACGCTCAGTTGAGGACAGGAGAGGTGTCTGACCACCCTCCGAACTAATATTACTATTCACTGACAGCAAGCACAGATCTTATTTGGGTTCTATATATATACAGTTAGGTCCATATATATTTGGACAGAGACAACATTTTTCTCATTTTGGTTACAGACATTACCACAATGAATTTTAAACAAAACAATTCAGATGCAGTTGAAGTTCAGACTTTCAGCTTTCATTTGAGGGTATCCACAATAAAATTGGATGAAGGGTTTAGGAGTTTCAGCTCCTTAACATGTGCCACCCTGTTTTTAAAGGGACCAAAAGTAATTGGACAGATTCAATAATTGTAAATAAAATGTTCATTTCTAGTACTTGGTTGAAAACCCTTTGTTGGCAATGACGGCCTGAAGTCTTGAACTCATGGACATCACCAGACGCTGTGTTTCCTCCTTTTTGATGCTCTCCAGGCCTTCACTCCGGTGGTTTTCAGTTGCTGTTTGTTTGTGGCCTTTCTGTCTGAAGTTTAGTCTTTAACAAGTGAAATGCTGCTCAATTGGGTTGAGATCAGGTGACTGACTTGGCCATTCAAGAATATTCCACTTCTTTGCTTTAATAAACCCCTGGGTTGCTTTGGCTTTATGTTTTGGGTCATTGTCCATCTGTAGTATGAAACGACGACCAATCAGTTTGCTGCATTTGGCTGGATCTGAGCACACAGTATGGCGGCTCTGAAGACCTCAGAATTCATTCCTGTGTCACATCATCAATAAACACTAGTGACCCAGTGCCACTGGCAGCCATGCATGCCCAAGCCATCACACTGCCTCCGCCGTGTTTTACAGATGATGTGGTATGCTTTGGATCATGAGCTGTACCACGCCTTCGCCATACTTTTCTCTTTCCATCATTCTGGTAGAGGTTGATCTTGGTTTCATCTGTCCAAAGAATGTTCTTCCAGACCTGTGCCGGCTTTTTTAGATGTTTTTTAGCCTTTTTCTTCTTGATGCTTATGAGTGGCTGCACCGTGCAGTGAACCCTCTGTATCTACTTTCATGCAGTCTTCTCTTTATGGTAGATTTGGATATTGATACGCCGACCTCCGGGAGAGTGTTGGTCACTTGGTTGGCTGTTGTGAAGGGGTTTCTCTTCACCATGGAGATTATTCTGCGATCATCCACCACTGTTGTCTTCCGTAGGCGCCCAGGTCTTTTTGCATTGTTGAGTTCACCAGTGCTTTCTTTCTTTCTCAGGATGTACCAAACTGTAGATTTTGCCACTCCTAATATTGTAGCAATTTCTCGGATGGGTTTTTTCTGTTTTCGCAGCTTAAGGATGGCTTGTTTCACCTGCATGGAGAGCTCCTTTACCGCATGTTTACTTCACAGCGAAACCTTCCAAATGCAGCACCACACCTCAAATCAACTCCAGGCCTTTTATCTGCTTAGTTGAGAATGACATAATGAAGGGATTGCCCACACCTGTCCATGAAATAGCCTTGGAGTCAATTGTCCAATTACTTTTGGTCCCTTTAAAAAACAGGGTGGCACATGTTAAGGAGCTGAAACTCCTAAACCCTTCATCCAATTTTAATGTGGATACCCTCAAATGAAAGCTGAAAGTCTGAACTTCAACTGCATCTGAATTGTTTTGTTTAAAATTAAATTGTGGTAATGTCTATAACCAAAATGAGAAAAATGTTGTCTCTGTCCAAATATATATGGACCTAACTGTAGGTATCTCATTATTTATCACAGCTGATCGTATATTTTAGATTTCTGGTGTATCACTGCTGTGTTTCCGTTATCGCTCGTTTTCCCCGTCTGGTCGTGCTGCGGTTGATGAGCTGCAGCCCTCGTTACAGTATGATCTCCCTTCCTCTCTCCATTACTCCAGGGGCTTTATCAGTGACTCTCGCCTGAATAATATCCTTCTACCAGCAAGCAGAGGACGGCACAGCTCTGCTTGTTGTCAAGTACGAGCTACGCGTCAGCGATGTATTAATGAGATGTACTAATCGCCTGGTGATGGAGGGAGACGGACTGAGAGGAGGACGACACCGTGCAAAGAAATTCATCGTTCAACCGGACGGGGTCCTGCCGAGGGGAAAGGGACATTCAGAGAAGGAAAACGCCATCAACTGTGGCCACGACGACAATGAATCACTGTTCAGAGATCTGTGTCACTGTCTGCACAGATACATGTATCACCGTCCATATAGATACATGTATCACCGTCCATATAGATACATCATCACCGTCCATATAGATACATGTACCACTGTCCATATAGATACATCATCACCGTCCATATAGATACATCATCACCGTCCATATAGATACATGTACCACTGTCCATATAGATACATCATCACCATCCATATAGATACACTAGACTGTGGCCCGATTCTAACGCATCGGGTATTCTAGAATATGCATGTCCCCGTAGTATATGGACAATGATGATTCCAGAATTCGCGGCAGACTGTGCCCGTCGCTGATTAGTCGAGGCAACCTTTATGACATCATCGTCGCCATGGCAACCATTATGACATCTACGTTGATACTGTGCCCGTCGCTGATTGGTCGAGGCCTGGCGGCCTCGACCAATCAGAGACGTGGGATTTCCAGGACAGACAGAAAGACAGACAGACAGAAAGACAGACAGACAGACAGACAGACAGACAGACGGAAAAACCCTTAGACAATTATATATATAGACTAGACTGTGGCCCGATTCTAACGCATCGGGTATTCTAGAATATGCATGTCCCCGTAGTATATGGACAATGATGATTCCAGAATTCGCGACAGACTGTGCCCGTCGCTGATTGGTCGAGGCAACCTTTATGACATCATCGTCGCCATGGCAACCATTATGACATCTACGTCGATACTGTGCCCGTCGCTGATTGGTCGAGGCCGCCAGGCCAGGATTTCCAGGACAGACAGACAGACAGAAAGACAGACAGACAGACAGAAAGACAGACAGACAGACAGACGGAAAAACCCTTAGACAATTATATATAGAGATGTATCACTGTCCATATAGATACATGTATCACCGTCCCTATAGATACATCATCACCGTCCATATAGATACATGTATCACCGTTCATATAGATACATGTATCACTGTCCATATAGATACATCATCACCGTCCATATAGATACATGTATCACCGTCCATATAGATACATCATCACCGTCCATATAGATACATGTATAACTGTCCATATAGATACATGTATCACTGTCCATATAGATACATGTATCACCGTCCATATAGATACATCATCACCGTCCATATAGATACATGTATCACTGTCCATATAGATACATGTATCACTGTCCATATAGATACATGTATCCCGGTCCATATAGATACATGATCACAGTCCATATAGATACATGTATCACCGTCCATATAGATACATGTATCACCGTCCCTATAGATACATCATCACCGTCCATATAGATACATGTACCACTGTCCATATAGATACATCATCACCGTCCATAAAGATACATGTATCACCGTTCATATAGATACATGTATCACCGTCCATATAGATACATGTATCACCGTCCATATAGATACATGTATCACCGTCCATAGATACATGTATCACCGTCCATAGATACATGTATCACCGTCCATAGATACATGTATCACCGTCCATATAGATACATGTATCACCGTCCATATAGATACATCATCACCGTCCATATAGATACATGTATCACCGTCCATATAGATACATGTATCACCGTCCATATAGATACATGTATCACCGTCCATATACACTCACTGGCCACTTTATTAGGTACACCATGCTAGTAACGGGTTGGACCCCCTTTTGCCTTCAGAACTGCCTCAATTCTTCGTGGCATAGATTCAACAAGGTGCTGGAAGCATTCCTCAGAGATTTTGGTCCATATTGACATGATGGCATCACACAGTTGCCGCAGATTTGTCGGCTGCACATCCCAAAGATGCTCCATACAAGGCAGGATGGATCCATGCTTTCATGTTGTTTACGCCAAATTCTGACCCTACCATCCGAATGTCGCAGCAGAAATCGAGACTCATCAGACCAAGCAACGTTTTTCCAATCTTCTACTGTCCAATTTCGATGAGCTTGTACAAATTGTAGCCTCAGTTTCCTGTTCTTAGCTGAAAGGAGTGGTACCCGGTGTGGTCTTCTGCTGCTGTAGCCCATCTGCCTCAAAGTTCGACGCACTGTGCGTTCAGAGATGCTCTTAGGCCTACCTTGGTTGTAACGGGTGGCGATTTGAGTCACTGTTGCCTTTCTATCAGCTCGAACCAGTCTGCCCATTCTCCTCTGACCTCTGGCATCAACAAGGCATTTCCGCCCACAGAACTGCCGCTCACTGGATTTTTTTTCTTTTTCGGACCATTCTCTGTAAACCCTAGAGATGGTTGTGCGTGAAAATCCCAGTAGATCAGCAGTTTCTGAAATACTCAGACCAGCCCTTCTGGCACCAACAACCATGCCACGTTCAAAGGCACTCAAATCACCTTTCTTCCCCATACTGATGCTCGGTTTGAACTGCAGGAGATTGTCTTGACCATGTCTACATGCCTAAATGCACTGAGTTGCCGCCATGTGATTGGCTGATTAGAAATTAAGTGTTAACAAGAAGTTGGACAGGTGTACCTAATAAAGTGGCCAGTGAGTGTAGATACATCATCACCGTCCATATAGATACATGTATCACCGTCCATATAGATACATCATCACCGTCCATATAGATACATGTATCACTGTCCATATAGATACATGTATCACTGTCCATATAGATACATGTATCCCGGTCCATATAGATACATGTATCACCGTCCATATAGATACATCATCACCGTCCATATAGATACATCATCACCGTCCATATAGATACATGTACCACTGTCCATATAGATACATCATCACCGTCCATATAGATACATGTATCACCGTCCCTATAGATACATCATCACTGTCCATATAGATACATGTATCACCGTCCCTATAGATACATCATCACTGTCCATATAGATACATGTATCACCGTCCCTATAGATACATCATCACTGTCCATATAGATACATGTATCACCGTCCATATAGATACATGTATCACCGTCCATATAGATACATGTATCACCGTCCATATAGATACATCATCACCGTCCATATAGATACATCATCACCGTCCATATAGATACATGTACCACTGTCCATATAGATACATCATCACCGTCCATATAGATACATGTATCACCGTCCCTATAGATACATCATCACTGTCCATATAGATACATGTATCACCGTTCATATAGATACATGTATCACCGTCCATATAGATACATGTATCACCGTCCATATAGATACATGTATCACCGTCCATATAGATACATGTATCACCGTCCATATAGATACATCATCACCGTCCATATAGATACATGTATCACCGTCCATATAGATACATCATCACCGTCCATATAGATACATGTATCACCGTCCATATAGATACATGTATCACCGTCCATATAGATACATCATCACCGTCCATATAGATACATCATCACCGTCCATATAGATACATGTATCACCGTCCCTATAGATACATTATCACTGTCCATATAGATACATGTATCACCGTTCATATAGATACATGTATCACCGTCCATATAGATACATGTATCACCGTCCATATAGATACATGTATCACCGTCCATATAGATACATCATCACCGTCCATATAGATACATGTATCACCGTCCATATAGATACATCATCACCGTCCATATAGATACATGTATCACCGTCCATATAGATACATGTATCACCGTCCATATAGATACATGTATCACCGTCCATATAGATACATGTATCACCGTCCATATAGATACATCATCACCGTCCATATAGATACATCATCACCGTCCATATAGATACATGTATCACTGTCCATATAGATACATGTATCACTGTCCATATAGATACATGTATCACTGTCCATATAGATACATGTATCCCGGTCCATATAGATACATGTATCACTGTCCATATAGATACATGTATCACTGTCCATATAGATACATGTATCACTGTCCATATAGATACATGTATCCCGGTCCATATAGATACATGATCACAGTCCATATAGATACATGTATCACCGTCCATATAGATACATGTATCACCGTCCATATAGATACATCATCACCGTCCATATAGATACATCATCACCGTCCATATAGATACATGTATCACCGTCCATATAGATACATCATCACCGTCCATATAGATACATCATCACCGTCCATATAGATACATGTATCACTGTCCATATAGATACATCATCACCGTCCATATAGATACATGTATCACCGTCCATATAGATACATCATCACCGTCCATATAGATACATGTATCACCGTCCATATAGATACATGTATCACCGTCCATATAGATACATGTATCACCGTCCATATAGATACATGTATCACCGTCCATATAGATACATCATCACCGTCCATATAGATACATCATCACCGTCCATATAGATACATGTATCACTGTCCATATAGATACATGTATCACTGTCCATATAGATACATGTATCACTGTCCATATAGATACATGTATCCCGGTCCATATAGATACATGTATCACTGTCCATATAGATACATGTATCACTGTCCATATAGATACATGTATCACTGTCCATATAGATACATGTATCCCGGTCCATATAGATACATGATCACAGTCCATATAGATACATGTATCACCGTCCATATAGATACATCATCACCGTCCATATAGATACATCATCACCGTCCATATAGATACATGTACCACTGTCCATATAGATACATCATCACTGTCCATATAGATACATGTATCACCGTTCATATAGATACATGTATCACCGTCCATATAGATACATGTATCACCGTCCATATAGATACATGTATCACCGTCCATATAGATACATCATCACCGTCCATATAGATACATGTATCACCGTCCATATAGATACATCATCACCGTCCCTATAGATACATGTATCACCGTCCATATAGATACATGTATCACCGTCCATATAGATACATCATCACCGTCCATATAGATACATCATCACCGTCCATATAGATACATGTACCACTGTCCATATAGATACATCATCACCGTCCATATAGATACATGTATCACCGTCCCTATAGATACATCATCACTGTCCATATAGATACATGTATCACCGTTCATATAGATACATGTATCACCGTCCATATAGATACATGTATCACCGTCCATATAGATACATGTATCACCGTCCCTATAGATACATCATCACTGTCCATATAGATACATGTATCACCGTTCATATAGATACATGTATCACCGTCCATATAGATACATGTATCACCGTCCATATAGATACATGTATCACCGTCCATATAGATACATCATCACCGTCCATATAGATACATGTATCACCGTCCATATAGATACATCATCACCGTCCATATAGATACATGTATCACCGTCCATATAGATACATGTATCACCGTCCATATAGATACATGTATCACCGTCCATATAGATACATCATCACCGTCCATATAGATACATGTATCACTGTCCATATAGATACATGTATCACTGTCCATATAGATACATGTATCACCGTCCATATAGATACATCATCACCGTCCATATAGATACATGTATCACTGTCCATATAGATACATGTATCACTGTCCATATAGATACATGTATCCCGGTCCATATAGATACATGTATCACTGTCCATATAGATACATGTATCCCGGTCCATATAGATACATGTATCACTGTCCATATAGATACATGTATCACTGTCCATATAGATACATGATCACCGTCCATATAGATACATGTATCACCGTCCATATAGATACATGATCACCGTCCATATAGATACATGTATCCCGGTCCATATAGATACATGATCACAGTCCATATAGATACATGTATCACCGTCCATATAGATACATCATCACCGTCCATATAGATACATGTACCACTGTCCAAATAGATACATCATCACCGTCCATATAGATACATGTACCACTGTCCATATAGATACATCATCACCGTCCCTATAGATACATCATCACTGTCCATATAGATACATGTATCACCGTTCATATAGATACATGTATCACCGTCCATATAGATACATGTATCACCGTCCATATAGATACATGTATCACCGTCCATAGATACATGTATCACCGTCCATAGATACATGTATCACCGTCCATAGATACATGTATCACCGTCCATATAGATACATGTACCACTGTCCATATAGATACATCATCACCGTCTATATAGATACATGTATCACCGTCCATATAGATACATCATCACCGTCCATATAGATACATGTACCACTGTCCATATAGATACATCATCACCGTCTATATAGATACATGTATCACCGTCCATATAGATACATCATCACCGTCCATATAGATACATCATCACCGTCCATATAGATACATGTACCACTGTCCATATAGATACATCATCACCGTCCATATAGATACATGTATCACCGTCCCTATAGATACATCATCACTGTCCATATAGATACATGTATCACCGTTCATATAGATACATGTATCACCGTCCATATAGATACATGTATCACCGTCCATATAGATACATGTATCACCGTCCATATAGATACATCATCACCGTCCATATAGATACATGTATCACCGTCCATATAGATACATCATCACCGTCCATATAGATACATGTATCACCGTCCATATAGATACATGTATCACCGTCCATATAGATACATGTATCACCGTCCATATAGATACATCATCACCGTCCATATAGATACATGTATCACTGTCCATATAGATACATGTATCACTGTCCATATAGATACATGTATCACTGTCCATATAGATACATGTATCCCGGTCCATATAGATACATGTATCACTGTCCATATAGATACATGTATCCCGGTCCATATAGATACATGTATCACTGTCCATATAGATACATGTATCACTGTCCATATAGATACATGATCACCGTCCATATAGATACATGTATCACCGTCCATATAGATACATGATCACCGTCCATATAGATACATGTATCACTGTCCATATAGATACATGTATCCCGGTCCATATAGATACATGATCACAGTCCATATAGATACATGTATCACCGTCCATATAGATACATCATCACCGTCCATATAGATACATGTACCACTGTCCAAATAGATACATCATCACCGTCCATATAGATACATGTATCACCGTCCCTATAGATACATCATCACTGTCCATATAGATACATGTATCACCGTTCATATAGATACATGTATCACCGTCCATATAGATACATGTATCACCGTCCATATAGATACATGTATCACCGTCCATAGATACATGTATCACCGTCCATAGATACATGTATCACCGTCCATAGATACATGTATCACCGTCCATATAGATACATGTATCACCGTCCATATAGATACATCATCACCGTCCATATAGATACATGTATCACCGTCCATATAGATACATGTATCACCGTCCATATAGATACATCATCACCGTCCATATAGATACATGTATCACCGTCCATATAGATACATCATCACCGTCCATATAGATACATGTATCACTGTCCATATAGATACATGTATCACTGTCCATATAGATACATGTATCACTGTCCATATAGATACATGTATCCCGGTCCATATAGATACATGATCACCGTCCATATAGATACTGTACATTATCACCGTCCATATAGATACATCATCACCAGCCCTATAGATAAATGGATCACTGTCCATATAGATACATGTATCACCGTCCCTATAGATACATAATCTCCGTCCCTATAGATACATGATCACCGTCCATATAGATACATGTGTCACTGTCCATATACATACATGTATCACCGTCCATATAGATACATGTATCACCGTCCATATAGATACATGCATCACCGTCCATATAGATACATGTATCACCGTCCATATAGATACATGTATCACCGTCCATATAGATACATCATCACCGTCCATATAGATACATGTATCACCGTCCATATAGATACATCATCACCGTCCATATAGATACATGTATCACCGTCCATATAGATACATGCATCACCGTCCATATAGATACATGTATCACCGTCCATATAGATACATGTATCACCGTCCATATAGATACATCATCACCGTCCATATAGATACATGTATCACCGTCCATATAGATACATCATCACCGTCCATATAGATACATGTATCACCGTCCATATAGATACATGTATCACCGTCCATATAGATACATCATCACCGTCCATATAGATACATCATCACCGTCCATATAGATACATGTATCACTGTCCATATAGATACATGTATCACTGTCCATATAGATACATGTATCACTGTCCATATAGATACATGTATCCCGGTCCATATAGATACATGTATCACTGTCCATATAGATACATGTATCACTGTCCATATAGATACATGTATCACTGTCCATATAGATACATGTATCCCGGTCCATATAGATACATGATCACAGTCCATATAGATACATGTATCACCGTCCATATAGATACATGTATCACCGTCCATATAGATACATCATCACCGTCCATATAGATACATCATCACCGTCCATATAGATACATGTACCACTGTCCATATAGATACATCATCACCGTCCATATAGATACATGTATCACCGTCCCTATAGGTACATCATCACTGTCCATATAGATACATGTATCACCGTTCATATAGATACATGTATCACCGTCCATATAGATACATGTATCACCGTCCATATAGATACATGTATCACCGTCCATATAGATACATCATCACCGTCCATATAGATACATGTATCACCGTCCATATAGATACATCATCACCGTCCCTATAGATACATGTATCACCGTCCATATAGATACATGTATCACCGTCCATATAGATACATCATCACCGTCCATATAGATACATCATCACCGTCCATATAGATACATGTACCACTGTCCATATAGATACATCATCACCGTCCATATAGATACATGTATCACCGTCCCTATAGACACATCATCACTGTCCATATAGATACATGTATCACCGTCCATATAGATACATGTATCACCGTCCATATAGATACATGTATCACCGTCCATATAGATACATCATCACCGTCCATATAGATACATGTATCACCGTCCATATAGATACATCATCACCGTCCATATAGATACATGTATCACCGTCCATATAGATACATGTATCACCGTCCATATAGATACATGTATCACCGTCCATATAGATACATGTATCACCGTCCATATAGATACATCATCACCGTCCATATAGATACATGTATCACCGTCCATATAGATACATCATCACCGTCCATATAGATACATGTATCACTGTCCATATAGATACATGTATCACTGTCCATATAGATACATGTATCACTGTCCATATAGATACATGTATCCCGGTCCATATAGATACATGTATCACTGTCCATATAGATACATGTATCCCGGTCCATATAGATACATGTATCACTGTCCATATAGATACATGTATCACTGTCCATATAGATACATGATCACCGTCCATATAGATACATGTATCACCGTCCATATAGATACATGATCACCGTCCATATAGATACATGTATCACTGTCCATATAGATACATGTATCCCGGTCCATATAGATACATGATCACAGTCCATATAGATACATGTATCACCGTCCATATAGATACATCATCACCGTCCATATAGATACATCATCACCGTCCATATAGATACATGTACCACTGTCCAAATAGATACATCATCACCGTCCATATAGATACATGTATCACCGTCCCTATAGATACATCATCACTGTCCATATAGATACATGTATCACCGTTCATATAGATACATGTATCACCGTCCATATAGATACATGTATCACCGTCCATATAGATACATGTATCACCGTCCATAGATACATGTATCACCGTCCATAGATACATGTATCACCGTCCATAGATACATGTATCACCGTCCATATAGATACATGTATCACCGTCCATATAGATACATCATCACCGTCCATATAGATACATGTATCACCGTCCATATAGATACATGTATCACCGTCCATATAGATACATCATCACCGTCCATATAGATACATGTATCACTGTCCATATAGATACATGTATCACTGTCCATATAGATACATGTATCACTGTCCATATAGATACATGTATCCCGGTCCATATAGATACATGATCACCGTCCATATAGATACTGTACATTATCACCGTCCATATAGATACATCATCACCAGCCCTATAGATACATGGATCACTGTCCATATAGATACATGTATCACCGTCCCTATAGATACATAATCTCCGTCCCTATAGATACATGATCACCGTCCATATAGATACATGTATCACCGTCCATATAGATACATGTATCACCGTCCATATAGATACATGTATCACCGTCCATATAGATACATGCATCACCGTCCATATAGATACATGTATCACCGTCCATATAGATACATGTATCACCGTCCATATAGATACATCATCACCGTCCATATAGATACATGTATCACCGTCCATATAGATACATCATCACCGTCCATATAGATACATGTATCACCGTCCATATAGATACATGTATCACCGTCCATATAGATACATGTATCACCGTCCATATAGATACATGTATCACCGTCCATATAGATACATGTATCACCGTCCATATAGATACATCATCACCGTCCATATAGATACATCATAACCGTCCATATAGATACATGTATCACTGTCCATATAGATACATGTATCACTGTCCATATAGATACATGTATCACTGTCCATATAGATACATGTATCCCGGTCCATATAGATACATGTATCACTGCCCATATAGATACATGTATCACTGTCCATATAGATACATGTATCACTGTCCATATAGATACATGTATCCCGGTCCATATAGATACATGATCACAGTCCATATAGATACATGTATCACCGTCCATATAGATACATGTATCACCGTCCATATAGATACATCATCACCGTCCATATAGATACATCATCACCGTCCATATAGATACATGTACCACTGTCCATATAGATACATCATCACCGTCCATATAGATACATGTATCACCGTCCCTATAGATACATCATCACTGTCCATATAGATACATGTATCACCGTTCATATAGATACATGTATCACCGTCCATATAGATACATGTATCACCGTCCATATAGATACATGTATCACCGTCCATATAGATACATCATCACCGTCCATATAGATACATGTATCACCGTCCATATAGATACATCATCACCGTCCCTATAGATACATGTATCACCGTCCATATAGATACATGTATCACCGTCCATATAGATACATCATCACCGTCCATATAGATACATGTACCACTGTCCATATAGATACATGTATCACCGTCCATATAGATACATGTATCACCGTCCATATAGATACATCATCACCGTCCATATAGATACATCATCACCGTCCATATAGATACATGTATCACCGTCCCTATAGATACATCATCACTGTCCATATAGATACATGTATCACCGTTCATATAGATACATGTATCACCGTCCATATAGATACATGTATCACCGTCCATATAGATACATGTATCACCGTCCATATAGATACATCATCACCGTCCATATAGATACATGTATCACCGTCCATATAGATACATCATCACCGTCCATATAGATACATGTATCACCGTCCATATAGATACATGTATCACCGTCCATATAGATACATGTATCACCGTCCATATAGATACATGTATCACCGTCCATATAGATACATGTATCACCGTCCATATAGATACATCATCACCGTCCATATAGATACATGTATCACCGTCCATATAGATACATCATCACCGTCCATATAGATACATGTATCACTGTCCATATAGATACATGTATCACTGTCCATATAGATACATGTATCACTGTCCATATAGATACATGTATCCCGGTCCATATAGATACATGTATCACTGTCCATATAGATACATGTATCCCGGTCCATATAGATACATGTATCACTGTCCATATAGATACATGTATCACTGTCCATATAGATACATGATCACCGTCCATATAGATACATGTATCACCGTCCATATAGATACATGATCACCGTCCATATAGATACATGTATCACTGTCCATATAGATACATGTATCCCGGTCCATATAGATACATGATCACAGTCCATATAGATACATGTATCACCGTCCATATAGATACATCATCACCGTCCATATAGATACATCATCACCGTCCATATAGATACATGTACCACTGTCCAAATAGATACATCATCACCGTCCATATAGATACATGTATCACCGTCCCTATAGATACATCATCACTGTCCATATAGATACATGTATCACCGTTCATATAGATACATGTATCACCGTCCATATAGATACATGTATCACCGTCCATATAGATACATGTATCACCGTCCATAGATACATGTATCACCGTCCATAGATACATGTATCACCGTCCATATAGATACATGTATCACCGTCCATATAGATACATCATCACCGTCCATATAGATACATGTATCACCGTCCATATAGATACATGTATCACCGTCCATATAGATACATCATCACCGTCCATATAGATACATGTATCACCGTCCATATAGATACATCATCACCGTCCATATAGATACATGTATCACTGTCCATATAGATACATGTATCACTGTCCATATAGATACATGTATCACTGTCCATATAGATACATGTATCCCGGTCCATATAGATACATGATCACCGTCCATATAGATACTGTACATTATCACCGTCCATATAGATACATCATCACCAGCCCTATAGATACATGGATCACTGTCCATATAGATACATGTATCACCGTCCCTATAGATACATAATCTCCGTCCCTATAGATACATGATCACCGTCCATATAGATACATGTGTCACTGTCCATATACATACATGTATCACCGTCCATATAGATACATGTATCACCGTCCATATAGATACATGCATCACCGTCCATATAGATACATGATCACCGTCCATATAGATACATGCATCACCGTCCATATAGATACATGATCACCGTCCATATAGATACATGCATCACCGTCCATATAGATACATCATCACTGTCCATATAGATACATGTATCACTGTCCATATAGATATGGAGCGCCCCCAGACGCAGGGCCGCGGGGCACTCGGTACCGGGCCTCTCTGTCTCGGTCCTGGGGTTGTCACGGTGGCTAGACCCGGTCCGTGACCCTGCTAAGGGGTGTCCAATGAGAGTTGTAAGTGGTGGTGCATGGTGCAGGTCGCGATGAATAAAGAGGACACAGGGTTGCAGTCTCTACCTCTTTACTGAAGGCTTCAAGGTCCTCAATCCAGAGCACTGCTAACAGGGCTGGCTGAGACCGGCCGGTCCGAAGGCACATCCAGAGTTCCCTTTGCAGGTGGAAATCAGTGTCTACCTTCTAGCGCCTGTGTGTTGTAGTACCTCCCTGCTGAGCACCACGGGATAGTCCTCACAAGTCTCGTGTATGTTTCTGATGTTCCCTCACAACTGATTCTGATGTTCTTCTCTCTCACAACTATCTGATGTTCTTCTCCGTCCCCCAGATGATATGGCTAGGACGCACCCGTATGACGGGTAGGCTCGGAGTTCTTCCGGGACCCTAGTGTCGCCCCTCTCCAACTGTTGCCCCCTATGTCTGCTTAGGTGATGTTGGGTGAGACAGCCCACCTATAACTGACTGTCCTGCCGTAGGTTTGAAGTTAGGCCTGGAGCTCAATACTTCCTCGGCGTTCCGGCCACCGGATATTTACGCCTCAGTAGGATGTTGCCTCGATCTTACAGCACGACTCCTACTGGTTTATCTCCTTTTTGCTATGATCTCGTTTCTCACTCTCCACAATAAACCTCGCTTCTTGTCCCTTCTTGAGATACCGCCACGATGAAGTGCAGGCGCGGTTCCGTAACGTTCTTTCTGTTCGCTAGGCCTCTGTCAGGATCCCACCCCTGACAGGGACCCCCCTGAATCTTCCCCTGCAACACCCTCTGCCACAGGATGTTGCCTGGTTCCAACCCAGTCAGCTTCTCTCTAACTTTCTATCCAACCCCCAGTTTTACCAGATTGTGAGGAGTGGCCTAATGAATAGCACCCTTAGCTCCCCCTGGAGGCCAGACTGTGAAGTGTATTGGTGTCTGTGATACCTGGTCAGGTGAACTCCTTCAGTGCCATCAGACGTACCATAGCCCCCCTTAGCGGCGGAGCATCAGTACTGCAACGACCAGGACTCTGGGGCGCTGCAGATACATGTATCACCGTCCATATAGATACATCAACACCGTCCATATAGATACATGATCACCGTCCATATAGATACATCATCACTGTCCATATAGATACATGTATCACTGTCTATATAGATATGGAGCGCCCCCACACCGCCGCAGGGCCGAGGGGTACCCGGAGCCGGGCCTCTGAGAGTCTCTGTTCAGTTCTGGGGTTGTCACGGTGGCTAGACCCGGTCCGTGGCCCTGTCTGTCAGTGGGGGACGTCCGGTGCAATAAGTGGTGTTAATGGTGCAGTTGTGAGGTGCAGGTCGCGATAAATAACGAGGACACCAGGTTGCAGTCTCTTTACCTCTTTACTGAAGGTCTCTGGGTCCTCAGTCCAGAATACGGTTCACCAGGCTGCGCAAGTCCAGTCGGCCCAATGGCACCTCCAGAGTTCTCTTCACAGGCGGAAATCTGTGCCTTCCTGCTTGCGCTATGTGTTGTGGTCCTTCCCTGCTGTGCTTACGGAAAGTCCCCACAACTGTTGTGTCTGTTTCTGATGTTCCCTCACAACTCGATTAGATGATGTTCTGCTAATCCTCCGTCCCTCCCTGATGTTCTGGTTGGGACGGCACCCGTTTGACGGGTAGGCTCGGAGCTCTTCCGGGACCCTAGAGTCGCCCCTCTCCACAAGTTGCCCCCCAAGACTGCATAGGTGATGTGTTAGACAGCCCGCCTGAGACTGACTGTCCTGCCGCTGTTTAGAGTATTGCAGAAGCTGAATGTTATAATACTCTCTCGGCGTTCCGGCCGCCGGTTGTGCGCCTCAGTAGGATGTTGCCTCGGTCTTACAGCACGACTCCTACTGGTATTCTCCTTATTGCTTTGATCTCGTTTCTCACTCAGCACAATCTATCTCGCTTCTGATCCTTCCTTGGGCACCGCCGCTATGCTGAGCAGGCACGGTCCCGTTACGTTCGTTCAAGTTGCTAAGCCTCTGTCAGGATCCCACCCCTGACAGAGACCCTACTGTATCTTCCCCCACAACACCCTCTGCCACAAGGTGTTGCCTGGTTCCAACCCAGTCAGCTTTCTGATCTAACTTCCTGCCTGACCCCCAGTTTACCCACTATGGTGGGGAGTGGCCTAATGAATAGCACCCTTAGCTCCCCCCGGAGGCCCGGCTGTGAAATGTATTGGTGTCTGTGATACCTGATCAGATGAACTCCTTCAGTGCCATCGGACGCACCATAGCTCCCCATAGTGGCGGAGCCACAGTACTGCAACGACCAGGACTCTGGGGCGCTGCAGATACATCATCACTGTCCATATAGATACATGATCACCGTCCATATAGATACATGTATCACTGTCTATATAGATACATGTATCACTGTCCATATAGATACATCATCACCGTCCATATAGATACATGATCACCGTCCATATAGATACATCATCACTGTCCATATAGATACATGATCACCGTCCATATAGATACATCATCACTGTCCATATAGATACATGATCACCGTCCATATAGATACATGTATCACTGTCTATATAGATACATGTATCACTGTCCATATAGATACATCATCACCGTCCATATAGATACATGATCACCGTCCATATAGATACATGTATCACCGTCCATATAGATAAATGTATCACTGTCCATATACAGGAGCTTCTCACAAAATTAGAATATCATGAAAAACTTAATTTATTTCAGTTCTTCAATACAAAAAGTAAATCTCATATATTCTATAGAGTCATTACATGATTGTGGAGCTACCGAAACAGACTAAGGACCTTTATAAACACTTAGGAAGTCTTTACAGGTGTTTATTGTTAATTATTCTAATTTACTGAGTTAATGACTTTTGGGTTCTCATTGGCTGTAAGCCATAATCATCGACATTAACAGAAATAAACACATGAAATAGATCACTCTGTGTGTAATGACTCTATAGAATATATGAGATTCACTTTTTGTACTGAAGAACTGAAATAAATTCACTTTTTGAAGATATTCTGATTTTGTGAGAAGCATGTGTAGATGTATCACTGTCCCTACAGATACATGTAACACCGTATACATAGATACATGTTTCACCATCTGAGCATTTATCTGCTCGGCTGCATTGCATTGTGGGAGACGAAGTGTTATTCCTATGACAGTACAACACTACATGTCCCAGCAAGCAGTGTGCAGTGCACTGTGGACACGTCGCCAGGTGTGAGCTGTAATTTACAGGCAGTGGAGCTGTAGATGCAGCTTTGGATGTGACTATAGTATCGGACACTATAATTGCTTCTTTCATGTCACTGAGGTGAGTCACGTTCTGGAGCAGGATACAATATGACGAGCATCTGTAGGGGGAGAATGACACACATAGCACCGTACCCACTGTACCCATCATAGCACCCATACCCACTGTACCCATCATACCCATCGTAGCACCCATACCCACTGTACCCATCGTACCCACTGTATCCATCGTACCCATCATACCCATCATAGCACCCATACCCACTGTACCCATCGTACCCACTGTACCCATCGTAGCACCCATACCCACTGTGCCCATCGTTCCCACAGTACCTAGTGTACCCACCATACCCACTGTACCCACCACACCCACCATACCCATCGTACCCACCGCACCCACCGTCCCCATCGTACCCACCACACCCATCGCACCCACCGTACCCACCGCACCCACTGTACCCATCGTACCCACTGCACCCACCTCCTTTCTGTGCCTCAGTCTCCTTATTTGCCGGTTACCTTGAATATATAAGTGGCTCCCCCGCCTCCTCCTCCTCCGCCGGCCCATTCACTAACGCTTCCATTCATTCGGATTTCTTCCTCGATCTGGTTATTTTCGCCCATGCACACCATCTTCAGGACAGGATCGGCCTAACCAGGGAGGAAAGGGGACAAATTAAAGAGGAGGTCCGCTGTATGGAGATCCTGAGGACGCATGTGGGCTGTCCTGTGGATGTTCTGATCTTACTGTAGAGAATGACTGGATCATTAAAGGGATTTTTTTCATTACAATGATATTGATGAGCAATCATCAAGATAAGTAATCAATATCAGATCGTTGGGGGTCCCACACCTGACACCCCCATTGATCAGCTGATATCAGCTCCAGCAACAGCCGGATGTAACCAGAGCAGAACACCACACAGGACCAGCGGAGGTCACAGCTGATCAGTGGGGTCCTGGGTGCCGGATCCGCACTGATCTGACATTAATGACCAATGTTTCCATTGTAGTGGTAAACTGCTTTATTATTAAAAAAAACTCTCCTCCTCTTCCTATCAAAGTTTTTATCCTCTAAATATATTGCAATCACCATATTACATAGCACTGTGTACTTACAATTGCTCATTTTTCCTTTCTACCCGGCTAATTCTTCTCTTTTCTCTGCTCTATATAGAAACAGGAAGTCTGCTGTCCCTGCATTTATCTTCCCCCCTCTTCAACTTCTGACCCAGCCGCTCTGCTCCTCCCCCTGCTAGGGAGTTTTGCAGTGACTGATGACGCATGCAGGGAAAATTGACCTCCTGTTTTTACATAGAGTTTGTACATACATAGTTTCTACACATCCTTTGAAAGATTCAGCTCCTCAGTTATTAATCACGTGATGTCATAATCCTAATGGAAAAGAGAAGAATAAGTTGGGTAGAAAGGCAAAATGGAGGAGGAGGAAGAGGAGGGGCAGGAAGAGGAGGAAGAGGAAGGGGATGAAAAGGAGGAGGAAGAGGAGGAGGAGAAGGAAGAGGAAGATGAGGAGAAAGATGAGAAGGAAAAGGAGGAAGAGGAAAAGGAGGAGGAGGAGGAAAAGGAGGAGGAAGAGGAGGAGGTTACAAATAGCAGATCAAAAAAGAGAGAGTCGCTGATGATTTCTAATCAAGTTATTTTTCCTGACATTTTCCTGACACTGCAATTTAGGGAAGATTTATATTTTGGGCTTAAAAACGTACTTGAAAAATAGCAGCAAAAGCTGGAGATATAGTAGAAAAAAGACGGATGGCGCTGTACAGACTGTGGAGCAAATACTGTGGAAAATATTATAAAAGATGAATCATTGATTACAGCAAAATATTATTCCTATTATTCATGCATCATTCTGGTGTCAGGGATGTGATAACTTTCATAACTACTTTAATTTATTCTACAATGCATCTGGTTTTGGTATACACTCTGGGCAGGGGCGCCGCTACCATGTGGCAAGTTGAGCGCTTTGCCTCAGGCGGCACTGCCGTCACTGAAGTGAGGGGGCGGCAGATTCTGCCGCTGTAGTAACTGAATTCGCCTTGGAGACGCAGGTTCAGTTAGTACTCTATTATACAGGGCTCAAGGCCGGCGTCAGCACCCGGGAAGTGCCGGGGCCATAGCGAGAAGGATTACCAAAAAGAGCCGGATCACCAAAAAGAGCCGGGTTCGTCTCCTCCTGCAACATTAGCTCAGCTGCGACATCACCGACAACACGTGACTGATCACATGCTCGAGACATCATGAAAGGTCCTCTACCTCCCGGATGTAGTCTTCTCCAGTATGGTAAGTATGTGCTCCGGCCAGTGCTGCTCTGTGCAGCTCCGCTGCTGAGGTACGGCGGCCGCATTGTTCTGTGCTCCTCCGCGCACACTATCGGGCGGCTGCAGTGACTGGCGGAGAGCTCGGTGTGTCAGGGACCAGGTGCAGTTTGTGAGTGTGCACAGTTCTGTCTGTGCTGCGGATTCCCTGCAGATTTTACAAGTTCACACGTCCAGACCTTGCTGTGGATTCCGCACACGTCTGCAGCAATCTATAGTACTATACAGGTAGCGGGAGTTTCACCATCCCAATCACACACTGTAGAAAAATGCAGGGTGTGAAACCTGCCGCGGACTTCACCATAGCCTGAGTAGGGTGAACTCATCAGTAACCTGCGGATTCACTCACAAAGCCGCAGCGGATATTTCCTGCAATGTGTGAACATGGCCCAGAGTTAAAGAATAAATATAAGCTGGGCTATATGCTACGTGGCTGTGCTATATGCTACCCGACTGCTATATGCTACGTGGGCTGTGTTATATACTACGTGGGCTGTTATATGCCACGTGGCTGTGTTATATACTACGTGGGCTGTGTTATATGTTACGTGGGCTGTTATATACTACGTGGCTGTGCTATATGCTATGTGAGCTGTGTTATATACTACGTGGGCTCTGCTATATGCTACGTGGGCTCTGCTATATGCTACGTGGCTGTGCTATATTTCTGTGCTGTATCTGTGCATCATGGTATGTGTTAAAGGGGGGGCCCATGGGGGGCGCCATTTTGCAGCTCTCCTCAGGCAGCAGAGAGGCTAGGTTCACCCTGACTCTGCGTACAGGATAATGACACTGACACTGGGGGTACAGGATAATGACACTGACACTGGGGTACAGGATAATGGCACTGACACTGGGGGTACAGGATAATGACACTGACACTCGGGGTACAGGATAATGACACTGACACTGGGGGTACAGGATAATGACACTGACACTGGGGGTACAGGATAATGACACTGACACTTGGGGTACAGGATAATGACACTGACACTCGGGGTACAGGATAATGACACTGACACTGGGGGTACAGGATAATGGCACTGACACTCGGGGTACAGGATAATGACACTGACACTCGGGGTACAGGATAATGGCACTGACACTGGGGGTACAGGATAATGGCACTGACACTCGGGGTACAGGATAATGACACTGACACTCGGGGTACAGGATAATGGCACTGACACTGGGGGTACAGGATAATGGCACTGACACTCGGGGTACAGGATAATGACACTGACACTCGGGGTACAGGATAATGACGCTGACACTCGGGGTACAGGATAATGACACTGACACTCGGGGTACAGGATAATGACGCTGACACTGGGGGTACAGGATAATGACACTGACACTCGGGGTACAGGATAATTACACTGACACTCGGGGTACAAGATAATGACGCTGACACTGGGGGTACAGGATAATGACACTGACACTGGGGTACAGGATAATGACCCTGACACTGGGGGTACAGGATAATGACACTGACACTCGGGGTACAGGATAATTACACTGACACTCGGGGTACAGGATAATGACACTGACACTGGGGGTACAGGATAATGACGCTGACACTGGGGGTACAGGACAATGACACTGACACTCGGGGTACAAGATAATGACGCTGACACTGGGGGTACAGGATAATGACACTGACACTGGGGTACAGGATAATGACCCTGACACTGGGGGTACAGGATAATGACACTGACACTCGGGGTACAGGATAATGACACTGACACTGGGGGTACAGGACAATGACACTGACACTCGGGGTACAAGATAATGACGCTGACACTGGGGGTACAGGATAATGACACTGACACTGGGGTACAGGATAATGACCCTGACACTGGGGTACAGGATAATGACCCTGACACTGGGGGTACAGGATAATGACGCTGACACTGGGGGTACAGGATAATGACACTGACACTGGGGGTACAGGATAATGACACTGACACTGGGGGTACAGGATAATGACACTGACACTGGGGGTACAGGATAATGACACTGACACTGGGGGTACAGGATAATGACGCTGACACTCGGGGTACAGGATAATGGCACTGACACTGGGGGTACAGGATAATGACACTGACACTGGGGGTACAGGATAATGACACTGATACTCGGGGTACAGGATAATGACACTGACACTGGGGGTACAGGATAATGACACTGACACTGGGGGTACAGGATAATGACACTGATACTCGGGGTACAGGATAATGACACTGACACTGGGGGTACAGGATAATGACCCTGACACTCGGGGTACAGGATAATGACACTGACACTGGGGGTACAGGATAATGGCACTGACACTGGGGGTACAGGATAATGACACTCGGGGTACAGGATAATGACACTGACACTGGGGGTACAGGATAATGACACTGACACTGGGGGTACAGGATAATGACACTGACACTGGGGTACAGGATAATGACACTGACACTGGGGGTACAGGATAATGACACTGACACTGGGGGTACAGGATAATGACACTCGGGGTACAGGATAATGACACTGACACTGGGGGTACAGGATAATGGCACTGACACTGGGGGTACAGGATAATGACGCTGACACTCGGGGTACAGGATAATGACACTGACACTGGGGTACAGGATAATGGCACTGACACTGGGGGTACAGGATAATGACACTGACACTGGGGGTACAGGATAATGACACTGATACTCGGGGTACAGGATAATGACACTGACACTGGGGGTACAGGATAATGACACTGACACTGGGGGTACAGGATAATGACACTGACACTCGGGGTACAGGATAATGACACTGACACTGGGGGTACAGGATAATGACCCTGACACTCGGGGTACAGGATAATGACACTGACACTGGGGGTACAGGATAATGGCACTGACACTGGGGGTACAGGATAATGACACTCGGGGTACAGGATAATGACACTGACACTGGGGGTACAGGATAATGACACTGACACTGGGGGTACAGGATAATGACACTGACACTGGGGGTACAGGATAATGACACTGACACTGGGGTACAGGATAATGACACTGACACTGGGGGTACAGGATAATGACACTGACACTGGGGGTACAGGATAATGACACTCGGGGTACAGGATAATGACACTGACACTGGGGGTACAGGATAATGGCACTGACACTGGGGGTACAGGATAATGACGCTGACACTCGGGGTACAGGATAATGACACTGACACTGGGGGTACAGGATAATGACACTGACACTGGGGGTACAGGATAATGACACTGACACTGGGGGTACAGGATAATGACACTGACACTCGGGGTACAGGATAATGGCACTGACACTGGGGGTACAGGATAATGACACTGACACTGGGGGTACAGGATAATGACACTGACACTCGGGGTACAGGATAATGACACTGACACTGGGGGTACAGGATAATGGCACTGACACTGGGGGTACAGGATAATGGCACTGACACTGGGGGTACAGGATAATGACACTCGGGGTACAGGATAATGACACTGACACTCGGGGTACAGGATAATGACACTGACACTGGGGGTACAGGATAATGGCACTGACACTGGGGGTACAGGATAATGACACTGACACTGGGGGTACAGGATAATGACACTGACACTCGGGGTACAGGATAATGACACTGACACTGGGGGTACAGGATAATGGCACTGACACTGGGGGTACAGGATAATGACACTGACACTCGGGGTACAGGATAATGGCACTGACACTGGGGGTACAGGATAATGACACTGACACTCGGGGTACAGGATAATGACACTGACACTGGGGGTACAGGATAATGGCACTGACACTGGGGGTACAGGATAATGGCACTGACACTGGGGGTACAGGATAATGACACTGATACTCGGGGTACAGGATAATGACACTGACACTGGGGGTACAAGATAATGACACTGACACTGGGGGTACAGGATAATGACACTGACACTGGGGGTACAGGATAATGACACTGACACTCGGGGTACAGGATAATGACACTGACACTGGGGGTACAGGATAATGACACTGACACTGGGGGTACAGGATAATGACACTGACACTGGGGGTACAGGATAATGACACTGACACTGGGGGTACAGGATAATGACACTGACACTGGGGGTACAGGATAATGACACTGACACTGGGGGTACAGGATAATGACACTGACACTGGGGGTACAGGATAATGACACTGACACTGGGGGTACAGGATAATGACACTGACACTGGGGGTACAGGATAATGACACTGACACTGGGGGTACAGGATAATGACACTGACACTCGGGGTACAGGATAATGACACTGACACTGGGGGTACAGGATAATGATACTGACACTGGGGGTACAGGATAATGACACTGACACTGGGGGTACAGGATAATGACACTGGGGGTACAGGATAATGACACTGACACTGGGGGTACAAGATAATGACACTGACACTCGGGGTACAGGATAATGACACTGACACTGGGGGTACAGGATAATGACACCGACACTGGGGTACAGGATAATGACACTGACACTGGGGGTACAGGATAATGACACTGATACTCGGGGTACAGGATAATGACACTGACACTGGGGGTACAGGATAATGACACTGACACTGGGGGTACAGGATAATGACGCTGACACTCGGGGTACAGGATAATGACACTGATACTCGGGGTACAGGATAATGACACTGACACTGGGGGTACAGGATAATGACGCTGACACTGGGGGTACAGGATAATGACACTGATACTCGGGGTACAGGATAATGACACTGACACTGGGGGTACAGGATAATGACGCTGACACTCGGGGTACAGGATAATGACACTGACACTGGGGGTACAGGATAATGACACTGACACTGGGGGTACAGGATAATGACGCTGACACTGGGGGTACAGGATAATGACACTGATACTCGGGGTACAGGATAATGACACTGACACTGGGGGTACAGGATAATGACACTGACACTGGGGGTACAGGATAATGACACTGACACTGGGGGTACAGGATAATGGCACTGACACTGGGGGTACAGGATAATGACACTCGGGGTACAGGATAATGACACTGACACTGGGGGTACAGGATAATGACACTGACACTGGGGGTACAGGATAATGACACTGACACTGGGGGTACAGGATAATGACACTGACACTGGGGGTACAGGATAATGACACTGACACTGGGGGTACAGGATAATGACACTGACACTGGGGGTACAGGATAATGACACTGACACTCGGGGTACAGAATAATGACACTGACACTGGGGTACAGGATAATGACACTGACACTGGGGGTACAGGATAATGACACTGACACTGGGGTACAGGATAATGACACTGACACTGGGGGTACAGGATAATGACACTGACACTGGGGTACAGGATAATGACACTGACACTGGGGGTACAGGATAATGACACTGACACTGGGGGTACAGGATAATGACACTGATACTCGGGGTACAGGATAATGACACTGACACTGGGGGTACAGGATAATGGCACTGACACTGGGGGTACAGGATAATGACACTGACACTGGGGGTACAGGATAATGACACTGACACTCGGGGTACAGGATAATGGCACTGACACTGGGGGTACAGGATAATGACACTGACACTCGGGGTACAGGATAATGGCACTGACACTGGGGGTACAGGATAATGGCACTGACACTGGGGGTACAGGATAATGACACTGACACTGGGGGTACAGGATAATGACACTGACACTGGGGGTACAGGATAATGACACTGGGGGTACAGGATAATGACACTGACACTGGGGGTACAAGATAATGACACTGACACTCGGGGTACAGGATAATGACACTGACACTGGGGGTACAGGATAATGACACTGATACTCGGGGTACAGGATAATGACACTGACACTGGGGGTACAGGATAATGGCACTGACACTGGGGGTACAGGATAATGACACTGACACTGGGGGTACAGGATAATGACACTGACACTCGGGGTACAGGATAATGGCACTGACACTGGGGGTACAGGATAATGACACTGATACTCGGGGTACAGGATAATGACACTGACACTGGGGGTACAGGATAATGGCACTGACACTGGGGGTACAGGATAATGGCACTGACACTGGGGGTACAGGATAATGACACTGATACTCGGGGTACAGGATAATGACACTGACACTGGGGGTACAAGATAATGACACTGACACTCGGGGTACAGGATAATGACACTGACACTGGGGGTACAGGATAATGACACTGACACTCGGGGTACAGGATAATGACACTGATACTCGGGGTACAGGATAATGACACTGACACTGGGGGTACAGGATAATGGCACTGACACTGGGGGTACAGGATAATGGCACTGACACTGGGGGTACAGGATAATGACACTGATACTCGGGGTACAGGATAATGACACTGACACTGGGGGTACAAGATAATGACACTGACACTCGGGGTACAGGATAATGACACTGACACTGGGGGTACAGGATAATGACACTGACACTCGGGGTACAGGATAATGACACTGACACTGGGGGTACAGGATAATGACACTGACACTGGGGGTACAGGATAATGACACTGACACTGGGGGTACAGGATAATGACACTGACACTGGGGGTACAGGATAATGACACTGGGGGTACAGGATAATGACACTGACACTGGGGGTACAGGATAATGACACTGACACTCGGGGTACAGGATAATGACACTGACACTGGGGGTACAGGATAATGACACCGACACTGGGGGTACAGGATAATGACACTGACACTGGGGGTACAGGATAATGACACTGACACTGGGGGTACAGGATAATGACACTGACACTGGGGGTACAAGATAATGACACTGACACTCGGGGTACAGGATAATGACACTGACACTGGGGGTACAGGATAATGACACTGACACTGGGGGTACAGGATAATGACACTGACACTGGGGGTACAAGATAATGACACTGACACTCGGGGTACAGGATAATGACACTGACACTGGGGGTACAGGATAATGACACTCGGGGTACAGGATAATGACACTGGGGGTACAGGATAATGATAATGACACTGGGGGTACAGGATAATGACACTGACACTGGGGGTACAGGATAATGACACTGACACTGGGGGTACAGGATAATGACACTGACACTGGGGTACAGGATAATGGCACTGACACTGGGGGTACAGGATAATGACACTGACACTCGGGGTACAGGATAATGACACTGACACTGGGGGTACAGGATAATGACACTGACACTGGGGGTACAGGATAATGACACTGACACTCGGGGTACAGGATAATGACACTGACACTGGGGGTACAGGATAATGGCACTGACACTCGGGGTACAGGATAATGACACTGACACTCGGGGTACAGGATAATGGCACTGACACTGGGGGTACAGGATAATGGCACTGACACTCGGGGTACAGGATAATGACACTGACACTGGGGGTACAGGATAATGACACTGACACTGGGGGTACAGGATAATGACACTGATACTCGGGGTACAGGATAATGACACTGACACTGGGGGTACAGGATAATGACACTGACACTGGGGGTACAGGATAATGACACTGACACTGGGGGTACAGGATAATGGCACTGACACTCGGGGTACAGGATAATGACACTGACACTCGGGGTACAGGATAATGGCACTGACACTGGGGGTACAGGATAATGGCACTGACACTCGGGGTACAGGATAATGACACTGACACTGGGGGTACAGGATAATGACACTGACACTCGGGGTACAGGATAATTACACTGACACTCGGGGTACAAGATAATGACGCTGACACTGGGGGTACAGGATAATGACACTGACACTGGGGTACAGGATAATGACCCTGACACTCGGGGTACAGGATAATTACACTGACACTCGGGGTACAGGATAATGACACTGACACTCGGGGTACAGGATAATGACACTGACACTGGGGTACAGGATAATGACCCTGACACTCGGGGTACAGGATAATGACACTGACACTGGGGGTACAGGATAATGACACTGACACTCGGGGTACAGGATAATTACACTGACACTCGGGGTACAGGATAATGACACTGACACTGGGGGTACAGGATAATGACGCTGACACTGGGGGTACAGGACAATGACACTGACACTCGGGGTACAAGATAATGACGCTGACACTGGGGGTACAGGATAATGACACTGACACTGGGGTACAGGATAATGACCCTGACACTGGGGGTACAGGATAATGACACTGACACTCGGGGTACAGGATAATTACACTGACACTCGGGGTACAGGATAATGACACTGACACTCGGGGTACAAGATAATGACGCTGACACTGGGGGTACAGGATAATGACACTGACACTGGGGTACAGGATAATGACCCTGACACTGGGGTACAGGATAATGACCCTGACACTGGGGGTACAGGATAATGACGCTGACACTGGGGGTACAGGATAATGACACTGACACTGGGGGTACAGGATAATGACACTGACACTGGGGGTACAGGATAATGACACTGACACTGGGGGTACAGGATAATGACACTGACACTGGGGGTACAGGATAATGACGCTGACACTCGGGGTACAGGATAATGGCACTGACACTGGGGGTACAGGATAATGACACTGACACTGGGGGTACAGGATAATGACGCTGACACTCGGGGTACAGGATAATGGCACTGACACTGGGGGTACAGGATAATGACACTGACACTGGGGGTACAGGATAATGACACTGATACTCGGGGTACAGGATAATGACACTGACACTGGGGTACAGGATAATGGCACTGACACTGGGGGTACAGGATAATGACACTGACACTGGGGGTACAGGATAATGACACTGATACTCGGGGTACAGGATAATGACACTGACACTGGGGGTACAGGATAATGACACTGACACTGGGGGTACAGGATAATGGCACTGACACTCGGGGTACAGGATAATGACACTGACACTCGGGGTACAGGATAATGGCACTGACACTGGGGGTACAGGATAATGGCACTGACACTCGGGGTACAGGATAATGACACTGACACTGGGGGTACAGGATAATGACACTGACACTCGGGGTACAGGATAATTACACTGACACTCGGGGTACAAGATAATGACACTGACACTCGGGGTACAGGATAATGACACTGACACTCGGGGTACAGGATAATGACGCTGACACTGGGGGTACAGGATAATGACACTGACACTGGGGTACAGGATAATGACCCTGACACTGGGGGTACAGGATAATGACACTGACACTCGGGGTACAGGATAATGACGCTGACACTGGGGGTACAGGATAATGACACTGACACTGGGGTACAGGATAATGACCCTGACACTGGGGGTACAGGATAATGACACTGACACTCGGGGTACAGGATAATTACACTGACACTCGGGGTACAGGATAATGACACTGACACTGGGGGTACAGGATAATGACGCTGACACTGGGGGTACAGGACAATGACACTGACACTCGGGGTACAAGATAATGACGCTGACACTGGGGGTACAGGATAATGACACTGACACTGGGGTACAGGATAATGACCCTGACACTGGGGGTACAGGATAATTACACTGACACTCGGGGTACAGGATAATGACACTGACACTCGGGGTACAAGATAATGACGCTGACACTGGGGGTACAGGATAATGACACTGACACTGGGGTACAGGATAATGACCCTGACACTGGGGTACAGGATAATGACCCTGACACTGGGGGTACAGGATAATGACACTGACACTGGGGTACAGGATAATGACACTGACACTCGGGGTACAGGATAATTACACTGACACTCGGGGTACAGGATAATGACACTGACACTCGGGGTACAAGATAATGACGCTGACACTGGGGGTACAGGATAATGACACTGACACTGGGGTACAGGATAATGACCCTGACACTGGGGTACAGGATAATGACCCTGACACTGGGGGTACAGGATAATGACGCTGACACTGGGGGTACAGGATAATGACACTGACACTGGGGGTACAGGATAATGACACTGACACTGGGGGTACAGGATAATGACACTCGGGGTACAGGATAATGACCCTGACACTGGGGGTACAGGATAATGACGCTGACACTGGGGGTACAGGATAATGACACTGACACTCGGGGTACAGGATAATGACACTGACACTGGGGGTACAGGATAATGACACTCGGGGTACAGGATAATGACACTGGGGGTACAGGATAATGATAATGACACTGGGGGTACAGGATAATGACACTGATACTCGGGGTACAGGATAATGACACTGACACTCGGGGTACAGGATAATGACACTGACACTGGGGGTACAGGATAATGACACTGACACTGGGGGTACAGGATAATGACACTGACACTGGGGTACAGGATAATGGCACTGACACTGGGGGTACAGGATAATGACACTGACACTCGGGGTACAGGATAATGACACTGACACTGGGGGTACAGGATAATGACACTGACACTGGGGGTACAGGATAATGACACTGACACTTGGGGTACAGGATAATGACACTGACACTCGGGGTACAGGATAATGACACTGACACTGGGGGTACAGGATAATGGCACTGACACTCGGGGTACAGGATAATGACACTGACACTCGGGGTACAGGATAATGGCACTGACACTGGGGGTACAGGATAATGACACTGACACTGGGGGTACAGGATAATGGCACTGACACTCGGGGTACAGGATAATGACACTGACACTGGGGGTACAGGATAATGACACTGACACTGGGGGTACAGGATAATGACACTGATACTCGGGGTACAGGATAATGACACTGACACTGGGGGTACAGGATAATGACACTGACACTGGGGGTACAGGATAATGGCACTGACACTCGGGGTACAGGATAATGACACTGACACTCGGGGTACAGGATAATGGCACTGACACTGGGGGTACAGGATAATGGCACTGACACTCGGGGTACAGGATAATGACACTGACACTGGGGGTACAGGATAATGACACTGACACTCGGGGTACAGGATAATTACACTGACACTCGGGGTACAAGATAATGACGCTGACACTGGGGGTACAGGATAATGACACTGACACTGGGGTACAGGATAATGACCCTGACACTGGGGGTACAGGATAATGACACTGACACTCGGGGTACAGGATAATTACACTGACACTCGGGGTACAGGATAATGACACTGACACTGGGGGTACAGGATAATGACGCTGACACTGGGGGTACAGGACAATGACACTGACACTCGGGGTACAAGATAATGACGCTGACACTGGGGGTACAGGATAATGACACTGACACTGGGGTACAGGATAATGACCCTGACACTGGGGGTACAGGATAATGACACTGACACTCGGGGTACAGGATAATTACACTGACACTCGGGGTACAGGATAATGACACTGACACTCGGGGTACAAGATAATGACGCTGACACTGGGGGTACAGGATAATGACACTGACACTGGGGTACAGGATAATGACCCTGACACTGGGGTACAGGATAATGACCCTGACACTGGGGGTACAGGATAATGACGCTGACACTGGGGGTACAGGATAATGACACTGACACTGGGGGTACAGGATAATGACACTGACACTGGGGGTACAGGATAATGACACTGACACTGGGGGTACAGGATAATGACCCTGACACTCGGGGTACAGGATAATGACACTGACACTGGGGGTACAGGATAATGGCACTGACACTGGGGGTACAGGATAATGACACTCGGGGTACAGGATAATGACACTGACACTGGGGGTACAGGATAATGACACTGACACTGGGGGTACAGGATAATGACACTGACACTGGGGTACAGGATAATGACACTGACACTGGGGGTACAGGATAATGACACTGACACTGGGGGTACAGGATAATGACACTCGGGGTACAGGATAATGACACTGACACTGGGGGTACAGGATAATGGCACTGACACTGGGGGTACAGGATAATGACGCTGACACTCGGGGTACAGGATAATGACACTGACACTGGGGGTACAGGATAATGGCACTGACACTGGGGGTACAGGATAATGGCACTGACACTGGGGGTACAGGATAATGACACTCGGGGTACAGGATAATGACACTGACACTCGGGGTACAGGATAATGACACTGACACTGGGGGTACAGGATAATGGCACTGACACTGGGGGTACAGGATAATGACACTGACACTCGGGGTACAGGAGAATGACACTGACACTCGGGGTACAGGATAATGACACTGACACTCGGGGTACAGGATAATGACACTGACACTGGGGGTACAGGATAATGGCACTGACACTGGGGGTACAGGATAATGGCACTGACACTGGGGGTACAGGATAATGACACTGACACTCGGGGTACAGGATAATGGCACTGACACTGGGGGTACAGGATAATGACACTGACACTCGGGGTACAGGATAATGACACTGACACTGGGGGTACAGGATAATGGCACTGACACTGGGGGTACAGGATAATGGCACTGACACTGGGGGTACAGGATAATGACACTGATACTCGGGGTACAGGATAATGACACTGACACTGGGGGTACAAGATAATGACACTGACACTCGGGGTACAGGATAATGACACTGACACTGGGGGTACAGGATAATGACACTGACACTCGGGGTACAGGATAATGACACTGACACTGGGGGTACAGGATAATGACACTGACACTGGGGGTACAGGATAATGACACTGACACTCGGGGTACAGGATAATGACACTGACACTGGGGGTACAGGATAATGACACTGACACTGGGGGTACAGGATAATGACACTGACACTGGGGGTACAGGATAATGACACTGACACTGGGGGTACAGGATAATGACACTGACACTCGGGGTACAGGATAATGACACTGACACTGGGGGTACAGGATAATGACACTGACACTCGGGGTACAGGATAATGACACTGACACTGGGGGTACAGGATAATGATACTGACACTGGGGGTACAGGATAATGACACTGACACTGGGGGTACAGGATAATGACACTGGGGGTACAGGATAATGACACTGACACTGGGGGTACAAGATAATGACACTGACACTCGGGGTACAGGATAATGACACTGACACTGGGGGTACAGGATAATGACACCGACACTGGGGTACAGGATAATGACACTGACACTGGGGGTACAGGATAATGACACTGATACTCGGGGTACAGGATAATGACACTGACACTGGGGGTACAGGATAATGACACTGACACTGGGGGTACAGGATAATGATACTGACACTGGGGGTACAGGATAATGACGCTGACACTCGGGGTACAGGATAATGACACTGATACTCGGGGTACAGGATAATGACACTGACACTGGGGGTACAGGATAATGACGCTGACACTGGGGGTACAGGATAATGACACTGATACTCGGGGTACAGGATAATGACACTGACACTGGGGGTACAGGATAATGACGCTGACACTCGGGGTACAGGATAATGACACTGACACTGGGGGTACAGGATAATGACACTGACACTGGGGGTACAGGATAATGACGCTGACACTGGGGGTACAGGATAATGACACTGATACTCGGGGTACAGGATAATGACACTGACACTGGGGGTACAGGATAATGACACTGACACTGGGGGTACAGGATAATGACCCTGACACTGGGGGTACAGGATAATGACACTCGGGGTACAGGATAATGACACTGACACTGGGGGTACAGGATAATGACACTGACACTGGGGGTACAGGATAATGACACTGACACTGGGGGTACAGGATAATGACACTGACACTCGGGGTACAGAATAATGACACTGACACTGGGGGTACAGGATAATGACACTGACACTGGGGTACAGGATAATGACACTGACACTGGGGGTACAGGATAATGACACTGACACTGGGGTACAGGATAATGACACTGACACTGGGGGTACAGGATAATGACACTGACACTGGGGTACAGGATAATGACACTGACACTGGGGGTACAGGATAATGACACTGACACTGGGGGTACAGGATAATGACACTGACACTGGGGGTACAGGATAATGACACTGATACTCGGGGTACAGGATAATGACACTGACACTGGGGGTACAGGATAATGGCACTGACACTGGGGGTACAGGATAATGACACTGACACTGGGGGTACAGGATAATGACACTGACACTCGGGGTACAGGATAATGGCACTGACACTGGGGGTACAGGATAATGGCACTGACACTGGGGGTACAGGATAATGACACTGACACTGGGGGTACAGGATAATGACACTGACACTGGGGGTACAGGATAATGACACTGGGGGTACAGGATAATGACACACTGGGGGTACAAGATAATGACACTGACACTCGGGGTACAGGATAATGACACTGACACTGGGGGTACAGGATAATGACACTGATACTCGGGGTACAGGATAATGACACTGACACTGGGGGTACAGGATAATGGCACTGACACTGGGGGTACAGGATAATGACACTGACACTGGGGGTACAGGATAATGACACTGACACTCGGGGTATAGGATAATGGCACTGACACTCGGGGTACAGGATAATGGCACTGACACTCGGGGTACAGGATAATGACACTGACACTGGGGGTACAGGATAATGGCACTGACACTGGGGGTACAGGATAATGACACTGATACTCGGGGTACAGGATAATGACACTGACACTGGGGGTACAAGATAATGACACTGACACTCGGGGTACAGGATAATGACACTGACACTGGGGGTACAGGATAATGACACTGACACTCGGGGTACAGGATAATGACACTGACACTGGGGGTACAGGATAATGACACTGACACTGGGGGTACAGGATAATGACACTGACACTGGGGGTACAGGATAATGACACTGACACTCGGGGTACAGGATAATGACACTGACACTGGGGGTACGGGATAATGACACTGACACTGGGGGTACAGGATAATGACACTGACACTGGGGGTACAGGATAATGACACTGACACTGGGGGTACAGGATAATGACACTGGGGGTACAGGATAATGACACTGACACTGGGGGTACAGGATAATGACACTGACACTCGGGGTACAGGATAATGACACTGACACTGGGGGTACAGGATAATGACACCGACACTGGGGGTACAGGATAATGACACTGACACTGGGGGTACAGGATAATGACACTGACACTGGGGGTACAGGATAATGACACTGACACTGGGGGTACAAGATAATGACACTGACACTCGGGGTACAGGATAATGACACTGACACTGGGGGTACAGGATAATGACACTGACACTGGGGGTACAGGATAATGACACTGACACTGGGGGTACAAGATAATGACACTGACACTCGGGGTACAGGATAATGACACTGACACTGGGGGTACAGGATAATGACACTCGGGGTACAGGATAATGACACTGGGGGTACAGGATAATGATACTGACACTGGGGGTACAGGATAATGACACTGACACTGGGGGTACAGGATAATGACACTGACACTGGGGGTACAGGATAATGACACTCGGGGTACAGGATAATGACACTGGGGGTACAGGATAATGATAATGACACTGGGGGTACAGGATAATGACACTGACACTGGGGGTACAGGATAATGACACTGACACTGGGGGTACAGGATAATGACACTCGGGGTACAGGATAATGACACTGGGGGTACAGGATAATGATAATGACACTGGGGGTACAGGATAATGACACTGACACTGGGGGTACAGGATAATGACACTGACACTGGGGGTACAGGATAATGACACCGACACTGGGGGTACAGGATAATGACACTGACACTGGGGGTACAGGATAATGACGCTGACACTGGGGGGTACAGGATAATGACACTGACACTGGAGGTACAGGATAATGACACTGACACTGGGGGTACAGGATAATGACACTGACACTCGGGGTACAGGATAATGACACTGACACTCGGGGTACAGGATAATGACACTGACACTGGGGGTACAGGATAATGACACTGACACTGGGGTACAGGATAATGACACTGACACTCGGGGTACAGGATAATGACACTGACACTGGGGGTACAGGATAATGACGCTGACACTGGGGGTACAGGATAATGACGCTGACACTCGGGGTACAGGATAATGACACTGACACTCTGGGTACAGGATAATGACACTGACACTGGGGGTACAGGATAATGACACTGACACTGGGGGTACAGGATAATGACACTGACACTCGGGGTACAGGATAATGACACTGACACTGGGGGTACAGGATAATGACACTGACACTCGGGTACAGGATAATGACGCTGACACTCGGGGTACAGGATAATGACACTGACACTGGGGGTACAGGATAATGACACTGACACTGGGGGTACAGGATAATGACACTGACACTGGGGGTACAGGATAATGACACTGACACTCGGGGTACAGGATAATGACACTGACACTCGGGGTACAGGATAATGACACTGACACTGGGGGTACAGGATAATGACACTGACACTGGGGGTACAGGATAATGACACTGACACTCGGGGTACAGGATAATGACGCTGACACTCGGGGTACAGGATAATGACACTGACACTCGGGGTACAGGATAATGACACTGACACTCGGGGTACAGGATAATGACACTGACACTGGGGGTACAGGATAATGACACTGACACTGGGGGTACAGGATAATGACGCTGACACTCGGGGTACAGGATAATGACACTGACACTCGGGTACAGGATAATGACGCTGACACTCGGGGTACAGGATAATGACACTGACACTCGGGGTACAGGATAATGACACTGACACTGGGGGTACAGGATAATGACACTGACACTGGGGGTACAGGATGATGACGCTGACACTCGGGGTACAGGATAATGATACTGACACTCGGGGTACAGGATAATGACACTGACACTGGGGGTACAGGATAATCACACTGACTCTCGGGGTACAGGATAATGACACTGACACTCGGGGTACAGGATAATGATACTGACACTGGGGGTACAGGATAATGACACTGACACTGGGGGTACAGGATAATCACACTGACTCTCGGGGTACAGGATAATGACACTGACACTGGGGGTACAGGATAATCACACTGACTCTCGGGGTACAGGATAATGACACTGACACTCGGGGTACAGGATAATGACACTGACACTGGGGGTACAGGATAATCACACTGACTCTCGGGGTACAGGATAATGACACTGACACTGGGGTACAGGATAATGACACTGACACTCGGGGTACAGGATAATGACACTGACACTGGGGGTACAGGATAATCACACTGACTCTCGGGGTACAGGATAATGACACTGGGGGTACAGGATAATGACACTGACACTGGGGTACAGGATAATGACACTGACACTCGGGGTACAGGATGATGACGCTGACACTCGGGGTACAGGATAATGACACTGACACTGGGGGTACAGGATAATGACACTGACACTGGGGGTACAGGATAATGACACTGACACTCGGGGTACAGGATAATGACACTGACACTGGGGGTACAGGATAATGACACTGACACTGGGGGTACAGGATAATGACACTGACACTGGGGGTACAGGATAATGACACTGACACTCGGGGTACAGGATAATGACACTGACACTCGGGGTACAGGATGATGATGCTGACACTCGGGGTACAGGATAATATGATATTCCACATGTCCTGTACATTATACACCTATAATCACTTACTCTCGGACAGGCGTCTTCACCTTGCTGACCCACCAGAATGTACAAAATTTCGTCCTTCTGCAGTTCGAACACCCCGACCAGCGCCGTCCCATGAGCCCTTGAGGGGGTTTTCACTCCGATCCCACCAGCCGCCCCATAACCCGATATCCTAAAAAAAGATAAAAAATAAGAACTGAGCGCAATAAAATACCAGACTGCTAATTACTGAGTCCTCACCTACAGGACACAAAAAGATGCCAATTAGAATTAGAAAACTTCTGAGACTGATACATTTTGTTTTTCACATTTTGCCTCTTCAGAGTTTTTCCCTCTTTTTGTCGGATGTTTCTCTGAGCACTGATGAGCAATTATAAACATTACAGACATTTTTATTGACAAATCTATGAAGTTTCTATAAACCCTCAATATTCACAGCGTTGCCCCTTATTCTCCAGACTCCTGCCCCTTATTCTCCAGACTCCTGCCCCTTATTCTCCAGACTCCTGCCCCTTATTCTCCACACTCCTGCCCCTTATTCTCCAGACTCCTGCCCCTTATTCTCCACACTCCTGCCCCTTATTCTCCAGACTTCTGCCCCTTATTCTCCACACTCCTGCCCCTTATTCTCCAGACTCCTGCCCCTTATTCTCCACACTCCTGCCCCTTATTCTCCACACTCCTGCCCCTTATTCTCCACACTTCTGCCCCTTATTCTCCACACTCCTGCCCCTTATTCCCCACAGTTCTGCCCATTATTCCCCACGCTCCTGCCCCTTATTCCCCACGCTCCTGCCCCTTATTCCCCACAGTTCTGCCCCTTATTCCCCACAGTTCTGCCCCTTATTCTCCACACTCCTGCCCCTTATTCTCTACCCTCCTGCCCCTTATTCTCCAAACTTCTGCCCCTTATTCCCCACAATTCTGCCCCTTATTCTCCAGACTCCAGCCCCTTATTCTCCACACTCCTGCCCCTTATTCTCCACACTCCTGCCCCTTATTCTCCACACTCCTGCCCCTTATTCTCCACACGCCAGCCCCTTATTCTCCAGACTCCTGCCCCTTATTCTCCAGACTCCTGCCCCTTATTCCCCACACTCCTGCCCCTTATTCTCCACACTCCTGCCCCTTATTCTCCACACTCCTGCCCCTTATTCTCCACACTCCTGCCCCTTATTCTCCACACTCCTGCCCCTTATTCTCCACACTCCTGCCCCTTATTCTCCACATTCCTGCCCCATATTCTCCACACTCCTGCCCCTTATTCTCCACACTCCTGCCCCTTATTCTCCACACTCCTGCCCCTTATTCCCCACACTCCTGCCCCTTATTCCCCACACTCCTGCCCCTTATTCTCCACACTCCTGCCCCTTATTCTCCACACTCCTGCCCCTTATTCTCCACACTCCTGCCCCTTATTCCCCACAGTTCTGCCCATTATTCCCCACGCTCCTGCCCCTTATTCCCCACGCTCCTACCCCTTATTCCCCACAGTTCTGCCCCTTATTCCCCACAGTTCTGCCCCTTATTCTCCAAACTTCTGCCCCTTATTCCCCACAATTCTGCCCCTTATTCTCCAGACTCCTGCCCCTTATTCTCTAGACTCCTGCCCCTTATTCTCCCCACTCCTGCCCCTTATTCACCACAATCCTGCCCCTTATTCACCACAATCCTGCCCCTTATTCACCACACTCCTGCCCCTTATTCTCCACACTCCTGCCCCTTATTCTCCACACTCCTGCCCCTTATTCTCCACACGCCAGCCCCTTATTCTCCACACTCCTGCCCCTTATTCTCCAGACTCCTGCCCCTTATTCTCCACACTCCTGCCCCTTATTCCCCACACTCCTGCCCCTTATTCTCCACACTCCTGCCCCTTATTCCCCACACTCCTGCCCCTTATTCTCCACACTCCTGCCCCTTATTCTCCACACTCCTGCCCCTTATTCTCCACACTTCTGCCCCTTATTCTCCACACTCCTGCCCCTTATTCCCCACAGTTCTGCCCATTATTCCCCACGCTCCTGCCCCTTATTCCCCACGCTCCTGCCCCTTATTCCCCACAGTTCTGCCCCTTATTCTCCAAACTTCTGCCCCTTATTCCCCACAATTCTGCCCCTTATTCTCCAGACTCCTGCCCCTTATTCTCTAGACTCCTGCCCCTTATTCTCCCCACTCCTGCCCCTTATTCTCCCCACTCCTGCCCCTTATTCTCCACACTCCTGCCCCTTATTCCCCACAGTTCTGCCCCTTATTCCCCACACTCCTGCCCCTTATTCTTCACACTCCTGCCCCTTATTATCCACACTCCTGCCCCTTATTCACCACAATCCTGCCCCTTATTCACCACACTCCTGCCCCTTATTCTCCACACTCCTGCCCCTTATTCTCCACACTCCTGCCCCTTATTCTCCACACTCCTGCCCCTTATTCACCACAATCCTGCCCCTTATTCACCACACTCCTGCCCCTTATTCTCCACACTCCTGCCCCTTATTCTCCACATTCCTGCCCCATATTCTCCACACTCCTGCCCCTTATTCTCCACACTCCTGCCCCTTATTCTCCACACTTCTGCCCCTTATTCTCCACACTCCTGCCCCTTATTCTCCACACTCCTGCCCCTTATTCTCCACACTCCTGCCCCTTATTCTCCACACTCCTGCCCCTTATTCTCCACACTCCTGCCCCTTATTCTCCACACTCCTGCCCTTTATTCACCACACTCCTGCCCCTTCTTCACCACACTCCTGCCCCTTCTTCACCACACTCCTGCCCCTTCTTCACCACACTCCTGCCCCTTCTTCACCACACTCCTGCCCCTTCTTCACCACACTCCTGCCCCTTATTCACCACACTCCTGCCCCTTATTCTCCACACTCCTGCCCCTTATTCTCCACACTCCGGCCCCTTATTCTCCACACTCCGGCCCCTTATTCTCCACACTCCGGCCCCTTATTCTCCACACTCCGGCCCCTTATTCTCCACACTCCTGCCCCTTATTCTCCACACTCCTGCCCCTTATTCTCCACACTTCTTCCCCTTATTCTCCACACTCCTGCCCCTTATTCTCCACACTCCTGCCCCTTATTCTCCACACTTCTGCCCCTTATTCTCCACACTCCTGCCCCTTATTCCCCACAGTTCTGCCCCTTATTCCCCACGCTCCTGCCCGTTATTCCCCACGCTCCTGCTCCTTATTCCCCACAGTTCTGCCCCTTATTCCCCACAGTTCTGCCCCTTATTCCCCACACTCTTGCCCCTTATTCTCCACACTCCTGCCCCTTATTCTCCACACTCCTGCCCCTTATTCTCCACACTCCTGCCCCTTATTCCCCACAGTTCTGCCCCTTATTCCCCACACTCCTGCCCCTTATTCCCCACACTCCTGCCCCTTATTCTTCACACTCCTGCCCCTTATTATCCACACTCCTGCCCCTTATTCTCCACACTCCTGCCCCTTATTCACCACAATCCTGCCCCTTATTCACCACACTCCTACCCCTTATTCTCCACACTCCTGCCCCTTATTCTCCATACTCCTGCCCCTTATTCTCCACACTCCTGCCCCTTATTCTCCTGACTTCTGCCTTCTTCCTTGGCAGCTGATATCGGCTATGGGCAGATCCTGACTGATGACCGCTTGTTCTTGTCTGATCAGAGCTCGGAGTTTATCACAATTTCTGGGTTTTTTTGTTGCTTTTTGTTGATTGATCGCAGTTTCCTGGTCATGGACCTGAAACTTCAATATTTTGTTCACTGAGCCACTAAGGGTACTGTCACACTCTGCAACTTTCCAACGATCACGACCAGCGATACGACCTGGCCGTGATCGTTGGTAAGTCATTGTGTGGTCGCTGGAGAGCTGTCACACAGTCAGCTCTCCAGCGACCAACGATGCCGAAGGCCCCGGGTAACCAGGGTAAACATCGGGTTACTAAGCGCAGGGCCGCGCTTAGTAACCCGATGTTTACCCTGGTTACCATCGTAAAAGTAAAAAAAACCAAACAGTACATACTCACATTCCGGTGTCCGTCAGGTCCCTTGCCGTCTGCTTCCCGCTCTGACTGAGTGCCGCCGTAAAGTGAAAGCAGATCACAGCGGTGACGTCACCGCTCTGCTCTTACATTCCGGCCGGCAGTCAGTCAGTGCGGGAAGCAGACGGCAAGGGACCTGACGGACACCGGAATGTGAGTATGTACTGTTTGGTTTTTTTTACTTTTACGATGGTAACCAGGGTAAACATCGGGTTACTAAGCGCGGCCCTGCGCTTAGTAACCCGATGTTTACCCTGGTTACAAGCGAACGCATCGTTGGATCGGTGTCACACACACCGATCCAACGATGACAGCGGGAGATCCAGTGACGAAAGAAAGTTCCAAACGATCTGCTACGACGTACGATTCTCAGCAGGATCCCTGATCGCTGCTGCGTGTCAGACACAGCGATATCGTATGGATATCACTGGAACGTCACGGATCGTACCGTCGTAGCGACAAAAGTGCCACTGTGAGACAGTACCCTTAGTTCCCACTTTTTCCTTGTGAAGTGATATCCATTGTGCTAGTAAAAGCATCATCAACACATTATCAGGGATAATGGGAGTAGTTGCTCTTGGAGTATTAGATCCCGTTCTATATTCACAGCCTTGTTATTAGGCAAAATTGTGAGTGACCCCCTCCATGGATGAGAAGCCCCCTAACATGAAAGGTCTCAGGAGGCTTTAATGTTGGATGATACAGGACTCATGGCAGCGTCACCTTTCCTTGTCTGGACAATCATATTTCCAGATGTCCTAAACAGTCTGTAGGGGTCTTCAACAGAGACCATAACTTTTCTTTTGTCCTCTGTAGTCCAAACCCTATACTTACTGAAGAATGTCAGTCTGTCCTTGATGTTTTCTTGTAGATTTTTGGCTTGTTTGCTGCCATTCTTGACCCCAGGTCAGCCTCCAAAAGCCCTCACTGGGTGTGCCGATGCACTGACACCTGTCTGCTGCCGCTCCTGAGCAAGCTCTGCACTGGTGCTGAGCTGATACCGTATCTGAATCCGTTTTAATAGAGGGTCCTGACACTTGCTAGACTTTAGTAAAACCCTTTTCACAGCAATTGAACCTCCTTATTTGAAGTTCTTGATGATCCGATAAATGGTTGATTTAGGGGCAATCTTACAAGCAGCAATGTCCTTGCCTGTAAAGCCTTTTGATTTAAAGCAATGATGACTGGACATGATTCCATTGAGGTAACCATGGATAATAGAAGACAATGATTTCAAGCGCCAGCCCCCTTTTAAAGCAGCCAGTCTGCTCTTATAATTCTTATAATTCAATTAGAATAACAGAGTGATATCAGCTGCCTTGTCCTCAATAACACTTTCTTCTATGTTAATGGGAAGGTCACTGAAATTATATAAATAGGTCATTTTGTTGCTTGGCCGAAATTCAGAGGAAATGTTTTTTTTTGTAATTAGGTAAATTTTCCTGGCAAGAAATGACTTTCCAATTTGTTGCAATGGATCTGATCACTTTTCATAACAATATGGAGTTAATGCAAACTGCCACTCCAGAAAGTGAAGCAACAACGTTTGTGAAAAACAAACTTTTTGTCAGTCTGCAGTAAACATTTCTATCACCAGGTGAAGCCTTACAGAACAGCACTGCCATTGTGTCCTGTGATGCCAAGAGAGCAAATATCCAACAGCGCACCATGTGGTCAGGGTGGGTATTACAGAGGAAATACATCAATAGTATTAAAATGAAATATATTACCAAAATCTAAAATGTTTCCTAAATCTATATTCTAATAACAGAGATTTCTTAGGTAGAACAATTGTATTATTTTACTACAATTTTATTCAGATGACTCAACATCATAGTAATAAAGGTAGAATGTGGAAGGAACATGTTCTCAGTAGCACAGAGTATTTCAGGAGTTAAGTGGGTTGTCCACTGCTGGACAGAAAAGGAGTCTACTGATTTTGTGGGATGTTGTTTGCCAAGAGTGGGGGAATTACAGGATATAGGTGACTCCGCTCCTGCTGTATAAGGGCTAATATGGAGAAGGAGTGATAAGATGGACTCTCTCCGGTGATGCGAAGGGAGGGAAGGACGACCTCTACGGTAAAACCGCTCATCACTGGGAAGCAAATTCTGATCCCGAGGGTATCCACACTCTATACTGTATATATACATATATATTATACATTACAATTCATTATCTAGGCACGGAGCGGAGGACGGCGAGCCCTTCCGTAATAATGTCTTTTTGCTCTGCTGGTACAGCGCCACAGAATATGCTGGTGATGCACGTAATAATGATAGGAATAGGAGATTACATGGCAGTGTCGTTTTCAGTCGCTCTTAAAACAGTAAGATATTAACTGGAGGAAGGATATAAATACCCAGAAGAGTATAATTATGATCATGTAATTACACAGCTCAAGAGACTGTTAATGATAACTACAGAGCGTCTCTGTTCTCATGTAATTAAAGCCCGAGGAGCAGAGAAAATCACAGCCGATAACACGAGTCCATCTACTGTAAAGTGCGAAAGGACGGAGAAACAAAGCTAATATCATGTAAGGAAAAAAAGGAATTTATTGAACTTTATAGGGGCAGTATTATAGCAGTTCTATAATTATACATAGGGGCGGTATTATAGTAGTTATATTCTTGCACATAGGGGCAGTATTATAGTAGTTATATTCTTGTACATAGGGAGCAGTATTATAGTAGTTATATTCTTGTACATAGGAGCAGTATGATAGTAGTTATATTCTTGTACATAGGGGCAGTATTATAGTGTTATATTCTTGTACATAGGGGCAGTATTATAGTAGTTATATTCTTGTACATAGGGGCAGTATAATAGTTATATTCTTGTGCATAGGGGCAGTATTATAGTAGTTATATTCTCGTACATAGGGACAGTATTATAGTAGTTATATTCTTGTACATAGGGGCAGTATTATAGTAGTTATATTCTTGTACATAGGAGCAGTATTATAGTGGTTATATTCTTGTACATAGGAGCAGTATTATAGTAGTTATATTCTTGTACATAGGAGCAGTATTATAGTAGTTATATTCTTGTACATAGGAGCAGTATTATAGTAGTTATATTCTTGTACATAGGAGCAGTATTATAGTAGTTATATTCTTGTACATAGGGGTCAGTATAATAGTAGTTATATTCCTGTACATAGGAGCAGTATTATAGTAGTTATATTCTTGTACATAGGGGCAGCATTATAGTAGTTATATTCTTATACATAGGAGCAGTATTATAGTAGCTATATTCTTGTACATGGGGCTGTCAGGACTCTGAACATTTTGATTACCTTTTGTGCATTACTGCCCTTTTCCAAGATGGCGTCTTTGGTCTCATGTGCACTGTGTCTTCCTGCTATAGAACTCCACCCCAGCCTTTAGTCTGTGCTAGAATATTCTGCCTTGCATCCAGCTCCTGACGACTCCCTGGCTTTGCATCTGCACCTGCTCCTGTGAACCTGTGTGGAGATCCTGCTACTCAGCTCTGAGTTTCTGCTGCATACATCGGTTTCCAGTAATCCTCCATCTGGCTGCTTGTGTTTGTTTCCATCTGCATTTGCTGGACATGTAAGCTGTTGCTGCTCTGCTTACACCTGAGACTTTTACCCAGACCTCCCTAGTTGTGCTAAGATATTATTTGAACTGCCTTATAAGCATATCTATCTATGTTTGGACTACCAAGGACTTATTCGTGTCAAGTATCCTCAAGAATAATTGTGCTTCATAGACTTTCTGAGTGATTGCACTTTCCTCTGAAGTTTCCTATAGACTTCTAAGCTGCGTTTATTATTTGCACCAAGTGTTGTGGACTTGAGTTTCTCTCTGCACCTGTTTGAATCACCGTGTGATAATGTAGACTTTACCACTTATAAAACTGTGTCCTGTAGTTGTCTTGTTCCATGCAAAGAGTCTCCTGAGTTATCCCTTATAATCTTTACAGGATACTCTAGCCTAAAAAGAGGAGACTGCTGGAACAATGACTGCAGAAAGCACACTAGAGCAGGTGTTCTCCATAATTAGATCACTGCAGAAAGATGTGGAAGGTCTGCAAAAGAAGGTTGGAAGCTTTGAACACAATCAACAAGTGTTTGGACAAACTTTGCAGGACTTAAGCACCCGCATGGCAGCCCAGGAAAACAAACTTGCTGGCATAGAGTCCCAGTATGGACGGGCTTTTCAGGACATAAGCACGCAAATAGCTGCACAAGTGACTTTACCATCTGGGCATCCGCCACCAGCTAGCCCACCTAAGTTGCCCCCATTCAAATTTAATGGTGATCGCGACAAATTTCGTGGCTTTATGAATCAATGTATGCTATATTTTGATGTGCATGCTGACCGTTTTCCTAATGATAGATCCAAAGTATTGTGTGTAATAATGCTGCTGACCGCACGAGCGCTCGCCTGGGCGAATCCGATGATTGAGTCTCGTGACCCACGGTTAAATAACTTGGATGATTATCTGCTTTATTGTCTTTACGCCAGGCTAAACGTTCTGTTATTGAGTATGTTACTGAATTCAGGAGATTAGCGGTAGATACTAATTGGGACAGTTATGCACAATTATCTATTTTTAAAAGGGGTCTGTCTAGTATTGTAAAGGATGAATTAGCTCGCTCTGAATCACCACAAGAGCTAGAAACATTTATACAGCATTGTGTGCGCATTGACATTCGCCTTACTGAGCGTAGGCAGGAGAAGTTTGCTGCATATAACCGTATTTCTAACTTTTCCCTTTCTTCCAAAGAGCCTGCAGGTAAAACCTCTCGGGAGGTGGAGGAGGTGCCCATGCAAATTGATTCTGTTCAGAGGCGCGAGAGTAATGAGCGCCGGGAGCATCGCCTTCGACAAAGTCTATGTTTCTACTGCGGCCAGTCTGACCACTTTCTAATCAACTGTCCCAAGTGTCCCAAGCGGCCTAACAAGGTGCTAGCAGCAGTAGGGGAGTATGACAACTGTGATGATGAATCTGACATCTCTGAATGTAGCCTGCCTTTAAACGCTGTATTCCATTCACTTTCTATGACTTCACCCCCCAAGGAGCTGAAGGAAAAGAACTCTCACTGTTCTCTCCCTATTAAGATCCTGTGTTCAGGACAGTGGATTTCCAGTGCAGCTATGATTGACTCTGGTGCAGGTGGCAATTTTATGGATATCGCATTTGCTAAGGAACATGGTATTGAAATTCAGCAAAGAGCCTCTCCAATTACCGTGGAAACAGTGGATGGGTCACCTTTAATCTCCGGGCCTGTGGATCAGGAGACCGCACCCCTTGAGATTTTGCTGGAGCCTAATCATCAGGAGCAACTCTCTTTCTTCTTAATTTCTTCTCATTTTCCTGTGATTTTAGGCATCCCTTGGCTGCGTTCTCAGAATCCAACTATCAACTGGGAGACCAAGGAGATTATCTTTCCAACAAGGAGCAACTCAACATTAACTGAAGCTGTCCCCGAGTCCACAGCTACGGAACCACCGGTACAGGTATTTACTTTACCTTCAGCATATAAAGAGTTCTCTGACAACTGTGACAAGAAGAATGCAGATCAGCTTCCTCCACAGAGGCATTATGACTGTCCCATTTAGTTGCTTCCTGGGGCAGCTATTCCTTTTGGTAACGTATATCCTTTGGCGGGACCTGAGCTTCAAGCCTTAAAGGAGTATATTGATAAAAATCTGGCCAAAGGCTTCATACGTCCTTCTTCACCAGCAGGGGAACCTATATTTTTTGTAAAGAAGGATGGGTCCCTGAGACCCTGTGTGGACTATCGAGAGCTCAATAAGGTAACCGTACGGAATCGTTACCCTTTGCCTCTGATTCCCAAATTACTGGAAAGAGTCCGCCATGCTAAGGTGTTCTCTAAACTGGATCTTCGTGGGGCTTATAATTTGGTGCGTATTCGTCCAGGGGATGAGTGGAAGACAGCATTCAGATGCCGGTATGGACACTTTGAATCTCTTGTGATGCCCTTCGGGATTTGTAACGCCCCTGCAACGTTTCAACACCTTGCTAATGACATTTTCAGAGATTTGTTGGACCAGTTTGTGGTGATCTATTTGGACGATATTCTAATCTTTTCTGACTCTCTACAGGAACATGAAGAACAAGTCAAGGCTGTTTTAAGACGTCTGAAAGAGAACCATCTGTATATTAAGCCGGAGAAATGCGAGTTCCATCGTTCTGAGATACAGTTCTTAGGTTATATCATCTCTCCCCAGGGGCTGAACATGGAATCTGGTAAGATTCAGGCTATCCTTGACTGTCCGGTACCCAAGAACGTTAAGGAGGCGCAACGTTTTATTGGTTTTGCAAATTTCTACAGACGTTTTATTCAAAATTTTTCTGATATTGTCCGTCCCATTACTTCCTTGACAAAGAAGGAAAAGCCCTTTAAGTGGTCATCACAGGCTCAAGAAGCTTTTGATCGGCTTAAGATCTGTTTCACTTCAGCACCACTGTTGATACACCCAGATCCAACACTTTCTTTCATTGTGGAGGTGGACGCTTCTGATAATGCTTTGGGGGCTATTCTCTCCCAAAGAACTGGAAAGAAGGGTCTGCTACATCCTTGTGCTTTCTTTTCCCATAGACTAACCTCAGCAGAGAAGAATTACGACGTGGGAGACAAGGAATTGATGGCTATTATTGCGGCTTTCAAGGAATGGAGGCATCATCTGCAAGGAGCTGCACAACAGATCGTAGTGCTTACTGACCATCGCAATTTAGAGTTCCTTAGATCCGCTAGATCTCTTTCTCCTCGTCAGGCTCGTTGGAACTTATTCTTAAATCAATTTAACTTTGTTATCTCTTACCGTCCAGGTTCTCGTAATGGGAAGGCTAATGCTTTATCCCGAATCCATGCTGCGGATTATGTACCTGGAGCCCCGTCCAAGACCATTCTATCTGATGCCAATTTCATCGGAGTTATCCACGATCAGGACTTGTGAAAGAAGTGCAGGGAGGCTTATGACGGTGATGTATTTCTGGCCAACCCACCTGTTGCTATTAATCTTGTCTTTAAGGGTGGCATGTGGTTCAGAGATCGACGTATCTAGGTCCCTGAGGCCGTCCGTCTGCAGATCCTCAAGTTGGTACATGACTCCAAGTTGGCTGGTCACAGTGGGGGTACAGAAGACACAAGAGTTCCTGAACCGATTCTTCTGGTGGCCAACTTGCCTGAAGGATACCAAGGACTATGTTCTCTCTTGCGAGGTATGTGCTCATTACAAGACTCCTCATGTGGCACCTACGGGTCTCCTGCAACCGTTACCTGTTCCGTCCCGACCTTGGGGGTCTATATCAATGGACTTTATTGTGGAGCTGCCTACATCGGGGGGCATGAATACGATCATGGTAGTAGTTGATCGCCTGACTAAAGCCACTCATTTTGTTCCATGCACCGGCCTCCCCTCAGCTAAAGATACCGTGAACTTGGTTATACAGAATGTCTTTCGGTTGCACGGGGTTCCGGATGAGATCATCTCTGACCGTGGAGTACAGTTCACTTCAAGATTCTGGAAGGGGTTTTGCTCTGCACTCAATATTAATGTCTGTCTCGCTTCTGCTTACCATCCCCAGACAAATGGTCAGACTGAGCGTACCAACCAGACGCTGGAACAATATCTAAGATGTTATGTCAGCCATCTCCAGGATGATTGGTTGGAGTTGTTGCCGTTAGCCGAATTTTCATATAATAATTCTCAGAGCGCCTCCAATAAATTTACACCTTTCTTTGCCAATCTGGGTTACCATCCGTGTATCTTACCTAGGTCTCCAATTAATTCTCCGGTTCCGGCAGTGGAGGAAAGGCTGACTGCGATGAGACAGAATTTGGAGGTTCTGAAGGAATCCCTGACCACAGCTCAAGAACGTTATGAGATCGGCTGATAGATTCCGTAAACCTGCACCCATGTTCCAGGTAGGAGATTCCGTGTGGTTAGCAACTAAGAATCTGAAGTTAAACGTTCCTTCACAAAAACTTGGACAGAAATTCATTGGCCCTTTCAAGATCAACGGTATTGTGAGCTCTGTGGCCTGCCGGCTGAAGCTGCCTAGGACTATGAAGGTGCATCCAGTTTATCATGTATCTTTACTAAAGCCTGTATCTCCTAATACTTTCCAGGGACGTGTTGTGCCACCTCCGCAGACTGTGGTGATTGATGGGAAAGAACAATTTGTGGTGGAGGAAATTATTGATTCCAGGATTTGCAGGAATCGGCTCCAATATCTGATAAGATGGCAGGGATATCCCCCTGAGGAAGACTCCTGGGAACCTGTGGAAAACATCAATGCTCAAAAGAAGATCTCTCGTTTTCATCAAAGATTCCCTGAGAAACCAGGTCCAGGATCGTCCTGAGGCCACTTCTAAGGAGGGAGTAATGTTAGGACTCTGAACATTTTGATTACCTTTTGTGCATTACTGCCCTTTTCCAAGATGGCGTCTTTGGTCTCATGTGCACTGTGTCTTCCTGCTATAAAACTCCACCCCAGCCTTCAGTCGGTGCTAGAGTATTCTGCCTTGCATCCAGCTCCTGACGACTCCCTGGCTTTGCACCTGCACCTGCCCTGAGACTTTTACCCAGGCCTCCCTGGTTGTGCCAAGATATGATTTGAACTGCCTTATAAGCTTATCTATCTGTGTTTTGGACTAAGAAAGGACTTATTCGTGTCAAGTATCCTCAAGAATAATTGTGCTTCATAGACTTTCTGCGTGATTGCATTTTCCTCTGACGTTTCCTATAGACTGCTAAGCTGCGTTTATTATTTGCACCAAGTGTTGTGGACTTGAGTTTCTCTCTGCACCTGTTTGAATCACCGTGTGATAATATAGACTTTACTACTTATAAAACTGTGTCCTGTAGTTGTCTTGTTCCATGCAAAGAGTCTCCTGAGTTATCCCTTATAATCTTTACAGAGGCAGTATTATAGTAGTTATATTCTTGTACATAGGGGCAGTATTATAGTAGTTATATTCTTGTACATAGGAGCAGTATTATAGTAGTTATATTCTTGTACATAGGGGCAGTATTATAGTAGTTATATTCTTGTACATAGGAGCAGTATTATAGTAGTTATATTCTTGTACATAGGAGCAGTATTATAGTAGTTATATTCTTGTACATAGGAGCAGTATTATAGTAGTTATATTCTTGTACATAGGAGCAGTATTATAGTAGTTATATTCTTGTACATAGGGGGCAGTATTATAGTAGTTATATTCTTGTATATAGGAGCAGTATTATAGTAGTTATATTCTTGTACATAGGGGCAGTATTATAGTAGTTATATTCTTGTACATAGGAGCAGTATTATAGTAGTTATATTCTTGTACATAGGAGCAGTATTATAGTAGTTATATTCTTGTACATAGGAGCAGTATTATAGTAGTTATATTCTTGTACATTGGGCAGTATTATAGTAGTTATATTCTTGTACATAGGAGCAGTATTATAGCAGAAATATTAATGTATATTGGAGGCAATATTAGTCTTGTCTCTCTCTATGGTCCCCGGCTGAATCTTCAAACAATATTTTCTATGAAAAGCTGGAACCTGTCAGCAGGATTGTGCACAGTAACCTACAGATAGCGTCAGGTTGGGGCCGTTATACTGATTACAATGATACCTGGTGATGAAATCCGTCTTGTGGTTGTTGTTTAATCTTTATTTTCAGTTTTGAGTTAATGATATGCTCGTGCTCCGGGGTGGCCTGTTGGGGGGTCTTCATGAGGTGCTCTGTGGTGCATCGGCGGCACCTTCGCAGAAGCAGCTATCGGATAACCTCTATATATACTGATAGCTGCCACTGCGCAGGCGCGGCTGGCGCGATTTTGAAACAGATTCACGAGCATTTCATAAACTTTTATTAACTCAAAACTGAAAATAAAGATTACACAACAACCACAAGACGGATTTCATCACCAGGTATCAGTGTAAGGCCGGGATCACACATACACGAGATACAGCCGAGTCTTGCAGGTGAAAAACCAGCTCTGGCGCCGGCACTCCGGAGCGGAGCGTGCAGCTTCATGTGTTGCTGTGCGGCTGCACGCTCCTCTCCGGAGTGCCGGCGCCAGAGCTGGGTTTTCACCTGCGAGATCCCGGCTTAATCAGTATAACGGCGCCGACCTAGCACTGTCTGTAGGTTACTGAGCACAATCCTACTGACAGGGGTATTTTAAAGAAAGATATACCTGGCTGGAGTTTTGCAGTCAGGCTCTGATTCCTGCTGCCCGTGGATTGGGTCTGATTTTTTTTGCATAGTGTTAGTGCAGTTTATCTGTTGTCCCATAGAAATGTCCAAATATCCATTTTAAAATTGCGATGATTTGTAGGAGATTCGTCTATCTGCTTCTCCACTAATCCTTCTCATTACCATGGACACATATTGATATACAATTAATATAAAAAGTTTCTTCCCCCCCTGCTAAAATCACGGGTCATTGTCATGTAAAAAAAATTCTATGAAATCTAATAATTTCAGAACTTTTTCCACCTTTTAATGATGGCCACAACCTGTACAAATCCATTCAGAAACAAACTGAAATCATTTTAAGGGGAAAATAAAAGTAACAAAAGTAAAATAATGTGGTTGCATAAATAAGAGCACCCTCTTATAATTGTGGATGTGATTGTGTTTAGAATTAGGCTGTCACATTACCCCGCATGTTACATATTAGTCAGTGCTCGGTCGCCGTAATTTTAAGCGATTCTGATTAACCCCATGGAAAGTTTCGCTGTTCTAGAAGGATTTTCCTGACATTTTCTGGTCCATAAACAGCTGACAACACAGCAAAGGTTCTCGTTGTTGAAAATTATTCAGCGAGGACAAAACCATTAAGAAGTGGCTTATATTTGGCACAACAGTGACATTATATTGAACTGGACGTCCCTTAAAAATTGATGGAAAGATAAGAAGAAAAATGGTCCAGGAGGTCGATAGCAACATTAAAGGTGCTGCAGGAATTTCTGACAAGTGCTGGTTGTGTCCTGCATGTGACAACAATCTCCTATATTCTTCATATGTCAGACCGTGGGGTCTGACATATGATAAAATAGAAGCCTCTTCTTCCAAAGAAAAACATTCAAGCCTGGCTATGTTTTCTCAAAACCTACAAGTCTTCCAAAAGCATGAGGAAAATGTGTTATGGTCTGATGAGAACAAGGTTCAACTTTTTGGCTATAATTGCTAAAGGTATGTTTGGTGCAAAGTCAGCATTGAGCAATAAGGCTACGTTCACATTTGCGTTGTGCGCCGTAGCGTCGGCGCCGCAACGCACAACGCAAACAAAAACGCAGCAAAACGCATGCACAACGTTTTGCGCCGCATGCGTCCTTTTTTTTATTGATTTTGGACGCAGCAAAAATGCAACTTGCTGCGTCCTCTGCGCCCGGACGCGTGCGCCGCAGTGACGCATGCAGCGCAAAACGCAAGTGCGACGCATGTCCATGCGCCCCCATGTTAAATATAGGGGCGCATGACGCATGCGGTGATGCTGCGGTGCCCGACGCTGCGGCGCAGACCGCAAATGTGAACGTAGACTAAGAACACCATCCCCACAGTGAAGCATGGTGGAGGCAGCATTGTGCTTTGGGGATGTTTTTCAGCAGCTGGAATTGGAGTGTTAGTTAAGATGGAGGGAATTTAAAATGACTCCAAATATCAGTCAAATTTGTAACAAAACCTTCAGGCCTCTGCTAAAAAGCTGAAGATGAATTTCACTTTTCAGTACGACAATGCCCCTAAGCATGCTTCAAATAATCAAAAGAATGGCTCCACCAGAAGATGGAAGTTTTGAAATGGCCAGCCCAAGCCCAGACCTGAATCTAATAGGAAATCTGTGGGTGACCGACCTGAAGAGAGCGCTGTACACACGAAATACCTCCGCAGTCTGACACATATGGAGATACCGCAAGGTACAGGGGGCAAAGATCACCAATTCTAGATGTGCCATGCTGATAGTCTCCAACCTAAAAAGACTGAATGCTGCCAAAAATGTACAGGGGACTTCAATAATTAGTGTAAGGGTGTGCAGATTTATGCAATCACATAAAGGGACGGAGAACCTGCAGACAGGCAGCAAGATTTTGTGGCCAGGTGACTCTTGCCAGGACTTGCTGGGTCTTGTGGTGCCTAAAAGTTGTGGGGCATTGTTTGTTTTTATTATTATTACCAGGGGCCGCTCAGGTTTGTCTAATTTTAAAGGCATTTTCCAGTCCTATATTACTATTATGTATAATGAAATGATCTACAAATTTCTACCATATTTTAATTTCTTAATATTTTCAAGATCTCTGCTTGCTGTCAATGAATCTCAGAATTCTTGTTGGCTTGCAGCTTGAAAATTCATTCTGCCCAACACTGCCAAACACATCAGCTACACAAATGTTTGATACTCGAATCGATCGCTCGATACAATGTGTCAGTCCAGAATCCCCCATTCTGAGCTCCCAGAGAACTTTGCAGACTGGATACAATTGTAGCAGAACCTCAGCTGTGAGAAGTGTGACATCTGCTAAGGGGTTTCTAGAAGGGAAGACATTCTTGTTTCTTTAAAACGCCTGCTGACACAGGTGACGGATGTGTGGCCCTGCAGCTCCTGCCGGGGGCCCTAATAGCTCCGACCTGTGGGCCATCATTGGGACAAGCAATGGAGGAGAGTGTTTCATTTCACTGACAGCAAACAGAGGTCTCTACAATGGTGCGGAGATCTAACACTAAGAAGACAATTATTTATTGCATCTTTCATTTCTCTAATTTTTGGTGTTTTTAATTTGTACTCAATTCTTTTTTATATTTTCCTCTTCTTTTTTTTTTTCTCCCTCCATATTTATCATTGTGGACGGGGTTTTTTGATTTCCTAATGTTTCTGGCTGATTTATCAATTGTGACTTTTTTCAAAAGGCCCAAAAATTCCCCCCGGAGACATTTTGCTTTCCCCCAATTTAAATATTTGCAAATTTTACAACATTTTACTGGAACGTGAGACTTTGTTTTCTCTCTCAAAAAGTGCAAAAAGGACAAAAATAACTAAAATTATTATTTTTATTTTTTTTTCCACCTCCTGAGTTATTTTAAAATATTTGGTACAAAGAATAGCAACAAATACCACAAAACAAAGGAAGAAAAGTGCAAACGGTGAATCCAGGCCGGAAGAGAATGGGAAAACTGTAGACGAGAAAGGCGGCTCCCAATCCGTATCTGTGGCTGAGGAACTGGCATCCTGGGGCCCCTGAGTGCCATGTTAGGGGCCATTTAAAGAATCAAACCTTGCCCTATTATTTTAAAGGGCTGTGTCCCGGGTCCCTTTAGCACCGCCACATACCTGTATCTGTTGGTCTCCGGCACTCTCCAGATCTGAACGCCTTTCAGGGTCCCCGTTCCTACAATCACGCTGAAGTTTTCATAGGCTTCATCACAAAGCTTCTGGCTGGGTCCATGGGGGCCGCTGGCACCGCACGTGGTGAAAAACCAGTAACCTGTGAGATAATGCAGAGAGCCGGCGTCAGATGGCATCGAAGTGCTGCCCCCTGCGGGACAACTTGTAGTCTACGTAAGGGGCAATATCTACTATATAATTGTCTAAGGGTCACTTCCGTCTTTCTGTCTGTCTGTAATGGAAATCCCAAGTCGCTGATTGGTCGCGGCAAAACGGCCACGACCAATCAGCGACGGGCACCGTCCGGCGGCAAAATGGCCGCTCCTTACTCCCCGCAGTCAGTGCCCGCTCCATACTCCCCTCCAGTCAGCGCTCACACAGGGTTAATGGCTGCGTTACACCGCGTTATGCACTCCGTTAACGCTGCTATTAACCCTGTGTGACCAACTTTTACTATTGATGCCGCCTATGCAGCATGAATAGTAAAACGATCTAATGTTAAAAATAATAATAAAAAATCATTATATTCTCACCTTCCGTCGCCTTTCCCGCTCCTTGCGATGCTCCGGTGACCGGTCCATGCATTGCGGTCTCGCGAGATGATGACGTAGCGGTCTCGCGAGACCGCTACGTCATCATCTCGCGAGACCGCAATGCACTCTTGGGACCGGAACGCGCGAGGAGCATCGGTAAACGCCTGGGCTGGATCCAGGGGCCGACGGAAGGTGAGTATATAACTATTTTTTATTTTAATTTTTTAACAGGGATATGGTGCCCACATTGCTATATACTACGTGGGCTGTGTTATATACTACATGGGCTGTGCTATATACTACATGGGCTGTGCTATATACTACATCTCTGTGCTATATACTATGTGGGCTGTGCTATATACTACGTGGCTGTGGTATATATTACGTGGCTGGGAAATATACTACATCACTGTGCTCTATACTACGTGCCCTGTGTTATATACTGCATGGGCAGTGTTATATACTACGTCTCTGTGCTATATACTACGTGGCTGTGCAATATATTACGTGGCTGTGCAATATACTACGTGTCTTTGCTATATACTACGTGTCTGTGCTATATACTACTTGGCTGGGCAATATACTACGTGGCTGGGCAATATATTACGTGGCTGGGTAATATACTACGTGTCTGTGCTATATACTACGTGTCTGTGCTATATACTACGTGGCTGGGCAATATACTATGTGACTGGGCAATATACTACATGGCTGGGCAATATACTACGTGGCTGGGCAATATACTACGTGTCTGTGCTATATACTACGTGGCTGGGCAATATACATGACTGTGCTATATACTACATGTCTGTGCTATATACTGCGTGGCTGGGCAATATATTACGTGGCTGTGCTATATACTACGTACCTGTGCTATATACTACGTGGGCTGTGTTATATACTACGTGGCTGTGCTATATACTACGTACCTGTGCTATATACTATGTGGCTGTGCTATATACTACGTGGCTGTGCTATATACTGCGTGGGCTGTTATATACTACGTGGGCTGTGTTATATACTGCGTGGGCTGTGTTATATACTACGTGGCCTGTGCTATATACTACGTGGCCTGTGCTATATACTGCATGGGATGTGTTATATACTGTGTGGGCTGTGCTATATACTACGTGGCCTGTGCTATATACTGCATGGGATGTGTTATATACTGTGTGGGCTGTGCTATATACTACGTGGCCTGTGCTATATACTATGTGGCTGTGTTATATACTGCGTGGGCTGTGCTATATACAACATGGCTGTGTTATATACTACGTGGCTGTGTTATATACTGCGTGGGCTGTGCTATATATACTGCGTGGGCTGTGTTATACGCTACTTGGCTGTGCTATATACTACATGGGCTGTGTTATACACTGCATGGGCTGTGTTATATACTGCGTGGGCTGTGTTATACGCTACTTGGCTGTGCTATATTTCTCTGCTGTATCTGTGCATCATGAATCGTGGTATGTGTTAAAGAGGGGGGCCCACTGAGACTCTTTTGCCTGGGGCCCTCAAAAACCTGGAGCCGGCCCTGGCTTCACTCATTGGTCACGCCCAGCTGCGAACAATCAGCGACAGGCGCAGTCCGCCTGTGAATTGGCACGCAATTTGAACCACGCTTCGCTAATTGGTCGCGGCCGGCCGCCGAATCCTGTGTATAAATTGCATTATTCTGAAAACTTCATAAATAAACTACATACATATTCTAGAATACCCGATGCGTTAGAATCGGGCCACCATCTAGTGTAATATATAATGTTCCTTATGTTTAAAGGAACATTGCCAAATTGAAACCTCAGCTCATCTTCTCTCCATTTGCTGTGCAATTATGCACAACCTATTGCTCTCTGTTATCATCCACTTCAGACAATAGAGAGGCGCTCCCCGGACAAACATCATTGGACACCATGCTGTGAGTAGTGTGGCACCTGCCTGCTGGGGCCACTGGTGCAGAGGCAGCAGCCATCACATGTTGGCACCTTGTTAACATTGCCAGGAAGCGTCACCAGGGGGTCAGTGCTGGACCCCCAAGATTGGAGACGGGAATCACCTTTTCTTTTTGTTTAGCAGCATTTTATTTTTTATTTAGATGTTGGATGACCTTTTTAGGCAGCTAATGCTGTTTTGCTTGTGAACCACCAGATTAACAGATCTTTAAACCAATGCAAAGAGCTTATTCCTGGAGTCAATGATAAAGCTATGGTCAGCATGGTGGCTCAGTGGTTAGCCCTGTACGGTGGCTCAGTGGTTAGCACTGTACGAAGGCACCGTAGTTAGCACTGTATACAGTGGCTCAGTGGTTATCCCTGTATGGTGGCTCAGTGGTTAGCACTGTATACAGTGACTCAGTGGTTAGTCCAGTACAAAGGTGCAGTGGTTAACACTGTAGCTTTGCAGTGATGGGGTCCTGGGTTCAAATCCCACCAAGGACAACATCTGCAAGGAGTTTGTATGTTCTCCCCATGTCTGTATGTGTTTTCCCTACGTCCTTTTTGAGCCCCAATGGGGAAAGTGATGACAATGGCTGTAAAGTTCTGCAGAAAATGATGGGGTCATGTAAACAAGCAAAATAAATACAGAAGAGGAACGAGGAGAGGTGATTAATGGAAGGGATCTGATCTATGCTCTGAATTATGGGTCTAACCCACTGCAAAATCATGGACCCATCAGATTACACCCTACTAGGAGAGCCGAGTGTGCAGACAGCGCCTTGGAACAGCAGAGCCGATTAGGTAGTCAAGCACCCCAATAGAGCAGAGCTGAGTGTGCAGACAAGCACTTTGGAGCAGCAGAGCCGAGTGTGCAGACAAGCACTTTGGAGCAGCAGAGCCGAGTGTGCAGTCAAGCACTTTGGAGCAGCAGAGCCGAGTGTGCAGACAAGCACTTTGGAGCAGCAGAGCCGAGTGTGCAGACAAGCACTTTGGAGCAGCAGAGCCGAGTGTGCAGACAAGCACTTTGGAGCAGCAGAGCCGAGTGTGCAGACAAGCACTTTGGAGCAGCAAAGCCGAGTGTGCAGACAAGCACTTTGGAGCAGCAGAGCCGAGTGTGCAGACAAGCACTTTGGAGCAGCAGAGCCGAGTGTGCAGACAAGCACTTTGGAGCAGCAAAGCTGAGTGTGCAGACAAGCACTTTGGAGCAGCAGAGCCGAGTGTGCAGACAAGCACTTTGGAGCAGCAGAGCCGAGTGTGCACACAAGCACTTTGAAGCAGCAGAGTCTATCTTGGTGCTTTTTAATAGTGAGTACACCATGCTGGAGTTTTAGGGAACGTTTCTACTTTTTTCCATGGAAGGAGAAGGATTCACTTCTGTTGATCGCTTTCCCCCGATCACTGGATCACCCATTCTATATCAGGCACAATTATGGCGGCACGGATGTAGCGTGACTCCCCGGCACATTCATCCATCACTGACTCTGACCCCAGTAAATATATGGAGATTAGTGCGATGCACAGAAGCCGTCCGGTAATTGTCATTGTGTGTCTGGTTACTGCGCTCTCTCGGCTGCAGAGCGACTTTATAATAAATGTTTAATGCATCAGATACACAGCCAGTAGAGGGGAGAATAAATTCTGCAATGAGTCACGTCGTCAGTCCGCTGCGTCACTCCTGCAGAAATCTCATGTTGTATTGTGCGATACGGAAAAAATAGTTCTTAAAAAAAAAATAACGATTAAAATGCGAATATTCTAAGCTTCATTCTAAAATTTGCTACTTCCAATTTTTTTCGTTTCGCGCTTTTGTTTTTTTTCCTTCCGTTCTTCCAAGAGCCATAACCTTTTTTACTATTTTTTCATCGACATCAGGTTATTTTTGTGGGATGAGAAGTAGTTTAGACGAGCTCTGGTCATTACGGTATATCAAACAATGTGCAGGAAAATGGGAAAAAAAAGAGCAATGAAATGGTGAAAAAATGGAATTGCGCCATTGATTTTTTTAGGTTTTGCTTTTATAGTGCTCAATGGGCAATCAAAATGACCCAGCGGCAGAATTTTCCGGGTCAATGCGATTATGGCGATTCCAAACTCGAGTAGCAAAATTTTTTTTTTCAGAAATATAGAAAAAATAAATAATAAAAATTGGGTTTGTGTCACTATTTTCTAAAACCCTTTTTTTTCACTCCAGCGGAGCTGTGCAAGGACTTGTGTTGTTGTGTTTTTTTGTTGTGTTTTTTGCTGTTTTTTTGTGTTTTTTTAACCATTTTAGGATACAAATTAAGTTTCCATCAATTTTTTATGGCATTTTTTTTAGGCGTGATATCCAGAAATCGCAATTCTGGAGTTACAAGGTGCAGTGGCATCTGATGGATGGACAATGAAGAGAGGACGGCACTTGCCAAAATGTTGCAGTGAAGAAAAAACCATGGGAGCCAAGAACATGATCCCCATCGATCAGCAGAGGAAATCAATAATCTGGGGTCAATCAGCCCTATAAACAGAGGGATGTCTTTTGGAGTGGAGACCCCCTTTGTTTTTTAGTACCTGTCTTGGCTGACTGTGGGGTGGGGACATATTCTTCGTCTTGGCGCTGGGCTCCGGTTTCGTTCCTCTTCTGGCTGCTGCTCTCCATTAGAAGATTGCTGGACAGGTAGGACGCCGTCTGTGTCGCCATCTCACCGTTACCTGGAGGTTTAGAAGAAAATCAGATCAATGACATCAATACCGATGATCGTTGAGAAGAATGGTCGCAATATGTGGAGCGGTCATGCTTTATTTACTGATACAGTACAGAACTAAAAGTAAGTGACCCCCTACTATGTTTGCACTTACTCGTGAGATAACAGCCCAGGCTCAGCGAAATATTGTCAAATGCAATGATGGAGTCCGATTCCTTGGACCAAGAAGCGTGGATCTCCAGCCAAAATCTGCACGGTAAAAAAAAAACACCCCGCTTATTCAATGTCACCCTGTAATAATAGGGCAGTATATACTGACTAACGGCACTATGTATTGGGAATTCAAGAGAGAAGGGTGATTATCGTCATCTGTATTAGTACCCGGCATTCCCAGCAAGGATTTACCTCTCCAGCACACCGTGAAGAGATAGCGCCAAACGCTGCCACACTCCAAGGCCCTCCCCATTGGCAAAGTGCCACAGTGTCCGTGTCTTCACTCTACCGGTTCTGTTATCGTGAAGCCGCACGGATACATCTCCCAGAAGGAAGCCGTCAAGAAGAAATGACAGTCTGAGCTAAAACCACAAAAAGGGGAACATGGGAGTAAAACAGTTTTATTCCTAAACTCTATATTTGTACATAGGGGGCAGTATTATAGTAGTTATATTCTTGTATATAGGAGCAGTATTATAGTAGTTATATTCTTGTACATAGGAGCAGTATTATAGTAGTTATATTCTTGTACATAGGGGGCAGTATTATAGTAGTTATATTCTTGTACATAGGAGCAGTATTATAGTAGTTATATTCTTGTACATAGGAGCAGTATTATAGTAGTTATATTCTTGTACATAGGGGCAGTGTTATTGTAGTTATATTCTTGTACATAGGGGCAGTATTATAGTAGATATATTCTTGTACATAGGAGCAGTATTATAGTAGATATATTCTTGTACATAGGAGCAGTATTATAGTAGTTATATTCTTGTACATAGAGGCAGTATTATAGTAGTTATATTCTTGTACATAGGAGCAGTATTATAGTAGTTATATTCTTGTACATAGGGGCAGTATTATAGTAGTTATATTCTTGTACATAGGGGCAGTGTTATTGTAGTTATATTCTTGTACATAGGAGCAGTATTATAGTAGTTATATTCTTGTACATAGGGGCAGTGTTATTGTAGTTATATTCTTGTACATAGGAGCAGTATTATAGTAGTTATATTCTTGTACATAGGGGCAGTATTATAGTAGTTATATTCTTGTACATAGGAGCAGTATTATAGTAGTTATATTCTTGTACATAGGGGCAGTATTATAGTAGTAATATTCGTGTACATAGGGGTAGTATTATAGTAGTTATATTCTTGTACATAGGGGCAGTATTATAGTAGCTATATTCTTGTACATAGGGGCAGTATTATAGTAGTTATATTCTTGTACATAGGGGCAGTATTATAGTAGTTATATTCTTGTATATAGGAGCAGTATTATAGTAGTTATATTCTTGTACATAGGAGCAGTATTATAGTAGTTATATTCTTGTACATAGGAGCAGTATTATAGTAGTTATATTCTTGTACATAGGGGGCAGTATTATAGTAGTTATATTCTTGTACATAGGGGCAGTATTATAGCAGTTATATTCTTGTACATAGGGAGCAGTATTATAGCAGTTATATTCTTGTACATAGGGGCAGTATTATAGTAGTTATATTCTTGTACATATGGAGCAGTATTATAGTAGTTATATTCTTGTACATAGGAGCAGTATTATAGTAGTTATATTCTTGTACATAGGGGGCAGTATTATAGCAGTTATATTCTTGTACATAGGAACAGTATTATAGTAGTTATATTCTTGTACATAGGGGCAGTATTATAGTAGTTATATTCTTGCACATATGAGCAGTATTATAGTAGTTATATTCTTGTACATAGGGGCAGTATTATAGTAGTTCTATTCTTGTACATAGGGGCAGTATTATAGCAGTTATATTCTTGTACATAGGGAGCAGTATTATAGCAGTTATATTCTTGTACATAGGGGCAGTATTATAGTAGTTATATTCTTGCACATATGAGCAGTATTATAGTAGTTATATTCTTGTACATAGGGGCAGTATTATAGTAGTTATATTCTTGTACATAGGAGCAGTATTATAGTAGTTATATTCTTGTACATAGGGGGCAGTATTATAGCAGTTATATTCTTGTACATAGGAGCAGTATTATAGTAGTTATGTTCTTGTACATAGGGGCAGTATTATAGTAGTTATATTATTGTAAATAGGCGGCAGTATTATAGTAGTTATATTCTTGTTCATAGGGGCAGTATTAGGTCTATATAGGTGTATATACACCATATGCTCACTGTGGTCTAATAATGGAAGTGACTTCGGTCTCGTCCATCACTCGTCAGTCAATTACATAATTGCCCAGAAAATTGGGGGCAGCGGAGTTGCGTTCCCTCATAAATAGATGACAGTGGGTGGATCTTTGTGACTCCCACCCCCCGCTGTTACCTTGACATTTACTATTAAGGGTGGATGAAATAAGTTAAGTTTTAAGACGGTGTCACGATCCATTTTTGGATTTGTGGCAGCTCTGGTTCCACTCTGTTTAAGGCTGTGTGCACATGATGCGGATTTGCTGCGGATCCGCTGCGGATTTTTCCGCGCAGAAACGCTGCAGATTTGCACTGTGATTTACAGTACAATGTAAGGCTGGTTTCACACTTGCGTTTTTTGCCGCTGCGTTTTAGCGCTAAAAAACGCATGCGTTTTTTCTATACTTAACATTAAAAACGCATGCTTTTTTTGCGTGCGTTTTGACGCGTTTTTGGCAACGCATGTGGTTTTTTATGCTTGCGTTTTGTTGCAGAAATTCAATCTGTAGTAATTTCTAGCGGCGTTTTTTTGCCGCAAAACGGGGCAAAAAAATGTATTGCTGTCTATGTAAACGCATGCGTTTTTAGAGAAAAACACAAGAAAACACAAGAAAACACAAGAAAAAACAAGAAAACCCTAACCCTAACCCTAGGGTTACTAGGGATCCTAACCCTAAGGTTAGGATCCCTAGTAACCCTAGGGATCCTAACCCTAACCCTAACCCTAGGGATCCTAACCCTAACCCTTAGGGTTAAGGTTAGGATCCTAACCCTTAGGGTTAGGGTTAGGATCCCTAGGGTTAGGGTTAGGATCCCTAGGGTTACTAGAGATCCTAACCCTAACCCTAACCCTAGCTATTTCTGTTTATAGTGGGTTTTCTAGTTGATTTTGATGATTGGCAGCTGTCACACACTTCTCAGCATGCGTTTAAAAAACGCAAACGCAGGAAAAAACGCATGTAAACATGGCAAAACGCCGCGTTTTTTTTCTGCATGCAAAAACGCATGCGTCTAAAAAACGCAGCGTTTGCACGCGTTTACATGCGTTTTTTCACCACATGCGTTTTTTTTTAAAACGCTGCGTTTTGAAACGCAAATGTGAAACCAGCCTAAATCAATGGGTAAAAAAAGTTGTGCAGATGGTGTGGAAAAATCAGTGCGGAATTGCTGCGGATTTAAAATAAGTGCATGTCACTTCTTTTGTGCGGATCTGCAGCGTTTTTGCACCCCTCCATGATAGAAATCCACAGTGGCGAAAACGGCATAAAATCCGCATCAATTCCGTGGCAAATCCGCACAAAATCCGCATAAAAACTGCGGCAAATCCGCAGCTGCGGATTCTGCCAGGAGATGCGAATTTTGTGCAGAAAATTCTGCACCAAATTTCCTACGTGTGCACTTAGCCTAAAACTTTTTTCCTTTTGGACCATCAGGGGTTAATGTCAATTTCCCCCCCCCCCCCTAGCAATCTGGTGTTACTGCAGTGCTGCTAGGTCAGCTGATGCAGGTGTTGACCACTCCCACCATCCTTTTATAAGGTCACCTGATGCATCAGCTGACTGTTGGTGATACAGTTTCTTTCTGGAGGCCAACCTAGCAGGAGCAGCTTTCTGGTGTCAGCCACGTTTGGTGTTTGGAGTCCAGTTGCTGTTTTTATCTGCGGTGTGGAGCTTAGCAGCGGTGTACATAAGCTAAGTGTGGTGTTTTTGTTACCTTGTCCCTTTGGTGTTTGTCACTTCGCCCTGTGTGTATTATCTGCAGAGGTGAAGCTAGTGCTCCTTACCGGCCAGTGCACTAGCCAGGGCAGTATTAGGTGACTATTAGGGATGAGGTATACTGACGGCGGTGGGGGGAAGGACCCGCATAGGGCGTTAGGGGAGTGCAGGGACAAGCTCAGGTGGTGACCATTCCCGATTCCCTACGAGTAGGGCCTTCCTCTCACCTATACCATGTGTATTGTGCTGTTAGCTGACCGACCATCCGTTGAGTCGGGTCACTCCATGACATTATCACTGTAGTGAAATATGTATAGGTATGGATGTGTGACTAGCAGTAATTTAACATCTGTCCTGAGACTGCAGGTCTCACAGGGGTTCACAGCATATGTTATCCTGAAAAGGCAGTCTCCTGTCTCCAATCTTGCCAAGGGGTCTAGCAAAAAAAACAGGAAGGGGAAACATTTCACACCTTCTGGCTTTTTTGAAGACAGATGCCAATTGCAGCCTGACACTATCTATCTATGAGAAACTTTACACAAAGAGTTTCAGAGAAAATAATATATTCATTGGTGGAGTGGCCATGGTCCAGTCACAAACCAGCAATTATAATATCAACCTGAGAGGCTGGTATAGAAATATGACCAATCCTGGGTCTTCTCCCTCTCGACCGGTTCACCATCTTTACAGCGCTGGTGTATGGTGATCCTGGTGGCGTCTCTCTGGTGGAGTCTCGTCTCTGCAAAATCAAGTAGGGGGGCTGGCTGAGGAGTACTGCTCAGAGTTTAGGAGGTGAGCCACTGACACACAGTGGAATGACCCTTCCCTTAGGAGCCATTTTTTGTCAGGGTTCGTCACCTAGGCTGCAGGATACTCTGGTGCATTACGATGCTCCCAGGTCATTGGAAGCCGCCATGTCCCTTGCTATCCGGGTGGATAGACGCCTCAGGGAGAGGCATACACCAAATCTGCCCCCTGTTGTTCTTTCTAGGGAGGAGGACATGGCCGAGCAGACGGATGAACCCATGCAGGTGGGAGGAGTTTCATCTCAAACAGGATTGCCTGCGGTTCGCCGTGTTGTGGAGGCATGTTTCTATTGTGGGCAGACTGGTCATTTCATCGGTGTCTGCCCAGCTCATGCCAAAGTATCATCACCATCACATAAGCCACGTCCCTCTGGTCGTGTGGAGGGAGGCGACCAGGGTGTGAATATTTCCTCCATTTTCTCTTCTCAGTGTACCATACCTGCTGAGGTGGTGGTTGGCGGGGTAACTGAAACTGTACCGGTGCTGGTTGACAGTGGAGCGGGAGTCAATTTGGTGGATGCTCGCTTTGTTCAAATCCATGGCCTGGTGGGTAGGACGCTAGCAAGACCTCTAAGCATACAGGCCATTGATTCTGTCCCACTCAGCCATGGGAGGGTGACCCAAGTCGTAGATGATATACACCTGCATATAGGGACTCATTATGAGGAGTCCCTGTCGTGCTACATCTTGGAGAGTATGCCAACTCCCATCGTTTTAGGTCTCCCTTGGTTGAAAAAACAGAACGCGGTCATAGATTGGCAGTCCAGGGAAGTAGTCAGCTGGGAAGACCAGACGTGTAAGGACTGCCCCCCGGGAGCTACAATCTCTGCCATCCTTCTGCAACCTACTCCTTCTTCTTGAGTGGGGGCAGCAGTGGTGCTGCCAGGGAGTAGGGGCAATACTTAACCCTCACCACAAATAAACCCTGTGTGTCAGAGTTCTCTTAGGAGGAGGGGTTAGGGGAGGGTGGTGGTTCCCTATGTGCATAGTGGGGGTATGAGTGTGGTGACACAGGAGAAGGCCTCTGTTGTCGGTTCCTCAAAGAGTTCACCATCTTGTGGCAAACGTATGCGTGAAAATAAACGTTCAGGTCCGGACCTGTGTGTGAACGAGTACGTGTGGGTGCCCACCAAAAAGATCAGGTGGAAGTGTGCTAGGGTGATCGGCCCATATCAGGTGTCGCCCATTCTCAGCCCGGAGACTTTCCAGCTGGAGTTACCCCCAGTAATGCACATACACAACTCATTCCACAGGTCGGCGCTCTGGAGATTTGTGGTGCCTCTAGAGCCTACATTGTTGTCACCTCCATCGGGCTGACTTTGCTGTAAACCTGAGGGTCTGGTGACTGCAGAGGTGAACTCTGGTGGATCGAAGCGTCCTCACTATTTGTCGTTTTCTGGTGAGGCCTGGTGTTGAGGGTCCAGAGGCCCCTCATTCAAAGGGAGGTACTGTCACGATCCATTTTTAGATTTGTGGCAGCTCTGGTTCCACTCAGTTTAAAACTTTTTTCCTTTTGGACCATTGGGGGTTAATGTTACTGCAGTGCTGCTGGGTCAGCTGATGCAGGTGGTGACCACTCCCACCATCCTTTTATAAGGTCACCTGATGCATCAGCTGACTGTTGGTGATACAGTTCCTTTCTGGAGGCCACCCTAGCAGGAGCAGCTTTCTGGTGTCAGCCACGTCTGGTGTTTGGAGTCCAGTTGCTGTTATCTGCGGTGTGGAACTTAGCAGCGGTGTAGATAAGCTAAGTGTGGTGTTTTTGTTACTTTGTCCCTTTGGTGTTTGTCACTTCCCCCTGTGTGTATTATTCTGCAGAGGTGACGCTAGTGCTGTTTGCCGGCCAGTGCACTAGCCAGGGCACTAGGTGGCTACTAGGGAGGAGGTATCCTGACGGCGGGGGGGGGGGGGGGGAAGGACCCCCATAGGGCATTAGGGGAGTGCAGGGACAGGCTCTGGTTTGAGTTCAGGTGGTGACCATTCCCCATTCCCTACGGTTAGGGCCTTCCTCTCACCTATACCATCCCCGTTGTATGTGTATTGTGCCGTTAGCTGACCAACCATCCGTTAGGTCGGGTCACTCCATGACAGACAGCCCCTTACAAGTTTATCTTCCAAGAGTGTACATAAGCTTTATGGCGGCTCTGACATTTGTGATTTAAAGGGGTGTACAAGGTTAGAATGTGGCTGAGCTTTATCGCACACACAACCCCTGGACAGGTGATGCATTGCTTCTGGAAGAAGGCAGCCATGTTCCTCTAACCTTTTACAACCCCTTTAAGTAACTCCGTGAAGCTGCACACCACAGTCTTGTTTTCCTAGATATGTAAATGTCACATTGTCGCACTGTGGAGCACAAGACGACCCAGGTGTACGAGGCTTTGGAGAAGTGACATTACGGGACAGATGAGAGGCGGACTGACTCCTGCGCTATTCCAGGCTCAATAACCACTTTTCTATAGAGACGCTGATGCAGAAAGAAATTCTTACACCAAAATAGTTTCTGCCTCATGTGCAGTTTTCCATTTTTTATAGTCTCCTGCAAAAAACCCCAAAGGATTATTGATCTGGAGGCATCCAGGAGGTCAGCGAGCCACTAACCTCGCTGGCCTCGCTCTGTGTATTATAAAGAGTCTGCAAGAGCCACCGCTACAAAATCTATTACCACGACTTTGCAACCACTGCAATAATTCCTATCCACTGGTTCCCTCACAACCTTTCCCATAGGACTTTTACAGGTTGAAGTAGTTTGTGCATCTAATGCTTCTCACAGCTGAGGATTTGTTACAGTGTGCGTTGTCTGTGAGCTAATGAGATGGACTTGTCTCCATCGAGCACATGGATGACGTCATTGGTCAGTGATCACACGGGAGCTGCCAGCAGTGGATCTTGATTTGCCCGAGTGCATTCAGTGGCAGAACCTTCCTCAGACGACCGTTAATAACCTCAGTGACAGCAGCCGAGGCTGGAGGTACCGGGATTTGTGCACGAGGCTCAGACTCCAGACTGAATATATCGAGATGTTTTGAAAATTAAGCATCCATCTTTTGATCAACTGCAGATCAGTAACGTCTCCATCACACCTTCACAGCCCATCACCACTCCCAAAAAATATATTATATTTTACTGGGTTAAAGAGCATATACCACAACTTTGTAGCCTGTACAAAGTAATAACAAAAGTACCCTCCACACGCACAGTATGATGACCCTACAGAGCCCCCATGCAAAGTTTGATACCTACACAGTGACCCAAACACAATATGATTCCACAACACAGTAGAATGCACTGACAATCTTCCCACACAATATGAGGGTCCCCACACAGCCCTCATACAGTATGATAGCCATCCATACAGCATAATGGCTCTCACACAACCCTTCACATTGTATAATGGTTTGTACCCAATATAATTTCCCTCTCTATCCCTCCAAACACAATAATGGCTGCACACATAGCCCTCCAAACAGTATAATGGCCCCACATGTCCCTGCAAACAGTATAATGGCCCCTCCATAGCCCTTCAATAAATATAATGGCCCCACATAGCCCTCCCAATAGTATAATAGCCCCAAACAGTATAATGGCCCCACATAGCCTTCCCAACAGTATGAGGACTGCCACATAACCCTCAAAACAGTATAATGGCCCCACATGTCCCTGCAAACAGTATAATGGCCCCACATAGCCTTCCCAAAAGTATAATGACCCCCACATAGCCCTCCCAACAGTATAATGGCCCCTCCATAGCCCTTCAAAAAATATAGTGGCCCCACATAGCCCTCCCAATAGTATAATTAACGCCACATAGCCCTCCAAACATTATAATGGCCCCACATAGCCCTGCAAACAGTATAATGGCCCCCCACATAGCCCTGCAAACAGTATAATGGCCCCACATAGCTCTGCAAACAGTATATTGGCCCCCACATAGCCCTGCAAACAGTATAATGGCCCCACATAGCCCTGCAAACAGTATAATGGCCCCCCACATAGCCTTGTAAACAGTATAATGGCCCCACATAGCCCTGCAAACATTATAATGACCAGACAAAGCCCTCCCAACAGTATAATGAGCGCCACATAGCCCTCCAAACAGTATCATAGCCTCCACATAGCCCTCCCAAAAGTATATTGACCCCTCCATAGCCCTCGAAACAGTATCATAGCCCCCACAGAGTACTCCAAATAGTATAATGGCCCTACATAGCCCTTCAAAATAATAATGGCCCCACCTAGCCCTCTAAACAGTATAATGGCCCCCTCCATAGCCCTCGAAACAGTATAAGGCTATGTGGGGGTCATTATACTGTTTGGAAGGTTATGTGGATGTTATTATACTATTTGGAGGGCTATGTTGTGGTCAATTATACTGTTTGGAGGGCTACATGGGAGCAAATTACAATATTTGGAGGGCTATGGAAGGGACATTTTACTGTTTGGAGGGCTATGTGGGGGCAATTATACTGTTTGTAGGGATATACAGTGTATACAGACTCCAGGGCCTCCCCCTTCGGGATACAGACACCAGACAGTCCCTTTCCAGTATACAAACCAAAGACAAGACCTCTCTTGTATACAAAGTCTTGATTAGACCTAAAATATAAAGACCCCAGACCAGACCCCTCTGTATACAGTCCCTAGACTAGATCCTTTGTATACAGGGATTCACATTCAATGTACCTAAAATTCCAATGAAGGTCATATTTTAGGATTAGTGTAATTACAGGGATAAGAGATTAGTGGTCCTTAGAGATCAATAGTAAACTGTATAGAGACGTAGACCCCAGAGGAGACCCCACTGCATGCCGCCTTCATACTTCTCTCAGCTCCTGCTGCCCTCCTCAGTGCTGCCACCGCCAGGTAGTGGTGGGAACAGCAATGGGGAGGAGTAAGAGTAACGGAAAGAAGCTGGAGCCTCCAGATATTCGCTGATTTTCTCCTACTTCTGGGAATCAGAGGGCTTGTGCACATGTGAAGTTTTTGATATGTTTTTATCAGCAGGTAAAAAAACCCAGACTATTAACAGAAAACCGCAACATTCATTCCCGTGCTTCTTTAATGCATTTTTATGTATTTTTCCATGAGTTTTTTAGCGCATTTTTATGCATTCATATCAATGGATAAAAATCTGTGAACGAACTGAATGCAATTGTTAAAAAAAAAAAAAACGGCAGCTCAAACATGCAGGGAAAAAAAAAGCATCATGTGAATGAGATTTTAGAAATCTTATTTATTTTGTGGCTGCTGTAAAATGTAGTGCTGTTTTTTTCCCAGCAAGATAAAAATCATGAAAAAAATGGCAGTAAAGACGCTAAGTGTGAACGAGCTCTTGGCCGTTATAATGTGTCGTTTACAAGAATCACAAAGTAGCGCGATGATCAGATGATGACAATATGGAGGCAAGAGAAGCCGCGGACACAGATACGGCTGCGATCACTGCTCATCGCCTTATCTTATTTTAATGAATCATGCAGAGCTGCTCACACGGGGTTAACCTCATCGTCATTAATAAAGATCAGCGACATTTATCACACAGGAAATAGAAGGATTGGATCATTAATATTCCAAAAATGTTTGTTTGCTCCTTTTTGTTTAATGGACGACTATAACACTGCGTGTTCCGCAAATGATCTCCTGATTAGATGCCGAGAAGATAAATAAAACAACAAATGTGGCGGATCCTCTCCCCGGACACGGCCATTTGTCATCATCTCCGCATCCCAAAACCAGGGGCGCACTTATTAATTGCTGTAACAGAACGGCTTATCTGCTGGTAAATACACAAGACACTTAGGACTCCTCTGATGGATCAGATCTGTGGGATGGATTCATCTTCTTGTAACTCCGAACACAGATCATTCATCAAAAGCCTAAAAAGTTATCCTGATTAACCATCCTGTGACCCTGATCACGTGACACGTCCCTACCGGGAAGTCATCAAACCAAGCAACCGAGAAAACGGATACATTGTAACAATACAAACAGCCATTACATGTACAAATATGTATTATGGCAGTTACATTCTTATACACAGCGGGCAGTATTATAGTATTTATATTCCTGTACATAGGAGCAGTATTATAGTAGTTATATTCTTGTACATAGGGGCAGTATTATAGTAGTTATATTCTTGTACATAGGAGCAGTATTATAGTAGTTATATTCTTGTATATAGGAGCTGTATTATAGTAGTTATATTCTTGTACATGGGATGTTATGATCCCAGTGGTAGAGGACCTCTGATATTCCGGCAAGATAGCAAAAACATAAATACTGCTCTAGGGAGGTGGAAACTGGGCTAACCGCATACCTGATCCTAACACACACAACTAGAAGCAGCCGGTGAACGTGCCTACGTTGGTTCTAGACGTCTCGAGCCAGCCGGAGAACTGACTACCCCTAGAGGGAAAATAAGACCTCACTTGCCTCCAGAGAAATTGAACCCCAAAGATATAGAAAGCCCCCAACAAATAATAACGGTGAGGCAAGAGGAAAACACAAACGTAGAGATGAACTAGATTCAGCAAAGTGAGGCCCACTAGTCTAGATACACAGAAAATAGATAGTGGACTATGCGGTCAGCAGAAAACCCTACAAAAACATCCACGCTGAACATTCAAGAACCCCCACACCGACTGACGGTGCGGAGGGAGAATATCAGCCCCCTAGAGCTTCCAGCGAGCCAGAAAATCAAATATTAAGCAAGCTGGACAAAGACACTGAAAAATGCAAACGATCCAAATTATACAAAACGGACTTAGCTTTTCTTGCATGAGACAGACTGAAAGGAATCCGGAGGAGACCATATAGGTCTGGATACAACGATGCCAGGCAAGAGACTGAGTCCGGAGGAGACTTAAATAGGGAACACCCGCTGCTTAACGACACAGCTGGAGCTCAGGCCTGCAACAAGACATGCCTAACACAATACCGTTAGTGACCACCAGAGGGAGCCCAGAAACACAGTTCACAACAGTACCCCCCCCTTGAGGAGGGGTCACCGAACCCTCACCAAGACCCCCAGGGCGATCAGGATGAGCAGCGTGAAAGGCATGAACCAAATCAGCCGCATGAACATCAGAGGCGACAACCCAGGAATTATCCTCCTGACCATAGCCTTTCCACTTAACTAAATACTGGAGTTTCCGTCTAGAGATACGAGAATCCAGAATCTTCTCCACCACATACTCCAACTCGCCCTCAACCAAAACCGGGGCAGGAGGCTCAACAGCAGGAACCATAGGCACCACGTACCGCCGCAACAAGGACCTATGGAACACATTATGAATAGCAAATGACGCTGGAAGGTCCAAGCGAAAAGACACCGGGTTAAGGATTTCCAAAATCTTATAAGGACCGATAAAGCGAGGCTTGAACTTAGGAGAGGAGACTTTCAAAGGAACATGCCGAGAAGACAACCAAACCAAATCCCCAACACGAAGTCGGGGACCCACACCGCGGCGGCGGTTGGCAAAACGCTGGGCCTTGTCTTGTGACAATTTCAAATTGTCCACCACATGGTTCCAAATCCGCTGCAACCTATCCACCACAGAATCAACCCCAGGACAGTCAGAAGGTTCAACCTGGCCCGAGAAGAAACGAGGATGAAAACCAGAGTTGCAGAAAAAGGGTGAAACCAAAGTGGCAGAACTAGCCCGATTATTAAGGGCAAACTCGGCCAGTGGCAAAAAGGTAACCCAGTCGTCCTGATCAGCAGAAACAAAACATCTCAAATAAGTCTCCAAGGTCTGATTAGTTCGCTCGGTCTGGCCATTAGTCTGAGGATGAAAAGCCGACGAAAAAGACAAATCAATTCCCATCTTAGCACAAAAGGATCGCCAGAATCTGGACACAAACTGGGATCCTCTGTCAGACACAATATTCTCAGGGATGCCGTGCAAGCGAACCACATTCTGAAAGAACAAAGGGACCAAATCAGAGGAGGAAGGCAACTTAGGCAAGGGCACCAAATGGACCATTTTAGAAAAACGATCGCACACCACCCAGATGACAGACATCTTCCGAGATACCGGAAGATCCGAAATGAAATCCATGGAAATGTGCGTCCAAGGCCTCTTCGGGATAGGCAAGGGCAAAAGCAACCCGCTGGCACGAGAACAGCAAGGCTTAGCCCGAGCACAAATCCCACAGGACTGCACAAAAGAACGCACATCCCGCGACAAGGAAGGCCACCAAAAGGACCTAGCCACCAAATCTCTGGTACTGAAAATCCCAGGATGTCCCGCCAACACTGAAGAATGAACCTCAGAAATAACTCTGCTGGTCCATCTGTCAGGGACAAACAGTCTCTCTGGTGGGCAACGATCAGGCCTATCAGCCTGAAATTTCTGCAGCACTCGTCGCAAATCTGGGGAAATGGCAGACAAAATCACTCCCTCTCTGAGAATACCAGCCGGCTCCGAGACTCCCGGAGAGTCAGGCACAAAACTCCTAGAAAGTGCATCAGCCTTCACGTTCTTCTAACCAGGCAGGTACGAGACCACAAAGTCAAAACGGGAGAAAAACAACGACCAACGAGCCTGTCTAGGATTCAGGCGCTTGGCAGACTCGAGATAAATCAGATTTTTATGATCAGTCAAGACCACCACACGATGTCTAGCTCCCTCGAGCCAATGTCGCCACTCCTCAAATGCCCACGTCATAGCCAACAACTCCCGATTACCAACATCGTAGTTCCGCTCAGCAGGCGAAATTTTTCTTGAAAAGAAGGCGCATGGCTTCATCACGGAGCCATCAGAACTTTTTTGCGACAAAACAGCCCCCGCACCAATCTCAGAAGCATCAACTTCAACCTGGAAGGGAAGAGAGACATCCGGCTGGCACAAGACTGGCGCTGAAGTAAACCGACGCTTCAGCTCCCGAAAGGCCTCCACGGCCGCAGGAGACCAATTAGCAACATCAGAACCCTTCTTGGTCATATCCGTCAAAGGTTTAACCACGCTGGAAAAATTAGCGATAAAACGACGGTAAAAATTAGCAAAGCCCAAGAACTTCTGCAGGCTCTTAACAGACGTGGGCTGAGTCCAGTCATGAATGGCACGAACCTTCACTGGGTCCATCTCCACAGTAGAAGGGGAAAAAATAAAACTCAAAAAAAGAAACCTTCTGTACCCCAAAGATACATTTTGAGCCCTTCACAAATAGAGCATTCTCCCGCAGAACCTGAAACACCATCCTGACCTGGTTCACATGGGACTCCCAATCATCAGAAAAAACCAAAATATCATCCAGATAAATAATCATAAATTTATCCAGATATTTCCGGAAGATGTCATTCATGAAGGACTGAAACACAGAAGGGGCATTCGATAATCCAAAAGGCATCACCAGGTACTCAAAATGACCCTCGGGCGTATTAAATGCCGTTTTCCATTCATCTCCCTGCTTTATGCGCACAAGGTTATACGCACCACGAAGATCTATCTTGGTGAACCAACTGGATCCCTTAATCCGAGCAAACAAATCAGACAACAATGACAAAGGATACTGAAATTTAACCGTGATCTTATTCAGAAGACGATAATCTATACAAGGTCTCAAAGACCCGTCTTTCTTGCCCACAAAAAAGAATCCTGCACCAAGAGGAGAAGAGGATGGGCGAATATGTCCCTTCTCCAAAGACTCCTTTATATAACTCCGCATCGCGGCATGCTCTGGCACAGATAAATTAAAGAGTCGTCCCTTAGGAAACTTACTACCAGGAATCAAATCTATAGCACAATCACAGTCCCTATGAGGAGGAAGGGCACTGGACCTGGCCTCATTAAACACATCCTGAAAGTCTGACAAAAACTCAGGGATCTCAGAAGGAGTAGAAGAAGCAATAGACACCAATGGAGAATCGCCATGAATCCCCTGACACCCCCAACTAGACACAGTCATAGCTTTCCAATCCAAAACTGGATTATGGGCCTGTAACCATGGCAGACCCAAAACGACAACATCATGCATTTTATGCAGTACCAGAAAACGAATCACCTCCTGATGTACAGGAGTTATGCACATGGTCACCTGCGTCCAATACTGAGGTTTATTCTCTGCCAATGGCGTAGAATCAATTCCTCTAAGAGGAATAGGATTTTCCAAAGGCTCCAGGACAAAACCGCAGCGCTTGGCAAACGACAAATCCATCAGACTTAAAGCAGCACCAGAATCCACAAAAGCCATAACTGAGTAAGAAGATAATGAACAAATTAAAGTCACAGACAAAATAAACTTAGGCTGAAAAGTACCAATGGCGACAGGATTAACTTTTTTCTTTAAGCGTTTAGAGCATGCTGAGATAACATGTGTTGAATCACCACAGTAGAAACACAACCCATTTTGACGTCTATGATTTTGTCGCTCGACTCTGGTCAGAATTCTGTCACATTGCATAGAATCAGGTGACTGTTCAGACAGCACCGCCAAAGGATTAACAGATTTGCGCTCCCGCAAACGTCGATCAATTTGAATGGCCAGAGCCATTGAATCATTCAGACCTGTAGGGATAGGAAACCCCACCATCACATCTTTAATGGCTTCAGAAAGACCATTTCTGAAATTTGCGGCCAGTGCACACTCATTCCATTGAGTAAGCACGGACCATTTCCGAAATTTTTGACAATATACCTCAGCTTCGTCCTGACCCTGAGAGATAACCAGCAACATCTTTTCAGCCTGATTTTCAAGATTAGGCTCCTCATAAAGCAAACCAAGTGCCAGGAAAAACGCATCAACATTCACCAATGCAGGATCTCCTGGCGCCAGAGAGAAGGCCCAATCTTGAGGGTCGCCGCGCAAGAAGGAAATAACAATCTTAACTTGCTGAGCGGAACCACCAGAGGAACGAGGCTTCAGAGACAGAAACAATTTGCAATTATTCCTAAAATTCAGGAACTTAAATCTATCTCCAAAAAACGGCTCAGGAATAGGTATTTTTGGTTCAGACATAGGGCTATGGATAACAAAATCCTGAATGCTTTGCACCCTAGCAGCAAGCTGATCCACACTAGAAGTCAGAGTCTGGACATTCATATCTGCAGCAGAGTTCCAGCCACTCAGAGAAAAAGGGGATGGAAGAAGCTAGGCAAACTGCAGCAACAAAAAAAAACAAAAAAAACCTCAGAACTTCTTTTTAATCCCGCTCCTGCGATGCAATAAACATTTTCTTTTGGCCTGGCATACTGTTATGATCCCAGTGGTAGAGGACCTCTGATATTCCGGCAAGATAGCAAAAACATAAATACTGCTCTAGGGAGGTGGAAACTGGGCTAACCGCATACCTGATCCTAACACACACAACTAGAAGCAGCCGGTGAACGTGCCTACGTTGGTTCTAGACGTCTCGAGCCAGCCGGAGAACTGACTACCCCTAGAGGGAAAATAAGACCTCACTTGCCTCCAGAGAAATTGAACCCCAAAGATATAGAAAGCCCCCAACAAATAATAATGGTGAGGCAAGAGGAAAACACAAACGTAGAGATGAACTAGATTTAGCAAAGTGAGGCCCATTAGTCTAGATAGACAGAAAATAAATAGTGGACTATGCGGACAGCAGAAAACCCTACAAAAACATCCACGCTGAACATTCAAGAACCCCCACACCGACTGACGGTGCGGAGGGAGAATATCAGCCCCCTAGAGCTTCCAGCGAGCCAGAAAATCAAATATTAAGCAAGCTGGACAAAGACACTGAAAAATGCAAACGATCCAAATTATACAAAACGGACTTAGCTTTTCTTGCATGAGACAGACTGAAAGGAATCCGGAGGAGACCAAATAGGTCTGGATACAATGATGCCAGGCAAGAGACTGAGTCCGGAGGAGACTTAAATAGGGAACACCCGCTGCTTAACGACACAGCTGGAGCTCAGGCCTGCAACAAGACATGCCTAACACAATACCGTTAGTGACCACCAGAGGGAGCCCAGAAACACAGTTCACAACAATGGGAGCAGTATTATAGTAGTTATATTCTTGTATATAGGGGCAGTATTATAGTAGTTTTATTCTTGTACATAGGAGCAGTATTATAGTAGTTATATTCTTGTACATAGGGGCAGTATTATAGTAGTTATATTCTTGTACATAGGGGCAGTATTATAGTAGTTATATTCTTGTACATAGGGGCAGTATTATAGTAGTTATATTCTTGTACATAGGAGCGGTATTATAGTAGTTATATTCTTGTACATAGGAGCAGTATTATAGTAGATATATTCTTGTACATAGGGGGCAGTATTATAGTAGTTATATTCCTGTACATAGGGGCAGCATTATAGTAGTTATATTCTTGTATATAGCAGTATTATAGTAGTTATATTCTTGTACATAGGGGCAGTATAATAGTAGTTATATTCTTGTACATAGGGGCAGTATTATAGTAGTTATATTCTTGTACATAGGGGCAGTATTATAGTAGTTATATTCTTGTACATAGGAGCAGTATTATAGTAATAATAATAATAATCTTTATTTATATAGCGCCAACATATTCCGCAGCGCTTTACAATTTAACAGTTTCAAACAACAGTCATAGGTAACAACGTTAACAATACAATAATAAAGCAAAATAAGACGACCCTGCTCGTGAGAGCTTACAATCTACAATGAGGTGGGGGGATACAAAGTACAGGTGTGTATTTACAATGATGTATTTACAATGATGGTCCAGCCATCTTCAGGGGGTGGGGGGTAGATGAGATAGTGAATGGGCTACACACACACACCCAAACATAAAATGACTGATTAGGGAACGTGATAGGCCGCTCTGAACAAATGTGTTTTGAGCGAGCGCCTAAAGCTATGCAAGTTGTGGATGGTCCTAATATCTTGGGGTAGAGCATTCCAGAGGATTGGCGCAGCACGGGAGAAGTCTTGGAGTCGGGAGTGGGAGGTACGGATTAGTGCAGAGGTTAGTCGAAAGTCGTTTGCAGAGCGCAGCGGTCGGCTAGGCCGATAGACAGAAATGAGGGAGGAGATGTAAGGGGGTGCCGCACTGTGGAGAGCTTTGTGGGTGAGGACAAGTACTTTGAATTGTATCCTGTAATGAATGGGCAGCCAGTGTAATGACTGGCGAAGAGCGGACACGTCCGAGTAACGATTAGCCAGATGGACGACCCTGGCTGCTGCATTAAAGATAGACTGGAGAGGGGAAAGTCGCGTGAGGGGGAGGCCAATTAAAAGAGAGTTGCAGTAGTCCAGGCGGGAGTGGATTAGGGCGACAGTGAGAGTTTTTGTTGTTTCCATGGTGAGAAAATGGCGGATTCTAGAGATGTTCTTTAGGTGTAAGCGGCACGAGTGGGCAAGAGATTGTATGTGGGAGGTGAAGGAGAGATCGGAGTCAAACATGACACCCAGACAGCGTGCCTGCTGCCTAGGTGTTATTATGGTGCCACCCACGGAGAGGGAAATGTCAGATTTAGGGAGGTTAGTAGAAGGCGGGAGCAGAAGAAGTTCAGTTTTGGAGAGGTTGAGCTTCAGATAGAGAGCGGACATTATGTTAGAGACTGCAGACAGACAGTCAGTGGCGTTCTGTACTACAGCAGGGGTAAGGTCAGGGGCTGACGTGTATAGTTGTGTGTCATCAGCGTAAAGATGGTACTGAAAGCCAAATCTGCTGATGGTCTGTCCAATTGGGGCTGTGTAGAGGGAGAAGAGAAGGGGGCCAAGGACTGAGCCCTGAGGTACCCCAACAGTGAGAGGAAGAGGAGATGAAGTGGAGCCGGAGAACAGAACACTGAAGGAGCGGTCAGAAAGATAGGAAGAGAACCAGGAGAGAGCAGTGTCCTTAATGCCTAGTGACTGGAGCCTAGAGAGTAGGAGAGGGTGGTCAACAGTCTCGAAAGATGCAGAAAGATCGAGGAGAATGAGCAGAGAGTGGTCACCGTTACATTTTGCTGTCAGAAGGTCATTGGTCACCTTAATGAGTGCAGTTTCTGTTGAATGTAGGGGGCGGAACCCGGACTGTGAAGGGTCTAGGAGGGAATGAGTGGAGAGGTAACGGGTAAGGCGGGAGTAGATCAGGCGCTCCAGGAGTTTTGAGATGAAGGGTAGATTGGAGACCGGTCTGTAGTTGTTTGCGCATGATGGGTCAAGGGTGTTTTTTTTTAGTAATGGAGTAATGATAGAGTGTTTGAAGGAGGAGGGGAAAATGCCAGAGGAGAGGGAGAGATTAAAGATTGTAGTTAGGTGAGTTGTGACGACTGGAGAGAGAGACTGGAGGAGGTGTGAGGGAATGGGGTCGGTGGTGCATGTAGTCGGACGAGAAGAGGAGAGGAGCTTGGAGACTTCTTCTTCTGTGATGGGATCGAATGTGGAGAGTGAGCCAGGGGAGATGCAGGGAGGAATGGGAGTCATTGCACTTGGTGTCTGGGAGCGGATTTCCTGACGGATATTATAGTAGTTATATTCTTGTACATAGGGGCAGTATTATAGTAGTTATATTCCTGTACATAGGAGCTGTATTATAGTAGTTATATTCTTGTACATAGGGGCAGTATTATAGTAGTTATATTCTTGTACATAGGGGCAGTATTATAGTAGTTATATTCTTGTACATAAGGGCAGTATTATAGTAGTTATATTCTTGTACATATGGGCAGTATTATAGTAGTTATATTCTTGTACATAGGGGCAGTATTATAGTAGTTATATTCTTGTACATAGGGGCAGTATTATAGTAGTTATATTCTTGTACATAGGGGGCAGTATTATAGTAGTTATATTCTTGTACATAGGGGCAGTATTATAGTAGTTATATTCTTGTACATAGGGGCAGTATTATAGTAGTTATATTCTTGTACATAGGGGCAGTATTATAGTATTTATATTCTTGTACATAGGGGCAGTATTATAGTAGTTATATTCTTGTACATAGGGGCAGTATTATAGCATTTATATTCTTGTACATAGGGGCAGTATTATAGTAGTATTCTTGTAAACAGGGGGCAGTATTGTCATTTGTTGAAATGTGTCCATGACAGGTGGCTTGTGCAGGTAAAAAAAGTTATGACGTCTTTGCAGGATACTTGATACCTTGTTGATTTGTGAGGCTCTGACCTCTCGGATTCGCAGCAATAACGAGTACGGGAATCTTTTATCATGGGAATAATGCATCACGTGCGACTTGCACTTTTATTCAGTACCTGTGAGGTTGCTGAGTGCTAAGCTCAATTTTTTTGGCAGTCTCATAGAGAGTGAAAGGAGCAGCCATCGGGCATCTAACCTGCTGTGTCACCTTGTAATGGGGGATTAACCATTTGGTATTTATCTCTGACAGCAGATTGTGGCAGTTTGTAGCAGTGGAGATTTGCTCTACCAGTGCTTGTGAATCTCTATGATTACTATATGTCCTATAATTCCTTTTGTGGGTGTAGTACATAGTTATAGCCTGAATGTGGCGCTCTGGTTATTACAGACGCTGTGATCATAGCTTGTGTTTATCTTTAAAAAAAAAAAAACAACAACAAAAAAACAGATTAGACAACTGAATTCTAGTAATTATCATGTAAAACTATATTTTATGATGATAATTATACACATTAAATTATTTACTGTTCTGTAATTGGCGAAGCAACGATATGTCGTTATTGTTTATAATGAAGAGATAAAAGGATCATTACAATTCAAAACGAAAAACAGCACGAATGGGTCAAAACCCACAAAATCTCTCATTTATATCAGGAACCAGCAATAGAGAAAAATATAAAATATATCTTACAATGAATAAACATATAATAAAAGCTCCCCTTACAGGGAAGGTGAGGTTCTAGAGCAATAACTAAAGCTCACTCTGAACCTATTTATGTTGTAGGAGAAGCACAAAGGTGTCTGTATGTAGTCGGTGTATAGACTCCAATGTATGTATACGACATACAACAAGTACCAGTCCTAAATACCAGATGACCGGATTGTATCCTAATTAGACCACATGATGGGCACAGTGATCACAAAACACCAGATTACGTACCGGTAATGCTCTTTTATAGAGCCACGACAGCACCCACTTGAGAGACTTACAGAGATAGTCATTTGGGAGGGATCACCGTGTTAAGAACTGATCTACCGAAGGACAAGTCAGATGAGGAAGACAAGTCCAATCTATAGTGAGTATAGAAAGTAGTAGGAGAAGACCAGGTTGCGGCCTTACATATCAGTTCTATTGGAACCTCCGCTCTTTCAGCCCAGGAAGGAGACATCGCCCGGGTAGAGTGTGCTTTTACAGTCTCAGGAAGATTCTCTCCTTTCGCTAGATAGGCCAAGCAAATCGCATCCCGAATCCACCGAGATAACGTGTTCTTCGTTACACCAGAACCTTTGTTATGGCCCTGAAAGGAAATAAAAAGAGCCCTGCTCTTCCTCCAGAGACTAGTTCTATCTAGGTAAGCTATTACGGCCCTTTTAACATCCAAAGAATGGTATCTTTCCTCTTCCTGATTTGTGGGGTTACTATAGAAGGAAGGAAGGAAGGAAGATTTCTTGAGATCTGTGGAATTTAGTCCCTACTTTAGGTAAGTAGGAAGGGTCTGTCTTTAAAACAATCCTATCCTGGAATATTGACAGAAAAGGAGGGTCTACCGATAATGCCTGAATATCGCTTACTCTTCTGGCTGATACTAAAGCGACAAGAAGGGCTGTCTTAAGAGAAACAAACTTTATGTGGGCCGAGTGTATCGGCTCGAATGGTTCCCCCGTTAGGGCCTCTAGGACTAGATTAAGATCCCATGGTGGTATGTGGGGAATTTGGATTGGTTCTGCCCTTTGACATGCTGAAATGAACCGTGCTACCCATCTGTCTCCCGCAATGTTATGACTATATAGGGCTCCTAGAGCCGAAACCTGTACTCTTAGCGTATTGACTGATAAGCCTAAGGGTACCGTCACACAGTGCAATTTTGATCGCTACAACGGCACGATTCGTGACGTTCCAGCGATGCATTTACGATATCGCTGTGTCTGACACGCTACTGCGATCCGGATCCCCGCTGAGAATCGTACGTCGTAGCAGATCGTTTGAAACTTTCTTTCGTCGTCTAGTGTCCCGCTGTGGCGGCATGATTGCATTGTGTGACACAGGTTGTATACAATGTGCGCACAGTAACCAACGGCTTCTACATCGCAAATACGTAATGAAATTATCGCTCCAGCGCCGTGTATTGCAACGTGTGACCGCAGTCTACGACGCTGGAGCGATACTTATACGACGCCGCAACGTCACGAATCGTGCCGTCGTAGCGATGAAAATGGCACTGTGTGACGGTACCCTAAGTCACGACCCTTCTGGAGAAATTCCAAAATAGCAGAAATAGGGATCTCTCCTGACAGAGCTGTAGGGTAGAAAGTTAGAAATTTTCTCCATACTTTTACATATATGGTTGTTGTAGACCTCTTCCTACTAAGTAAAAGGGTATCAATCAACCTCTCTGAAAAACCCCTCAGTTTTAATAGCTGCCTTTCAAACACCAGGCTGTCAACCGTAGGCCCTTCACATGAGGGTGGTTGAAGGGACCTTGAGAGAGAAGGTCCTGAGTCTCCGGAAGAATCCACGGATCTGAGACAGACATGGCTCTGAGGCAGGAGAACCATGGTCTCTTGGGCCAGAATGGTGCTATTAGGATTATGTTCGCTTTGTCCTCTCTTATCTTCCTGATCACAGTTGGAAGGAGTATTAATGGAGGAAAGGCGTAAGCTTGCCGGAATGTCCATGGAACTTGGAGGGCATCCAGGATATCGGGGTTGTCGGAGAGGAATAATGAAGCGAACTTTTTGACCTGTCTGTTGTCTCTTGTTGAAAAAAGGTCTATGTCGGGAGTGCCCCACTTCTTGGCTATCATCATGAAGACACGCCGACTGAGTACCCACTCTCCCTGATGGAGAGTGTGACGGCTGAGGTAATCTGCCTTTGAGTTGTCCACTCCTCTGACGTGTAGTGCGGACAATGAAAGGAGATGTTTTTCGGCTAAAGAAAGAATGTCGTTTGATATTGACATGAGAGCTCCTGATCTCGTTCCCCCTTGATGGTTTATATATGCCACAGAAGTCATGTTGTCTGATAGTATTCTTGTGTGAGTTCCGTGTAACTGCGGAAGGAATTTACATATGGCATAATAAACTGCTTTTAGTTCCCTTACATTAGACGAATCATCTGACTCATTAACGGACCACTGGCCTTGAACTATCTGGTCCCCTAGATGTGCCCCCCAACCAGTAGGACTGGCGTCAGTGAAAATTATCTTTGAAGGTTTAATTACCCAAGGGACTCCCCCAACTAGATGATCCAGCTCCACCCACCAATAGAGGGACTCTATTACGCTTAATGGGAGGTATAAACGACTACCCAAATGACTTTGAAATGTACTCTCCTCCTGTAAAATTAAATACTGTAAACGCCTAGTGTGGAATTGAGCCCATGGAACCGCCGGAATGCACGACGTAAAAGAACCTAAAAGGGACATACCATCTCTAAGGGAGATTACAGGGTTATTAATTACCGACTGTACTTTTTTTATTATTATAGACTGTTTGGATTCTGGAAGAAAACATCTCTGACACTCAGAGTCTAGGATAAGACCCAAGAATGTCTGACGGGTTGTTGGAGACAATCTGGATTTTTCCCAGTTAATCAACCATCCTATTTTCTGCAGGGAAGAGATTGTGTTAGATAGGCGCTGCTTACATTGCGAGGGGGAGTTCCCAACTACCAGAAGGTCATCTAGATATGGAACTATAAGGGTATCTTTCAATCTTAAAAACGACATCACCTCTGACATTAATTTAGTAAAGACTCTGGGAGCTATTGACAGTCCGAAGGGCATGGCCGTGTATTGAAAATGATGTATTTGCCCATTAATAATTATCGCCACACGCAGATACTGCTGGTGTTCGATATACATTGGCAGATGATAGTATGCATCTTTTAAGTCGAGGACTGCCATAAAGCATCCCGGAAATAAAAGTTTAATCGTGGACCTGACCGATTCCATCTTGAAGGTGTGGTTTTCTAGAAAGATGTTTAGCTATTTAAGATTTATTATAGTTCTATATGATCCGTCAGGTTTTGGGATCAAAAATAAAGGGGAGTAAAACCCCTTCCCCCTCTGATGATCTGGGACTTCCACCAATACCTTTTTGGAAAGGAGATTCATTATTTCCTGTTCCAAAAACTGTTGTTGAGATTGAGACTTCACAGAAGTCAATAGGAATGAGTCCGGAGGGACTCGGGTAAATCTTAATTTTAAGCCTGAGGTTACGAGGCTAGTAGCCCAAGGGTTGGAGGTTACAGCACGCCACTGTGGGGCGAAATGAGAAATGCCTCCTATCCATCACCAGAGATCAGAGGTGACATCACTGAGAATGCCTCCTATCCATCACCAGAGATCAGCGGTGACATCACTGAGAATGCCTCCTATCCATCACCAGAGATCAGCTGTGACATCACTGAGAATGTCTCCTATCCATCACCAGAGATCAGAGGTGACATCACTGAGAATGCCTCCTATCCATCACCAGAGATCAGCGGTGACATCACTGATAATGCCTCCTATCCATCACCAGAGATCAGAGGTGACATCACTGAGAATGCCTCCTATCCATCACCAGAGATCAGCGGAGACATCACTGAGAATGCCTCCTGTCACGGGTTCCTTCTCCAGTTTCACACAATCAACAGAGCAAGAGAACAGTGAAAAATTCCAAGACCTTTATTTAGGCAAAACACGAAAGGTCCACATATACGATCCATCACACAAAGGATTAAATATTCCAGAACACGAATACAGTTCAGTTACAGAATAAAAGTCCAACAATCCAGCACAGAGGATAACAGTCCATATTCCCTTCTTTCTCTCTGATATGCTCTTCACATCATGGTTCCACATCAGACTGATCTGTGTCTCACCTCCCTGATATTTACAAGTCTCCCCCCTCATTCACAGGCCAGGAGGGGGAAGGTCTCAGGGGCTCATTGTTTCAACAAGCTAGGTCAACATGTCATTAGCATATTAGCAAACAACATTATTAACTGACCCTGTGGAGAGATAACAATACAGAACTGTGGGGAGAATATCAGATGGCAAACAACAACTCATCCTACAAGATGCAGTAACACCATGATAATCAGTAAAATAGAAATATACACAAAAATGATACCCACATAGCATATCACACCATCACACCTCCTATCCATCACCAGAGATCAGAGGTGACATCACTGAGAATGCCTCCTATCCATCACCAGAGATCAGCGGTGACATCACTGAGAATGCCTCCTATCCATCACCAGAGATCAGCGGTGACATCGTTTGTAGATTGCGGTGGTTCTACTGTGCACACTGTGTGTATTATGTGTGATGTCAGCTCTGCGGCTGCATCACTGATGTCTGGGTCTGTCTGTCGCTCGCTCTGCTGCACTTTCCTTCCGCCATTGCGTTGTTGAGATAATTCTTTACAATTACGCGCGGACTGATGTTCACATTGGGGATAATTATCACTCCCTTCTAGCTGCAGCATTAGGGCCGGACACATTGACCCTTTGTTTGCTGCTCGGTCACAAAATCTCTCCATTGTGACAATCTATACACTGAAGTGGTGGGAAATATTCCAGATAGAGATTTCAGGAGAGTAAAGCACAATGTGGCAGAGCTGTTACATAGGACTGCAAGTGACATCTGCTTCATTATCTGTACTGAGAGAGTCATCAGAAAGTGTAACATGACATTTTACATAGGACTGCAGAATAGCGACTACATCTTTTTGGCCTGGGCGCTATTATAAGGTATTATTTATGAAATTTACGCTGCACTGCAGTTACTTTGTTTCTCTGTTTCACATAGGACTGCAGAATACTGCACAATCCAGGTGGTGGTAACAGGTGGTTTTGTCTGGCGTTACATAGGACTGCAGGTAGCATCCACAGACATATCACTAGAAGTATACGAGTCGCGTTCGGCTCTGCTACGTCAGTGCGCACACTGCGCTGCGCTCGCCGCCTGCAGATTACAGAGCCGTCAGATGATTTTAATTTTAGATGAAGGTAGAATCTAACATTGCTGTAATTCACGTCTGAAGGAAAGAACTCGTTTCCCTCCGGTTACATTCACCGCACGGCGGATCCATCGCTGCGTGGAGCTATTAACCCCTCCGGGCCTGGAGGACGGAGAGCAGGTGCAGAACTTGTGCCCTTCTCACATACGTGTATAGGATCAGAGGTATGGCGGGGGATCAGCGGGATTCATACAGCGACATCAAATATGGAGATAATGTGTACAGGCCGATGTGAGGGGAGAAGAAAGATCGGACATGGTGAATTTGGACAGGCTCCATCCTTTGTTTTCTGACAACTTTTTACTCCTCTCTCCTCATTACAAACTCATGTTCCCCCAGCATTCTTATATACTGGGAGTGCAGCTACCGGAGGCGTATGGCCACTTCTGAGTCTGTGAACTCTGTCGTCTCCTGAAACCCTCTGTGCTCCAGGGAGTCCCTGCTCCTGCCACAATGAAGCTCAGAGTATGGCAGCTGCCTGTGTCTCCATGCCCCTCTTCACATGCAGCCATCTTTTCACATCCATCATCAGAGGCAGGAAAGTCACTTTACATCTGAAGACCAGCACACTCCTCTCCTGAAATACTCTGTGCTGCTGGAGGACCCTGCTTCTACCACTCTGTAACTCTCCATCTGTGACCTCCCACAGAATCAGCACCCTCCTCTCCTGAAATCCTCTGTGCTGCTGGAGGACCCTGCTTCTACCACTCTAACTCTCCATCTGTGACCTCCCACAGAATCAGCACCCTCCTCTCCTGAAATATTCTGTGCTGCTGGAGGACCCTGCTTCTACCACTCTGTAACTCTCCATCTGTGATCTCCCACAGAATCAGCACCCTCCTCTCCTGAAATACTCTGTGCTGCTGGAGAACCCTGCTTCTACCACTCTGTAACTCTCCATCTGTGACCTCCCACAGAATCAGCACCCTCCTCGCCTGAAATACTCTACGCTACTGTGGATCCTGAAATTTCCAGAATGTAACACTGTCGCCTCCTTTAAGATCAGTACTCTCTGCTCCTGAAGTACTCTGTGCTGCTGCTCCCTGCCCTCTTTAGCTTTCAATCTATGGCCTCCAACAAGATCAGTACCATCATCTCCTGAAATACGCTGTGCTTCTCGGCATCCAACTACTTCCCCATATAACTCTCAGTCTGTGACCTCTCACAGGATCATCGCACTCCTGTCCTGAAATACTCTGTGCTGCTGGGAACTTGTTGCTATATGACTTAGTATCGTAAAAAAAAAGTGTTGCTAGGGGACGCTCTTCAGACTACAAACAATACTTTTGTCGGTCAGACGGAGATCGTGCAACCAAGCGCAATCTCAGGTTATAAATTGATGCAACTTTTCTCCAGTAAAAGAGATTAAGTTATTAGAAACTGTGATAAGGAATATTGCGCATCCATGATGGTGATTTTAGGGGGCGCTCTACCCGGAGAGACCCCACGAGGGCTGCGCACAGAGCCGGTGCCTTGTCCCCTGTTGATACAATGCATCTTTTGCATTCTCTGATGATGAGAAGCTACAAGTGTCGGCGTCAGATCTTCTCATCATTATTTCCTCTCTCATTGTCCCCCTGATCGCCCGTCCGCACCAGATTTGATCACGCGGATTATATCCAATTTCAATTATCTGCGCAGTTATCTCCAGAGGCCGCGAACGAAAAAATATCACTCACGAGGAGCTATAAAACCGAGAGAAAGCGGATGAGGATGAGCTCCAATATCACAACAAGCACATGAAAAGGACTGCGCGGCCCAGAGGGATCCGGGGAGAGATCAGCGCCAGGAGGGGACGCCGCGGAGCAGGGACTGACACTTCATCTACATGTCAGCCGCGATGGTTAGAAGAAGCTCCGAGGGCGAGAGCTCCAGGAGGAACGTTACCCCGAATCTCACAGCATTCCAGGAGTGAAGCCCCTCCGGGCGAGACACGCTATTAAAGATATTTCTCTATGTAAAATCTTGTTACTGTGATTTTCTATACAACCAGTTGTACCGTATATATTATTCATCGCGGATACCTGCAGCTTATCTGCGGAACAAATTGGCTCTATACGTGCGCTGCAAACTCTGTTCTTCAGAGCCGCCATGATGTACGCTAAGCGCCAGCAGGCGTAGGGGCAGTATTATAGTAGTTATATTATAGTAGTTATATTCTTGTACATAGGGGCAGTATTATAGTAGTTATGTTCTTGTACATAGGGGCAGTATTATAGTAGTTATATACTTGTACATAGGGGCAGTATTATAGTAGTTATATTCTTGTACATAGAGGCAGTATTATAGTAGTTATATTCTTGTACATAGGAGCAGTATTATAGTAGTTATATTCTTGAACATAGAAGCAGTATTATAGTAGTTATATTCTTGAACATAGAAGCAGTATTATAGTAGTTATATTCTTGTACATAGGAGCAGTATTATAGTAGTTATATACTTGTACATAGGGGCAGTATTATAGTAGTTATATTCTTGTACATAGAGGCAGTATTATAGTAGTTATATACTTGTACATAGGGGCAGTATTATAGTAGTTATATTATAGTACATAGGGGGCAGTATTATAGTAGTTATATTCTTGTACATAGGAGCAGTATTATAGTAGTTATGTTCTTGTACATAGGGGCAGTATTATAGTAGTTACATTCTTGTACATAGGGGCAGTATTATAGTAGTTATATTCTTGCACATAGGAGCAGTATTATAGTAGTTATATTCTTGTACATAGGGGCAGTATTATAGTAGTTACATTCTTGTACATAGGGGCAGTATTATAGTAGTTATATTCTTGTACATAGGAGCAGTATTATAGTAGTTATATTCTTGTACATAGGGGCAGTATTATAGTAGTTATATTCTTGTACATAGGGGCAGTATGATAGTAGTTATATTCTTGTACATAGGGGCAGTATTACAGTAGTTATATTCTTGTACATAGGGAGCAGTATTATAGTAGTTATATTCTTGTACATAGGAGCAGTATTATAGTAGTTATATTCTTGTACATAGGGGGCAGTATTATAGTAGTTATATTCTTGTACATAGGAGCAGTATTATAGTAGTTATATTCTTGAACATAGAAGCAGTATTATAGTAGTTATATTCTTGCACATAGGAGCAGTATTATAGTAGTTACATTCTTGTACATAGGGGCAGTATTATAGTAGTTATATTCTTGCACATAGGAGCAGTATTATAGTAGTTATATTCTTGTACATAGGGGCAGTATTATAGTAGTTACATTCTTGTACATAGGGGCAGTATTATAGTAGTTATATTCTTGTACATAGGAGCAGTATTATAGTAGTTATATTCTTGTACATAGGGGCAGTATTATAGTAGTTATATTCTTGTACATAGGGGCAGTATGATAGTAGTTATATTCTTGTACATAGGGGCAGTATTACAGTAGTTATATTCTTGTACATAGGGAGCAGTATTATAGTAGTTATATTCTTGTACATAGGAGCAGTATTATAGTAGTTATATTCTTGTACATAGGGGGCAGTATTATAGTAGTTATATTCTTGTACATAGGAGCAGTATTATAGTAGTTATATTCTTGAACATAGAAGCAGTATTATAGTAGTTATATTCTTGTACATAGGAGCAGTATTATAGTAGTTATATACTTGTACATAGGGGCAGTATTATAGTAGTTATATTCTTGTACATAGAGGCAGTATTATAGTAGTTATATTCTTGTACATAGGAGCAGTATTATAGTAGTTATATTCTTGAACATAGAAGCAGTATTATAGTAGTTATATTCTTGAACATAGAAGCAGTATTATAGTAGTTATATTCTTGTACATAGGAGCAGTATTATAGTAGTTATATTCCTGTACATAGGGGCAGTATTATAGTAGTTATAATCTTATATATAGGAGCAGTATTATAGCAGTTATATTCTTGTACATAGGGGGCAGTATTATAGTAGTTATATTCTTGTACATAGGAGCAGTATTATAGTAGTTATATTCCTGTACATAGGGGCAGTATTATAGTAGTTATATTCTTATATATAGGAGCAGTATTATAGCAGTTATATTCTTGTACATAGGGGGCAGTATTATAGTAGTTATATTCTTGTACATAGGAGCAGTATTATAGTAGTTATATTCTTGTACATAGGGGGCAGTATTATAGTAGTTATATTTTTGTACATAGGGACAGTATTATAGTAGTTATATTCTTGTACATAGGAGCAGTATTATAGTAGTTATATTCCTGTACATAGGGGCAGTATTATAGTAGTTATATTCTTATATATAGGAGCAGTATTATAGCAGTTATATTCTTGTACATAGGGGGCAGTATTATAGTAGTTATATTCTTGTACATAGGAGCAGTATTATAGTAGTTATATTCTTGTACATAGGGGGCAGTATTATAGTAGTTATATTCTTGTACATAGGAGCAGTATTATAGTAGTTATATTCTTGTACATAGGGGGCAGTATTATAGTAGTTATATTCTTGTACATAGGGGGCAGTATTATAGTAGTTATATTCTTGTACATAGGAGCAGTATTATAGTAGTTATATTCTTGTACATAGGGGGCAGTATTATAGTAGTTATATTCTTGTACATAGGGGCAGTATTATAGTAGTTATATTCTTGTACATAGGGGGCAGTATTATAGTAGTTATATTCTTGTACATAGGGACAGTATTATAGTAGTTATATTCTTGTACATAGGAGCAGTATTATAGTAGTTATATTCTTGTACATAGGAGCAGTATTATAGTACTTATATTCTTGTACATAGGGGCAGTATTATAGTAGTTATATTCTTGTACATAGAAGCAGTATTATAGTAGTTATATTCTTGTATATAGGGGCAGTATTATAGTAGTTATATTCTTGTACATAGGAGCAGTATTATAGTAGTTATATTCTTGTACATAGGAGCAGTATTATAGTAGTTATATTCTTGTACATAGGGGCAGTATTATAGTAGTTATATTCTTGTACATAGGAGCAGTATTATAGTAGTTATATTCTTGTACATAGGGGCAGTATTATAGTAGTTATATTCTTGTACATAGGGGGCAGTATTATAGTAGTTATATTCTTGTACATAGGGGCAGTATTATAGTAGTTATATTCTTGTACATAGGGGGCAGTATTATAGTAGTTATATTCTTGTACATAGGGGCAGTATTATAGTAGTTATATTCTTGTACATAGGGGGCAGTATTATAGTAGTTATATTCTTGTACATAGGGGGCAGTATTATAGTAGTTATATTCTTGTACATAGGGGGCAGTATTATAGTAGTTATATTCTTGTAAATAAAGAGAAGTATTCCTACATCACGGTATATGTTTCTGTACTGACCTCACAGGTTGAGTTCTTCATAGGTGATGGGTACAGGACATTGGTGAATGCGGAGCTCTGTGAAGCTTTAGATTCCCTTGTATTAAGAATCAGCACTGAGTCATCTGTAGAAATAAGAACAGATTTTATGTCAATGGAGTTTACTTGTAATTTTGTACAAACAGATATTTAGAAAATTTCTTCTCATGAAATATTTGCTGTATAGCACAAGGAATAGAATATTAGCGAATCTCATTGTTTGAACTCATAAAAAAGTCACTTTTTGCTAAAGGCAGGAGTATTGTATCGTTGACTGTGCAAAATAATCCTATGACAGCACAAGTTTTCTTTCTTCTTAAATGATATCAAAGCTTCTCTTAATTAAATAACATCAGTTATGTTCTCTTGAGAAGAAGAAATGAGTCTGTTTCATTTGCTTACATCTCTGAGGACTGAGATACTTCCTGATCAGATGATTAAAAGGAATGTGTCGTCATGATTTAACTATTTGGATTTATTATTATTTTTTGCAATATTTTTTTTCCAAATCACAATCTTTATTCAAAAAACAAAATGAGTAATCTTGCTATTCTTACACTGGCGGTTATTTTAGACTCACACTTCCTTTCGTGAAGAGTTTTCAGAATGCTCATTATCATCAGAGACAGACTGGTGACTTCTTTATACACAGCTGCTAAGTATTCACCATTCACAATAGGTGATGTCACAGCTCACCTCCTCCTCCTGTACAATGACTGATAACACCTCTATATACAGTAGATAACACAGGATCCACCATTCACAATAGATGATGTCAGAGCTCACCTCCTCCTCCTGTACAATGACTGATAACACCTCTATATACAGTAGATAACACAGGAACCACCATTCACAATAGGTGATGTCACAGCTCACCTCCTCCTCCTGTACAATGACTGATAACACCTCTATATACAGTAGATCACACAGGATCCACCATTCACAATAGGTGATATCACAGCTCACCTCCTCCTGCAGCGCCCCAGAGTCCTGGTTGCTGCAGTAATGTCATTCTTCCACCAGGGGGAGTGATATTACGTCTGAAGGCAATAAAGGAGATCTCCTGTCCAGGTATCACAACCACACCACACACTTCACACTCCGGCCACCAGGGGGAGCAAAGGTTCTATCTATTAGGCCACTCCTCACAGATCGGTAAAACTGGTGGGTTGGTTAGAAAGTTAGAGAGTTCCTGGCTGGAGACCGAGAGAGAAAGGTCTCCAGACCGAGCTGGCTGGAGCGAGTTCTAGTCAGATCCAGACTACGGTCTGAGGAGGACGAGGGTCCACGGAGCTGCGCCTGCCCCACATGTGGCAGCATCCAAAGAAAGACATTGAAAGGAAGTGTGTTCTAGTGAGTGAGAAACGAAGGCATAGCAACAAGTGGATACCAGAGAGGATAGTAGACGAGAGGAGCTGCATCCTTCTGGTGCGCGATCCAGTAGCCAGAATACCGAGGGTGTAAAGTGCTCTACGCCATTGCTTCAGAGACTGGCAGGACAGTCAATTCCAAGTTGGCTGCCCGACCTTAATACCTAAGAAGACAGGTGGCAACTTGTGGGGGTCGGGGCATCTCTAGGGTCCCTATAAACAAGCCTCAGGCCATCAGTCATACAGGTTTTGTTCTATCCGACCACGGGGAACAGTGAGAAGAGTAATAACAGTGAGGACTTCATTAGAGCTTATGCAAGTGAGGACCTACTGTGTTACTAGGCGCATAGGAAGGCTATTGCATTCCACCTGGATAAGGAGACTCTGGATTTGCCTTCAGACCAACCGGACTCTGCCTACCCTGTGATCCGGTGCCCAGGACTGTGGATGCTGAAGCCTTCAGTAAAAGGTAAAGAGACTGCAACCTTGTGTCCTCGTTATTTGCTGCGCCTCACATCATCCACCATCACTATCTACACTAAGGGAAGCCCTGGGGATACACTTCACCTGTGGGAAGGTATACCATCTAGCTGCCATCACATCATCCCCAGCGGACCCCTAAGCAGCGTCGGTCACCCTGACCGAATACCACAGGTGGCGTCACGAACACTATCCCTTTAAAGACCTTTCCCTTTTTAATACGGACGTCCCTAGGGCCACGGACCGTGTCAGCCACCGTGACATCTCCGTTGCGAACCGAAGGACCCGGTGCCGAGTACCCCACGACCCTACTGGGGGCGATCCACTCCTCCTGTACAATGACTGATAACACCTCTATATACAGTAGATCACACAGGATCCACCATTCACAATAGGTGATGTCACAGCTCACCTCCTCCTCCTGTACAATGACTGATAACACCTCTATATACAGTAGATCACACAGGATCCACCATTCACAATAGGTGATGTCACAGCTCACCTCCTCCTCCTCCTGTACAATGACTGATAACACCTCTATATACAGTAGATATCACCTATTGTGAATGGTGGATCCTGTGTTATCTCCTGTATATAGAGGTGTTATCAGTCATTGTACAGGAGGAGGAGGTGAGCTGTGACATCACCTATTGTGAATGGTGGATCCTGTGTGATCTACTGTATATAGAGGTGTTATCAGTCATTGTACAGGAGGAGGAGGTGAGCTGTGACATCACCTATTGTGAATGGTGGATCCTGTGTTGTCACAGCTCACCTCCTCCTGTACAATGACTGATAACACCTCTATATACAGTAGATAACACAGGATCCACCATTCACAATAGGTGATGTCACAGCTCACCTCCTCCTCCTATACAATGACTGATAACACCTCTATATACAGTAGATAACACAGGATCCACCATTCACAATAGGTGATGTCACAGCTCACCTCCTCCTCCTATACAATGACTGATAACACCTCTATATACAGTAGATAACACAGGATCCACCATTCACAATAGGTGATGTCACAGCTCACCTCCTCCTCCTCCTGTACAATGACTGATAACACCTCTATATACAGGAGATGACACAGGATCCACCATTCACAATAGGTGATGGCACAGCTCACCTCCTCCTCCTGTACAATGACTGATAACACAGGATCAGGCCAGAGTGAGAATTGTAAGATTTCTTATGTTTATTTTTAATACAGACTGTATTATGTAGACAAAAACTTTGCCAACCATTTTAAAAAAATGCTTTTACTATAAAAAAATTTTTTAATCAATAGGTCATTTTCTGATGATTGCTCCCTTTAAGCAGAGGTCTCATTGTGGACAACCTCTTTCATCATATAATACTAAAGCTGATTCCTGACCCAGTGACATCATCGAAGCCCCTCCTGACCCGATGACATCACTGAGGCCCCTTCTGACCCGGTCACATCATTGAGGCCTCTCCTGACCCAATGACATAACCGGTGTCCCTCTTGACCCAATGACATCATTAAGGCCCCTCCTGACCTGGTCACATCAACGATGCCCCTCCTGCACCAATGACATCACCGATGCCCCTCTTGACCTGATGACATCATTGAGGCCCCTCCAGATCTGATGACATCGCTGAAGCCCCCCCTGATGCGATGACATCACTAGTGCCTCTCTTGACCCGATGACATTAATGAGGCCCTCCTCACTTGATGACATCACAGATGCCCCTCCTGACCCAATGACATCATTGAGGCCCCTCCTGACCCAATGACATCATTGAGGCTCCTCCTTATCTGGTTACATCATTGAGGCCCCTTCTAACCCAACGATATCATTGAGGCCCCCTCCTGACTCGATGACATCATTGAGGCCCATCCTGACCCGATGACATCATTGAGGCCCCTCCTAACTTGATGACATCACCAAGGCCCCTCCTCACCTGGTCACATCACTGATGCCCCTCCTGACCCGATGACATCAACGATGCCCCTTCTGAACCAATGACATCACCGATGCCCCTCTTGACCTGATGACATCATTGAGGCCCCTCCAGATCGGATTACATCACTGAAGCCCCTCCTGATGCGATGACATCATCAGTGCCACTCTTGACCCGATGACATTAATGAGGCCCCTCCTCACTTGATGACATCACCGATGCCCCTCTTGACCCGATGACATCTTTGAGGCCCCTCCTGATCCGGTGACATCATTGAGGCCCCTCCTGATCTGATGACATCTTTGAGGCCCCTCCTGACCCGATGACATCATCGATGCACATCATGATCCGATTACATCATTGAGGCTCCTCCTGACCTGATGGCATAATTGAGGCCCATCCTGACATGATTACATCATTGAGGCCTCTCCTAACACGATTACATCATTGATGCCTCCCTTGACCCAATGACATCACCAATGCCCCATCTGACCCGATGACATAATTGAGGCCTCTCCAGATCCGATGACATCACTGATGCCCCTCTTAACCCGATGACGTCACCAAAGCCCCTCCTGACTCGATGACATCACTAAGGCGCCTTCTGACCTGATGACATCATTGAGGCCCCTCCTGACTCGATGACATCACTGATGCCCCTCCTGATGCGATGACATCATTCAGGCTCCTCCTGTCCCAATGATATTATTGAGGCCACTCCTGACCTGATGACAACACCAATGCCCCCTTGACCAGATGACATCATTGACGCCCCTCTTGACCAGATGACATCACCAATCCCCGTTTTGACCCGATGACATCATTGATGCCCCTCCTGATCCAATGACATCACTGATGCCCCTCCTGACCTGATGACATTATTGAGTCCTCTCCAGAGTCAAAAACATCACTGAGCTCCCTCCTGACCCGATGACATCATTGAGGCCCCTCCTGACCCAATTATATAATTGAGGCCCCTCCTGACCTGATGATGTCATTGAGGTCAGTCCTGACCAGCTGATATCATTGAGGCCCCTCCTGACCTGATGTCATCAGGGCAAGAGGGGCATTGGTGATGTCATCATTGACGCCCCTCTTTACCCCATGACATCATTGAGGTTCGTCCTGACCCAATTACATCATTGAGGCCTCTCCTGACCCGATGGCATCACCATGGCCCCTCCTGACCTGATGACATCATTGAGGCCCTTCCTGACCCAATGACATCACTGATGCCCCTCCTTACCTGATGACATCATTGAGTCCCCTACAGAGCCGAAAACATCATCAAGCTCCCTCCTGACCCTATGACATCATTGAGGCCCCTCCTGACCTGATGATGTCATTGAAGTCAGTCCTGAACCGCTGATCTCATTAAGGCCCCTCTTGACCCGATGACATCACCAATGCCCCTCTTGACCCCATGACATCATTGAGGCCCGTCCTGACCCGATGACATTAATGAGGCCCCTCCTGACCCGATGACATCACCGATGCCCCTCCTGCTCTGATGACATAATTGAGGCTCCTCCTGATGCAATGATATCACCAATGCCCATCTTGACTCGATTACATCATTGACACCTCTCTTGACCTGATGACATCACTGACGCCCCTCCTGACCCGACGGCATCATTGATGCCCCTCCTGACCCGATGACATCATTGAGGCCCCTCCAGGGCCGATAACATCACCGAGCCCCCTCTTGACCCGATGACATCACCAATGCCCCTCCTGACTCGACATCACCGAGGCCCCTCCTGACCTGATGACATAATTGAGGCCCCTCCTGACCCGATGACATCACCAATGCCCCCCCTGATCCAGTGACATCATTGAGGCCCCTCCTGACCCAATGACATAATTGAAGCCCATCTTGACCCAATGACATCTTTGAGGCCTCACCTGACCTGATGACATCACTGATTTCCCTCCTGACCCAATAACATCACCGATGCCCCTCCTGACTCGATGACATCACCGATGCCCCTCCTGACTCGATGACATCACCGAGGCCCCTCCTGACCTGATGACATCTTGAAGCCCCTCCTGACCAAATGACATCACCGATGCCCCTCCTGCCCCAATGACATCACTGATTCCCCTCCTGACCTGATGACATCACTAGGGGACCTCCCAGTCAGACTCATCGTCATCTCCTTACATCAAGAGTCTCAGTGACATCACTTTTACACCCTTGTATCACTTTTTTACAAACAGAAAACTATCAGCAGTAATAATTCAGTGCCGAGCCCAATATTCCTACGTATAAGTAGTGCCTGACGCCGCTGTAATAACGTCCTGACCAGCAGTTCACTGGATAATAATACAACGGCATAAAACAGCCTGAGACATAATATCAGGGATGAAACACAAAAGACGCCGCCGCTGTAAGAAAGGAGCAGAAGAAAGCCGGGAACAAGAACGTCTATAAAGCAGCGGACGACACATTCTCCGGGGCTGACCGACAGCTGCCAGTCACCTCTCTGCGCTGCACAAACCTCAAGGTGACATTGTCCCGAAAGACAGATTTATTACAGAGGAAACCAAAGAGCAATTATCAAAGACCAGAAGATGAGCCTATCCAGTGTGATAACAGTGTATCTAAGCCTCGCGTGTGTGATATTAGTGTATCTCTGCCTATGGCATGTGATACCTAGGTCTATTATGTGTTATAGCAGTGTATCTATTGTGTGATACCATTATATCCAAGTCTATTATGTGCGATAAAATGAGCCATAGTAGATAAAGGTATCATATGATACCAGTGTATCGAAACCTACTATGTATGTGATATCACTATATCTAAACCTGTCATATGTGATACTGAATTAAGGTATCAAAACCAAAGTGGTGTAATACTATAAGTTATGGTATCTAAGCCTGGTATCTGGTACGATAACATTGTATCTAAGTATATCATGAGTGATACTGTCTGTTGAGCTGTGTATCTTATCCTACCCTGTGAGATACTGACTGCTGAGCCGTGTATCTAATCCTATCCTGGGTGATACTGACTGCTGAGCCGTGTATCTAATAATAATAATACGGTAATAATAATTTTATTTATATAGCGCCAACATATTCCGCAGCGCTTTACAACTTATAGAGGGGACTTGTACAGACAATAGACATTACAGCAAAACAGAAATCACAGTTCAAAACAGATACCAGGAGGAATGAGGGCCCTGCTGCTCGCAAGCTACAAACTATGAGGAAAAGGGGAGACACGAGAGGTGGATGGTAACAATTGCTTCAGTTATTCGGACCAGCCATAGTGTAAGGCTCGGGTGTTCATGTAAAGCTGCATGAACCAGTTATCAGCCTAAGTATGTAGCAGTACAGACACAGAGGCTATTAACTGCATAAAGTGTATGAGAACACGATGCAAGGAACCTGATTATGTGTTTTTTGTTTTTTTTTTAAGGCCACACAGGGATAGTTAGGTTAATGCGTTGAGGCGGTAGGCCAGTCTGAACAAATGAGTTTTTAGGACACGCTTAAAACTGTGGGGATTGGGGATTAATCATATTAACCTGGGTAGTGCATTCCAAAGAATCGGCGCAGCACGTGTAAAGTCTTGGAGACGGGAATGGGAGGTTCTGATTATTGAGGATGCTAACCGGAGGTCATTAGCGGAGCGGAGGGCACGGTTAGGGTGGTAGACTGAGACCAGAGAGGAGATGTAGGGTGGTGCTGAGCCATGGAGTGCTTTGTGGATGAGGGTAGTAGTTTTGTACTGGATTCTGGAGTGGATGGGTAGCCAGTGTAATGACTGGCACAAGGTAGAGGCATCGGTGTAACGGTTGGTGAGGAATATGATCCTGGCAGCAGCATTCAGGACAGATTGGAGTGGGGAGAGTTTGGTAAGAGGGAGGCCGATTAGTAGAGAGTTACAATAGTCCAGATGAGAATTAATAAGTGAGACAGTAAGAGTTTTTGCAGAGTCGAAAGTAAGAAAAGGGCGAATTCTAGAAATATTTTTGAGATGCAGATAAGAAGAGCGAGCCAGTGATCGGATGTGGGGGTGAATGAAAGCTCGGAATCAAGGATGACCCCAAGGCAGCGGGCATGTTGCTTTGGAGTAATGGTGGAACCGCACATGGAGATGGCAATGTCAGGCAAAGGTAGGTTAGTAGAGGGAGAGAACACGAGGAGTTCAGATTTTGACAGGTTCAGTTTCAGATAGAGGGAGGACATGATGTTAGAGACAGCGGTAAGACAATCACTGGTGTTTTCTAAGAAGGTCGGAGTGATAACAGGAGAAGAGGTGTATAATTGGGTGTCGTCAGCATAGAGATGGTACTGGAAACCAAATCTACTGATTGTTTGTCCAATAGGGGCGGTATACAAAGAGAAGAGGAGGGGGCCTAGGACTGATCCTTGAGGAACCCCAACAGTAAGGGGAAGGTGAGAGGAGGAGGAACCAGCAAAAGATACAGTGAAGGATCGGTCAGAGAGATAGGAGGAGAACCAGGAGAGAACGGTGTCCTTGAGGCCGATGGAGCGGAGCATAGTGAGGAGGAGCTGATGATCCACAGTGTCGAATGCTGCGGAAAGATCCAAGAGAATTAGCAGGGAGTAGTGACCATTAGATTTAGCGGTTAGTAGGTCATTGGAGACTTTAGTGAGGGCAGTTTCAGTAGAGTGTAAAGAGCAGAAGCCAGATTGTAGAGGGTGGAGAAGAGAGTTATCTGAGAGATAGCGGGTAAGACGGGAGTGGACCAGGCGTTCGAGGAGTTTGGAGATGAAGGGAAGATTAGAGACAGGTCTATAATTAGCGGCCCAGTTTTGGTCGAGGGAGGGTTTTTTAAGTAATGGATGTATGATGGCATGCTTAAATGAGGAGGGAAAAATACCGGAAGTGAGGGAAAGGTTGAATATTTTTGTTATGTGAGAGGTGACAGCCGGGGAAAGGGACTGGAGGAGGTGTGACGGAATGGGGTCACTGGTGCAAGTGGTCGGGCGAGAAGATGCAAGGAGCCTGATTACTTCTTCTTCTGTAACTGGTTCAAAGTCAGAGAGTGAACTAGATGCAGTGGGGGAGGGAGGACAGTGCCTGGTATGAAGAGTTTGGGAGATGATTTCCTGTCGAATGTGGTCAATTTTTTCTTTGAAGTAATTGGCCAGATCGTCAGCGCGGAGATCTGTGGTTGGGGCCTGCTCTCTTGGGTTGAGTAGGGACTGGAAAGTGTCGAAGAGACGTTTAGGGTTATTGGACAGTGAGGTGATGAGGGTGTTGAAATAAGTTTGTTTGGAGAGGTGAAGGGCAGAGTTGTATGTTTTTAGCATGAACTTATTATGGATGAAATCTTCGGGTAGATTAGATTTTCTCCACAGATGTTCGGCGCACCTGGAGCACCGCTGCAGGAAACGTGTTTGCAGCGTGTGCCACGGTTGTCGCCGTCTGTGTCGAGTTGCTCTATGTATAGGAGGAGCAGCTTCATCCAGGGCACTTTGCAGGGTTTCATTGTAATGCTTCAGAACAGAATCAGGACATGAGATGGAGAAGATTGGGGCCAATGAGGAATGCAAGTTCTTCATAAGTTTCTGGGTGTTAATGGCCTGTATGTTTCTATAAGTGTGGAAAGTGGGGGTGACCTGAGCGGGATGGCAGTTCTTGATAGAGAATGAAAGAAGGTTGTGGTCAGACAGCGGGAGAGGGGAGTTTGTGAAATCATCCACTGAGCAAAGCCGGGAGAAGACCCAGTCAAGGGAGTTTCCATCTTCATGCGTTGGAGAGTTAGTATGCTGCGAGAGGCCGAAAGAGGAGGTTAGAAATAAAAGGTGAGAAGCAGATGGGGAGAGGGGAGAAGCAATGGGGATGTTGAAATCACCCATGATAAGGGTGGGGGTGTCACAGGAGAGAAAGTGTGGAAGCCAGGTGGCAATATGATCCAGGAACTGATGAGAGGGGCCAGGAGGACGATACACCACCGCCACTCGCATGGAGAAGGGGACGTAGAGTCTGACAGCATGGACCTCAAAGGAAGGGAATACAAGGGAGGGTACTTGGAGGATAACTTGGAAGGTACATTTGGGTGAAAGGAGCAGACCAACGCCTCCACCTGCTCTGTTGTCTGATCTTGGGGTATGAGAAAAGTGTAGTCCACCATATGAGAGAGCAGCAGCGGTGGTGTCTGACTGCTGGATCCAGGTTTCAGTAAGAGCCAGGAGGTTAAGAGAATTAGAAAGGAAGAAGTCATGAATGAAGGAGAGTTTATTACACACAGAGCGAGAATTCCAAAGGGCACAATTGAAAGAGACAGAAGGCATGCATGGAATATTAATAAGGTTAGAGGGGTTTCTGGGTGTAGCAATTGGGAGGTTTGACTGGCTATAACATGGGGGGCCGGGGTTTGGAGAGATGTCTCCAGCGACTAGGAGAAGGAGGATAGAAAGAGTGAGCAGATGGTTAAGTGATTTGTGAGAGCGTCTCTTGTGTTGGATGATGGGACTGAATGGATCTGCGCTGTTAAGCAATGTGAACAGAGCATGAGTGCTATACATAGGAGAGGCAAGGACAGATATGGATGGAGTGTAAAGAGTTTATGCAAGGGCGGTGAGTGAATGCAGCAGCCAGGATATAGATTATACAGATACATATGGTGAGTATTTGTTCTGTTTCAAGTGAATAGGGAATTGTTTTAGATTGTCTTACCTGTCTCCTGCCCTGTCTAACTGCCATGGTATAACTGCTGCATACTTAGAAAAAAATACTTTGAATAAAACTACACGAATAATAGTGCATGAATGCATCCCCAAGCTATGTCTACATATACTATCTACTACGATCTACTATGTCTACATCCTGTGTGATACTATCTGCTGAGCTGTGTATCTAATCCTATCCTGTGTGATACTGCTGAGCCGTGTATCTAACCTTTTCGTGTCTGTACGTTTCCCATCAGGTAATGTCAGTGTTTCCTCCCTGCAGATCACTCACCTGCTGAACCCTCCAGGGCTCCAATCCTCCAGTCTGATGTTTTGGGGTCTAGCGCCCACCCGCAGCTGCCATCCTCGAACATGCAGTAAAACCCCGGGGGGAGGTGACCTGGAGCCAAAGGGAAAGACATTGTATCTTGTGACTGTGATACATCTGGATACAATCTGTGGAATTAATAAAGTAACAATGTGACAGAATGTTCTGTGGATGGAAGCCGGAATCCTTGGGATTTATGTAGATAACGACACTACGCTGCCTATAAGTAAGTGCACCCCAGGCTCTGCCCGTACAGTAGCGATTCTTCAGTTCTTTATGTCGGGTGTCAGTGGTTACCGCACTTTCTTTATGAATCTCAGATCTGCGGTTTTTACGTCGTCGTCCTCCGGCTGTCACAGCGCAGGTCATTCCCGTGTATACATGGTGAAAAGCCGTAAAGCAGAACTCGTACATGATGTATCCCCGCTGACTCACATTATAAGGAAACGTTGGCTTTTATTTTCACCTTTTTTATTCATTTTTCTGTCTTGCCTTATTTTTCTCTAGACAACCTTTTACAAAACTTCATAAACTGGCGATTTTTGGCTAAAACTCAGAAGGTACTTTTTTATTTTTGCCCTTTTTGCGCCTTTGAGTAAGATGTTGCATTATCTTTCTAGAGCAGCCTAAAAATATTGTGCGTTAGTCTTCAACTGTGCAAACAGAAACTGCAACAATGTAGCGACTTCTCAAAATATCTGGGAAACAATGGCCACAATAATGTGCAAAATAAGAGACTGGAAAAAAGGAAAAATGACACAAAAGCCAAACACCCAATTTGCTAAGAAAAAAATGAATAAAAATAAAGGTGAATTGAGGCCTCAGTCTTATCCTTCACCCTCAATTAAATGAAACCTAAATGTAAATTAAAACCCCCATAGAGTGAGAAAATAATACTGACATACATTATCCAAGCTCCACAAAGAAATGAAATAACAGTAATATTCAGTGCACACATAATACTGCCATCCAGTGTGGTCACAAGCCTCACCTGCCCCATGTAGCCGGATGGTCACACACCATGGAGGCCAACCTGCCCCTATTATATATAATTATTGACATGCACTGATTTATTGTGAAAACCGACACACACACATACATACACAGGTGTCCACACTAATAAACCTTCCTTCCGTCCTGTAATTGATAACATTTGGTAATCTGGCACCTGTCAGATCCTGGGGAATAGGGGTAACGTCCTGTATATTACTACAAAGAAAGGGAAACAACGCAGAACATAGAGGTGGAATATCATAGGAGACACTCACGACACAGATCACCCTCGTCTTCCCGTTCTTCACAGTCAGGGATGAAATTGCAGACTTGAGACAGATTAATTTCCAGCCCACTTCGACAATGAAAGGATCCGTCAAGAGTCATTTTAACTCCAGGTGGGTTCCCTGCCAAGAGACAAGAAGTAAAGTAATTCAGAGGATACTAACCCTGAACTGGAGAGGTGTCATAGGAATAATACACAGAAATGAAAAAAATGCAACACTATATTCCCAGAAACCTGTAAGAAACATCTCAGTATAAACAGTATATTAATACAACTTTCAGTGTACAAGAAAAAAACTGCTATAATACAGCCCATATGTATAGGGATATAACTACTACACTACTGCTCCTATGTACAAGAATATAACTACTATAATACTGCCCGTATGTACAAGAATATAACTGCTATAATACTGCTCCTATGTACAAGAATATAACTACTATAATACTGCCCTATGTATAAGAATATAACTACTATAATACTGCCCCTATGTACAAGAATATAACTACTATAATATTATTCCAATATACAAGAATATAACTACTATAATACTGCCCCCCCATGTACAAGAATATAACTACTATAATACTGTTCCTATGTACAAGAATATAACTACTATAATACTGCTCCTATGTACGAGAATATAACTACTATAATACTGCTCCTATGTACAACAATATAACTACTATAATACTGCCCCTATGTGCAAGAATATAACTATTATAATGCTGCACCTATTGTAGGGATTGACTCGCTCAGGTGCGTTGGAGGAAACAGGAGGCACGTTCTCTTTAAAAGTTCACAGGTTTATTTGCACCATAAACCATACAGCAAAACAGAAAAGAAATAGCCTTTGGCTCAGGAAAGGAAAATACAAATGTCCAGTCCTTCAGGCTCAGTCCTGTGGAGGCTTTCTCCTCCACACACACAGACTCCTGTCTGTAGTGTCCCGCCTGGACACAGGGATCTCTGTCCACCATGACAGATTCCCACACTCCCTCTGGAGGCTAGCATTAGGCTTTCTTTAATAGGTGTAACCACACCCAGAACCCATCACATGATCAGACATGTGGTTGTGACCTCACCACAGGTCCTGACATACATACTGACAGCTATGGTTACATCACAGCGGTAAGCCATCTATGTGACACATATCTCCCGTCGATTAGACACCCTTTAGCCATGCTACATACCTCCCCCCTCTGCCTAAAGCTGTGGGGCTTGGCACTTATCCTAAACCGACTAGAGACCCCTCTCAGTCGTCCCTGACAGCCACACCGTCTGTCTAAGTCAGGGCCTGTTATTGAACCCTTTCGTCGGCCTTTGTCATCCCTTTCCGTCACATCCTTTGATAACGGTGACCCCTTGTCATCTCGTCCTCTACAGGATCTCCCACTTAAGTCACTGAGCCCTGAGCTAACTGGGGACACTATTTCTAGCTCTTCCAACTGACCACCTTCGGTTCTCTCTCGGTTGTTGATCTCTCCTATTATCTTCCTTCGGAGAGCAGCTCTTCTCTTTACGTCTATATCCTCTGTTAACTTCAGCTTGAGGACTTCCAGGCTTTGGAGCACCTCTTCGCCTCTCTGGCAGCTGTTTATTAACTAGCAGTCTCTCACGTCTCAGTTGCTCTACCTCCCTTAGGTAGGCCACGCGATATTCCAGGAGCATGCGGATATTCCTAAGACTCTCTCTGGACCCGACAACCAGGAACGGAACCATCCCATCTTCATCCATGACCTGGACCTCTTCATCAGCCGGTATCCTCAGTCTCTTCAGACCAGATTTATCCACCATCTCCTGCATCACTCTCCCAAGTTTCCCAATGACTTTCGCCACCAGACCTTTGGGTACTTGGACTGTCTTCCACTAAGCCCAGCTGACTAAGAGCTTTCTTTTCACGCTCCAAATGTCGAACGGCTTCATCATTCTTCAAAATGATCTTCTGCTTTGTATGGAGGCAGTGTAGGTGCATATCCCTCAGGACAGCCACCCGCTTTACTGTGACTTCCCTATTCGACAGTATCACCAACTGTTTAGTCTCTGGTGCCCAGTGCACACTACATGCTTCCACTGCTTTTCTGAAGGCCTCATGCACACCTTCACCGATACAGGCTTCTTGCACCTCTTCGGGTACATCAATCACGGTCTTGAAGAGCAGGGTCTCACTCTCTTCAAAGACAGATGGCTCCCTTTTTGTCTCTGACCTTTCCACGAAGACGTCTGTCACGACCGGGTGACTCTCTTGTTCTGCTTTTAGCACGAACTCTTCCTCAGTCTTTTCTTCCGCTTGAGCCTTCGCCAAAATGGGCATTGGCAACTCCTCTGCCAGGCAGCGACGTTCCTCCTCTCTCTGGCGAAGCGCCTGCTGATGTTTTTCTTGAGCCATTCGGAGCACATCCATATCTTTCACTATGGCCCTATTCATGGCCTGACACGCTGATAGGTGACCTCTGAGTTCAACGACCTCCTTCTCTAGGTCACCCACTTTGTGTTCAATTGCTTGCCTCAGGACCCTTTCTCGTTCGACTGTTTCTCTAAGCAGCTCTATGTTATGGTCCTGCTCTCTTTTGGCTAGCACATGTCGCACCACCAGTTCTTTAATTAAACTTTCAGATGGGGGCTCTTGCCCACCCAGACTCTGCCTCTTCAGAGTTCCACCTGTTTCTGCATCCAGCTCTATGGTCTCTCCTGGGCTCTCTGTCTGTTTACTCTTAGGTACCTCTTGACTTTTAGTAACTTCAGAGCTCTCCATCTCTTCAGCATCAGGTATGTCATCATACTGAGCCACTTCACTCTTTCCAGGTATTGTAGATGTGGGTCTACTACAGGTCTGTTCTAACCCCAGCCCGTCACTAACTACCTCAGTGCTAGGGTTTGTCAGAGACAAAGCGACCTCCTCATCAAGGACAGAAACCTGATCTGTACCTGACCCTGTCTCTTCCTCATCATCTCTCTTCTCAGAGGGTGTAACCTGTCCCGCCTTTTTGCGTCCCCCGTGACGAGATGAAGATTTGTGACTTTTACTCTGCTCCTCCTTACTGTACTCTTTTCTCTTTGCGCTTGAGTCACAGTCTGGATAGGAGTCACCCCCTCTCACCCTGTCATCCTGGAACAGCAAGTCCCCACTTAAACAGGTGTCAGACCCACACTTTCTTCCAGTCACCCGTAACTCTGGACTGTCGACCTTAGGTGTCGCTATCTCCTTTTTATTCATTACACCACTCGGAATCAGTATAGCCTCCTGTTGTGGTGGGTGTTGTGAATCCGCTTTTTGGGCTCCCCTGGTGGTTGCTGGTGGTACTGGTGACTTGTGTGTGCTTTGCTGTCTCAGGTCACCTGTTCCCATCAGTGTTTGGGAGTTTCCTATTTAGCCTTGCTCTCCAGTCATTTCCTTGCCGGTCATCATTGTAACCAGAGCCTTCGGTTGCATGTTCCTGCTACTAGTCTGCTGATCAGCTAAGTGGACTTTGTCCTTTTGTATCTTTTGTCCAGTTTGCAGTTTTGTTATTTTCTGTAGCTGGAAGCTCTTGCGGGCTGAAATTGCCACTCCTGTGTCATGAGTTGACACAGGAGTCTTAAAGTAATTTCAGGATGGTTTTTTGAAAGGGTTTTCAGTTGACCGTGAAGTCCTCTTTTGTATCCTTCTGCTATCTAGTAAGTGGACCTCACTTTGCTAAATCTACTTTCATACTGTGTATGTCTTTTCCTCTTAATTCACCGTTATTACATGTGGGGGGCTGCTATCATCTTTTGGGGTATTTCCCTAGAGGTAAGCCAGGTCTGTTCCTTCCTCTACCAGGCGTAGTTAGTCCTCCGGCTGGCGCGTGGCATTTAGGAAGTCGTAGGTATGCTCCCTGGCCACTATTAGTTGTGTGGTAGATTTAGCTCACGGTCAGCTCGAGATTCCATCACCCAGAGCTCGTCCGTTATTTTTGTGTTCTGATGTTTCCCTGCCATTGGGAATCATGACAGTATGACCGGCCAGTGTTAAAGTTATTGGCAGAAGAAAGGAGAGAAAAAAGAAGTCTGTAGATTTTTTTTTTTTCTTCCCCCTATGCTTGCTCCATAGTTGGATCAGTTGTATTTCAGCTCTAATTACAGCCTTTGCCTTTCTCTCCTTCTAATCCTTGAATGGCTCTGATCTCACCTGTTTTAAGATGGACCCTCAGAGTTTAGCTGTAGGTTTAAATAATCTTGCTACCAAGGTTCAAAATTTACAAGATTTTGTTATACATACTCCGATGTCTGAACCTAAAATTCCTACACCAGAGGTGTTTTCCGGAGATAGATCTCGGTTCCTGAATTTCAAATATAATTGTAAATTGTTCCTTTCTCTCAGACCTCACTCCTCTGGAGATCCTGTCCAGCAGGTTAAGATTGTAATCTCTTTGCTGCGAGGTGACCCTCAAAATTGGGCATTTTCATTGACACCAGGGGATCCTGCGTTGCTCAATGTGGATGCGTTTTTTCTGGCTTTAGGGTTGCTTTATGAGGAACCTAATTTGGAGATTCAAGCTGAAAAAAGCTTTGATAGCCCTATCTCAAGGGCAAGATGAAGCTGAGATATACTGCCAAAAATTTCGTAGATGGTCTGTGCTTACTCAGTGGAATGAGTGCGCCCTAGCGGCAAATTTCAGAGAGGGCCTTTCTGATGCCGTTAAAGATGTTATGGTCGGGTTCCCTGCGCCCACAGGTCTGAATGAGTCCATGACAATGGCTATTCAGATTGATCGGCGTTTGCGGGAGCACAAACCCGTGCACCATTTGGCGGTATCTTCTGAAGAGACGCCAGAGAAAATGCAATGTGACAGAATTCTGTCCAGAAGTGAGCGGCAGAATTATAGGCGTAAAAATGGGTTATGCTTCTATTGTGGTGATTCTGCTCATGTTATATCAGCATGCTCTAAACGTACAAGGAAGGTTGACAAGTCTATTTCAATTGGCACTTTACAGTCTAAATTTATTCTGTCTGTAACCTTGATTTGTTCATTATCAGTTATTACCGTGGATGCCTATGTGGACTCTGGCGCCACTCTGAGTCTTATGGATTGGTCCTTTGCCAGGCGCTGTGGGTTTGATTTAGAGCCTCTGGAAGTCCCTATACCTCTGAAGGGTATTGATTCTACGCCTTTGGCTTGTAATAAACCACAATTCTGGACGCAAGTGACTATGCGTATGACTCCAGACCATCAGGAGGTGATTCGCTTCCTTGTGTTGTACAATTTGCATGATGTTTTGGTGCTTGGATTACCATGGTTACAATCTCATAACCCAGTCCTTGACTGGAAAACAATGTCTGTGTTAAGCTGGGGATGTCGGGGGGCTCATGGGGACATACCTTTGGTTTCCATTTCGTCATCTATTCCCTCTGAGATTCCGGCATTTTTGTCTGATTATCGTGATATTTTTGAGGAGCCAAAAATTGGTTCACTCCCTCCCCACAGAGATTGTGATTGCGCCATAGATCTGATTCCTGGCAGTAAATTTCCAAAGGGTCGTTTGTTTAACTTATCTGTACCTGAACATGCTGCTATGCGAGAGTATATTAAGGAGTCCCTGGAAAAGGGACATATTCGTCCTTCTTCATCTCCTTTAGGAGCTGGTTTTTTCTTTGTATCTAAAAAGGATGGCTCTCTGAGGCCTTGTATTGATTATCGACTCCTGAATAAAATTACAGTCAAATATCAGTATCCGTTGCCTTTGCTGACTGATTTGTTTGCTCGCATAAGGGGGGCTAAGTGGTTCTCTAAGATTGATCTTCGTGGGGCGTATAATTTGGTGCGAATTAAGCAGGGGGATGAGTGGAAAACCGCATTTAATACGCCTGAGGGCCATTTTGAGTATTTGGTAATGCCTTTCTAATGCACCTTCAGTCTTTCAGTCCTTAATGCATGATATTTTCCGTGAATATTTGGATAAATTTATGATTGTGTATTTGGATGATATTTTGATTTTTTCTGATGACTGGGAGTCTCATGTTCAACAGGTCAGGAGGGTTTTTCAGGTTTTGCGGGAGAATTCTTTGTGTGTAAAGGGTTCAAAGTGTGTTTTTGGGGTTCAAAAGATTTCCTTTTTGGGGTACATTTTTTCCCCTTCTTCTATTGAGATGGACCCTGTCAAGGTTCGGGCTATTTGTGACTGGACGCAGCCTACTTCTCTTAAGAGCCTTCAGAAATTCTTGGGCTTTGCTAATTTTTATCGTCGATTTATAACTGTTTTTTCTGGCGTTGCTAAACCTCTGACGGATTTGACCAAGAGGGGTGCTGATGTTGCCAATTGGTCGCCTGCTGCTGTGGAGGCCTTTCGGGAGCTTAAGCGCCGCTTTTTGTCTGCCCCTGTGTTGCGCCAGCCTGATGTTTCTCTTCCCTTTCAGGTTGAGGTCGATGCTTCCGAGATCGGAGCGGGGGCGGTTTTGTTGCAGAAAAGTTCCGACTGCTCAGTGATGAGACCTTGTGCGTACTTTTCACGAAAATTTTCGGCCGCCGAGCGAAACTATGATGTTGGTAATCGGGAGCTTTTGGCCATGAAGTGGGCATTTGAGGAGTGGCGTCATTGGCTTGAGGGTGCCAGACATCAGGTGGTAGTTTTGACTGATCACAAGAATCTGATTTATTTAGAGTCTGCCAGGCGCCTGAATCCTAGACAGGCACGATGGTCGTTGTTTTTTTCTCGGTTTAATTTTGTGGTTTCATACTTACCGGGTTCTAAGAATGTTAAGGCAGATGCTCTTTCTAGGAGTTTTGAGCCTGACTCTCCTGGGGATTCTGAACCTGCTGGTGTCCTTAAGGATGGAGTGGTTTTGTCTGCTGTCTCCCCAGATCTGCGACGTGCTTTGCAAGAATTTCAGGCGGATAGACCTGATCGTTGTCCGCCTGGTAGACTGTTTGTTCCTGATGATTGGACCAGTAGAGTCATCTCGGAAGTTCATTCTTCTTCGCTGGCAGGTCATCCTGGAATCTTTGGTACCAGAGATTTGGTGGCTAGATCCTTCTGGTGGCCTTCCCTGTCTCGGGATGTGCGTGTTTTTGTGCAGTCTTGTGATGTGTGTGCTCGGGCCAAGCCTTGTTGTTCTAGGGCTAGTGGGTTATTGTTGCCCTTGCCTGTTCCGAAGAGGCCTTGGACGCACATCTCTATGGACTTTATTTCTGATCTCCCTGTTTCTCAGAAGATGTCTGTCATCTGGGTGGTGTGTGACCGTTTTTCTAAAATGGTTCATTTGGTACCATTGCCTAAGTTGCCTTCCTCATCTGAGTTGGTCCCTCTATTTTTTCAAAATGTGGTTCGCTTGCATGGTATTCCGGAAAACATCGTTTCTGACAGGGGAACCCAGTTCGTGTCTAGATTTTGGCGGGCATCCTGTGCCAGGTTGGGCATTGATTTGTCTTTTTCGTCTGCATTCCATCCTCAGACTAATGGCCAGACGGAGCGAACTAATCAGACTTTGGAGACTTATTTGAGGTGTTTTGTGTCTGCGGATCAGGATGACTGGGTTGCCTTTTTGCCGTTGGCAGAATTTGCTCTTAATAATCGGGCTAGTTCTGCCACTTTGGTTTCTCCTTTCTTTTGCAATTCGGGGTTTCATCCTCGTTTTTCATCTGGTCAGGTGGAATCTTCGGATTGTCCTGGAGTGGATGCGGTGGTGGATCGGTTGCATCAGATTTGGGGACAAGTGGTGGACAATTTGAAGTTGTCCCAGGAGAGGACTCAGCAGTTTGCTAACCGCCGTCGTCGTGTTGGTCCTCGCCTTCGTGTTGGGGACTTGGTGTGGTTGTCTTCCCGTTTTGTCCCTATGAGGGTTTCTTCTCCTAAGTTTAAGCCTCGGTTCATCGGTCCTTATAGGATTTTGGAGATACTTAACCCTGTGTCCTTTCGTTTGGACCTCCTGGCATCTTTCGCTATCCATAATGTATTCCATCGGTCGTTGTTGCGGAGATATGAGGTACCGGTGGTTCCTTCTACTGAACCTCCTGCTCCTGTGCTGGTGGAGGGTGAATTGGAGTACGTTGTAGAGAAGATCTTGGATTCCCGTGTTTCCAGACGGAGACTTCAATATCTGGTTAAATGGAAGGGCTATGGTCAGGAAGATAATTCTCGGGTAACTGCCTCTGATGTTCATGCCTCGGATTTGGTTCGTGCCTTTCATAGGGCTCATCCAGATCGCCCTGGCGGTTCTCGTGAGGGTTCGGTGCCCCCTCCTTAAGGGGGGGGGTACTGTTGTGAATCCGCTTTTTGGGCTCCCCTGGTGGTTGCTGGTGGTACTGGTGACTTGTGTGTGCTTTGCTGTCTCAGGTCACCTGTTCCCATCAGTGTTTGGGAGTTTCCTATTTAGCCTTGCTCTCCAGTCATTTCCTTGCCGGTCATCATTGTAACCAGAGCCTTCGGTTGCATGTTCCTGCTACTAGTCTGCTGATCAGCTAAGTGGACTTTGTCCTTTTGTTTTGTATCTTTTGTCCAGTTTGCAGTTTTGTTATTTTCTGTAGCTGGAAGCTCTTGCGGGCTGAAATTGCCACTCCTGTGTCATGAGTTGACACAGGAGTCTTAAAGTAATTTCAGGATGGTTTTTTGAAAGGGTTTTCAGTTGACCGTGAAGTCCTCTTTTGTATCCTTCTGCTATCTAGTAAGTGGACCTCACTTTGCTAAATCTACTTTCATACTGTGTATGTCTTTTCCTCTTACCTCACCGTCATTACATGTGGGGGGCTGCTATCATCTTTTGGGGTATTTCCCTAGAGGTAAGCCAGGTCTGTTCCTTCCTCTACCAGGCGTAGTTAGTCCTCTGGCTGGCGCGTGGCATCTAGGAAGTCGTAGGTATGCTCCCTGGCCACTATTAGTTGTGTGGTAGATTTAGCTCACGGTCAGCTCGAGATTCCATCACCCAGAGCTCGTCCGTTATTTTTGTGTTCTGATGTTTCCCTGCCATTGGGAATCATGACAGGTGGGGCTCCCTTAGGGTCATTCTGAGTCCGTTCTGAGCACTCAGACACTCCCCTTTCCTCCCACAAGTCCCAAAACCTTTCAAAGTCCTGGCCAATTACAACAGGGAATGGCAAGTCTGAGACTACAGGTACATCATGGCTGGCAATAACAGTGGGCGTCTCAATGATTACCCTGGACACCGGATAATCCCTAGCGACCCCATGAACGCAGTGGGCTTCCATCTTCCTTCCGGGAATCAGATAGACAGGGAGTGTGGCGGTCACCAGCGTCACCAGGCTCCCTGAGTCCAGAAGTCCAGTCACGCACACTCCATTGACTTCTACAGAACAGCTCTGTGTCATTTTGTCAGATGAAAAGTCAGTACAACATTCTGAACATGCGCTGTTCAAACACTGAACTCGGCAACAGTTTATCAGCGCATTCGCCGCCGCCCCTTTTTTGGACTCCACCCCCTTTTGGGTTACCGCCCCCTTGTGGACCATTTTCTCCTTTAGGGCCACCACCCCTTTTAGGGACTCGACCCCCTTTTGGGCAACTACCCCCTTTTGGGACGCCGCCCCTTTTTTGGGATGCCCGGCCCCTTTTTGGCCAACCATAATTATTTGGGTCACCGCTCCGTTTTGGGACTCCACCCCACTTTTAGGGACACCACCCCACACTGGGGTACACCCCGTTGACTTCCCACAGTACTCTCAGGCCTCAGTTCGCCCAGCACACCAATGTGACTCTGGCCCTTTAAGAGTCTGCACACATTAAACCAGCAATGTCTCTTTTTTTTTTTTTAATATGTCACTTAACCAGCTCCTGCTGGTACCGCCACAGCTCCCGCTGCAGTCACACACAACTGGCACCTCCAGCTGCCGATCACAATCCGCCGCTGCTGCCACTGCAGCTCCAGCCGCTGCGGAACCTCCCACTGCAACCGCGGCCACACTCCACAAGGCTCTACCGCAGACTTCGTGGACCCGCCGATCCACAGCAAGCCGATTGTCCCCTTCGTGGACCCGCCGATCCACAGCAAGCCGCTTGTCCCCTTCGTGACTCCACTGAGCCACAGCAAATTTCGTGACCTCACCGAGCCACAGCAAGCTGACTCTCAGGAAAAAGAAAAAACCCTGGACTCTCCGGTCCACAGCAAGCACCTGCACACGTGCTCCACAGAAAAAAACAAACAGTCTTTCACTGACCCCGGTCAGTACAGCACACAGACTTCAGTCTGTTTCACACCCGGCTTTACCACAGCCTAAAAACCAGTTTGTTTGTTTTTTTCCACTGACCCCGGTCAGTACACACGGACACCTGTCCGTTACCTGTGGTTGCCGGCCACACAGGTTCCCAGATCCCTCGTCTCCTCAGAGGTATCCCAAAACAGCAGTTCTCACTGACCCCGGTCAGTACTGTATTATTCACGGTTGTCAAGACCGTCCACTCTTCTTGGCTCAGCCCAGCCAGCGCTGCAACATGTGCTCCTGGATCTTTGCCCGCATCCGAAACACCAATTGTAGGGATTGACTCGCTCAGGTGCGTTGGAGGAAACAGGAGGCACGTTCTCTTTAAAAGTTCACAGGTTTATTTGCACCATAAACCATACAGCAAAACAGAAAAGAAATAGCCTTTGGCTCAGGAAAGGAAAATACAAATGTCCAGTCCTTCAGGCTCAGTCCTGTGGAGGCTTTCTCCTCCACACATACAGACTCCTGTCTGTAGTGTCCCGCCTGGACACAGGGATCTCTGTCCACCATGACAGATTCCCACACTCCCTCTGGAGGCTAGCATTAGGCTTTCTTTAATAGGTGTAACCACACCCAGAACCCATCACATGATCAGACATGTGGTTGTGATCTCACCACAGGTCCTGACATACATACTGACAGCTATGGTTACATCACAGCGGTAAGCCATCTATGTGACACATATCTCCCGTCGATTAGACACCCTTTAGCCATGCTACACTATGTACAAAAATATAACTACTATAATACTGCCCCTATGTACAAGAATATAACTACTATAATACTGCCCCTATGTACAAGAATATAACTACTATAATACTGCCCCTATGTACAAGAATATAACTACTATAATACTGCCCCCTATGTACAAGAATATAACTACTATAATACTGCCCCTATGTACAAGAATATAACTACTATAATACTGCTCCTATGTACAAGAATATAACTACTATAATACTGCCCATATGTACAAGAATATAACTACTATAATACTGCTCCTATGTACAAGAATATAACTACTATAATACTGCTCCTATGTACAAGAATATAACTACTATAATACTGCCCCTATGTACAAGAATATAACTACTATAATACTGCTCCTATGTACAAGAATATAACTACTATAATACTGCCCCTATGTACAAGAATATAACTACTATAATACTGCTCCTATGTACAAGAATATAACTACTATAATACTGCTCCTATGTACAAGAATATAACTACTATAATACTGCCCCTATGTACAAGAATATAACTACTATAATACTGCTCCTATGTACAAGAATATAACTACTATAATACTGCTCCCTATGTACAAGAATATAACTACTATAATACTGCTCCTATGTACAAGAATATAACTACTATAATACTGCCCCTATGTACAAGAATATAGCTACTATAATACTGCTCCTATGTACAAGAATATAAGTACTATAATACTGCTCCTATGTACAAGAATATAACTACTATAATACTGCTCCTATGTACAAGAATATAACTGCTATAATACTGCTCCTATATACAAGAATATAACTACTATAATACTGCTTCTATGTACAAAAATATAACTGCTATAATACTGTTCCTATGTACAAGAATATAACTACTACTAGATAGTGGCCCAATTCTAACGCATCCGGTATTCTAGAATATGCATGTCCACGTAGTATATTGCCCAGCCACGTAGTATATTGCCCAGTGACGTAGTATATTGGCCAGTGACGTAGTATACAGCACAGAGCCACGTAGTATATTGCACAGCGATGTAGTATATTGCCCAGCTACGTAGTATATTGCCCAGCCACGTATGTCACAGGTTAAAAAATAAAAAATAAACATACTCACCTTCCGATCCGAGGGCCCCTTGTAGTTCTAACATTCTCACCATACTTGTAGTTCTGTCGCCTGTGTGCGGTGCAGGCGGCAGCTTCCGGTCCCAGGGCGTGATGACGTCACGGTCACATGACCGTGACGTCATGGTGTAAGAGGGTGGTGCTGTTATGGACAGTAACACGCTGCCACTTTAAGAGACAGCACCCCCTTGTCTGGTGTGATGGAATGTCCTGCTTCCCCCTGCTATAGGCTGTGAAGATGAACTGCCCTGGAATTAGGGGAGGAGTTGAGCCTGAACTGTGCGTGTGAGCTGAAGCTGCGAAAGAGGAATTTGTGCTGTTTGCTACAAGAAAGGTCCCACAGTCTGGGACGAAGTGTACTTGTGAGATTTGCAAGACTTTTCCGGGTGCAGCAAAGGTGGCTGTTCTGTGCTAGTTTGTGAAGCCAGGAAGATACTGAGAAAGGGACTTACAGTTTCCAGGAGTATCCCTAGGATCCAGAAGCAAAGAGAAGACCACGCTTCACAGAGCTGACAGAGGGCAGTGCGCACCGCCATATTGGACTGCTGGGGGCCCTCCTGGGACTGGACTTGAGTCCCCAACATCACCGTGAGTCTGTTCCTGTTTGGTGCACCTGTTAGGGCCTAGTGCAGGCTTCAGTAGTCAGTACACGGGAGCCGTGTGGCCTGCTTAGTAAAGGCCAGGGAGGTTATATGTAGAGTAGTATCGTTATTTGTGTATTGTTTAAAGTTGCTTTTGAGACATATTCTGAGTCTGTAACAGTTGGAGCACCGTGCTATTTTACGGACAAGATAAAGTTTATAACTCTTGTAAAGTGTCTCTTGCCATTGCATACCCCTGTTTGCATCTTCCTCACCCACTTCATTCCTTGCCTTCCAATAAATCTACCCTTTGTTGTTTGCACCTCATCCTGTGTACAGTAGTCTTCCTGCACCGTGGTGGTCCCCCGGCCATCGCTTCAATGGCAGGTCCTTCTACCATACGATCCTTGCTACCGGAACCTGCCGCTTGCGCGGAGTGGTCACCGGAGGGTCGCAAGTTGCGGGAAAGACGGCGGAAGGTGAGTATATAATGATTTTTTTTTTTTTTTTATTATTTTTAACATAAGATCCTTTTACTATTGATGCTGCATAGGCAGTGTTAATAGTAAAAACTTGGGTCACACAGGGTTAATAGCGGCGGTAACGGAGTGAGTTACCAGCGGCATAACGCGGTCCGTTACCGCTGGCATTAACCCTGTGTGAGCGGTGACTGCGGGGAGTATGGAGCGGGCGCTGACTGCGGGGAGTAGGGAGGGACTAATCGGACTGTGGCCGTCGCTGATTGGTCGTGGCAGCCATGACAGGCAGCTGGCGAGACCAATCAGCTACTGAATATCCGTGACGGAAGTTGCTGACAGAAGGACAGACAGAAAGACGGAAGTGACCCTTAGACAATTATATAGTAGACTAGATGGTGGCCCGATTCTAACGCATCGGGTATTCTAGAATATGCATGTCCACGTAGTATGTTGCCCAGCGACGTAGTATGTTGCCCAGCCACGTAGTATATTGCCCAGCCACGTAGTATATTGCCCAGCCACGTAGTATATTGCCCAGCCACGTAGTATATTGCACAGCGACATAGTATATTGCCCAGCGACATAGTATATTGCCCAGTGACGTAGTATATTGCCCAGTCACGTAGTATATTGCCCAGTTACGTAGTATATTGCCCAGTTACGTAGTATATTGACCAGCCAATTAGTATATTGCACAGCCACGTAGTATATTGACAAGTGACGTAGTATATTGCCCAGTGACGTAGTATATTGCCCAGTTACGTAGTATATTGCCCAGCTACGTAGTATATCGCCCAGCCACGTATGTCACAGGTTCAAAAATAAAAAATAAACATATACTCACCTTCCGAGGGGCCCCTTGTAGTTTTGTCGCCTGTGTTCGGTTCAGGCGGCAGCTTCCGGTTCGAGGGTGTGATGACGTCGCGGTCACATGACCGTGAAGTCACGGCAGGTCCTTCTCGCGCAGGCGCGCAGGGCCTGCGACTACGTCGCGGTCACATGACTGTGACGTCATGGCAGGTCCTTGTCGCACACCAACCTTAGCACCGGAACCTGCCACTTGCATGGACCGGTCACCGGAGCATCGGAAAGGCAGCAGAAGGTGAGTATATAATGATTTGTTTGTTTGTTTTTTTTATTATTTTTAACATTAGATGTTTTTACTATTGAGGCTGCATAGGCTGTCTCAATAGTAAAAACTTGGTCACACAGGGTTAATAGCGGCGGTAACGGAGTGAGTTACCCGCGACATAACGCGGTCCGTTACCGCTGGCATTAACCCTGTGTGAGCCGTGACTGCGGGGAGTATGGAGCGGGCACCGGGCACTGACTGCAGGGGAGTAGGGAGGGACTAATCGGACTGTGCCCGTCGCTGATTGGTCGCGGCAGCCATGACCGGCAGCTGGCGAGACCAATCAGCGAATGAATATCCGTGGCGGAAGTTGCCGACAGAAAGACGGAAGTACCCCTTAGACAATTATATATATAGATAATACTGCCCCTATGTACAAGAAAATAACTACTATAATACTGCACCTATGTACCAGAATATAACTACTATAATACTGCTCCTATATACAAGAATATAACTACTATAATACTGCTCCTATGTACAAAAATATAACTACTATAATACTGCCCTCTATGTACAAGAATATAACTACTATAATACTGCTCCTATGTACAAGAATATAACTACTATAATACTGCCCCCTATGTACAAGAATATAACTACTATAATACTGCCCCCTATGTACAAGAATATAACTACTATAATACTGCCCCCTATGTACAAGAATATAACTACTATAATACTGCCCCTGTGTACAAGAATATAACTACTATAATACTGCACCTATGTACAAGAATATAACTACTATAATACTGCCCCTATGTACAAGAATATAACTAATATAATACTGCCCCTATGTACAAGAATATAACTACTATAATACTGCCCCTATGTACAAGAATATAACTACTATAATACTGCCCCTATGTACAAGAATATAACTAATATAATACTGCCCCTATGTACAAGAATATAACTACTATAATACTGCCCCTATGTACAAGAATAGAACTACTATAATACTGCTCCTATGTACAAGAACATAACTACTATAATACTGCCCCTATATACAAGAATATAACTACTATAATACTGCCCCCTATGTACAGGAATATATCTACTATAATACTGCCCCTATGTACAAGAATATAACTACTATAATACTGCCCCCTATGTATAAGAATATAACTAGTATAATACTGCCCCCTATGTACAAGACTATAACTAATATAATACCGCCCCCCATGTACAAGAATATAACTACTATAATACCGCTCCTATATACAAGAATATAACTACTATAATACTGCTCCTATGTAGAAGAATATAACTACTATAGTACTGCCCCTATATACAAGAATATAACTACTATAATACTGCCCCCTATGTATAAGAATATAACTACTATAATACTGTCCCCTATGTACAAGAATATAACTACTATAATACTGCCCCTATGTACAAGAATATAACTACTATAATACTGCTCCTATGTACAAGAATATAACTACTATAATACTGCCCCTATATACAAGATTATAACTACTATAATACTGCCCCCTATGTATAAGAATATAACTACTATAATACTGCCCCTATGTACAAGAATATAACTACTATAATACTGCTGCTATGTACAAGAATATAACTACTATAATACTGCCCCCTATGTATAAGAATATAACTACTATAATACTGCTCCTATGTACAAGAATATAACTACTATAATACTGCTCCTATGTACAAGAATATAACTACTATAATACTGCCCCTATATACAAGAATATAACTACTATAATACTGCCCCTATGTACAAGAATATAACTACTATAATACTGCCCCTATGTACAAAAATATATCTACTATAATACTGCCCCTATGTACAAAAATATATCTACTATAATACTGCCCCTATGTACAAGAATATAACTACTATAATACTGCTCCCTATGTACAAGAATATAACTACTATAATACTGCTCCTATGTACAGGAATATAACTACTATAATACTGCCCCTATGTACAAGAATATAACTACTATAATACTGCTCCTATGTACAAGAATATAACTACTATAATACTGCCCCTATGTACAAGAATATAACTACTATAATACTGCTCCTATGTACAAGAATATAACTACTATAATACTGCTCCTATGTACAAGAATATAACTACTATAATACTGCCCCTATGTACAAGAATATAACTACTATAATACTGCTCCTATGTACAAGAATATAACTACTATAATACTGCCCCTATGTACAAGAATATAACTACTATAATACTGCCCCCTTGTACAAGAATATAACTACTATAATACTGCCCCCTTGCACAAGAATATAACTACTATAATACTGCCCCTATGTACAAGAATATAACTACTATAATACTGCTCCTATGTACAAGAATATAACTACTATAACACTGCCACTATGTACAAGAATATAACTACTATAATACTGTCCCTATGTACAAAAATATATCTACTATAATACTGCCCCTATGTACAAGAATATAACTACTATAATACTGCTCCCTATGTACAAGAATATAACTACTATAATACTGCTCCTATGTACAGGAATATAACTGCTATAATATTATCCCCTGTGATGATATTCCTTCCTGGGGTTGCAGCAGAACATGTGACATGTATGATATATCAGCTATCACCTTTTCCTCTCTCGTCTCTTGTACTCGGGTTATTCTGGGTTTATTAGTCACATAAAAGATCCATTTCATAAATTAAAATGAATGAATATATAAATTTGCGGAGAGAAATGTGATTATATAGTGGTGTCTTCTGCGGTTCTCTTGGCCTCTACATCGTGTTCTCGGCAGCACTGGGGAGCTCTTAATGGTCAGTGATATAATTAGTCGGGCACTTGGATACTTTGTTGCCAGCTGATAATGAATGAGGTGTAATTATTTACTTCTTCTTCCATCTCTGTTGATACATCGCGATAAACATAGAATGTAGAAGGGAAAAGAAAACCAGTGAAGGAATTTTGTCCGTGGGGGAGCGGAGAACGGACCGGACAAGGAGAATGTGGGCTGGATACAACCTGTCATTATGGAGAAGGTCATCGCTTCCCTCATCTGCACATGTGGAGGATTGTAACTGAATATTCATTGTTGTGTCATATTGTACAATATAAAGCATCAGACGAGGAAATAACAAGATAATGTGATGTATATACTCTCCCCCGTACACGACTTTCTATAAAGTATTGAGGAAAAACACAAAGCGTCGGAGTTTATTATATTATTATTATTATTATTTTAGGACTCCTTGTATAGTAATAAGAGTTACACAAGGGCTCCTAATCAGGTGTCTTTGATCTTCCTTGGCCATGTTCCTCTTTTTCTATCTCGCAAACTTTGTCATTTATTTCTTTTACTGGTGGAAGATTTGGTAATAAACTTGTTCGGATGATCAGAAGATTTCTTTTTATTGTCCCCTTTCCACATTTGGAGCCTATAACAGCCGCCGCAGCTATTTACATGATCGGAGTGAAGTCTTGCTTTCCAGAGTCCAGCTGCATTTATTTTGGGCGCCATTATGGCGTATATATACAGAATCTTGAAAAAGTATTCACACCTTGTGAACTTTTCCATATTTTTTCACATTACACCCACAAACTTAAATGTATTTTATTGAGATTTTATGCAGGGGCCCCAATTACTCACATATTCCATATAATACAGAAACATTTCGGTTGCATTTACATGCGTTGAATCCAGGCCGTTAAACAAGTGTGATCGACAATATTGAAGTCGTTCATTGCTTGTTTCCCAGCCTCTTTACACCGGCTGAGGGACAATGATGGGGACAAAATAATCACTAATCGATCAATCTGTCCCTATACAGTATCATGTTATCAGCAGCACATCTACAGTTTATACCGGCGATGTGCTGCTGAGGACAGTGATTTCTGTTCCGGCATAAACAGTCCAATCACTGGATGAATAGGCAGCATTTTGCATATGCAAATTGTCTCTTCAGAAAGGAAGAGGACTTGAACTCTAGCGCCACCTATTGAAAGCAGCAATCCTACTAGTCAATATCGACCCTTTAACGAATCTTGCAATATGACTTAGGTTAAAAGCCAATCCAGAATCCCAATTTGTAGACATCGTGTTTCGGGGATATTGCCCCTCATCAGTGCAAAGAATGAGATATGATTTGGCTAGCTGAGAAGCTAAGTGTCACGGTGTGACCTGACCCAACGAGTGGTCGGTCAATGAATGGCACAGCTCACAAACAATGGGATGGAAAAGGTGAGAGGAAGGCCCTATCCATAGGGAATGGGGATGGTCACCACCTGAGCTCAAACCTGAGCCTGTCTCTGCACTCACCTAATGCCCTATGTGGGTCCTTCCCCCCCACTGCCGCCAGGATACCTCGTCCCTAGTAGTCTCCTATTACTGCCATGGCTAGTGTACTGGTCGGCAAAGCACTAGCTTCACCTCTGCAGATAATACACACAGGAGGAAGTGACAAACACCAAAGGGACAAGGTGAAAAAAAAACACACTTAGCTTATGAACACCGCTGCTACGCTGCACGCCGCAGATAACAACTGCAACTGGACTCCAATCACCAGACGTGGCTGACACCAGAGAGCTGTTCCTGCATGGCCGGTCTCCAAAGATAAACTCTATTGCTTTTAAAGGATGGTGGGAGTGGTCACCACCTGCATCAGCTGACCCAGCAGCACTGCAGTAACACCACATTGCCAGTGAGTGGGGAGCTGACATTAACCCCCGATAGTTCAAAAGGAAAAAAGTTTTAAAGGGAACCCGTCACCCCGTTTTTTCGGTATGAGATAAAAATACTGTTAAATAGGGCCTGAGCTGTGCATTACAATAGTGTAGTTTGTGGACCCCGATTCCCCACCTATGCTGCCGAAATACGTTACCAAAGTAGTCGTTTTCGCCTGTCAATCAGGCTGGTCTGGTCAAAAGGGCGTGTTGTCTTCCCCCAGATTTCGCGTAGTTTTCCGTTGGTGGCGTAGTGGTGTGCGCATGCCCAAGGTCCAGAATCCTCTGCCAGGGGATTTAAAAGAGCGCGCTGTTCGTTATTCATTGGTGATCGGTGGGCGCGGCCATCTTCCTTTGGCCGCGCGTGCGCAGAAGCGGCGCTCTGCTGGCCGCGACGCTCTGCTGGCCGCGGCTTCAGGAAAATGGCCGCGGGATGCCGCGCGTGCGCAGATGGATATCGCGGCGGCCATTTTCCTGAAGCCGCGGCCAGCAGAGCGCCGCGGCCAGCAGAGCGCCGCTTCTGCGCACGCGCGGCCAAAGGAAGATGGCCACGCCCACCGATCACCAATGAATAACGAACAGCGCGCTCTTTTAAATCCCCTGGCAGAGGATTCTGGACCTTGGACATGCGCACACCACTACGCCACCAACGGAAAACTACGCAAAATCTGGGGGAAGACAACACGCCCTTTTGACCAGACCAGCCTGATTGACAGGCGAAAACGACTACTTTGGTAACGTATTTCGGCAGCATAGGTGGGGAATCGGGGTCCACAAACTACACTATTGTAATGCACAGCTCAGGCCCTATTTAACAGTATTTTTATCTCATACCGAAAAAACGGGGTGACAGGTTCCCTTTAAACTGAGTGGAACCAGAGCTGCCACAAATCCAAAAATGGATTGTGACGCTAAGGCTATGTGCACACGTCAGGATTTCTTGCAGAAATTTTCCTGACAAAAACCAGACATTTCTGCCAGAAATCCGCATGCGTTTTTGACGCATTTTTTGTGCGTTTTTTCCAAATGCATAGAATTGCAGGAAAAACGTGGAAAATCCACAAAATTAATGAACATGCTGCTTTTTTTTTTACCGCAATGCGTTTTTTTCGCGGAAAAAAAACGCACCATGTGCACAAAAAAAGGAAGAATGCATTCTAAATGATAGGATGCATAATGTATGCGTTTTTATAGCATTTTTATCGCAAAAAAACCTGAACGTGTGCACATACCCTAAGACTGGGATCAAAGAGGTAAGGTTTCTCCTTGTGGACAGTGACAAGGCAGGTCTGGCATTCCAGTATGTGGAGACTTAAACATAGAAGTTTCCTAATTCAGGCGTGCCAGACCTAGCTTGTCACTCACCACAAGGAGAAACCTCACCGCTTCCATCCCATACATACAGACACATACAGACACACATACAGATACACATACAGACACACACTGACACATACAGACACATACAGACACACATACAGACACACATACATACATACAGACACACATACAGACACACATACATACATACAGACACACATACAGACACACATACAGACACACATACAGACACGCTGACACATACAGACACACATACAGACACACATACAGACACACGCTGACACATACAGACACATGCTGACACATACAGATACACATACAGACACACACTGACACATACAGACACACATACAGACACACATACAGACACGCTGACACATACAGACACACATACAGATACACATACAGACACACACTGACACATACAGACACATACAGACACACATACAGACACACATACATACATACAGACACACATACAGACACACATACATACATACAGACACACATACAGACACACATACAGACACACATACAGACACGCTGACACATACAGACACACATACAGACACACATACAGACACACGCTGACACATACAGACACATGCTGACACATACAGATACACATACAGACACACACTGACACATACAGACACACATACAGACACACATACAGACACGCTGACACATACAGACACACATACAGACACGCTGACACATACAGACACACATACAGACACACGCTGACACATACAGACACACATGCTGACACACATACAGACACATGCTGACACATACAGATACACATACAGACACACACTGACACATACAGACACATACAGACACACATACAGACACACATACAGACACACGCTGACACATACAGACACACATGCTGACACACATACAGACACATGCTGACACATACAGACACACATACAGACACATGCTGACACATACAGACACACGCTGACACATACAGACACACATACAGACACATGCTGACAAATACAGACACATACAGACACACACTGACACATACAGACACATACAGACACACATACAGACACACGCTGACACATACAGACACACATGCTGACACACATACAGACACATGCTGACACATACAGACACACATACAGACACACGCTGACACATACAGACACATACAGACACACATACAGACACACGCTGACACATACAGACACACATACAGACACATGCTGACAAATACAGACATACAGACACACATGCTGACACATACAGACACATGCTGACACGTACAGACACACACACAGACACACATACAGACACATGCTGGCACATACAGACACACATACAGACACATGCTGACACATACAGACACACATACAGACACATGCTGACACATACAGACACACATACAGACATGCTGGCACATACAGACACACATACAGACACATCCTGACACATACAGACACACATACAGACACATGCTGGCACATACAGACACACATACAGACACATGCTGACACATACAGACACACATACAGACACATGCTGGCACATACAGACACACATACAGACACATGCTGACACATACAGACACACATACAGACACATACAGACACATGCTGACACATACAGACACACATACAGACACATGCTGGCACATACAGACACACATACAGACACATGCTGACACATACAGACACACATACAGACACATGCTGACACATACAGACACACATACAGACACATGCTGGCACATACAGACACATACAGACACATGCTGACACATACAGACACACATACAGACACATGCTGGCACATACAGACACACATACAGACACATGCTGACACATACAGACACACATACAGACACATGCTGGCACATACAGACACACATACAGACACATGCTGACACATACAGACACACATACAGACACATGCTGACACATACAGACACACATACAGACATGCTGGCACATACAGACACACATACAGACACATCCTGACACATACAGACACACATACAGACACATGCTGGCACATACAGACACACATACAGACACATGCTGACACATACAGACACACATACAGACACATGCTGGCACATACAGACACACATACAGACACATGCTGACACATACAGACACACATACAGACACATACAGACACATGCTGACACATACAGACACACATACAGACACATGCTGGCACATACAGACACACATACAGACACATGCTGACACATACAGACACACATACAGACACATGCTGACACATACAGACACACATACAGACACATGCTGGCACATACAGACACATACAGACACATGCTGACACATACAGACACACATACAGACACATGCTGGCACATACAGACACACATACAGACACATGCTGACACATACAGACACACATACAGACACATGCTGGCACATACAGACACATACAGACACATGCTGGCACATACAGACACATACAGACACATGCTGGCACATACAGACACACATACAGACACATGCTGACACATACAGACACACATACAGACACATGCTGACACATACAGACACACATACAGACACATGCTGGCACATACAGACACACATGCTGGCACATACAGACACATGCCGACACATACAGACACACATACAGACACATGCTGGCACATACAGACACACATACAGACACATGCTGGCACATACAGACACATGCTGACACATACAGACACATGCTGACACATACAGACACACATACAGACACATACAGACACATGCTGACACATACAGACACACATACAGACACATACAGACACATGCTGACACATACAGACACACATACAGACACATACAGACACATGCTGACACATACAGACACACATACAGACACATGCTGGCACATACAGACACATGCTGACACATACAGACACATGCTGACACATACAGACACATACAGACACATGCTGGCACACACATACAGACACATGCTGGCACATACAGACACACACATACAGACACACATACACACACATACAGACACATACAGACATATACAGACACACACATACAGACACACACATACAGACACACATACAGACACATACAGACACATGCTGGCACATACAGACACATACAGACATATACAGACACACACATACAGACACATACAGACACACACATACACACACATACAGACACACATACACACACATACAGACACATACAGACACATGCTGACACATGCTGACACATACAGACACATGCTGACACATACAGACAGACACATACAGACACACATACAGACACATGCTGACACATACAGACACATGCTGACACATACAGACAGACACATACAGACACACATACAGACACACATACAGACACATGCTGACACATACAGACACATGCTGGCACATACAGACACATGCTGACACATACAGACACATGCTGACACATACAGACACATGCTGACACATACAGACACATGCTGACACATACAGACAGACACATACAGACACACATACAGACACATGCTGGCACATACAGACACATACAGACATATACATACACACACATACAGACACACATACACACACATACAGACACATACAGACACATGCTGGCACACACAGCATCTACACCAATTACCGATCGCCATAAATACTTTGCTCACTGTACAAATCACAGAATTACTTCCACGTCCTTCGCAGTTTGTGATATTTATTCATTGTGTTTATTGTAATAGATTTTGCACCGAGTGATGGGGGTTTGTGGAAAAATTATCTTACCCGCCATCTAACCTCACCCAGATTACAGCAAAATAATAAAAGTGGCGACAGCAGAATAAAACAGTAAAATGTCGCATATTATTACAGAAATACCACATAAAACGAGTTGTGTAACTCTATGATGCCAGAAAACCTTCCATAAATTCCCCCAATGTGAGCGTGCGTCCAGCGCAGGACCTGCTGACAGCTGATCGGTGGGGTGGGAGGGTGTCAGACCCCCACCGATCACATGCATGGATAGGCCTTTAATGGCACAGTGTTGGACACAACCCCTTTAATAGAGGCTAAATGGACACACTGTTAGTGGAAGGAATGCATTATGTTGGCTTTGTCCTGAGTTTTCCTTTTAACTTTAAGGGTCCATACAAGTGACTGATTCTTTGCACTCCCCGTCCGGGGCTGCGGGTGAGGAGGTGTAGCGGGGGCATAGTTTCACACTTCTCCTTAATGTTGCTCTCGTCCCCCTTGGGGCCTTTCGTTCTGTGAATGCAGATCACTTCTGGTGACCTCTGCGCCATTTCGGGCCAGGCGGGGACAGCGGAGACGATCTGCCGCCTGTTTACCACCTTCCCCGGTGCGGTACACGGTGCCATCTCCCCGTAATTACCATTGATTCCTTTGTTTCGGATCTCTCTGTGCCGCCGCCAGCCGCAGCGTTTAATGAACAATGCAATAACAATCTTTCAATATTCATGTATCTTTATTATCTGCTTGGGCCAATTTACTAATTATAAGCAACGTTGTATCCAAGAGAACGCGTCCCTTGTTAACAGCAAAAAATAATTAGAGCAGGAAAATGTGCAGTAACTCGCTTCCTTACAATAAACGCCGGCGATTATTAAGCAATATTTAACAATTAACGTGGGCAGCGGGCCGAGACGGAGCCACCAAAATACAAGAATAAATATTTAATACTGAATAATAACTTGTTTTTCACTACCCCGGAAGCATTGCCTGGGGGAGAAATTAAGTTTGCAGAAAAGTTTTCAGTGCAGACGCCCATCTTGTCCATTAAAGGGGATTTTGGCATATCCATGTACCCATGGGGTCTTCCTCTCTGGTTTTACTGGAGTGTGTGCAATTCTTCATTTCTCCTGTGGTGGCGCTGTAGGAAAATGAAACACTTGCTGCCAGGTTATCCCATAGATCGCGGATGATCCCTGAGGGCGTCATTAGCATGAAGACAATTTGGGATCGACTCTCCTAACCATACAGAAAACCCCTTTAAGGAATTCTAGAAGGGGAAAATCATATATATTTTTAAATTAAAGTGAATATTTGTCTGTGTGCCATTACGTACCTGTTAGATGGACAGTCCTACTACTGGGGGTGTAGCCCTTTAAAAGGAAATAGTCTTTTTACCCCAGTGCAATCCTTTCTTCGACTTCTCTATTCAATTGTAAAGTAATTGGATTTATTTATTCTGCAGCTTCTGCGGTGACGTCTGTGTTTCAGGTCACACACTGGCGCAGAATATCTAACTGACATTAATGCAGAGCGGATGAGGTGGCCGAAATCAGCACTTACTAAGCTGAGACATGATGTCTATAAAAGAGTAGTGAAAAAGAAGGCAAAAGTAAAAATTGTCTGGGGCCTCCTCTACCCAGTACACTGAGCCTGTCGTCAGCTGATGTAATACTCTACAGTATATCCTTGTAATACATACATACAGAGATACATGATAAGATCCTGTCTGCAGCCACCACTAGGGGGAGCTACCTGTATACAGAGATACATGATAAGATCCTGTCTGCAGCCACCACTAGGGGGAGCTCCCTGTACACAGAGATACATGATAAGATCCTGTCTACAGCCACCACTAGGGGAGCTCCCTGTATACAGAGATACATGATAAGATCCTGTCTGCAGTCACCACTAGGGGGAGCTCCCTGTATACAGAGATACATGATAAGATCCTGTCTGCAGCCACCACTAGGAGGAGCTCCCTGTACACAGAGATACATGATAAGATCCTGTCTGCAGCCACCACTAGGGGGAGCTCCCTGTACACAGAGATACATGATAAGATCCTGTCTACAGCCACCACTAGGGGAGCTCCCTGTATACAGAGATACATGATAAGATCCTGTCTGCAGTCACCACTAGGGGGAGCTCCCTGTACACAGAGATACATGATAAGATCTTGTCTACAGTCACCACTAGGGGGAGCTCTCTGTATACAGAGATACATGATAAGATCCTGTCTGCAGCCACCACTAGGAGGAGCTCCCTGTACACAGAGATACATGATAAGATCCTGTCTGCAGCCACCACTAGGGGGAGCTCCCTGTACACAGAGATACATGATAAGATCCTGTCTACAGCCACCACTAGGGTGAGCTCCCTGTACACAGAGATACATGATAAGATCCTGTCTACAGCCACCACTAGGGGGAGATCCCTGTATACAGAGATACATGATAAGATCCTGTCTGCAGCCACCACCAGGGGGAGCTCCCTGTATACAGAGATACATGATAAGATCCTGTCTACAGCCACCACTAGGGGGAGATCCCTGTATACAGAGATACATGATAAGATCCTGTCTGCAGCCACCACTAGGGGGAGCTCCCTGTATACAGAGATACATGATAAGATCCTGTCTGCAGCCACCACTAGGGGGAGCTCCCTGTATACAGAGATACATGATAAGATCCTGTCTGCAGCCACCACTAGGGGGAGCTCCCTGTACACAGAGATGCATGATAAGATCCTGTCTACAGCCACCACTAGGGGGAGCTCCCTGTATACAGAGATACATGATAAGATCCTGTCTACAGCCACCACTAGGGGGAGCTCCCTGTATACAGAGATACATGATAAGATCCTGTCTGCAGCCACCACTAGGGGGAGCTCCCTGTATACAGAGATACATGATAAGATCATGTCTGCAGCCACCACTAGGGGGAGCTCCCTGTACACAGAGATACATGATAAGATCCTGTCTGCAGCCACCACTAGGGGGAGCTCCCTGTACACAGAGATACATGATAAGATCCTGTCTGCAGCCACCACCAGGGGGAGCTCCCTGTATACAGAGATACATGATAAGATCCTGTCTGCAACCACCACTAGGGGGAATCAAATCTATAGCGCAGTCACAGTCCCTATGAGGAGGAAGAGCACTGGACCTGGACTCACTGAATACATCCTGATAGTCAAACAAATACTCAGGAACTTCTGAAGGAGTGGAGGAAGCAATAGACACCGGCGGGGAATCGCAATGAATTCCCTGACAGCCCCAACTTGACACAGACATTGCCTTCCAATCCAGGACTGGATTGTGGGTCTGTAACCATGGCAGACCTAAAACGACCAAATCATGCATTTTATGCAGAACAAGAAAACGAATCACCTCCCGATGTTCAGGAGTCATGCACATGGTCACTTGTGTCCAAAACTGCGGCTTATTTTCCGCCAATGGCGTAGCATCAATTCCTCTAAGAGGGATAGGATTTACTAAAGGCTCCAGAACAAAACCACAGCGCTTGGCAAATGACAAGTCCATAAGACTCAGGGCAGCACCTGAGTCCACAAACGCCATAACAGGGTAAGAAGACAATGAGCAAATTAAAGTCACAGACAAAATAAATTTAGGTTGCAAATTACCAATGGCGACAGGACTAACAACCCTTGTTAGGCGTTTAGAGCATGCTGATATAACATGTGTAGAATCACCACAGTAAAAACACAACCCATTCTGACGTCTATGATTTTTCCGCTCATTTCTAGTCTGAATTCTATCACATTGCATTAAATCAGGTGTTTGTTCAGACAACACCACCAGAGGATTAGCGGTTTTGCGCTCCCGCAAACGCCGGTCAATTTGAATAGCAAGCGCCATAGAATCATTCAGACTTGTAGGAATGGTAAAACCCACCATCACATTCTTAATGGCTTCAGAAAGGCCATTTCTGAAATTTGCGGCCAGAGCACACTCATTCCACTGAGTAAGCACGGACCATTTCCGAAATTTTTGGCAATACACTTCAGCTTCATCCTGACCCTGAGAAATAGCCAGCAAAGCTTTCTCTGCCTGAATTTCAAGATTGGGCTCCTCATAAAGCAATCCGAGCGCCAGAAAAAACGCATCAATATTTGCCAATGCCGGATCTCCTGGCGCCAACGAGAAAGCCCAATCCTGAGGGTCGCCACGCAAGAAAGAGATAACAATTTTAACTTGCTGAGCTGAGTCTCCAGACGAACGAGGTCTCAAAGATAGAAACAATTTACAATTATTCCTAAAATTCCTAAATTTAAATCGATCTCCAGAGAACAGCTCAGGAATAGGTATTTTAGGTTCTGACATAGGACTCCTAGTAACAAAATCCTGAATGCCCTGCACACGTGCAGCAAGCTGATCCACACTAGTAATCAAAGTCTGGACATTCATGTCTGCAGCAAAGCTTTAAGCCACTCAGAGAAAAAGGGGAGGAAGAAAAAAAAAAAAAAACCCCTCAGAATTTATTTTCTTTTAATCCCACTTCTGCAATGCATTAACTATTCACTTAGGCCTGGCATACTGTTATGACCCCAATGGCAGAGGATCTCAGAGGTTACAACAAAGTCTGCAAACACAAAAAAACAGCTCATAGGGAAGTGGTAACTAGGCTGACCGTATACCTGATCCTAGCACAACAACTAGCAGTAGCCGGGGAACGTACCTACGTTGATTCTAGACGTCTCGCGCCAGCCGGAGAACTAACTAACCCTATAAGGGAAAATAAGACCTTTCTTGCCTCCAGAGAAAAGACCCCAAAGATGAATACAAACCCCCAACAAATAATAACGGTGAGGTAAGAAGAAAAGACAAACGTAAGAATGAACTAGGTTTTAGCAAAGAGAGGCCCACTGACTAATAGCAGAATATAGGAAGATGACTTATACGGTCAGCAAAAAACCCTATCAAAATATCCACGCTGAATATTCAAGAACCCCCGAACCGACTAACGGTGTGGGGGGAGAATATCAGCCCCCTAGAGCTTCCAGCTATATCAGGAATCACATTTTGTACAAGCTGGACAAAAATTAGAACAATGCAAATAACCAAAAATAAGGAAGCAGGACTTAGCTTATCTTGCAAAGAACCAGGACCAGCAGACAGGAGCAAACAGAAATGAACTGATTACAACGATGCCAGGCACCAGACTGAGAATCCAGGAAGTTTAAATAGCAACACCCCTGGCCTAACGAACCAGGTGGGTACCAAGCTAGGGAAAGACAATCCCAGTGCCATACCACTAGTGACCACAAGAGGGAGCCAAGAAGTATAGTTCACAACAGAGCTCCCTGTATACAGAGATACATGATAAGATTCTGTCTGCAGTCACCACTAGGGGGAGCTCCCTGTATACAGAGATACATGATAAGATCCTGTCTGCAGCCTCCACTAGGGGGAGCTTCCTGTATACAGAGATACATGATAAGATCCTGTCTGCAGTCACCACTAGGGGGAGCTCCCTGTATACAGAGATACATGATAAGATCATGTCTGCAGCCACCACTAGGGGGAGCTCCCTGTATACAGAGATACATGATAAGATCCTGTCTACAGCCACAACTACATACATATGTATACAGAGATATAGTACAGACCAAAAGTTTGGACACACCTTCTCATTTAAAGATTTTTCTGTATTTTCATGACTATGAAAATTTTGCATTCACACTGAAGGCATCAGAACTATGAATTAACACATGTGGAATTATATACTTAACAAAAAAGTGTGAAACAACTAAAATTCCGTCATATATTCTAGGTTCTGCAAAGTAGCCACCTTTTGCTTTGATGACTGCTTTGCACACTCTTGGCATTCTCTTGATGAGCTTCAAGAGGTAGTCACTGGGAATGGTTTTCCCTTCACAGGTGTGCCCTGTCAGGTTTAATAAGTGGGAATTCTTGCCTTATAAATGGTGTCGGGACCATCAGTTGTGTTGTGCAGAAGTCTGGTGGATACACAGCTGATAGTCCTACTGAATAGACTGTTAGAATTTGTATTAACTTGGGGGTACCCTTGAAGGTAGGGAGGCCCAAGTCACCGACCTGTCCCTGTCTCCTGTCAAACCCTGAACTATACCCCCACCCCAGGAGGTGAAAAGTGTAAATAGCACCACAAAGCAAATAAACAGGAATAAACAATATGAGAGTGAGGGGAACACAATACCAAAAGGTGAATGTACAAACTACAAAGTAACAAAACTCAGAACTTAGCTTGTGCACGCCGCTGCAGACTCCACAACACAGATAGTACAGCAACTGAGCTCCAAACACCAGACTTGGCTGACACCAGGGAGCTGCTACTGCGAGGTTGGTCTACAGAAGGACCTGTCCAACCAACAGTCAGCTGATGCACCAGGTGACCTTATAAAGGATGGTGGGAGTGGTCACAAACATCAGCTGACCCAGCAGCAATGCAATAACCAGCGGCAACCGGGGGGGGGGGGGGGGAGAAAACTGCATTAACCCCCAATGACCAGAAAGGAAAAAAGGTTTAAATCAGACGGAAACCAGATCTGCCACAGATCCAAACATGGATCGTGACAGCAGCTAAGAAAAACGAGTGGCCATCATTACTTTACGAAATGAAGGTCAGTCAGTCCAAAAAATTGGGCAAATTTTGAAAGTGTTCCCAAGTGCAGTGGCAAAAACCATCAAGCGCTACAAAGAAACTGGCTCACATGAGGACCGCCCCAGGAAAGGAAGACCAAGAGTCACCTCTGCTTCGGAGGATACGTTTATCCGAGTCACCAGCCTCAGAAATCGCAGGTTAACAGCAGCTCAGATAGAGACCAGGTCAATGCCACACAGAGTTCTAGCAGCAGACACATCTCTACAACAACTGTTAAGAGGAGACTTTGTGCAGCAGGCCTTCATGGTAAAATAGCTGCTAGGAAACCACTGCTAAGGACAGGCAACAAGCAGAAGAGACTTGTTTGGGCTAAAGAACACAAGGAATGGACATTAGACCAGTGGAAATCTGTGCTTTGGTCTGATGAGTCCAAATTTGAGATCTTTGGTTTCAACCACCGTGTCTTTGTGCGACGCAGAAAAGGTGAACGGATGGACTCTACGTGCCTGGTTCCCACCGTGAAGCATGGAGGAGGAGGTGTGATGGTGTGGGGGTGCTTTACTGGTGACACTGTTGGGGATTTATTCAAAATTGGAGGCATACTGAACCAGCATGGCTACCACAGCATCTTGCAGCGGCATGCTATTCCATCCAGTTTGCGTTTAGTTGGACCATCATTTGTTTTTCAACAGGACAATGACCCCAAACACACCTCCAGGCTGTGTAAGGGCTATTTGACCAAGAAGGAGAGTGATGGGGTGCTACGCCAGATGACCTGGCCTCCACAGTCACCAGACCTGAACCCAATCGAGATGGTTTGGGGTGAGCTGGACCGCAGAGTGAAGGCAAAAGGGCCATCAAGTGCTAAGCATCTCTGGGAACTCCTTCAAGATTGTTGGATACCAATCCCAGTGACTACCTCTTGAAGCTCATCAAGAGAATGCCAAGAGTGTGCAAAGCAGTCATCAAAGCAAAGGGTGGCTACTTTGAAGAACCTAGAATATAAGACATAATTTCAGTTGTTTCATACTTTTTTGTTAAGTATATAATTCCACATGTGTTAATTCATAGTTTTGATGCCTTCAGTGTGAATGTACAATTATCATAGTCATGAAAATACAGAAAAATCTTTAAATGAGAAGGTGTGTCCAATCTTTTGGTCTGTACTCTACATGATAAGGTTCTGTCTGCAGTCACCACTAGGAGGAGCTCCCTGTATACAGAGATACATGATAAGAGTCTGTCTACAGCCTCCACTAGAGGGAGCTCCCTATATACAGAGATACATGATAAGATTCTGTCTGCAGTCCTGTCTGCAGCCACCACTAGGGGGAGCTCCCTGTATACAGAGATACATGATAAGATCCTGTCTGCAGCCACCACTAGGGGGAGCTTCCTGTATACAGAGATACATGATAAGATCCTGTCTGCAGCCACCACTAGGGGGAGCTCGCTATATATAGAGATACATGATAAGATCCTGTCTGCGGCCACCACTAGGGGGAGCTCCCTGTACACAGAGATACATGATCAGATCCTGTCTGCAGCCACCACTAGGGGGAGCTTCCTGTATACAGAGATACATGATAAGATCCTGTCTGCAGCCACGACTAGGGGGAGCTCGCTGTATATAGAGATACATGATAAGATCCTATCTGCGGCCACCACTAGGGGGAGCTCCCTGTATACAGAGATACATGATAAGATCCTGTCTGCAGCCACCACTAGGGGGAGCTCCCTGTATACAAAGATACATGATAAGATTATGTCTGCAGCCACCACTAGGGGGAGCTCCCTGTATACAGAGATACATGATAAGATCCTGTCTGCAGCCACCACTAGGGGGAGCTCCCTGTATACAGAGATACATAAGATTCTGTCTCCAGTCACCACTAGGGGGAGCTCTGTTGTGAACTCTATTTTTGGGCTCCCTCTAGTGGTCACAAGCGGTACTGTGTAGTGTTGTCTTTCTGCAGGTTGGCTGCTTCAGCTGGTTCGTTATCCTTGGTTGGTTTCCTATTTAACTCACCTGGATACTCAGTTCCTTGCCTCCTATCAATGTATTCAGTGCTCTTCAGATTCCATGTGACTACCTTGCTCCCAGTCTCTCCAAGACAAGCTAAGTTCTTGTTTGTTCATTTTCTGATTATCAGCGTTCATCATGTTTTTTGTCCAGCTTGCTAAAATGTGATTTCTTTGCTTGCTGGTTGCTCTAGGGGACTGAGTTTCTCCCCCCACACCGTTAGCTGGTGCGGGGGTTCTTGAAATCTCAGTGTGGATATTTTGTAAGGGTTTTTTACTGACCGCATAGATCCCTTTTCTATTTTCTGCTATCTAGTATCAGTGGGCCTCATTTGCTGAATCTGCTTTCACCCCTGTGTATGTGCCTTCCTCTTACCTAACCGTTATTATTTGTTGGGGGCTTCTATATCTTTGGGGATTATTTCTCTGGAGGCAAGAGAGGTCTTTCTTTCTCTCTAGGGGTAGTTAGTTCCTCAGGCTGGCTCGAGACGTCTAGGATTTTAGGCACGTTCACCGGCTACCTCTAGTGTGTTTGGATAGGTTCAGATTTGCGGTCAGTCCAGTTTACCACCTCCCTAGAGCTTGTCCTATGTTTAGTTACCTTGCTGGAGTAATTTGTGATCCTCAACCACTAAGGATCATAACAGTATAGCAGGCCAAAAAGTGTTTAATGCATCGCAGAAGTGGGATTAAAAGAAGACCTGAGTACATTTTTTTTTTCCTTCCGATTTTCCTTTGCTGCAGTCTGTTTAGCTTCTTTCATCCCCTTGAACTCTGAGTGGTTTTGAGCTCAGCTGCAGACATGAATATTCAGACTCTGACTTCTAGTGTGGATCATCTTACTGCACGGGTACAAAATATTCAGGATTTTTTATTCATAGCCCTATGTCAGAACCAAAGATACCCATTCCTGAGTTGTTTTCTGGAGATAGATCTAGGTTTCTGAATTTTAAGAATAATTGTATGTTATTTCTAACTCTGAGACCTCGTTCCTCTGGTGATTCCGCTCAGCAAGTTAAAATTGTTATCTCCTTGTTGCGTGGCGACCCTCAGGATTGGGCTTTCTCTCTTGCGCCATGAGATCTTGCATTGCTTAATGTAGATGCGTTTTTTCTGGCTCTTGGTCTGCTTTATGAGGAGCCTAATCTTGAGAATCAGGCAGAAAAAGCGTTGCTGGCCCTCTCTCAAGGGCAGGATGAAGCAGAGGTGTATTGTCAAAAATTTCGAAAATGGTCAGTGCTTACTCAATGGAATAAGTGTGCCCTGGCTGCAAATTTCAGAGAAGGTCTTTCTGAAGCTATTAAGAATGTTATGGTGGGGTTTCCCACCCCTACAAGTCTGAGTGATTCTATGGCTTTAGCCATTCAGGTTGATCGGCGTTTGCGGGAGCACAAATCTGCTCATCCTTTGGCGGTATTTTCTGAACAGAGACCTGAGTCTATGCAATGTGACCGAACTCTGACCAGAATTGAGCGACAAAGTCATAGACGTCAAAATGGGTTGTGCTTTTACTGTAGTGATTCTACTCATGTTATCTCAGCATGCTCTAAACGCTTAAAAAAAAATCGCTAAACCTGTCACCATTGGTACTATACAGCCTAAATTTATTTTGTCTGTTACTTTGATTTGTTCTTTGTCGTCCTACTCGGTTATGGCTTTTGTGGATTCGGGTGCTGCCCTGAATCTGATGGATTTGTCGTTTGCCAGGCACTGTGGTTTTGTCCTGGAGCCTTTGGAATTTCCTATTCCTCTGAGGGGAATTGATGCTACGCCATTGGCTGAGAATAAGCCTCAGTATTGGACGCAAATGACCATGTGCATGACTCCCGTACATCAGGAGGTGATTCGCTTTCTTGTTCTGCATAATTTGCATGATGTTGTCGTTTTGGGTCTGCCATGGCTGCAGGCTCATAATCCAGTTTTAGATTGGAAAGCTATGTCTGTGTCAAGTTGGGGTTGTCAGGGGATTCATGGCGATACTCCGTTGGTGTCTATTGCTTCTTCCACTCCTTCTGAGGTCCCTGAGTTTTTGTCTGACTACCAGGATGTATTTGATGAGCCCAGGTCCAGTGCCCTGCCCCCTCATAGGGATTGTGACTGTGCTATAAATTTAATTCCTGGTAGTAAATTCCCTAAGGGACGACTTTTTAATTTGTCTATACCAGAGCATGCCGCGATGCGGAGTTATATAAAGGAGTCTTTGGAGAAGGGACATATTCGCCCATCCTCTTCCCCTCTTGGTGCAGGATTTTTTTTTGTGGCCAAGAAGGACGGTTCTTTGAGACCTTGTATAGATTATCGTCTTCTGAATAAAATCACGGTTAAATTTCAATATCCTTTGCCACTATTGTCTGATTTGTTTGCTCGGATTAAGGGTGCCAGTTGGTTCACCAAGATAGATCTCCGTGGTGCGTATAACCTTGTGCGCATTAAGCAGGGAGATGAATGGAAAACAGCATTTAATACGCCCGAAGGCCATTTTGAGTACTTGGTGATGCCTTTTGGACTCTCTAATGCTCCTTCTGTGTTTCAGTCCTTCATGCATGACATCTTCCGAGAATATCTGGATAAATTTATGATTGTTTATCTGGATGACATTTTGGTCTTTTCTGATGATTGGGAGTCCCATGTGAAGCAGGTCAGGATGGTGTTTCAGGTCCTGCGTGCTAATGCTTTATTTGTGAAGGGCTCAAAATGCCTCTTCGGAGTACAGAAGGTCTCCTTTTTGGGTTTTATTTTTTCTCCTTCTACTGTGGAGATGGACCCAGTCAAGGTCCAGGCTATTCATGATTGGACTCAGCCCACGTCTGTTAAGAGTCTTCAGAAGTTCTTGGGTTTTGCTAATTTTTACCGTTGTTTCATCGCTAATTTTTCTAGCGTGGTTAAACCTTTGACGGATTTGACCAAGAAGGGTTCTGATGTGACTAATTGGTCTCCTGCGGCCGTGGAGGCCTTTCGGGAGCTGAAGCACCGGTTTTCTTCAGCTCCAGTCTTATGTCAGCCAGATGTCTCTCTCCCCTTCCAGGTCGAGGTTGATGCTTCTGAGATTGGAGCAGGGGCTGTTTTGTCGCAGAGAAGCTCTAAAGGCTCTGTGATGAAGCCATGTGCTTTCTTTTCAAGAAAATTTTCGCCTGCCGAGCGGAATTATGATGTTGGTAATCGGGAGTTGTTGGCTATGAAGTGGGCATTTGAGGAGTGGCGACATTGGCTCGAAGGAGCTAAACATCGTGTGGTGGTCCTGACTGATCACAAAAATCTGATTTACCTCGAATCTGCCAAGCGCCTGAATCCTAGACAGGCTCGTTGGTCGTTGTTTTTCTCCCGTTTCAACTTCGTGGTCTCATACCTGCCTGGTTCGAAGAACGTGAAAGCTGATGCACTTTCTAGGAGTTTTGTGCCTGACTCTCCGGGAGTTTCTGAGCCGGCTGGTATTCTCAGAGAGGGAGTGATTTTGTCTGCCATTTCCCCAGATTTGCGACGAGTGCTGCAGAAATTTCAGGCGGATAGACCTGACCGTTGTCCACCAGAGAGACTGTTTGTCCCGGATAGATGGACCAGCAGAGTTATTTCCGAGGTTCATTCTTCGGTGTTGGCGGGTCATCCTGGGATTTTTGGTACCAGCGATTTGGTGGCTAGGTCCTTCTGGTGGCCTTCCTTGTCGCGGGATGTGCGTTCCTTTGTGCAGTCTTGTGGGATTTGTGCTCGGGCTAAGCCTTGCTGTTCTCGTGCCAGCGGTTTGCTTTTGCCTTTGCCTGTCCCGAAAAGGCCTTGAATGCACATTTCCATGGATTTTATTTTGGATCTTCCAGTATCTCAGAAAATGTCTGTCATCTGGGTGGTGTGTGATCGTTTTTCCAAGATGGTCCATTTGGTGCCCTTGCCTAAGTTGCCTTCCTCCTCCGATTTAGTTCCTCTATTTTTTCAGAATGTGGTTTGCTTGCACGGCATCCCTGAAAATATTGTGTCTGATAGAGGATCCCAGTTTGTGTCCAGGTTTTGGCGAACTTTTTGTGCTAAGATGGGCATTGATTTGTCTTTTTCGTCGGCCTTCCATCCTCAGACTAATGGCCAAACTGAGCGAACTAATCAGACGTTGGAAACTTATTTGAGATGTTTTGTTTCTGCTGATCAGGATAATTGGGTGACTTTTTTGCCATTGGCCGAGTTTGCCCTTAATAATCGGGCTAGTTCTGCTACCTTGGTTTCGCCTTTTTTCTGCAATTCTGGTTTCCATCCTCGTTTTTCCTCGGGTCAGGTTGAGTCTTCTGACTGTCCTGGGGTGGATTCTGTGGTGGATAGGTTGTAGCAGATTTGGAACCATGTGGTGGACAATCTGAAGTTGTCACAGGAGAAGGCTCAGCGCTTTGCCAACCGCCGCCGCGGTGTGGGTCCCCGACTTCGTGTTGGGGATTTGGTGTGGCTGTCTTCTCGGTATGTTCCTATGAAGGTCTCCTTTCCTAAATTTAGGCCTCGCTTCATCGGTCCTTATAAGATCTTGGAAATCCTTAACCCGGTGTCTTTTCGTTTGGATCTCCCAGCATCGTTTGCCATTCATAATGTGTTCCATAGGTCTTTGTTGCGGAGGTATGTGGTACCTGTGGTTCCTTCTGTTGAGCCTCCTGCTCCGGTGCTGGTCGAGGGCGAATTGGAGTACGTGGTGGAGAAGATTTTGGATTCTCGTATCTCTAGACGGAGACTTCAGTATTTGGTTAAGTGGAAGGGCTATGGTCAGGAGGATAATTCCTGGGTTGTCGCCTCTGATGTTCATGCGGCCGATTTGGTTCGTGCCTTCCACGCGGCTCATCCTGATCGCCCTGGGGGTCTTGATGAGGGTTCGGTGACCCCTCCTCAAGGGGGGGTACTGTTGTGAACTCTATTTTTGGGCTCCCTCTAGTGGTCACTAGCGGTACTGTGTAGTGTTGTCTTTCTGCAGGTTGGCTTCATCAGCTGGTTCGTTATCCTTGGTTGGTTTCCTATTTAACTCACCTGGATACTCAGTTCCTTGCCTGCTATCAATGTATTCAGTGCTCTTCAGATTCCTTGTGACTACCTTGCTCCCAGTCTCTCCAAGACAAGCTAAGTTCTTGTTTGTTCATTTTCTGATTATCAGCGTTCATCATGTTTTTTGTCCAGCTTGCTAAAATGTGATTTCTTTGCTTGCTGGTTGCTCTAGGGGACTGAGTTTCTCCCCCCACACCGTTAGCTGGTGCGGGGGTTCTTGAAATCTCAGTGTGGATATTTTGTAAGGGTTTTTTACTGACCGCATAGATCCCTTTTCTATTTTCTGCTATCTAGTATCAGTGGGCCTCATTTGCTGAATCTGCTTTCACCCCTGTGTATGTGCCTTCCTCTTACCTAACCGTTATTATTTGTTGGGGGGCTTCTATATCTTTGGGGATTATTTCTCTGGAGGCAAGAGAGGTCTTTCTTTCTCTCTAGGGGTAGTTAGTTCCTCAGGCTGGCTTGAGACGTCTAGGATTTTAGGCACGTTCACCGGCTACCTCTAGTGTGTTTGGATAGGTTCAGATTTGCGGTCAGTCCAGTTTACCACCTCCCTAGAGCTTGTCCTATGTTTAGTTACCTTGCTGGAGTAATTTGTGATCCTCAACCACTAAGGATCATAACAGAGCTCCCTGTATACACAGAAACATAAGATTCTGTCTGAAGTCACCATTAGGGGGAGCTCCCTGTATACAGAGATCCATGATAAGATCCTGTCTGCAGCCACCACTAGGGGGAGCTCCCTGTATACAGAGATACATAAGATTCTGTCTCCAGTCACCACTAGGGGGAGCGCCCTGTATACAGAGATACATGATAAGATCCTGTCTGCAGCCACCACTAGGGGGAGCTCCCTGTATACAGAGATACATAAGATTCTGTCTCCAGTCACCACTAGGGGGAGCTCCCTGTATACAGAGATACATGATAAGATCCTGTCTGCAGCCACCACTAGGGGGAGCTCCCTGTATACAGAGATATATTATAAGATTTGGTCTGCAGTCACCACTAGGGGGAGCTCCCTGTATACAGAGATACATGATAAGATCCTGTCTGCAGCCACCACTAGGGGGAGCTCCCTGTATACAGAGATACATGATAATATTCTGTCTGCAGCCACCACTAGGGGGAGCTCCCTGTATACAGATACATGATAATATTCTGTCTGCAGACACCACTAGGGGGAGCTCCCTGTATACAGAGATACATTATAAGATTTGGTCTGCAGTCACCACTAGGGGGAGCTCCCTGTATACAGAGATACATGATAAGATCCTGTCTGCAGCCACCACTAGGGGGAGCTCCCTGTATACAGAGATACATGATAATATTCTGTCTGCAGCCACCACTAGGGGGAGCTCCCTGTATACAGAGATACATGATAAGATCCTGTCTGCAGCCACCACTAGGGGGAGCTCCCTGTATACAGAGATACATGATAAGATCCTGTCTGCAGCCACCACTAGGGGGAGCTCCCTGTATACAGAGATACATGATAATATTCTGTCTGCAGCCACCACTAGGGGGAGCTGCCTGTATACAGATACATGATAATATTCTGTCTGCAGACACCACTAGGGGGAGCTCCCTGTATACAGAGATACATTATAAGATTTGGTCTGCAGTCACCACTAGGGGGAGCTCCCTGTATACAGAGATACATGATAAGATCCTGTCTGCAGCCACCACTAGGGGGAGCTCCCTGTATACAGAGATACATGATAATATTCTGTCTGCAGCCACCACTAGGGGGAGCTCCCTGTATACAGAGATACATGATAATATTCTGTTTGCAGACACCACTAAGGGGAGCTCCTGTATACATAGATACATGATAAGATTCTGTCTGCAGCCACCACTAGGGGGAGCTCCCTGTATACAGAGATACATGATAATATTCTGTCTGCAGCCACCACTAGGGGGAGCTCTCTGTATATAGAGATATATTACATGTTTTTGTTAGAGTTATAACATTTATCAATGCCAGAAAATCATATATCAGAAAAGGATTTTAGACCTAAAACCACATGTATTACTGGGAGCTGTAGATAAAGGATATATAGGGATGTTTGTGGGATGGCTCATATGATATAGGATTGCAGGGAATTTTCAGGGGTGGGAGCCTCATGAATTCGGATATGTATAATAAACCCCCACTCTACAGTCCATGGAGTTAAACTTTCCTTTTGATCATCTGCAGATACCGGCGCTGACATGACACTGTTTTCTCTCGCTCTGACTCCTTTCATCATCAGTAAGATGCCTGTAAGGAGCCTGATCCTCCCGCCCCTGGGAGCCGCTCACATATTCATTTTTAATACCCCGGACTCCTAGAAACCTGTTCTGTTTAATTTCTCTTTATATTTCTCAAGTTTTCAATTCTTTGATGTATTAAGCGATTGGGAGAAAAATCAAATCATTAGAGACCGGGGGAGGGCGATGCGATGCTGGATGTACAGTACAGTATAATGTGGTGCCAGATGGAAACATGCCGAACTGTAAAGTTCTTAAAGGGGCAGAACCTGCAAGTGTTAACTACAGGCGGGGGGCCACACAGCAGTTTTGTTGGTTTTTATGACATTTCCAGGTATTTACTTTGCCTGATGCATAAATGATGTGATAAAATATTTCCCATAATATTATCTTAAATACTCTGTGCCGCTAAGACCCTCTCCTCACATTATGTAATTCTTGAATTTCTTTTCTTAAATACTCTGTGCCGCTGTGGGGCCTAGCCTTACTGTGCAGCTTTCATTATATCACCGGCCACTTGATAACTCCCTGTTCTTACTGTCTGGTCATCATTCTCCAAAGATTACCCTGCGCCCTTAATAAAGTAATGTGCTGCATCTTCTGCTAATAGTCTGTGACCTCCTACAATAAATACTCTGTGCTGCTGAGGACTTTGCTTCTACTATGTAACTATTTGTCTACGACCTCCCACAAGTTCAACCCTCACCTGAAATACTCTGTGCTGCTGGGGACCCAACTCCTTCCACTCAGTAACTATCACAAGATCAACAGACTTGGCTTCTGAAATACTCTGTGCTGCTGGAGCACTGTAACTTCCACTTGCAAAATATAACTCTCAGACCATGTCCATGACCTCCCAGAAAATCAACAACCCCCCTTAATAAAATACTCTGTTCTGCTGGGGATTCTGCTTCTTCCACTATGTAACAATCAGTCTGTGACCTCCCAGACGATCAGTACAATCCTTTCCTGTAATACTCTGTGCTTCTGGGGACCTTGTTCCTTCCAATAGGTAACATTCATGCTGCGGCCTTCCCACAATCCACTCCTGAAATACTCTGTGCTGTGACCCTATTTCCTCCACTATGTAACAATCAGTCTGTAATTTTTCAAAAGATCAGCACACTCCCCTCCTGAAATACTCTGTGCTGCTCAATATCCCACTACTTCCAGGATCAGCACGCTCCTCTGTTGAAATACTCTGTGCTGCTGCAGTGGACCCCACTCCTTCCACAATGTAACTATCAGTCTGTGATCTTCCAGGATCAGCACACTCCTCTACTGAAATACTCTGTGCTGCTGGAGATCCCACTCCTTCCAGGATCAGCACGCTCCTCTGCTGAAATACTCTGTGCTGCTGGGGATCCCATTCCTTCCACAATGTAACTCAGTCTGTGACCTCCCACAGGATCAGCATGTCTGATGGCAATAAAGGAGATCTTCTTAGCAGGTATCACAAACCATACTCCAAACTTCACACTCCAGACCACCAGGGGGAGCCATGCTCCTATCTACTAGGGCACTCCTCACAGTTAGGTAAAACTGGTGGGCTGGATAGAAAGTTAGTCAGAAGCTGACTGGAGGGAGAAGGAGTCAGACGCTGACTGGGCTTCTCCCAGGCAGCACCCTGTCAGGCAAACAAAGGGGAAGGAGGAACATCACAGAGCTGCAGATAGAGAGGTCCCTGACAGGGGTGGGATCCTGTCAGAGGCCTAGACAGAAGGCTACGGAGCTGCGCATGCCCCACGTGCGGCAGCATCCTAAGAAAGGACACGAAGAGAATTGTATTTTAGCGGGTGAGAAACGAAGTCTTAGCACATGGAGATAAAACGAGAAGGAGTTCTGCCCTGTAAAAGGCTGCCTCCTTCTGAGGCGCAGAAGCCGGTGGCCGGAACACCGAGGGAGCAACAGTCTCTAAGCCTTGCTCCAGAGATCGGCAGGACAGTCAATTCCACGTTGGCTGCCCGACCTTATACCCAGGAGGCACGGTGGCAAATTGTGGGGGCCGGGGCGTCTCTAGGGTCCCTGTAAAAAGCCTCAGGCCACCAGTCATACGGGTTTGTCCTATCCATACCATCTGGGGGACAGAGAGGGAGACATAACATCTAGAACATCTACAACAGTTGTGAGGACCTTACCGAGAAGCTCAGTAGGGAGGTACTACAACACACAGGCACTAGAGGAAGGCTACTGATTTCCACCTGGATAAGGGGACTCTGGATTTGCCTTCGGACTGGCCGGACTCAGCCTGCCCTGTGATCTGTACCCTGGACTGTGGACACTGAAGTCTTCAGTAAAGGTATAGAGACTGCAACCTTGTGTCCTCGTTATTCACTGCGCCTCACATCATCCGCCATCCACCATCTACACTCTGGGAAGCCCTGGGGATACATTTCACCTGTGGGAAGGTATACCATCTAGCAGCCATCACATCACCCTAGCGGACCCCTAAGCAGCGTCGGTCACCCTGACTGAATACCACAGGAGGCGTCACGAACACTAAACAAACTTTCCCTTTTATTGGACGTCCCTCAAAGGGCCACGGACCGGGTCGGGCCACCGTGACATTCCCCGAACCGAAGGACCCGGTACCGAGGGCCCCATTGCCCTTACGTGGGGGCGCTCCACACATTCCTCCGCTGAAATACTCTGTGCTGCTGGAGATCCCACTCCTTCCAGGATCAGCACGCTCCTGTGCTGAAATACTCTGTGCTACTGGAGATCCCACTCCTTCCAGGATCAGCACGCTCCTCAGCTGAAATACTATGTGCTGCTCAAGATCCCACTCCTTCCAGGATCAGCATGCTCCTCCGCTGAAATACTATGTGCTGCTCAAGATCCCACTCCTTCCAGGATCAGCATGCTCCTCCGCTGAAATACTCTGTGCTGCTGGAGATCCCACTCCTTCCAGGATCAGCACGCTCCTGTGCTGAAATACTCTGTGCTGCTGGAGATCCAACTCCTTCCAGGATCAGCACACTCCTCCGCTAAAATACTTTGTGCTGCTGGGGACAGTTGACAGTCAGTTCTTGGGCTCATTTTCCTTTTATTTAGGATTTTGCAATTTGCTGATTGTAAATCGCAGCGACGGGAACATAAGAGCGTAAACCTGGCGTAATAAGGAGTGATAATCCGTGCGGGGGGGGTGATGTTTGTCCGCGGGTTGTGGGCACAGCTGGCACCGTGTAAATAAGGGACACGATGGCGCGTCTTATATGGCTGGGCCGGGTGGGGGTCCCGCGTGTGATGAGAGCGCTCCCCACATTTGTATTCATTACTGGCTGCCGCCTTATTTGTGTTCTGTCACTTCAAAGCGACTTTTTTCCCCGTATGAGACAATAGAACTGTCACAGCCGCCGAAACTTAAGGGATAAAATTCACGACCCGTTACCAAACTGTTGCGGCCTCGTAAAGCTGAGCCTCGGCAAGACATTAGGGAGGTGCAACAAATTTCCACCGCCTGGAAAGCGATTCCCCGATTATGTTTTATGGGATTTTATTTAGATCTAGTGATTGTCTTGGCAGAAGCTTTTTTTCTTCTGCGCGGCCACAAGAGGGTTATCAGGACTCAGGATTGTACATGATTTAGAGGGGCGCTGCACGGTGGGGAACAGGCGGTGACTGCGGAGGGCAACAGGCGGTGACTGCGGAGGGCAACAGGCGGTGACTGCGGAGGGGAACGTCTTCCTTCTGTCTCACTAATGAGATTTCAATCTTTAGAAGAGAAATAATGTATGTATTCGAAGCTGCAGAGATGTATGGGGGCGGCCATATTGGATGGACTCACTTTGTGTTTGCTTTATGGCAGTTACAATGATTGGGATCAAAAGACAGAGAAATGTCATAAAATACAAAACTCAACTAGAGAACTGGGTCCAAATCCAGACCCCACAGACCCTCCATCATCGATGCACTAGAGACGGACAAGTCCATAAATGGGGCTTTGTGTGATTAATTTTATGCATCTGTTCAAGTTCAGGATCTTAATTAATTGTAGGGGTCTGGTCTGGGGTCTAAATTGATTGTAGAAGTCTGGTCTGGGGTCTAAATTGATTGTACAGATCTGGTCTGTGGTCTAAATTACTTTAAGAGGTCTGCTGGGGTCTAAATTAATTGCAGAGGTCTGGTCTGGGGTGTAAATTGATTGTAGAGGTCTGTTCTGGGGTCTAAATTAATTGTAGAGGTCTGGTCTGGGGTGTAAATTGATTGTAAAGGTCTGGTCTGGGGTTTAAATTACTTGTAGAGGTCTGTTCTGGGGTCTAAATTGATTGTACAGGTCTGGTTTGGGGTCTAAATTGATTGTAGAGGTCTGGTGCTGAAATTACTTGAATTACTTGTAGAGGTCTGGTTTGGGGTCTAAATTGAGGTCTGGTCTGGGGTCTAAATTAATTGTAGAGGTCTGTTCTGGGGTCTAAATTAATTGTAGAGGTCTGGTCAGGGTCTAAATTACTTGTAGAGGTCTGGTTTTGGGTCTAAATTGATTGTAGAGGTCTGGTCTGGGGTCTAAATTAATTGCAGTGGTCTGGTCTGGGGTGTAAATTAATTATAAAGGTCTGGTCTGGGGTTTAAATTACTTGTAGAGGTCTGTTCTGGGGTCTAAATTGATTGTACAGGTCTGGTTTGGGGTCTAAATTGATTGTAGAGGTCTGGTGTTGAAATTACTTATAGAGGTCTGGTTTGGGGTCTAAATTACTTATAGAGGTCTGGTTTGGGGTCTAAATTAATTGTAGAGGTCTGGTTTTGTAATTACTTGTAGAGGTCTGGTCTGAGGTCTAAATTGAGGTCTGGTCTGAGGTCTAAATTGATTGTAGAGGTTAGAGGTCTAGTCTGGGGTTAGTTGTAGGCGTCTGGTCTGTAAGGGTTTGTTCTGGTGTCTGAATTAATTGTAGGGATCTGATCTGGGCTGTGAACTAATTGTAGGCGTCTAGTCTGGGGTCTGGTTTTATTTTAGGGGTCTAGTGTTGGGTTTTAATTAAGTTTGGTTGTCTGATCTGGAGTCTAAAATTATTGCTGGGGCCTAATGTGGGGTCTGACTTAATTGTAGGGAAATGATTGTATAGTTGGTCTGGGGTGTATATTTCATTTAAGGGCAGGTCTAGAACAATGTTAATTTTAGGGGTCTGAATTAAGTTGTAGGGGTCTGAGTGATTTTAGCGCAGGACTAAGGTCTGAGTTATATTTAGGTAGAAATCTAGAGTTCAATTAATTTCATCTTTCCGGAGTGGAATCAAAATCAACATAGAGAGAGTCTGGGCTCGGAATTGTATTTACTGAGCTGGTCTGGGGTCTCATTAATATTATGGATAAGATCTGGGGGCTGATTATTATAAGAGGGCAGGTTTGCCGTCTGAATGAGTTAGGGGTTTGGTCAGGATAGGAATCAGAAATAATTCCCAGTTTGATATTAATTAGTTCTAGTCTGCAAAATGTTACCATGATGCCATCTTTACTGTTGGTGTTCAGCTCGGACCTTCATGTGACCACAGAACAAGACACCCGAACTTTTACTAAAACTGATTGATTCCCTCATCATCTAGTACAGTCTCCAGGAAAAGATGGAGCAGAGTCCCCACCCCAGAGATCAGATTGTGGCAGGGGAGCTGCATACCGAACCTGATCTGTGTATATAGTGTTACTATCCTGCCTTATCTGTATATATAGTGTTACTATCCTGCCTTATCTGTATATATAGTGTTACTATCCTGCCTAATCTGTATATATAGTGTTACTATCCTGCCTTATCTGTATATATAGTGTTACTATCCTCCCTTATCTGTATATATAGTGTTACTATCCTGCCTTATCTGTATATATAGTGTTACTATCCTGCCTTATCTGTATATATAGTGTCACTATCCTGCCTTATCTGTATATAGTGTTACTATCCTGCATTATCTGTATATATAGTGTCACTATCCTGCCTTATCTGTGTATATAGTGTTACTATCCTGCCTTACCTGTGTATATAGTGTTACTATCCTGCCTTATCTGTGTATATAGTGTTACTATCCTGCCTTATCTGTGTATATAGTGTTACTATCCTGCCTTATCTGTGTATATAGTGTCACTATCCTGCCTTATCTGTGTATATAGTGTTACTATCCTGCCTTACCTGTGTATATAGTGTTACTATCCTGCCTTATCTGTATATATAGTGTTACTATCCTGCCTTATCTGTGTATATAGTGTTACTATCCTGCCTTATCTGTGTATATAGTGTTACTATCCTGCCTTATCTGTGTATAGTGTTACTATCCTGCCTTATCTGTGTATATAGTGTTACTATCCTGCCTTATCTGTGTATATAGTGTTACTATCCTGCCTTATCTGTATATATTGTTGCTATCCTGCCTTATCTGTATATATAGTGTTACTATCCTGCATTATCTGTATATATAGTGTTACTATCCTGCCTTATCTGTATATATAGTGTTACTATCCTGCCTTATCTGTGTATATAGTGTTACTATCCTGCCTTATCTGTATATAGTGTTACTATCCTGCCTTATCTGTATATATAGTGTCACTATCCTGCCTTATCTGTGTATATAGTGTTACTATCCTGCCTTATCTGTGTATATAGTGTTACTATCCTGCCTTATCTGTATATATAGTGTTACTATCCTGCCTTATCTGTGTATATAGTGTTACTATCCTGCCTTATCTGTATATATAGTGTCACTATCCTGCCTTATCTGTGTATATAGTGTCACTATCCTGCCTTATCTGTATATATAGTGTTACTATCCTGCCTTATCTGTATATATAGTGTTACTATCCTGCCTTATCTGTGTATATAGTGTTACTATCCTGCCTTATCTGTATATATAGTGTTACTATCCTGCCTTGTCTGTATATATAGTGTCACTATCCTGCCTTATCTGTATATATAGTGTTACTATCCTGCCTTATCTGTGTATATAGTTACTATCCTGCCTTATCTGTGTATATAGTGTTACTATCCTGCCTTATCTCTGTATATAGTGTCACTATCCTGTCTTATCTGTATATATAGTGTTACTATCCTGCCTTATCTGTATATATAGTGTTACTATCCTCCCTTATCTGTGTATATAGTGTCACTATCCTGCCTTATCTGTGTATATAGTGTCACTATCCTGCCTTATCTGTATATATAGTGTTACTATCCTGCCTTATCTGTGTATATAGTGTGACTATCCTGCCTTATCTGTATATATAGTGTCACTATCCTGCCTTATCTGTGTATATAGTGTTACTATCCTGCCTTATCTGTGTATATAGTGTCACTATCCTGCCTTATCTGTGTATATAGTGTTACTATCCTGCCTTACCTGTGTATATAGTGTTACTATCCTGCCTTATCTGTATATATAGTGTTACTATCCTGCCTTATCTGTGTATATAGTGTTACTATCCTGCCTTATCTGTGTATATAGTGTTACTATCCTGCCTTATCTGTGTATAGTGTTACTATCCTGCCTTATCTGTGTATATAGTGTTACTATCCTGCCTTATCTGTGTATATAGTGTTACTATCCTGCCTTATCTGTATATATTGTTGCTATCCTGCCTTATCTGTATATATAGTGTTACTATCCTGCATTATCTGTATATATAGTGTTACTATCCTGCCTTATCTGTATATATAGTGTTACTATCCTGCCTTACCTGTGTATATAGTGTCACTATCCTGCCTTATCTGTGTATATAGTGTTACTATCCTGCCTTATCTGTATATAGTGTTACTATCCTGCCTTATCTGTATATATAGTGTCACTATCCTGCCTTATCTGTGTATATAGTGTTACTATCCTGCCTTATCTGTGTATATAGTGTTACTATCCTGCCTTATCTGTATATATAGTGTTACTATCCTGCCTTATCTGTGTATATAGTGTTACTATCCTGCCTTATCTGTATATATAGTGTCACTATCCTGCCTTATCTGTGTATATAGTGTCACTATCCTGCCTTATCTGTATATATAGTGTTACTATCCTGCCTTATCTGTATATATAGTGTTACTATCCTGCCTTATCTGTGTATATAGTGTTACTATCCTGCCTTATCTGTATATATAGTGTTACTATCCTGCCTTATCTGTATATATAGTGTCACTATCCTGCCTTATCTGTGTATATAGTGTTACTATCCTGCCTTGTCTGTATATATAGTGTCACTATCCTGCCTTATCTGTATATATAGTGTTACTATCCTGCCTTATCTGTGTATATAGTTACTATCCTGCCTTATCTGTGTATATAGTGTTACTATCCTGCCTTATCTCTGTATATAGTGTCACTATCCTGTCTTATCTGTATATATAGTGTTACTATCCTGCCTTATCTGTATATATAGTGTTACTATCCTCCCTTATCTGTGTATATAGTGTCACTATCCTGCCTTATCTGTGTATATAGTGTCACTATCCTGCCTTATCTGTATATATAGTGTTACTATCCTGCCTTATCTGTGTATATAGTGTGACTATTCTGCCTTATCTGTGTATATAGTGTTACTATCCTGCCTTATCTGTATATATAGTGTTACTATCCTCCCTTATCTGTGTATATAGTGTCACTATCCTGCCTTATCTGTGTATATAGTGTTACTATCCTGCCTTATCTGTATATATAGTGTCACTATCCTGCCTTATCTGTATATATAGTGTTACTATCCTGCCTTATCTGTGTATATAGTGTCACTATCCTGCCTTATCTGTGTATATAGTGTTACTATCCTGCCTTATCTGTGTATATAGTGTTACTATCCTGCCTTATCTGTCATGATCTCTGCAGGCAGAGATCATAGCAAGCCTATAGAGGGACAAGCTCTCGGAAGATGGAACTATACTGACCATGAACTAAGCCTGCCGCGCAACTAGAAATAGCCAGGTAGCATTTCCTATTTATAGCTAGATGCCCAGCTCTGGCCTAAGACCTAAATAGCTAGCAGAGGGAAATATAAGACCTGGCTCACCTCTAGAGAAATATTCCAAAGAAGACAGTAGCCCCCCACATATAATGACGGTGAGTTCAGATGAAACAACAAACGCAGCAGGAAAATAGTCTTAGCAAATTTGAGGTCCGCTTACTAGATAGCAGAAGACAGATAGTATACTTTCATGGTCAGCAGAAAAATACTAACAAAACACCATCCAGAGATTACCTTAAACTCTGGCATTAACTCATAACGCCAGAGTAGCAATCCCTGATCGACGAGAGCTTTCCAGACACAGTAACAAAACTTCAGCTGCGAACTGGAACAAATAGGCAAAACAAAACATGGACAAAAGTCCAACTTATCAGTAGTTGTCTAGAAGCAGGAACAAGCACTGAGAGGCATCAGATAACATTGTTGACCGGCAAGAAACCACCAGAGAAATGAGCTTAAATAGCGACACCCACTACTGATGGAATCAGGTGAAACAGGAAAGAGGATGACAAGTCCAATTCCACAAGCGGCCACCGGGGGAGCCCAGAATCCAAATTCACAACAGTACCCCCCCCTCAAGGAGGGGGCACCGAACCCTCACCAGATCCACCAGGGCGACCAGGATGAGCCCTATGGAAGGCACGAACAAGATCAGAAGCATGAACATCAGATGCATTGACCCAAGAATTATCCTCCTGGCCGTAACCCTTCCAGTTGACCAGATACTGGAGTTTCCGTCTGGAAACACGAGAGTCCAAAATTTTCTCCACAACGTACTCCAACTCACCCTCAACCAACACCGGAGCAGGAGGCTCAAGAGAAGGTACAACAGGTACCTCATACCTGCGCAATAACGACCGATGAAAAACGTTATGAATGGAAAAGGACGCAGGGAGGTCTAAACGGAAAGAAACAGGATTAAGAATCTCCAATATTCTATAAGGGCCGATGAACCGAGGTTTAAACTTAGGAGAAGAGACCCTCATAGGGACAAAACGAGAAGACAACCACACTAAATCTCCAACACAAAGCCGAGAACCAACACGACGATGACGGTTGGCAAAACGCTGAGTCTTCTCCTGTGACAACTTCAAATTGTCCATAACCTGCCCCCAGATGTGATGCAATCTCTCCACCACCGCATCCACTCCAGGACAATCCGAGGATTCCACCTGACCGGAGGAAAATCGAGGGTGAAACCCCGAATTACAGAAAAACGGGGACACCAAGGTGGAAGAACTGGCCCGATTATTGAGGGCGAACTCTGCCAATGGCAAAAAAGCAACCCAATCATCCTGGTCAGCAGAGACAAAACACCTCAGATATGTCTCAAGGGTCTGATTAGTCCGCTCGGTCTGGCCATTAGTCTGAGGGTGAAAAGCAGATGAAAAAGACAAATCTATGCCCATCCTAGCACAGAATGCCCGCCAAAATCTAGACACAAATTGGGTACCTCTGTCAGAAACAATATTCTCAGGAATACCGTGCAATCGGACAACATTCTGAAAAAACAGAGGAACCAACTCAGAAGAAGAAGGCAACTTGGGCAGAGGAACCAAATGGACCATTTTAGAGAAACGGTCACAGACCACCCAGATGACAGACATCTTCTGGGAAACAGGCAGATCTGAAATAAAATCCATCGAGATGTGTGTCCAAGGCCTCTTAGGAATAGGCAAGGGCAACAGCAGTCCGCTAGCCCGAGAACTACAAGACTTGGCCCGAGCACAAACGTCACATGACTGCACAAAGACTCGCACATCTCGTGACAGAGAAGGCCACCAGAAGGATCTTGCCACCAAATCCCTGGTACCAAAAATTCCGGGATGACCTGCCAATGCAGAAGAATGTACCTCAGAGATGACTCTGCTGGTCCAATCATCCGGAACAAACAGTCTATCAGGCGGACAACGATCCGGTCTATCCGCCTGAAACTCTTGCAAGGACCGCCGCAGATCAGGAGAAACGGCCGACAAAATTACTCCCTCCCTAAGGATACCTGTGGGTTCAGAATTACCAGGAGAGTCCGGGTCAAAACTCCTAGAAAGGGCATCTGCCTTAACATTCTTAGAACCCGGTAGGTATGACACCACAAAATTAAAGCGAGAAAAAAAATAAAGACCAGCGCGCCTGTCTAGGATTCAGGCGTCTGGCAGTCTCAAGATAAATCAAATTTTTGTGGTCAGTCAATACCACCACCTGATGCCTAGCCCCCTCGAGCCAATGGCGCCACTCCTCAAACGCCCACTTCATGGCCAAAAGCTCCCGATTCCCAACATCATAATTCCGCTCTGCGGGCGAAAATTTGCGAGAAAAGAAGGCACAAGGCCTAATGACGGAGCAGTCGGAACCTCTCTGCGATAACACTGCCCCAGCTCCGATCTCCGAAGCGTCAACCTCAACCTGAAAAGGCAGATTCACATCAGGCTGACGCAACACAGGGGCAGAGGCAAAACGGCGCTTAAGCTCCTGAAAGGCCTCTACAGCATGAGGGGACCAATTAGCAACATCAGCGCCTTGTCTGGTCAAATCAGTCAGTGGTTTAACGACATCCGAAAAACCAGCAATAAATCGGCGGTAAAAGTTGGCAAAGCCCAAAAATCTCTGAAGACCCTTAAGAGAGGAGGGCTGAGTCCAGTCACAAATAGCTTGCACCTTGACGGGATCCATCTCAATGGAAGAGGGAGAAAAAATATACCCCAAAAAGGAAATTTTCTGGACCCCAAAAACGCACTTAGACCCCTTCACACATAAAGAATTAGACCGCAGAACCTGAAAAACTCTCCTGACCTGCTGGACATGAGAGTCCCAGTCATCAGAAAAAATCAGAATATCATCCAGATATATTATCATAAATTTATCCAGAAAATCGCGGAAAATATCATGCATAAAAGACTGGAAAACTGAAGGGGCATTAGAAAGACCAAAAGGCATGACCAAATACTCAAAGTGGCCCTCGGGCGTATTAAATGCGGTCTTCCACTCATCCCCCTGCCTGATCCGCACCAAATTATACGCCCCACGAAGATCAATTTTAGAGAACCACTTAGCACCCTCTATACGAGCAAACAAATCAGTAAGCAATGGCAATGGGTATTGATACTTAACAGTGATCTTATTCAGAAGCCGATAATCAATACATGGTCTCAAAGAGCCGTCTTTTTTTGAGACAAAGAAAAACCCAGCTCCCAAGGGAGAAGAAGATGGACGAATATGTCCCTTTTCCAAAGACTCCTTTATATATTCCCGCATAGCAGCATGTTCCGGCACAGACAAATTAAACAAACGACCCTTTGGATATTTACAACCCGGTATCAAATCTATGGCACAATCGCACTCACGGTGCGGAGGTAACGACCCAAGCTTGGGTTCGTCAAAGACGTCTTGATAATCAGAGAGGAACTCAGGGACTTCAGAGGGAATGGACGACGAAATAGAAACCAAAGGTACGTCCCCATGAATACCCTTACATCCCCAGCTCAACACAGACATAGCTCTCCAGTCCAAGACTGGGTTGTGAGACTGCAACCATGGCAATCCCAGTACCAAATCGTCATGTAAATTATACAGCACCAGGAAACGAATAATCTCCTGGTGATCCGGATTGATACACATGGTTACTTGTGTCCAGTATTGTGGTTTATTATTAGCCAATGGGGTGGAGTCAATCCCCTTCAGAGGAATAAGAGTCTCCAAAGGCTCTAAATCAAAACCACAACGATTGGCAAAGGACCAATCCATAAGACTCAGAGCGGCGCCAGAGTCAACATAGGCGTCCGTGGCAATGGATGACAAAGAGCAAATCAGGGTTACAGACAAAATAAACTTAGACTGAATGGTGCCAATGGAAACAGACTTATCAAGCTTCTTTGTACGCCTAGAGCATGCCGATATAACATGAGTAGAATCCCCACAATAGAAACACAATCCATTCTTCCGTCTAAAATTCTGTCGCTCACTCCTGGACAGAATTCTATCACACTGCATACTTTCTGGCGTCTTTTCCATAGACACCGCCAGATGGTGCATCGGTTTGCGCTCCCGCAGACGCCTATCAATCTGAATAGCCATTGTCATGGACTCATTCAGACCTGCAGGCAAAGGGAACCCCACCATAACATCCTTAACGGCATCAGAGAGACCTTCTCTGAAAGTTGCCGCCAAGGCGCACTCATTCCACTGAGTAAGCACAGACCATTTACGGAATTTTTGGCAGAAAACTTCAGCTTCGTCTTGCCCCTGAGATAGTGCCATCAAAGTTTTTTCTGCCTGAAGTTCCAAATGAGGTTCCTCATAAAGCAAGCCCAAGGCCAGAAAAAACGCATCCACATCGCGTAACGCAGGATCCCCTGCTGGCAATGAGAAGGCCCAATCTTGAGGGTCACCCCTGAGCAAGGAAATCACAATCCTAACCTGCTGAGCAGGGTCTCCAGCTGAACGAGACTTCAGGGACAAATAAAGCTTACAATTATTTCGGAAATTCTGGAAGCTAGCTCTATTCCCTGTGAAGAACTCCGGCAAAGGAATTCCCGGCTCAGATACCGGAGCATGTACTACAAAATCTTGTAAATTTTGTACTTTCGTGATGAGATTATTCAAACCCGCAGTTACACTCTGGAGATCCATTAGTGTCAGGTGCACACAGAGCATACAGAGATTAGGAGGAGAGAGAGAAAAAAGACTGCAGCAAGGCAGACTGGAGGAAAAAAAAAAAAAAAATTCCAGCAGACTTCTTATAACTCTCCTTTCTCAACCTGGGTCTTTAACACTTTAGTGGGCCGGTCAAACTGTCATGATCTCTGCAGGCAGAGATCATAGCAAGCCTATAGAGGGACAAGCTCTCGGAAGATGGAACTATACTGACCATGAACTAAGCCTGCCGCGCAACTAGAAATAGCCAGGTAGCATTTCCTATTTATCGCTAGATGCCCAGCTCTGGCCTAAGACCTAAATAGCTAGCAGAGGGAAATATAAGACCTGGCTCACCTCTAGAGAAATATTCCAAAGAAGACAGTAGCCCCCCACATATAATGACGGTGAGTTCAGATGAAACAACAAACGCAGCAGGAAAATAGTCTTAGCAAATTTGAGGTCCGCTTACTAGATAGCAGAAGACAGATAGTATACTTTCATGGTCAGCAGAAAAATACTAACAAAACACCATCCAGAGATTACCTTAAACTCTGGCATTAACTCATAACGCCAGAGTAGCAATCCCTGATCAACGAGAGCTTTCCAGACACAGTAACAAAACTTCAGCTGCGAACTGGAACAAATAGGCAAAACAAAACATGGACAAAAGTCCAACTTATCAGTAGTTGTCTAGAAGCAGGAACAAGCACTGAGAGGCATCAGATAACATTGTTGACCGGCAAGAAACCACCAGAGAAATGAGCTTAAATAGCGACACCCACTACTGATGGAATCAGGTGAAACAGGAAAGAGGATGACAAGTCCAATTCCACAAGCGGCCACCGGGGGAGCCCAGAATCCAAATTCACAACACTTATCTGTGTATATAGTGTTACTATCCTACCTTATCTGTGTATATAGTGTTACTATCCTGCCTTATCTTTATATATAGTGTTACTATCCTGCCTTATCTGTGTATATAGTGTTACTATCCTGCCTTATCTGTGTATATAGTGTTACTATCCTGCCTTATCTGTGTATATAGTGTTACTATCCTGCCTTATCTGTGTATACAGTGTTACTATCCTACCTTATCTGTGTATATAGTGTTACTATCCTGCCTTATCTGTGTATATAGTGTTACTATCCTGCCTTATCTGTGTATATAGTGTTACTATCCTGCCTTATCTTTATATATAGTGTTACTATCCTGCCTTATCTGTGTATATAGTGTTACTATCCTGCCTTATCTGTATATATAGTGTTACTATCCTGCCTTATCTGTGTATATAGTGTTACTATCCTGCCTTATCTGTGTATATAGTGTTACTATCCTGCCTTATCTTTATATATAGTGTTACTATCCTGCCTTATCTGTATATATAGTGTTACTATCCTGCCTTATCTGTATATATAGTGTCACTATCCTGCCTTATCTGTATATATAGTGTCACTATCCTGCCTTATCTGTATATATAGTGTTACTATCCTGCCTTATCTGTGTATATAGTGTTACTATCCTGCCTTATCTGTATATATGGTGTTACTATCCTGCCTTATCTGTGTATATAGTGTTACTATCCTGCCTTATCTGTATATAGTGTTACTATCCTGCCTTATCTGTGTATATAGTGTCACTATCCTGCCTTATCTGTGTATATAGTGTCACTATCCTGCCTTATCTGTGTATATAGTGTCACTATCCTGCCTTATCTGTATATATAGTGTTACTATCCTGCCTTATCTGTGTATATAGTGTTACTATCCTGCCTTATCTGTGTATATAGTGTTACTATCCTGCCTTATCTGTATATATAGTGTCACTATCCTGCCTTATCTGTGTATATAGTGTTACTATCCTGCCTTATCTGTATATATAGTGTTACTATCCTGCCTTATCTGTATATATAGTGTTACTATCCTGCCTTATCTGTATATAGTGTTACTATCCTGCCTTATCTGTGTATAGTGTTACTATCCTGCCTTATCTGTATATATGGTGTTACTATCCTGCCTTATCTGTATATAGTGTTACTATCCTGCCTTATCTGTGTATATAGTGTTACTATCTTGCCTTATCTGTATATATAGTGTTACTATTCTGCCTTATCTGTGTATATAGTGTCACTATCCTGCCTTATCTGTATATATAGTGTCACTATCCTGCCTTATCTGTATATATAGTGTTACTATCCTGCCTTATCTGTATATATAGTGTTACTATCCTGCCTTATCTGTGTATATATAGTGTTACTATCCTGCCTTATCTGTGTATATAGTGTTACTATCCTGCCTTATCTGTGTATATAGTGTTACTATCCTGCCTTACCTGTATATATAGTGTTACTATCCTGCCTTATCTGTGTATATAGTGTTACTATCCTGCCTTATCTGTATATATAGTGTTACTATCCTGCCTTATCTGTGTATATATAGTGTCACTATCCTGCCTTATCTGTATATAGTGTTACTATCCTGCCTTATCTGTGTATATAGTGTTACTATCCTGCCTTATCTGTGTATATAGTGTTACTATCCTGCCTTATCTGTATATAGTGTCACTATCCTGCCTTATCTGTGTATATAGTGTCACTATCCTGCCTTATCTGTATATATAGTGTTACTATCCTGCCTTATCTGTGTATAGTGTTACTATCCTGCCTTATCTGTATATATAGTGTTACTATCCTGCCTTATCTGTATATAGTGTTACTATCCTGCCTTATCTGTGTATATAGTGTTACTATCCTGCCTTATCTGTATATATAGTGTTACTATCCTGCCTTATCTGTATATATAGTGTTACTATCCTGCCTTATCTGTATATATAGTGTTACTATCCTGCCTTATCTGTGTATATAGTGTTAAGGCCCCGTCTCACTAAGCGATTTACCAATGATCACGACCAGCGATACGACCTGGCCGTGATCGTTGGTAAGTCGCTGTGTGGTCGCTGGGGAGCTGTCACACAGACAGCTCTCTCCAGCGACCAACGATCAGGGGAACGACTTCGGCATCGTTGAAACTGTCTTCAACGATGCCGAAGTCCCCCTGCAGCACCCGGGTAACCAGGGTAAACATCGGGTTACTAAGCGCAGGGCCGCGCTTAGTAACCCGATGTTTACCCTGGTTACCAAAAAAAACAAACAGTACATACTCGCCTTTCGGTGTCCAGGTCCCTTGCCGTCTGCTTCCTGCTCTGACTGAGATCCGGCCGTACAGTGAGAGCAGAGCGCAGCGGTGACGTCACTGCTGCGCTCTCACTTCTCACTGTACGGCCGGCAGTCAGTGAGAGCAGGAAGCAGACGGCAAGGGACCTGACGGACATCAGAAGGCGAGTATGTACTGTTTGTTTTTTTTTACATTTACGCTGGTAACCAGGGTAAACATCGGGTTACTAAGCGCGGCCCTGCGCTTAGTAACCCGATGTTTACCCTGGTTACCAGTGAAGACATCGCTGGATCGGTGTCACACACACCGATTCAGCGATGTCAGCGGGGCCTCAACGACCAAAAAAAGGTCCAGGCCATTCCGACACGACCACCGATCTTGCAGCAGGGGCCTGATCGCTGGTACGTGTCACACATAGCGAGATCGCTATGGAGGTCGCTGTTGCGTCACAAAACTTGTGACTCAGCAGCGATCTCGCTAGCGATCTCGCTATGTGAGACGGGGCCTTTACTATCCTGCCTTATCTGTATATATAGTGTCACTATCCTGCCTTATCTGTGTATATAGTGTCACTATCCTGCCTTATCTGTATATATAGTGTTACTATCCTGCCTTATCTGTATATATAGTGTTACTATCCTGCCTTATCTGTATATATAGTGTTACTATCCTGCCTTATCTGTATATATAGTGTTACTATCCTGCCTTATCTGTATATATAGTGTTACTATCCTGCCTTATCTGTATATATAGTGACACTATCCTGCCTTATCTGTGTATATAGTGTTACTATCCTGCCTTATCTGTATATATAGTGTTACTATCCTGCCTTATCTGTGTATAGTGTAAGGGTACCGTCACACAGTGCAATTTTGATCGCTACGACGGCACGATTCGTGACGTTCCAGCGATGCATTTACGATATCGCTGTGTCTGACACGCTACTGCGATCCGGATCCCCGCTGAGAATCGTACGTCGTAGCAGATCGTTTGAAACTTTCTTTCGTCGTCTAGTGTCCCGCTGTGGCGGCATGATTGCATTGTGTGACACAGGTTGTATACGATGTGCGCACAGTAACCAACGGCTTCTACATCGCAAATACGTCATGAAATTATCGCTCCAGCGCCGTGTATTGCAACGTGTGACCGCAGTCTACGACACTGGAGCGATACGTATACGACGCTGCAACGTCACGGATCGTGCCGTCGTAGCGATGAAAATGGCACTGTGTGACGGTACCCTTACTATCCTGCCTTATCTGTATATATAGTGTTACTATCCTGCCTTATCTGTATATATAGTGTTACTATCCTCCCTCATCTGTGTATATAGTGTTACTATCCTGCCTTATCTGTATATATAGTGTTACTATCCTGCCTTATCTGTATATATAGTGTCACTATCCTGCCTTATCTGTATATATAGTGTTACTATCCTCCCTTATCTGTGTATATAGTGTCACTATCCTGCCTTATCTGTATATATAGTGTTACTATCCTGCCTTATCTGTATATATAGTGTTACTATCCTGCCTTATCTGTATATATAGTGTCACTATCCTGCCTTATCTGTATATATAGTGTTACTATCCTGCCTTATCTGTGTATATAGTGTTACTATCCTGCCTTATCTGTATATATAGTGTTACTATCCTGCCTTATCTGTGTATAGTGTTACTATCCTGCCTTATCTGTATATATAGTGTTACTATCCTGCCTTATCTGTATATATAGTGTTACTATCCTCCCTCATCTGTGTATATAGTGTTACTATCCTGCCTTATCTGTATATATAGTGTTACTATCCTGCCTTATCTGTATATATAGTGTCACTATCCTGCCTTATCTGTATATATAGTGTTACTATCCTCCCTCATCTGTGTATATAGTGTTACTATCCTGCCTTATCTGTATATATAGTGTTACTATCCTGCCTTATCTGTATATATAGTGTCACTATCCTGCCTTATCTGTATATATAGTGTTACTATCCTCCCTTATCTGTGTATATAGTGTCACTATCCTGCCTTATCTGTATATATAGTGTTACTATCCTGCCTTATCTGTATATATAGTGTTACTATCCTGCCTTATCTGTATATATAGTGTCACTATCCTGCCTTATCTGTATATATAGTGTTACTATCCTGCCTTATCTGTGTATATAGTGTTACTATCCTGCCTTATCTGTATATATAGTGTTACTATCCTGCCTTATCTGTGTATAGTGTTACTATCCTGCCTTATCTGTATATATAGTGTTACTATCCTGCCTTATCTGTATATATAGTGTTACTATCCTCCCTCATCTGTGTATATAGTGTTACTATCCTGCCTTATCTGTATATATAGTGTTACTATCCTGCCTTATCTGTATATATAGTGTCACTATCCTGCCTTATCTGTATATATAGTGTTACTATCCTCCCTCATCTGTGTATATAGTGTTACTATCCTGCCTTATCTGTATATATAGTGTTACTATCCTGCCTTATCTGTATATATAGTGTCACTATCCTGCCTTATCTGTATATATAGTGTTACTATCCTCCCTTATCTGTGTATATAGTGTCACTATCCTGCCTTATCTGTATATATAGTGTTACTATCCTGCCTTATCTGTATATATAGTGTTACTATCCTGCCTTATCTGTATATATAGTGTCACTATCCTGCCTTATCTGTATATATAGTGTTACTATCCTGCCTTATCTGTATATATAGTGTCACTATCCTGCCTTATCTGTATATATAGTGTTACTATCCTGCCTTATCTGTATATATAGTGTTACTATCCTGCCTTATCTGTGTATAGTGTTACTATCCTGCCTTATCTGTATATATAGTGTTACTATCCTGCCTTATCTGTATATATAGTGTTACTATCCTCCCTCATCTGTGTATATAGTGTTACTATCCTGCCTTATCTGTATATATAGTGTTACTATCCTGCCTTATCTGTATATATAGTGTCACTATCCTGCCTTATCTGTATATATAGTGTTACTATCCTCCCTTATCTGTGTATATAGTGTCACTATCCTGCCTTATCTGTATATATAGTGTTACTATCCTGCCTTATCTGTATATATAGTGTTACTATCCTGCCTTATCTGTATATATAGTGTTACTATCCTGCCTTATCTGTATATATAGTGTCACTATCCTGCCTTATCTGTATATATAGTGTTACTATCCTGCCTTATCTGTGTATATAGTGTCACTATCCTGCCTTATCTGTATATATAGTGTTACTATCCTGCCTTATCTGTATATATAGTGTCACTATCCTGCCTTATCTGTGTATATAGTGTTACTATCCTGCCTTATCTGTATATATAGTGTTACTATCCTGCCTTATCTGTATATATAGTGTCACTATCCTGCCTTATCTGTGTATAGTGTTACTATCCTGCATTATCTGTGTATATAGTGTTACTATCCTGCCTTATCTGTATATAGTGTTACTATCCTGCCTTATCTGTATATAGTGTTACTATCCTGCCTTATCTGTATATATAGTGTTACTATCCTGCCTTATCTGTGTATATAGTGTTACTATCCTGCCTTATCTGTATATATAGTGTTACTATCCTGCATTATCTGTGTATTGTAGGGATTTCACTCACTCAGGTGCGACGGCTGACACTTAGGGTACTGTCACACAGTGGCACTTTGGTCGCTACAACGGCACGATCCGTGACGTTCCAGCGATATAGTTACGATATCGCTGTGTCTGACACGCTACTGCGATCAGGGACCCCGCTGAGAATCGTACGTCGTAGCAGACCGTTTGAAACTTTATTTCGTCGTCAAGTGTCCCGCTGTGGTGGGTGTGCACGATATTCCCAATGTCCCGTATGACTTCTACATCGCAACTACGTCATGAAATTATCGCTCCAGCGCCGTGCATTGCAAAGTGTGACCGCAGTCTACGATGCTGGAGCGATAATCAAGCGACGCTGCAACGTCACGGATCGTGTCGTCGGAGCGAACAAAGTGCCACTGTGTGACAGTACCCTTAGGAGTCAGGTTCCAACAAAAGTTCAAAGGTTTATTGCTTCATAAACCAGTTTAGCATAAACAGGAAAAACAAATAGCCTTTAACTCAGGCAAAAGGGAAAAACATGAGTCCATTCCTTCAGGCTCCCTCAGCCTCTGTGCTGCTCCGCACAGAGAGCTCTGCATACAACTGCCCTGTCTGCTTCCAAGAACATCCACTGGAGGCTAGCAGCTCCACACATATATATCCTGTGTTAAGTATTTGCCTGTCTTATATAGAGCTAACCACACCCAGTAACCCATCACATGATTAGCCATGTGGTCTGACATCACCACAGGTCCTGTAAGACATATATATACAAGTTTATATACAACAAATAAACACTCCGAGCTACATTACAGCAACAAGGCACTTATGTGGCACATACCTCCCGTCGACTACACACCCTTTAGCCATGCTACATACCTCCCCCCTCTGCCTAAAGCCGTGGGGCTTGGCACTTTTCCCCACTAAACAAGGGATTCTTGATAGGGCATCCGCATTACCGTGCAGGTTTCCGGCCCTATGTTCCACATGGAAACTGAAGTCCTGCAGGGCTAAGAACCAACGGGTGACCCTAGCATTTCTACCCTTTGTTTCCCTCATCCATCTAAGTGGGGCATGGTCAGATATTAGTCTGAATTTACGACCCAGCAGATAGTACCGTAACGTGTCCACCGCCCACTTTATGGCCAAACACTCTTTTTCCACGACTGAGTAGTTCTTCTCAGATGAGGACAGCGTTCTACTCAGATAGAGAACAGGATGCTCCTCCCCATGTAGCTCTTGGGAAAGGACTGCTCCTACCCCAACATCTGAGGCATCTGTCTGAAGAATAAATTCTTTATTGAAGTCTGGGGCCATCAGAACGGGCTGCTTACATAGAGCCCCTTTTAACTCTTGAAAGGCTGACTGTCTATTCGGACCATTTAACCATCACGATTTTGTCCCCTTTAGCAGATCAGTCAGAGGCGCAGCCACTGTGGCGAAGTTCGGGATGAACCTCCTGTAATATCCCACGATTCCCAGAAAGGCTTTAACTTGCTTTTTGGAGAGTGGTTTCGGCCATGTTTGGATTGCCTCCACTTTCCTGATTTGGGGCTTTATTTCTCCACGACCCACTATATAGCCTAGGTATTTAGCTTCTTCCTTACCCAAGGCACACTTCTTCGGGTTTATTGTAAACCCCGCCTCTCTTAGAGCATCAAACACCGCTTGGACTTTCTCCAGATGACTCTCCCAGTCCGGGCTAAAGATGACGATATCATCTAGGTACGCAGCAGCGTAGGCCTTATGGGGTGCAAGGACTCTATCCATAGCCCTCTGGAAGGTCGCCGGAGCTCCCTGTAGGCCAAACGGCATCCGGACATACTGGAAGCATCCATCAGGTGTCGAAAAGGCCGTCTTCTCCTTGGCTTACTGTGCCATGGGGATCTGCCAATACCCCTTTGTCAAATCCAAGGTGGATATATATCTGGCGTGCCCAAGCCTTTCGATGAGCTCATCAACGCGGGGCATGGGATAAGCGTCAAACTTGGAGACCTCATTCAACTTCCAATAGTCATTGCAAAACCTCCATTCTCCATCAGGTTTTGGGACCAGGACAATTGGGCTCGACCAACCGCTCTTGGATTCCTCAATGACTCCAAGCTTCAACATACGCTCCACTTCCTTGGAGATAACTTCTCGACGAGCCTCAGGAATACGATAGGGCTTCACGTTCACCCGCACATGTGGCTCTGTTAGGACCTCGTGCTCTATGACCTTCGTGTGTCCTGGCAACTCTGAAAACAGGTCCCTGTTTTTCTGGAGTAACTCCCGGCACTGCTGTTTCTGGGACTTCGATAGCGTCTCCGCAATAGTAACCGCTCCAACCTCACCTTCTGGGTTGCTTAACAACGATGGAGATACTGTCGGCTCTCTATCTTGCCACGGTTTGATGAGGTTGACATGGTACACTTGGAATGGTTTCCGTCTTCCTGGTTGGTGAATTTTATAATTTACTTCACCAAGTTTCTCGACAACCTCATATGGCCCTTGCCATTTGGCCAAGAATTTGCTTTCCACCGTCGGAACTAACACAAGAACTCGGTCTCCCGGATTGAACTGCCTCACTTTTGCAGATCGGTTGTAGATTCTGGCCTGAGCTTCTTGTGCCTGGAGGAGGTGTTCCTTCACGATAGGCATTACCTTTGCAATCCTCTGCTGCATCAGGGCCACATGCTCAATGATGCTTCTGTGGGGCGTGACTTCGGCTTCCCAGGTTTCCTTGGCTATATCCAGGAGTCCTCGCGGATGTCGGCCATATAGAAGCTCAAATGGTGAGAATCCTGTGGAGGCCTGTGGAACTTCACGAATGGAAAACATCAGGTAGGGTAAGAGACAATCCCAGTCTCTACCATCTTTCTCTATAGCTTTTCTCAGCATGCTCTTCAGTGTCTTGTTAAATCTCTCAACAAGGCCATCTGACTGGGGATGGTACACCGAGGTCCTCAACTGGGAGATTTTCAGGGCTTTGCACAACTCCCTCATCACTTTGCTCATGAAAGGTGTCCCCTGGTCAGTCAGGATCTCTTTCGGCAGACCTGTCCGGGAAAAGACATGGACCAACTCGCGGGCTATACTCTTCGAGGAAGAATTTCTCAGAGGAATTGCCTCAGGATAGCGTGTGGCATAGTCCAGGATGACTAATATATACTGATGGCCCCAGGCTGATTTAACTAAGGGACCGACCAAGTCCATGGCAATTCTCTCGAACGGCACCTCAATAATGGGCAGGGGCACAAGGGGGTTCCGGAAATGAGGAGTGGGAGCAGTTAGCTGACATGTAGGGCAGGACCTGCAGTAGTTCACTATTTCCCGATGACACCCAGGCCAATAGAACCTCTGCACAACCCGTTCCTGCGTTTTTTCCACCCCTAGGTGTCCACCCAAGATGTGTGAATGGGCCATGTCCAACACCTTCCGTCTATATGGATCCGGCACTAGCAACTGCTCTACCAACTCCTTCCTTATTTTCGTGACCCGGTACAACAACTCCCCACTCATCAGAAAATGGGAAATCTGGTGTCTGCCCCCAACTCCTGTACCACCCCGTCAATAACTGTGACATTATTAAAGGCTTCCCTCAGAGTGGGGTCCCTATGTTGGGCAGTCCCAAAATTTTCACCGGTTACCTCTAACTCCATAGTGTCAGATGCAGGGGATACTTCCTCCTCATCCCCAACCAGCACACAAAAAGGAAACCTGTCTGTCTCTGGGTGTGGTGACACCCTTCCAGGGTTCACTGGTTCCCTACTTTTGCTAGGGAGCTCAGAACCTTTTCCCCACAAATCCCAAAACAGACAGAAATCCCGGCCAATAATTATAGGGTGCAACAAGTCCTGCACGACGCCGACTATGTGGGACTCAGTGCCACATGCCGTTTCAATGTCCACCCTGGCCAAAGGGTAGTCCTTGGCATCACCATGTATGCACCGCACGCCGACCTTCTTTCCTGGGAGCAGGTGGAGAGGGAAAGTGGCCCACACCAGGGTCACTAAGCTCCCTGAGTCTAACAGCGCCGTTGCTGCTCGACCATTCACCCTTATGGGACACGCTTGAGGTCCCTCGTTGGGCGGAGAGTTCACACTGCAGGCTGGATATGCATAGTATGAACAACGGTGTCCCATGCTGCAGTCCATCTGCTCAGTGGTCTGGGAACAACGGGCAGCTATATGTCCTGGCCGGTGGCACCTCCAACAAACAATATCACCCGTAGGGACCTTGGGCACCACCTCCCCCACCCTTTGTGACCTTGGACGCGCCACCCCTTTTTGGGACTCAGCTCCCTTCTGGGACCCCCAGTACGGCATGGGTTGCCTCCCGGAGGAGCCTTCCAACCCTTGGTATCTCTCAACCAGTCCGATCAGCTCGTCGGCATTCTGGGGATCACCCTGGGCAACCCAAGTCTGTATGGACTTCGGGAGGGAATGCACAAACCGATCCATCATCACCCGTTCCACCATCTGTGCAGGTGTTCATGACTCTGGCTGCAGCCATTTCTGGACCAGGTGCAACAGATCAAACAATTGAGAGCGAGGCGGTTTGTCCCGGTGATAAGCCCAGCTGTGAACTCGCTGTGCCCTGACAGTCAGTGTCACCCCCAAACGTGCGAGAATCTCGACTTTCAATTTGTGATACTCTTTGGCATCCTGCAAGGTCAAATCATAGTACGCCTTCTGGGGTTCTCCCGTCAGGTATGGCGCCAGTACCTCTGCCCACTCCTCTGGCGGGAGTTTTTCCCTCTCAGCGACCCTCTCAAACACCGTCAGGAAGGCCTCAACATCATCCCCGGGGGTCATTTTCTGTAATGCCCGTCTTACCGTCTTCCAGACATGGGTGTCATCAGCCAAACCTGGGGTTGGGGCACTCGTCTTGCCCTGGATGGCGGTTGCCAGAAGCTGCATCTGCTGCCGTTGCTCCTGCTGGTTCTGTTGCATCTGCTGCATCAACAGCCTGTTGGTCTCTTGCTGCCGTTGCTCCTGCTGTGACTGCAACTGGACCAAGTGTTTCAGCAGTTCCTCCATTTTTCCCGGCAATGCTTGCTGGCTTACAACAGACTTGACCCAGGACATCCAATAACAGACTTTTCGTCTCCGCTGGGAACGCTGCCCGCACGTCTACCACCAATTGTAGGGATTTCACTCACTCAGGTGCGACGGCTGACACTTAGGAGGCAGGTTCCAACAAAAGTTCAAAGGTTTATTGCTTCATAAACCAGTTTAGCATAAACAGGAAAAACAAATAGCCTTTAACACAGGCAAAAGGGAAAAACATGAGTCCATTCCTTCAGGCTCCCTCAGCCTCTGTGCTGCTCCGCACAGAGAGCTCTGCAGACAACTGCCCTGTCTGCTTCCAAGAACATCCACTGGAGGCTAGCAGCTCCACACATATATATCCTGTGTTAAGTATTTGCCTGTCTTATATAGAGCTAACCACACCCAGTAACCCATCACATGATTAGCCATGTGGTCTGACATCACCACAGGTCCTGTAAGACATATATACATGGTTATATACAACAAAGAAACACTCCGAGCTACATTACAGCAACAAGGCACTTATGTGGCACATACCTCCCATCGACTACACACCCTTTAGCCATGCTACAGTATATAGTGTTACTATCCTGCCTTATCTGTGTATATAGTGTCACTATCCTGCCTTATCTGTGTATATAGTGTTACTATCCTGCCTTATCTGTATATATAGTGTTACTATCCTGCCTTATCTGTGTATATAGTGTCACTATCCTGCCTTATCTGTGTATATAGTGTTACTATCCTGCCTTATCTGTATATATAGTGTTACTATCCTGCCTTATCTGTGTATATAGTGTCACTATCCTGCCTTATCTGTGTATATAGTGTTACTATCCTGCCTTATCTGTGTATATAGTGTCACTATCCTGCCTTATCTGTGTATATAGTGTTACTATCCTGCCTTATCTGTGTATATAGTGTTACTATCCTGCCTTATCTGTGTATATAGTGTTACTATCCTGCCTTATCTGTGTATATAGTGTCACTATCCTGCCTTATCTGTGTATATAGTGTTACTATCCTGCCTTATCTGTGTATATAGTGTCACTATCCTGCCTTATCTGTGTATATAGTGTCACTATCCTGCCTTATCTGTATATAGTGTTACTATCCTGCCTTATCTGTATATATAGTGTTACTATCCTGCCTTATCTGTGTATATAGTGTCACTATCCTGCCTTATCTGTGTATATAGTGTCAATATCCTGCCTTATCTGTATATAGTGTTACTATCCTGCCTTATCTGTATATATAGTGTCACTATCCTGCCTTATCTGTATATAGTGTTACTATCCTGCCTTATCTGTGTATATAGTGTTACTATCCTGCCTTATCTGTGTATATAGTGTCACTATCCTGCCTTATCTGTGTATATAGTGTCACTATCCTGCCTTATCTGTATATAGTGTTACTATCCTGCCTTATCTGTATATATAGTGTCACTATCCTGCCTTATCTGTGTATATAGTGTTACCATCCTGCCTTATCTGTGTATATAGTGTCACTATCCTGCCTTATCTGTGTATATAGTGTCACTATCCTGCCTTATCTGTGTATATAGTGTCACTATCCTGCCTTATCTGTGTATATAGTGTTACTATCCTGCCTTATCTGTGTATATAGTGTCACTATCCTGCCTTATCTGTGTATATAGTGTTACTATCCTGCCTTATCTGTATATATAGTGTTACTATCCTGCCTTATCTGTATATAGTGTTAATATCCTGCCTTATCTGTATATATAGTGTTACTATCCTGCCTTATCTGTATATATAGTGTCACTATCCTGCCTTATCTGTGTATATAGTGTTACTATCCTGCCTTATCTGTATATAGTGTTACTATCCTGCCTTATCTGTGTATATAGTGTTACTATCCTGCCTTATCTGTGTATATAGTGTTACTATCCTGCCTTATCTGTATATAGTGTTACTATCCTGCCTTACCTGTATATAGTGTTACTATCCTGCCTTACCTGTATATATAGTGTTACTATCCTGCCTTACCTGTATATATAGTGTTACTATCCTGCCTTATCTGTGTATATAGTGTCACTATCCTGCCTTATCTGTATATATAGTGTCACTATCCTGCCTTATCTGTATATATAGTGTCACTATCCTGCCTTATCTGTGTATATAGTGTCACTATCCTGCCTTATCTGTATATATAGTGTTACTATCCTGCCTTATCTGTGTATATAGTATCACTATCCTGCCTTATCTGTATATATAGTGTTACTATCCTGCCTTATCTGTATATATAGTGTTACTATCCTGCCTTATCTGTGTATATAGTGTTACTATCCTGCCTTATCTGTATATATAGTGTCACTATCCTGCCTTATCTGTGTATATAGTGTCACTATCCTGCCTTATCTGTGTATATAGTGTCACTATCCTGCCTTATCTGTATATATAGTGTCACTATCCTGCCTTATCTGTGTATATAGTGTCACTATCCTGCCTTATCTGTATATATAGTGTCACTATCCTGCCTTATCTGTATATATAGTGTTACTATCCTGCCTTATCTGTATATATAGTGTCACTATCCTGCCTTATCTGTATATATAGTGTCACTATCCTGCCTTATCTGTGTATATAGTGTCACTATCCTGCCTTATCTATATATATAGTGTTACTATCCTGCCTTATCTGTGTATATAGTGTTACTATCCTGCCTTATCTGTATATAGTGTTACTATCCTGCCTTATCTGTATATAGTTACTATCCTGCCTTATCTGTATATATAGTGTTACTATCCTGCCTTATCTGTGTATATAGTGTCACTATCCTGCCTTATCTGTGTATATAGTGTCACTATCCTGCCTTATCTGTATATATAGTGTTACTATCCTGCCTTATCTGTATATATAGTGTCACTATCCTGCCTTATCTGTATATATAGTGTCACTATCCTGCCTTATCTGTATATATAGTGTCACTATCCTGCCTTATCTGTGTATATAGTGTCACTATCCTGCCTTATCTGTGTATATAGTGTTACTATCCTGCCTTATCTGTGTATATAGTGTTACTATCCTGCCTTATCTGTATATAGTGTTACTATCCTGCCTTATCTGTATATAGTTACTATCCTGCCTTATCTGTATATATAGTGTTACTATCCTGCCTTACCTGTATATATAGTGTTACTATCCTGCCTTATCTGTATATATAGTGTTACTATCCTGCCTTATCTGTATATATAGTGTTACTATCCTGCCTTATCTGTATATATAGTGTCACTATCCTGCCTTATCTGTGTATATAGTGTTACTATCCTGCCTTATCTGTGTATATAGTGTCACTATCCTGCCTTATCTGTGTATATAGTGTTACTATCCTGCCTTATCTGTATATATAGTGTTACTATCCTGCCTTATCTGTGTATATAGTGTCACTATCCTGCCTTATCTGTATATATAGTGTCACTATCCTGCCTTATCTGTATATAGTGTTACTATCCTGCCTTATCTGTGTATATAGTGTTACTATCCTGCCTTATCTGTATATAGTGTTACTATCCTGCCTTATCTGTGTATATAGTGTTACTATCCTGCCTTATCTGTATATAGTGTCACTATCCTGCCTTATCTGTGTATATAGTGTCACTATCCTGCCTTATCTATATATATAGTGTTACTATCCTGCCTTATCTGTGTATATAGTGTTACTATCCTGCCTTATCTGTATATAGTGTTACTATCCTGCCTTATCTGTATATAGTTACTATCCTGCCTTATCTGTATATATAGTGTTACTATCCTGCCTTATCTGTGTATATAGTGTCACTATCCTGCCTTATCTGTGTATATAGTGTCACTATCCTGCCTTATCTGTATATATAGTGTTACTATCCTGCCTTATCTGTATATATAGTGTCACTATCCTGCCTTATCTGTATATATAGTGTCACTATCCTGCCTTATCTGTATATATAGTGTCACTATCCTGCCTTATCTGTGTATATAGTGTCACTATCCTGCCTTATCTGTGTATATAGTGTTACTATCCTGCCTTATCTGTGTATATAGTGTTACTATCCTGCCTTATCTGTATATAGTGTTACTATCCTGCCTTATCTGTATATAGTTACTATCCTGCCTTATCTGTATATATAGTGTTACTATCCTGCCTTACCTGTATATATAGTGTTACTATCCTGCCTTATCTGTATATATAGTGTTACTATCCTGCCTTATCTGTATATATAGTGTTACTATCCTGCCTTATCTGTATATATAGTGTCACTATCCTGCCTTATCTGTGTATATAGTGTTACTATCCTGCCTTATCTGTGTATATAGTGTCACTATCCTGCCTTATCTGTGTATATAGTGTTACTATCCTGCCTTATCTGTATATATAGTGTTACTATCCTGCCTTATCTGTGTATATAGTGTCACTATCCTGCCTTATCTGTATATATAGTGTCACTATCCTGCCTTATCTGTATATAGTGTTACTATCCTGCCTTATCTGTGTATATAGTGTTACTATCCTGCCTTATCTGTATATAGTGTTACTATCCTGCCTTATCTGTATATAGTTACTATCCTGCCTTATCTGTATATATAGTGTTACTATCCTGCCTTATCTGTGTATATAGTGTTACTATCCTGCCTTATCTGTATATATAGTGTTACTATCCTGCCTTATCTGTGTATATATAGTGTCACTATCCTGCCTTATCTGTATATAGTGTTACTATCCTGCCTTATCTGTATATAGTTACTATCCTGACTTATCTGTATATATAGTGTTACTATCCTGCCTTATCTGTATATAGTGTTACTATCCTGCCTTATCTGTGTATATAGTGTTACTATCCTGCCTTATCTGTATATATAGTGTTACTATCCTGCCTTATCTGTGTATATAGTGTTACTATCCTGCCTTATCTGTATATATAGTGTCACTATCCTGCCTTATCTGTGTATATAGTGTCACTATCCTGCCTTATCTGTATATATAGTGTTACTATCCTGCCTTATCTGTATATAGTGTCACTATCCTGCCTTATCTGTATATATAGTGTTACTATCCTGCCTTATCTGTATATAGTGTCACTATCCTGCCTTATCTGTATATATAGTGTTACTATCCTGCCTTATCTGTATATATAGTGTTACTATCCTGCCTTATCTGTGTATATAGTGTTACTATCCTGCCTTATCTGTATATATAGTGTTACTATCCTGCCTTATCTGTATATATAGTGTTACTATCCTGCCTTATCTGTATATATAGTGTTACTATCCTGCCTTATCTGTGTATATAGTGTTACTATCCTGCCTTATCTGTATATATAGTGTTACTATCCTGCCTTATCTGTATATAGTGTTACTATCCTGCCTTACCTGTATATATAGTGTTACTATCCTGCCTTATCTGTATATAGTGTTACTATCCTGCCTTATCTGTATATAGTGTTACTATCCTGCCTTATCTGTATATATAGTGTTACTATCCTGCCTTATCTGTGTATATATAGTGTCACTATCCTGCCTTATCTGTATATAGTGTTACTATCCTGCCTTATCTGTATATATAGTGTTACTATCCTGCCTTATCTGTGTATATAGTGTCACTATCCTGCATTATCTGTGTATATAGTGTTACTATCCTGCCTTATCTGTATATAGTGTTACTATCCTGCCTTACCTGTATATATAGTGTTACTATCCTGCCTTATCTGTATATAGTGTTACTATCCTGCCTTATCTGTATATATAGTGTTACTATCCTGCCTTATCTGTATATATAGTGTCACTATCCTGCCTTATCTGTATATAGTGTTACTATCCTGCCTTATCTGTATATATAGTGTTACTATCCTGCCTTACCTGTGTATATAGTGTTACTATCCTGCCTTATCTGTATATATAGTGTTACTATCCTGCCTTATCTGTATATAGTGTTACTATCCTGCCTTATCTGTATATAGTGTCAGTATCCTGCCTTATCTGTGTATATATAGTGTCACTATCCTGCCTTATCTGTATATAGTGTTACTATCCTGCCTTATCTGTATATATAGTGTTACTATCCTGCCTTATCTGTATATATAGTGTCACTATCCTGCCTTATCTGTATATATAGTGTCACTATCCTGCCTTATCTGTGTATATAGTGTCACTATTCTGCCTTATCTGTATATATAGTGTTACTATCCTGCCTTATCTGTATATATAGTGTCACTATCCTGCCTTATCTGTATATATAGTGTTACTATCCTGACTTATCTGTATATAGTGTTACTATCCTGCCTTATCTGTATATATAGTGTTACTATCCTGCCTTATCTGTATATATAGTGTTACTATCCTGCCTTACCTGTGTATATAGTGTTACTATCCTGCCTTACCTGTGTATATAGTGTCACTATCCTGCCTTATCTGTATATATAGTGTCACTATCCTGCCTTATCTGTGTATATAGTGTCACTATCCTGCCTTATCTGTGTATATAGTGTTACTATCTTGCCTTATCTGTGTATATAGTGTCACTATCCTCCCTTATCTGTGTATATAGTGTTACTATCTTGCCTTATCTGTATATATAGTGTCACTATCCTGCCTTATCTGTATATATAGTGTTACTATCCTGCCTTATCTGTGTATATAGTGTTACTATCCTGCCTTATCTGTGTATATAGTGTTACTATCTTGCCTTATCTGTGTATATAGTGTCACTATCCTGCCTTATCTGTGTATATAGTGTTACTATCTTGCCTTATCTGTGTATATAGTGTCACTATCCTCCCTTATCTGTGTATATAGTGTTACTATCCTGCCTTATCTGTATATATAGTGTCACTATCCTGCCTTATCTGTATATATAGTGTTACTATCCTGCCTTATCTGTATATATAGTGTCACTATCCTGCCTTATCTGTATATAGTGTTACTATCCTGCCTTATCTGTATATATAGTGTTACTATTCTGCCTTATCTGTATATATAGTGTTACTATCCTGCCTTACCTGTGTATATAGTGTTACTATCCTGCCTTACCTGTATATATAGTGTTACTATCCTGCCTTATCTGTATATAGTGTTACTATCCTGCCTTACCTGTATATATAGTGTTACTATCCTGCCTTATCTGTATATAGTGTTACTATCCTGCCTTACCTGTATATATAGTGTTACTATCCTGCCTTATCTGTATATAGTGTTACTATCCTGCATTATCTGTGTATATAGTGTTACTATCCTGCCTTATCTGTATATAGTGTTACTATCCTGCCTTATCTGTATATAGTGTTACTATCCTGCCTTATCTGTATATATAGTGGTACTATCCTGCCTGATCTGTGTATATAGTGTTACTATCCTGCCTTATCTGTGTATATAGTGTTACTATCCTGCCTTATCTGTATATATAGTGTCACTATCCTGCCTTATCTGTATATATAGTGTTACTATCCTGCCTTACCTGTGTATATAGTGTTACTATCCTGCCTTATCTGTATATAGTGTTACTATCCTGCCTTATCTGTATATATAGTGTTACTATCCTCCCTTATCTGTATATAGTGTTACTATCCTGCCTTATCTGTATATATAGTGTTACTATCCTGCCTTATCTGTATATATAGTGTTACTATCCTGCCTTATCTGTATATAGTGTTACTATCCTGCCTTATCTGTGTATAGTGTTACTATCCTGCCTTATCTGTGTATAGTGTTACTATCCTGCCTTATCTGTGTATATAGTGTCACTATCCTGCCTTATCTGTATATATAGTGTTACTATCCTCCCTTATCTGTGTATATAGTGTTACTATCCTGCCTTATCTGTATATATAGTGTCACTATCCTGCCTTATCTGTATATATAGTGTCACTATCCTGCCTTATCTGTATATATAGTGTTACTATCCTGCCTTATCTGTGTATATAGTGTCACTATCCTGCATTATCTGTGTATATAGTGTCACTATCCTGCCTTATCTGTATATATAGTGTTACTATCCTGCCTTATCTGTATATATAGTGTTACTATCCTGCCTTATCTGTATATATAGTGTCACTATCCTGCCTTATCTGTATATAGTGTTACTATCCTGCCTTATCTGTATATATAGTGTTACTATCCTGCCTTATCTGTATATATAGTGTTACTATCCTGCCTTATCTGTGTATATAGTGTCACTATCCTGCCTTATCTGTATATATAGTGTTACTATCCTGCCTTACCTGTGTATATAGTGTTACTATCCTGCCTTATCTGTATATAGTGTTACTATCCTGCCTTATCTGTATATAGTGTCACTATCCTGCCTTATCTGTATATAGTGTTACTATCCTGCCTTATCTGTATATAGTGTTACTATCCTGCCTTATCTGTGTATATAGTGTCACTATCCTGCCTTATCTGTATATAGTGTTACTATCCTGCCTTATCTGTGTATATAACATGTTGTGTTTTCGTGCAGATGCTGCACCATCAAAATGACGCATGCGGCGGCATCCGCATACAGCGGCATGGCCTGCATGCCTAATGTTAAAGATAGGGTGCGCACGCCGCATGCAGCCGTAGGCGGAGCTGAATGAAGAGGCGCGGCAGTGGGTGGGGCTTCACGGAGGAAGTCCGCATCCCTCCGCAGCCCAGATAAACGCTACTGCTACTGTGAAACTAGCCTTAATGAACCTAACAGAGGGTGGGAATTATGGAAAACATTTTTGGTGCTATAAAAGTTGTCCCTTTAAGCCCAGGATGTAGTGATTCTTCTCCCCCAGTCATATAAGTAGCTTTTAATTCAATAGCGCCTGTCACAGGGTCCTACTCCGATACAACACAATCAACAGAGCAAGAGTATAGTGAACAATTCCAACAATTGCGTTACTCTCTCTTTCAAGCTCCATTGCTTCTTGTCTCCGCTGTGCCCGGCGGGCAGCCTCCTCCTTGTACTCCTGAGAGACGCCTGGGCCCAGAACCGCCATCTCTTCTTCGTACCACACCACCCACTGGCCTTTTGGGGTGGGGGTCCTCGTCTCCAGTGCTCGTCCTTCAGACATAATGGAGTAGGTGGACTGGCTGGCACCCACCAGTAGATCAATTAAGGCCTCTTTAGTCAGTCCCTGGTAGTTCAGGCCCAGGTCTTTGGCTCTCTCCTGTAAACTGGATACAGTCCAATTTCTGTACTCTGTGGGTGGTTCTCCATTAGGTTACACTCTGTTGATCCCTCTGCTGCCACCAGTTGTCACAGGGTCCTACTCCGATACCACACAATCAACAGAGCAAGAGTATAGTGAACAATTACAAGACCTTTATTTAGGCAAAAACACGAAAGGTTCATATAATCCACCACACAAAGGATAAAATAGTCCAGAACACGAATGCAGTTCAGTAACAGGATAAAAGTCCAACAATCCAGCACAGAGGATAACAGTCCATATTCCCTTCTTTCTCTCTCTGACGTGCTGTCTTCACATCATGGTTTCCACACAGGATCTGATTTTCCCCCTCTCCTTATGTCCAGGAGTAGTCAGACAGGTTGGGGTGGGTTTCAGGCCTCCCACACCTGACAAAGGTGCCTGGTGGATTAAGGCACTACAGGGGGTCATTGTTTCAACAAGCTAGTTCAATATGTCATTAGCATATTAGCAAACAGGTTTATTCACTGACCCTGTGGAGAGATAACAGTACAGGAATGTGGGGGCTGATATCAGATGGCAAATAACAGCCATTCATCAATTGGCAAATAACTCATCCTACAAGAGAGCACCATGATAATCAGTAAAATATAAATATACACAAAATGATACCCACATAACATATCACATCATCACAACCTCTCCCCCCTCATAATAAGTGAGCACGCCACTAGGCCTACACAGACCTCTGTCCTGCTCACTTTAGTCCACTTTGCTCCACTGTTTATAGTTCCTTGTACAGTGGCAGGGGTTGCAATAATCATGAGCACTTGGCCATAAATTTCCGGGTCCTGGGTTTATGCTCATACCAGGCTTTTTGACTGGACTGGGCCGTTCGCTGATGTTCATTAGCCAAGTGTTGTGATTTTGCTTTTTGCTCCCTCTAGTGGTCATTAGTGATTTGACTCTGGAGCTTCTGTCTTTTCCTATATCCTCACCTGGGCCGTTAGTTCAGGGGCGTTGCTATATAAGCTCACTGGACCTTCAGTTCAATGCCTGGCATCGTTGAAATCAGAGCTAATCTGTTGTGCTCTTGTCCTATGATCCTGGTTCCTGTATTTCAAGCTAAGTCTGCTTCCTTGCTTTTTGCTTTTGTTTTGTTTGGTATTTTTGTCCAGCTTGTTCCAATCTGTAGCCTGACCTTTGCTGGAAGCTCTAGGGGGCTGGTATTCTCCCCCCGGACCGTTAGACGGTTCGGGGGTTCTTGAATCTCCAGCGTGGATTTTTATAGGGTTTTTGTTGACCAGATAAGTTATCTTGCTATATTCTGCTATTAGTAAGCTGGCCTCTCTTTGCTGAACCTGGTTCATTTCTGTGTTTGTCATTTCCTCTTACCTCACCGTTATTATTTGTGGGGGGCTTGTATCTTGCTTTGGGGTCCCTTTCTCTGGAGGCAAGAGAGGTCTTTGTTTTCTTCTCCTAGGGGTAGTTAGATTCTCCGGCTGGCGCGAGTCATCTAGCGATCACCGTAGGCATGATTCCCGGCTACTTCTAGTGTTGGCGTTAGGAGTAGCTATTTGGTCAACCCAGTTACCACAGCCCTATGAGCTGGATTTTTGAATCTCGCAGACTTACACGTTCCTCTGAGACCCTGTCCACTGGGGTCATAACAGTATGCCAGGCCAGTATTAAATGTTTAATGCATTGCAGAAGTGGGATTATAAGAAAGAAAATTTTGAGGTTTTTTTTTCCCTCTCTCATTTTTTTTTTTTTTTTTTTCTTTTCCCCTTTACCTCAGAGTGGCTTAAGCTTGCTGCAGACATGAATGTCCAGACCTTGATTACAAGTGTGGACCAGCTTGCCGCTCGTGTGCAGGGTATACAAGATTATGTTACCAGAAATCCTAGGTCTGAACCCAAGATTCCGATTCCTGAACTGTTTTCAGGAGACCGATTTAAGTTTAGGAATTTCAGGAATAATTGTAAATTGTTTTTGTCCCTGAAACCTTGTTCGTCTGGAGACTCTGCTCAACAAGTAAAAATTGTTATTTCATTCTTACGGGGTGACCCTCAAGATTGGGCTTTTTTGTTGGCGCCAGGAGATCCGGCATTGGCTGATATTGATGCGTTTTTTCTGGCGCTCGGTTTACTTTATGAGGAACCCAATCTTGAGATTCAGGCAGAGAAAGCCTTGCTGGCTATGTCTCAGGGCCAGGACGAGGCTGAGGTGTATTGCCAAAAATTTCGGAAATGGTCCGTGCTGACACATTGGAACGAGTGTGCACTGGCCACTAATTTTAGAAATGGCCTTTCTGAGGCCATTAAGAATGTTATGGTGGGTTTTCCCATTCCCACAGGTCTGAATGATACCATGTCCCTGGCTATTCAAATTGACCGGCGGTTGCGGGAGCGCAAAACCGCAAATTCCCTCATGTTGTTGTCTGAACAGACACCTGATGTGATGCAATGTGATAGAAAAACCGCAAATTCCCTCATGGTGTTGTCTGAACGGACACCTGATTTGATGCAATGTGATAGAATCCTGACTAGAAATGAGAGGAAAATTCATAGACGCCGGAATGGCTTGTGCTACTACTGTGGTGATTCTACACATGTTATCTCAGCATGCTCTAAACGTATATCTAAGGTTGTTAGTCCTGTCACCGTTGGTAATTTGCATCCTAAGTTTATTCTGTCTGTAACTTTGATTTGCTCACTGTCATCTTATCCTGTCATGGCGTTTGTAGATTCAGGTGCTGCCCTGAGTCTTATGGATCTCTCATTTGCTAAGCGCTGTGGTTTTATTCTTGAACCATTAGAAAATCCTATCCCTCTTAGGGGTATTGATGCTACGCCATTGGCAGAAAATAAACCGCAGTTTTGGACGCAGGTAACCATGTGCATGACTCCTGAACACCGCGAGGTGATACGTTTTCTCGTTCTACATAAAATGCATGATTTGGTTGTTTTGGGGCTGCCATGGTTACAGACCCATAATCCAGTCCTTGACTGGAAGGCTATGTCAGTGTCTAGTTGGGGCTGTCGTGGTATTCATGAGGATTCCCTGCCTGTGTCTATTGCTTCTTCTACGCCTTCGGAAGTTCCGGAGTATTTGTCTGATTATCAGGATGTCTTTAGCGAGTCCAGGTCCAGTGCATTGCCTCCTCATAGGGAATGTGACTGTGCAATAGATTTGATTCCAGGCAGTAAATTTCCTAAGGGAAGACTGTTTAATCTGTCGATACCTGAACATACCGCTATGCGTTCATATATCAAGGAGTCTCTGGAGAAAGGACACATCCGTCCGTCTTCTTCCCCTCTTGGTGCGGGATTCTTTTTTGTGGCTAAAAAGGACGGATCTTTGAGGCCTTGTATTGACTATCGGCTTTTAAATAAGATCACTGTCAAATTTCAGTATCCTTTGCCGCTGTTGTCTGACTTGTTTGCCCGGATTAAAGGTGCCAAGTGGTTTACCAAGATAGACCTTCGTGGTGCGTACAACCTTGTGCGCATTGAGCAAGGGGATGAATGGAAAACCGCATTCAATACGCCCGAAGGTCATTTTGAGTACTTGGTGATGCCTTTTGGGCTCTCTAATGCCCCTTCAGTTTTTCAGTCCTTTATGCATGACATTTTCCGGAACTATCTGGATAAATTTTTGATCGTTTATCTGGATGATATTCTGGTTTTTTCTGATAATTGGGATTCGCATGTGGAGCAGGTCAGGATGGTCTTTAAAATTTTGCGTGAAAATTCTTTGTTTGTCAAGGGCTCAAAGTGTCTTTTTGGTGTACAGAAGGTTCCCTTTTTGGGGTTCATTTTTTCCCCTTCTGCTGTGGAGATGGACCCAGTCAAGGTCCGAGCTATTCTTGATTGGACTCAGCCCTCGTCAGTTAAGAGTCTTCAGAAGTTCTTGGGTTTCGCTAACTTCTACCGTCGTTTTATCGCTAACTTTTCTAGCATTGTGAAACCTTTGACGGATATGACCAAGAAGGGCTCCGATGTGGTTAATTGGGCTCCTGCTGCCGTGGAGGCTTTCCAGGAGTTGAAACGTCGGTTTACTTCGGCGCCTGTTTTGTGCCAGCCTGATGTCTCGCTTCCCTTTCAGGTTGAGGTGGATGCTTCAGAGATTGGAGCAGGGGCCGTTTTGTCGCAGAGAGGCCCTGGTTGCTCTGTTATGAGACCTTGCGCCTTTTTCTCTAGGAAGTTTTCGCCTGCGGAGCGAAATTATGATGTGGGCAATCGGGAGTTGTTGGCCATGAAATGGGCATTTGAGGAGTGGCGTCATTGGCTCGAGGGTGCTAAGCATCGTGTGGTGGTCTTGACTGATCACAAAAATCTGATGTATCTCGAGTCTGCTAAACGCCTGAATCCTAGACAGGCCCGCTGGTCATTGTTTTTCTCCCGTTTTGACTTTGTTGTCTCGTATTTACCAGGTTCAAAAAATGTGAAGGCCGATGCTCTTTCCAGGAGCTTTGTGCCTGATGCTCCTGGAGTCGCTGAACCTGTTGGTATTCTTAAGGATGGTATTATCTTGTCAGCTATTTCTCCAGATCTGCGACATGTGTTGCAGAGATTTCAGGCTGATAGGCCTGATTCTTGTCCACCTGACAGACTGTTTGTGCCTGATAAGTGGACCAGCAGAGTCATTTCCGAGGTTCATTCCTCGGTGTTGGCAGGTCACCCGGGAATTTTTGGCACCAGAGATCTGGTGGCCAGATCCTTTTGGTGGCCTTCCTTGTCTAGGGATGTGCGGTCATTTGTACAGTCCTGTGGGACTTGTGCTCGAGCTAAGCCTTGCTGTTCTCGTGCCAGCGGGTTGCTCTTGCCCTTGCCTGTCCCTAAGAGACCTTGGACACATATCTCCATGGATTTCATTTCTGATCTTCCGGTGTCTCAAGGCATGTCTGTTATCTGGGTGATATGTGATCGCTTCTCCAAGATGGTCCATTTGGTTCCTTTGCCTAAGCTGCCTTCCTCTTCCGATCTGGTTCCTGTGTTTTTCCAGAACGTGGTTCGTTTGCACGGCATCCCTGAGAATATTGTGTCAGACAGAGGATCCCAGTTCGTTTCCAGATTCTGGCGATCCTTTTGTAGTAGGATGGGCATTGACTTGTCGTTTTCGTCTGCTTTCCATCCTCAGACTAATGGACAGACGGAGCGAACTAATCAGACTTTGGAGGCTTATTTGAGGTGTTTTGTCTCTGCTGATCAGGACGATTGGGTGACCTTCTTGCCGTTGGCTGAGTTTGCCCTTAATAATCGGGCTAGTTCCGCCACCTTGGTTTCGCCGTTTTTCTGCAACTCTGGTTTCCACCCTCGTTTTTCTTCGGGTCATGTGGAACCTTCTGACTGCCCTGGGGTGGATTCCGTGGTGGATAGGTTGCAGCGGATCTGGAATCTTGTGGTGGACAACTTGAAGTTGTCACAGGAGAGGTCTCAGCGCTTTGCCAACCGCCGCCGCGGTGTGGGTCCCCGACTACGTGTTGGGGATTTGGTGTGGCTTTCTTCCCGCTTTGTTCCTATGAAGGTTTCCTCTCCCAAATTTAAACCTCGTTTTATTGGTCCTTACAAGATATTGGAAATCCTTAATCCTGTATCCTTTCGCCTGGATCTTCCTGTGTCGTTTGCTATCCACAACGTGTTTCATAGGTCCTTGTTGCGGCGGTACGTTGTACCTGTGGTTCCTTCTGCTGAGCCTCCTGCTCCGGTGTTGGTTGAGGGCGAGTTGGAGTACGTGGTGGAGAAGATCTTGGATTCTCGTCTCTCCAGGCGGAGGCTTCAGTACCTGGTCAAGTGGAAGGGCTATGGTCAGGAAGATAATTCCTGGGTGGTCGCCTCTGATGTTCATGCGGCCGATTTAGTTTGTGCCTTTCACGCCGCTCGTCCTGATCGCCCTGGTGGTCGTGGTGAGGGTTCGGTGACCCCTCACTAAGGGGGGGGTACTGTTGTGATTTTGCTTTTTGCTCCCTCTAGTGGTCATTAGTGATTTGACTCTGGAGCTTCTGTCTTTTCCTATATCCTCACCTGGGCCGTTAGTTCAGGGGCGTTGCTATATAAGCTCCCTGGACCTTCAGTTCAATGCCTGGCATCGTTGAAATCAGAGCTAATCTGTTGTGCTCTTGTCCTATGATCCTGGTTCCTGTATTTCAAGCTAAGTCTGCTTCCTTGCTTTTTGCTTTTGTTTTGTTTGGTATTTTTGTCCAGCTTGTTCCAATCTGTATTCTGACCTTTGCTGGAAGCTCTAGGGGGCTGGTATTCTCCCCACGGACCGTTAGACGGTTCGGGGGTTCTTGAATCTCCAGCGTGGATTTTTATAGGGTTTTTGTTGACCAGATAAGTTATCTTGCTATATTCTGCTATTAGTAAGCTGGCCTCTCTTTGCTGAACCTGGTTCATTTCTGTGTTTGTCATTTCCTCTTACCTCACCGTTATTATTTGTGGGGGGCTTGTATCTTGCTTTGGGGTCCCTTTCTCTGGAGGCAAGAGAGGTCTTTGTTTTCTTCTCCTAGGGGTAGTTAGATTCTCCGGCTGGCGCGAGTCATCTAGCGATCACCGTAGGCATGATTCCCGGCTACTTCTAGTGTTGGCGTTAGGAGTAGCTATTTGGTCAACCCAGTTACCACAGCCCTATGAGCTGGATTTTTGAATCTCGCAGACTTACACGTTCCTCTGAGACCCTGTCCACTGGGGTCATAACACCAAGGTAGCTAGCTGGGCGAGACAGTCTCTGAACTCTAGAACGTAGGGAATGATGGGCATTCTGGTATCTGCAATATCTCCCTCCAATTGTTCTTTCAGAAGAGTGAGAGGCCCACAGACCTTCTGCTCCCACAAAATGACTTTGCAACTCCCCAATGTCATTTCCATGGAGGATATCTGCAGGAAGTCCTCCCATAACTCCAATCCAATACAGTTTTTCTCCAAAACCAAAATCCAAACGTACCAAAGCTCTCTGTATATATTTGCGGACACCCCCCCGCCAGGACAATGGGAATTCCCGGGCCCTGGGTTTGCCTCGGGGTGAACCACATGGGGGTCAGCGATAGTCAGGAATGCCCCCATGTCTCTAAATCCCGACACTTTGTATCCATCAAGTAAGACATTCTGCAGGTGGCAATGCCATTGCTCTGTATTTTTGATGGACAAAGGCTGGAGTCCGTACACTCCAGGAGGGGTATCTATGGTGCCGTGGTCGGTGGTCCACTCTGGTGAGGGTGGTGGTAGCTCTTCCTCAGGCAGGATGGAGTGCACAAGATGCACTGGACGAGGTGGGGCTCCCTTCGAATCCTTGAGGAACAGCCAGACTGCAAATGTCCAGGTTGCCCACACCCATAACATCTCCTCTCTGTGATACCCCCAGGTCGTGGTCGGAACTGTTGGGGCCCAGGATTGTGAGGTGTGATTGTCATCGGCCTGCGGATGGGTGGAGGGGCAGATATAATCGGAGGGGGACGGGGTGCGGTCGAAGGCCGTGGTTCATTGTCCAGAAGCCTCCTCCATTGCGGTCAGATAGTAAGGGCTTCATCAGCCAGGGCTGCAGCTCTATCCACGGTGCACGGCGTGCGCTCCCGGACCCATTCCCGTACCTCTGCGGGGCACTTGGCAAGAAATTGTTCTATAAGGAACGCCTGTATAACATCTTCCACAGTAAAGGCGTTTTCTGCTTCCAGCCATCTCCGACATGCCTGGGACATCTTATGTGCATACATCCTAAACGATCCCCCCGTAGTGCATGGGAGGTCTCGGAACTTGGCCCTATATGAGTCTGGGGTGATAGCATGGTAATCCAGGATAGTCTGCTTTACAATGTTATAATCCCGATTCCGCTGTGAGTCAATGGTTCGGTAAGCCTCTGCCAGGCTACCTTTCAGGAGTCCCACTAACAAACGCATCCAGCCAGAGTGGGGCACCTCCATCACAGCACACTGCTGCTCAAAGTCCTTGAAGAACCCCTCCACATCTCCGGAAGCCTCATCAAATGGCTTAAACTCTGTCCGGGTGATCCGTGCAGGCTCCCGGATCATTGGGTTTACATTCCACATTGCGTTACTCCCTCTTTCAAGCTCCATTGCTTCTTGTCTCCGCTGTGCCCAGCGGGCAGCCTCCTCCTTGTACTCCTGAGAGACACCTGGGCCCAGAACCGCCATCTCTTCTTCGTACCACACCACCCACTGGCTTTTTGGGGTGGGGGTCCTCGTCTCCAGTGCTCGTCCTTCAGACATATGGGAGGAGGTGGTCTGGCTAGCACCCACCAGTAGATCGATTAAGGCCTCTTTAGTCAGTCCCTGGTAGTTCAGGTCCAGGTCTCTGGCTCTCTCCTGTAAACTGGATACAGTCCAATTTCTGTACTTACTCTGTGTGTGGTTCTCCATTAGGTTACAATCTGATCCCGCTGCTTGCCACCAGTTGTCACAGGGTCCTTCTCCGGTATCACACAATCAACAGAGCGAGAGAATAGTGAACAATTCCAAGACCTTTATTTAGGCAAAAACACGAAAGGTCCATATAATTCACCACACAAAGGATAAAATAGTCCAGAACACGAATGCAGTTCAGTAACAGGATAAAAGTCCAACAATCCAGCAGACAGAGGATCACAGTCCATATTTCCTTCTTTCTCTCTCTCATCATGGGTTCCACACAGGATCTGATTTCCCCCCAGCTCCTGTCCTCTCCTTATGTCCAGGAGTAGTCAGACAGGTTGGGGTGGTTTTCAGGCCTCCCACACCTGACAAAGGTGCCTGGTGGATTAAGGCACTACAGGGGGTCATTGTTTCAACAAGCTAGTTCAATATATCATTAGCATATTAGCAAACAGGTTTATTCACTGACCCTGTGGAGAGATAACAGTATAGGAATGTGGGGGGTGATATCAGATGGCAAATAACAGCCATTCATCAATTGGCAAATAACTCATCCTATAAGAGAACACCATGATAATCAGGTAAAATATAAATATACACAAAATGATACCCACATAACATATCACACCATCACAGCGCCATACATCTAATATGCAAAACATTTTTTTCTGCACAATTTAGATGAGATGTAAATGAGGCAATGTATAAAATGCTAATTGATGAGGTTAATATTTGTAAACAGACAGATGTTTCTCTGAGTTTCTAGATAAGCGTCTTCCTTCTTTTAGGTTCTAGATGTGGGATTATAGCCGCTATCTGATGACCTGTAAATATGAGACGTCCGCCTGTGGGAAGTCATGTAATGATCTCTTATCTGAATCTCCTACCTTAGACCCAATGACTGACAACCACTAATAAAAGCAATTCACAGTCTATCAGGGTTGTCACAAAGCTTTCCAAAGACCCTGAGTGGAATACAACCCTTGTTCTGCTTTTTCTCTCTTACCGTTCTTCCTTTATGTAGATCTGGAATTATATTCATTATATTTTGTTCCTGGACCTAAATGTATTAAAATTATTTTACAATTAAAAAATACATGCATTAAAGAATTATACTCCCCCATTTTTTTTTTATCAGCTATCGATTTGATAGGGGTATCTCGAAGATTGCAGGGGGGAGGGGATGGCGACAACTAGAACCCCCCAAAAATCCCACTAAGGCTACTTTCACACATCAGTTTTTTGCCGTCAGGCACAATCCGTCTAATGTCGAAAAAAAACGGATCCGTCGCATATTGTGAAAAACTGATGCGACGGATCCGTTTTTTCAATGGATCCGACTAAAATATCCAGATAATTGGATTAAAAAAAATTGGAGCATGCTCAGTTTAAAAAACTGGAATCTGGGGCTGGGGGTGACCCTTCACTTAGTTTCATACTTATGAAAGTTTTTTTGTTTTTAAGATATCTGCTTACTGTCTTAACACGAACACTATGCTCACATCGTGCATTTTTGCAGTATTTTTTTATGAGTTTTTAAGCTGTGAGATATAAGGAATCTTATGCACAAACTTGCTTTATTTTTTACTGTCTAAATTGGAAAACATTTTTTTTTTAATCTGCAGCATGTCACTTCTTTCAGACTTTTTCACCTTTTCACTATAGAAAGTAATGAGAAATTAAAAAAAACACCACCATGTATTTTTGCTGTTTTTTTTGGTGAGTGAAACAAACTTAAACATGTACTGTAGACAAATGACACATAGAATCTGCACCAAAATTGCAGCAAAAAAAAAAAACTTCTGCAAACGAAACCCTGCGCAAAACCCGCTTTTTGCAATTAGAGAGAAGGTTTCGGCTGCTGAAAAAAATGCAGCAAAAAAGCAAAATGTGAACTTAGAGTACCAGGTGATGAGTTTGTTGCAATTGCATCTGGTCCAGAAAATCCAGTATATGCCTAAAGGACTGATACATTTTGATACAAACTATGCAGCATGTACAGATATGTGTTCTGTATGTGGTAACTTTATTATTTAGGTATTTAAAGGACGTCTGCCCATACAAAATGACTGTACAATCCAACTATTAAAAGAATTCTGTGAGCACAAAGTGACTGTTCAAACCAAGCTCAGGTGCTCGGTGCCCCCTGGTGAGTCCGAGAAGCTCCCACTCACACGTTTTCCATTGACCTCTTTCCTTATTTGTCTCGTTTGCCGCCTGAGTTGTCAATCCTATTAGATGGAAAACAAGTAGGTGGGACAGCGCACTTACCCGCTCAGCCACAGCCAAGGGGCACTGAGCGATTGTGCTTGGTTTGAGCAGTCATTTTGTGCTCACAGACTTCCTTTAGTCTGTGTCTCTGTGCTTTGCATTGAAATGGATCCATTCTAGCAGAATGTATGGAGCACAGGACTAAATGGCGCCGTATATCACCTTATAGCCATGACACCGGGGCGCACCTGTGATTTGCGATACAGCCGTGGAATAACGTTATGTGTGAGAAGTCTGAGGATGTGGAAGTCTCCGCTCATACGATATGTGGCTGTCAGATCCGCTGATTTATGACCGCCAGCCCTGCTTAATAATTCATGTCCCGAGTTCTCCTCCGATGAGTTAAGAGGAATCTTACACTAAACCTAAAGCCGTAATTTACCCCGAAGAGGAAACGTATACAATTATGTCACGTACAGAAACATTCTGCCGTAACAGAATTTACCAAGCGTTTCTTAACCCCTTCACCCCAAAGCCTGCTTTCACCTTCCTGACGGGGACAAATATTACAATTCTGACCACTGTCACTTTATGAGGTTACAACTCTGGAGCTTCAACGGGTCCCAGTGGTTCAAATTGTTTTCTCATGATGACATATTGTGCTGCAAGATAGCGGTAAAATTTGTTCTATATGACTTGTGTTCAATTTGCGTAAATTTGGTGAAAATTTTGCAATTTACAAACTTTAAATTTTTATGCCTTTAAATCAGATGTGTCAGACAAAATAGTTAAGAAATAACTTTTCCCACAAGTCTACTTTATATCAGCACAATATTTGAAACATATTTTTTTTGTTAGGAAAGTTATAAAGGTTAAAAATTCATCAGTGATTTCTAATTTTGCCAACAAAATTTACAAAACCAGTTTTTTAGGGACCAGATCACATTTGAGGGGCCTTTATGACAGAAAGTACCCAAAAATGACACCATTCTAAAAACTGCATTCCTCAAGGTGCTCAAAACCACATTCAAGAAGTTTTTTTTTACTCTTTAGGTGTTTCACAAGAATTGAAGCAATGTGGGGAAAAAAATGAACATTTAACTTTTTTCACAGAAATGTTTACTTTAGACCCATATTTTTGTTACAAAAAGTTAACAGGAGAAAATAGACCCCAAAAAATGTTGTTCAATTTCTCTTGAGCATGCATATACCCCATATGTGGGGGAAAACTACTGTTTGGGTGCACAACAGGTCTCAGAAAGGAAGGAGCGCCATTTGACTTTTGAAATGCAATATTTACTGGAATCATTAATGAATAACCATTTTTTGTTTGGAGAGCCCCTGATGTGCCTAAACAGTGGAAACCCACCACAAGTGACCCAATTTTGGAAACTAGGTCCATCAAGGAGCTTATCTAGATGTGTGTTGAGCACCTTAAACTCCCAGGTGCTTCAGAGAAGTTTATAACGTTCAAAATAAAAAAAATCTAATTTTTCCCCTAAAAAAAAGTGTAGCAGGAGAAAATGAATACTAAAATTTGTTGTGCTACTTCTACGGAGTATGTAGATACCCCATATATGGGGGTAAACAACTCTTTGGGTGCATGGCAGGGCTTAGAAAGGATGGAGTGATGTTTTGGAATCCAGATTTTGATGGAATGTTCTGCGGGTGTCAGGTCTCTTTTGTATGTGCCTAAACAGTGGAAACCCCCCACAAGTCCCACAAGTGACCCCATTTTGGAAATTAGACCCCTCAAGGAATTTAGATGTGAGGAGAGCACCTTGAACGCACAGTTGCTTTACAAAATTTTACAAAAATATTTTTCCCACGAAAATGTTGTTTTATCCCCAATTTCTTTTCATTTTCGCAAGGATAACAGGAGAAAATGGACCCCAAACCTTGTGGTGCAATTTCTCCAGGGTACAACGATACCCTATATGTGGTCGAAAACTACTTTTCAGGCACAGAACGCAAGAAGCGCCATATTAGAGTTCAGATTTGTCTAAATTGTTTGCTAGCGCTGCTTTCAAATCTCTTTTTTCTATTTGTATAACTGAAGCCCTCAATGCCGTTTATTAAGTCTGCACCTGAAGAAATAAAGAAATAAGAAGCTACTGACGTTTTTCCTACACTTTGGAGGACGAGGAGCAGATCCTGAGGGGAGTAGAGGGTGATGCGTCATTTTTGAGCACACGGTCATTGCTTGAACTCAAACGCAAATATGGTCTTGAGACCAAAACAACTTATGAGTTTGAAATTACATCTCACTAACTTGAAGGGGTATTATATCGCTAAACGTACACCAAGGGGCATTCGCTCCAATATACGCCCTAATTTGTTTTCTAATAATGCAATTTATTGTGACAAATGTATTTCTATTTATAATAAATATACAACAGATATTTTGTTGCTCAATATGGATTTATTACAACACGACGAGATACAAAGTCTCACTCTAAATATTGCTGAGACAAACTAGATTGCAAGGATGATTATGTAATGATAATTGGGAAAGATTTAAAGAGACAGTAACCATAAGGCTTATAAAAATAAGACAGAAATGGCATTGAGATGCTCATAACTATCTAACTGGCAATGTGTATCACCGGCAAAAAGATAAACAAACTAAAGGCACACAATATCAAAATCGCTCAAAATATCTTTTCAAGGAAGATAATGGGTATATGTCTACTGATGATTCTGCTTTTTTTAGATGGACCCATGGGAACTTCAGACCACAGCAAAAAGGAAAAGAAGGGGAGGAAGGAGACACCGCTACAAACAAGGTAGAGAAACCTCAGAGGAGCCATAGAGACAAGCTGCCAAGAGGAAGGCTCACTACTCGTCATAAATCTATCAAAAAAGTTCTTACTGAAAAAAATGTGGTTCTCTTTGCCACAGAGGCTTTCTCCTAAATACAAAACACAACTAATTTCCTAGGCAAATTGCAAAATGTTGAGCTAAATAATATGATACTAGTCTCCTTTGATATGGTGTCACTGTACTCTAAGATCTGCCATAATGGGTGTTTATTAGCAGTTCAAAAGAAATTAATTAATACTGCTTAAACGCAGAAAAGCATTGGAATTACTTGAAATGGTACTTAACAAAAATTATCTCCTTTTTGGAAACAATTATTATATTCAACAATGTGGTACTGCAATGGGTGCCAACATGGCGCCAGCATATGCAAATTTAATGATGACGATGTTGGAGGAGGACCTCACCTATACATCGCACCACTATGGTCGGTGATACATAGACGATGTCTTTCTCCTATAGACTGGAACACTTACAGAATTTCATCTTTTTCATGAATTTCTGAATCAATTTGTGATATTAAATTTACTCTAATACATTCTGACAATGAAATCAAATTTTTAGATGTGTTGGTGAAATATGGAGATGGCAAGCTCTCTACCACTCTATATAAGAAACCAACCGATTAAAATAACATTGAAATGTGAAATCCATCATCCAAGAAAAATGATTGACTCTTCTTCACCATATAGCCAACTGTTATGTACAAAAAGAAAAGTAAGTGGTGAGAATATGTTGAGACTTAATTAGAAAGATATGACAAATAAGTTTGCACACAGAAATTATCCTAGGAAACTCTTTGAAAAATGGGAAGATAAAGTACATGCTTTAGATTGAGACAGTCTTCTTAATTCAGTTTCTACTAAGAACAGGGAGAGATCTTAACCCCTTCTCGACATGTGCCGTACTAGTACGGCGCATGTCGTGTCCTTCCCTTTGATGTGGGCTCCGGTGCTAAGCCCACATCTTTCCTGGCACATGTCAGCCGTTTTGAATGGCTGACATGTGTCCCTAACAGCCGCGGGTGGAATCGCGATCCACCCACTGTCTGTTAACCCATTAAATGCCACTGTCAATCACTGACAGTAGCATTTAACGTGATTACGCCAGAAGTGCATCACATGATTGCGGTGGTCTGCGCTCATAGCAAGTGAGCATTTCTGCTAAATACAGGCGATCTGATCATCGCCTGTGTGCAGCACAGGCGATTGGGTTATCACAGCTTATAGTCTCCCGTGAAGACTATTGAAGCAGGCAAAAAGTAAAAAAAAGTTTTAAAAAATATGAAAAAAATAAAACATATATAAAAGTTCAAATTACCCCTCATTCGCCCCACTCAAAATACAACCATAAAAACATAAAATATAAACATATTTGGTATTGACGGGTTCAGGATTGCCCGATCAGTCAAGCTATAAAAATAATTATTCCGATTGGTAAACAGCATTGCAAAAAAATAAAAAAAGTCAAAACGCCAGAATTATGTTTTTTTTGGTCGCTGCAACATTGCATTAAAATGCAATAACGAGCAATCAAAAGATCATATCTACACCAAACTTTGGATTTTTTTTCACCATTTAAATAAAAAACAACCTATGCATGTTTGATGTCTATAAACTTGTAATGACCTGGAGAATGATAATGGAAGGTCAGTTTTAGCATTTGGTGAACATGGTAAAAAAAATAAAAAAATCCCCCAAACAGTTGTGGAATTGCAACTCTCAAATGGCCATATTGACGGAAAAAATAAAAAAAGTTACAGCTCTGTGAAGAAGGGGAGCAAAAAACAGAAAAGCAAAATCGAGAAAGGGCTGCGGTGTGAAAGGGTTAAAAGAATACTAGTGGTGAGTGTGACCACTTATGTGATTGCTGGTATAATAAAAAAGCATTGGCCGATGTTGGGTAGAGTATGCCTGAAATAATAGAGTATGTAAATCCACCCCTCTTCTCTTATAAACGTGCTAGGAATATGAGGGATAGACTAGTACAAGCTGATGTTGGACCCTTGAAGGTTACTATTTATCTATTATCTATCTAATTATCTATCTATTATCTATCTATTATCCATTATCCATCTATTATCTATCTAATTATCTATTATCTATCTAATATCTATCTATTATCTACCTATCTAATTATCTATATACAGTTATATCTCCTCTTCAGAGGAGATTCAAACAGGAGAACAACTTGCAAGTGGCCACTTTAAGTAGCTTTTCTCATGATTGCATACACCTGGCTATGAAGTTCAAAGCTCAATGAGGATACAAAACCAAAAAAAGTGCTTTAGTAAGTCAGTAAAAAGTAGGCAGGAGTATTTAAAACAAGAAAATGATAAGGGTGCCCATACTTATGCACCTGTCAAATTTTGTTTGAATGCAGATTGCACATTTTCTGTTAGTACAATAAACCTCATTTCAAGGCAGAAACATTACTGTGTCCAACAGTTATTAGATATAGGAAACTGAAATAGATGTTGCAAAAAAAAACACACAATTTTTATAAAACATTAAGCTTAAGATTAATAGGGGTGCCCAAACTTTTTCATATAACTGTATCTGTTATCTATCTATTATTCATCAATCTATTATCTATCTATCTATCTATCTATCATCTATCTATTATGTATCTATTTATTATCTATCGATCTGTAATCTATCTATTATCTATGTAATTATCTATCTATTTATCTATCTATCTACCGTATCTCTCTGCCTCGGCTCAGGAGTATACAGAATTCCTCACGTCCCCCGAGGGAGATCTCATTAGTTCAGCATTTATAAATCACATTTCCCATCTTTCTTCTCAGTGAGAATCACATTAATTGTGTTTGATCCAAGTGACTGGAAATTTAGATTTAGACCAAGAAAATCTCCAAAGAGAAAATTTTACATATCAAAGATTGTAGATAAAATGTTCTTTATGTTAATTTATTGACTGGGGCCCCCAGAGGTCCCGGAGCCCGGTATCAGAATTCAGACTTCATTTTAGATGCTTCTTTTTTAGTTATTTTTTTCTGTAGAATTGTTACATCATGGTCTGGGTCAATCTGCATCTAATGTTCAGTCACTTCTCACATCCATTTGCCCCATGTTTTATTCTCCATATGAAAAAAAAACAAAAGAAAAGACACATGCTGAGAAGTAGGGGTCACCAAAAATAAAGGTAAAAAAAATAATGTTTTATTTAATAATCAACAATGCAAACAAAAAACAATATTAAAAACATTTAGAAACAAAAACTGGTAAGTACACATGTCATGCCCATAATACGGTAAGTAACACTTCTCCGAAAAACTGTTCACAAATTTTGCGCGGCCCCAAATATGAATATATGCAGACGGTTCAGTATTGGACACTCAGGTAGGTCAGGCTGAAAACATAAGTGTGCATTAAAGAAGCTCAATGGGCGCAGCATATAATGGGTCACAATTCACAGCACCGTGGAAAAAGGAAAAAAAAGGAAAATGAACAGCGCCTCTAATAGAACAGCTGAATAAACTTGAGCAAAAATGCAAATAATCGTGTAATAAGAGGAAGAGGATCGAGCCATGTAAATGTAGAAAGTGCAGGAGTGCAGATTGCAAACAAGGCAAAAAGGATTTTCAGATGCCTCGGATAATAAGACCCTAATAAAAAATGTCAAAGGTGCACATTGGGTAATGCCAAAGAAATTGTGCATCCAGAAAAAAAAAACAGCCCATCAAACCTGCACATGTGAGAATGCAGACACTGCAAGTGGGGCCATGCTGGTGAACAAGAATGAAGGAGGAGGAAGCGCGTTTCGCCACCAATGTATGTGGCTTCTTCAGGGGAGATGTCTCAAATATTTTATACTCCAGTCACATCCAGAGCTGCATTTAGAATTTCCCTGTTTGCCACTTGTGTCCATCAGCTTTTACGTGGAGATTTGTGGTCGGGTGTTGTGAATTCCGCTCTTAGGCTCCCTCCGGTGGTTGTAAGTAGCACTTTTGTGAATTCTGCTCTTGGGCTCCCTCCTGTGGTTTTGAGTGGTATAGCTGCTTTTTGGATTTAGTATCAGCAGCTGCTTCCACTGATCTTCTTTCTGCTCGGCTATTTTAGTCTGGCTTTATCCCTCAATCAATGCCAGTTGCCAATTGTTCTTGCCTGGAGGCACGGCTCTTGGATTTCCCTGACTCTCTGACCCGTTCAGCAAAGTTAAGTCCTTGCTTGTCCTTTTGCAGTCCACTTGTTGTGGACTTATTGCTCAGCACATTTATGTTTTGTTCATTTGTCCAGCTTATCAGTATGTATCTGTTTAGCTAAGCTGGAAGCTCTGGGCTGCAGATTTTGCCCTCCACACCTTTAGTCAGGTGTGGAGATTTTTGCATATCTCTGCGGTGGACTTTTTCTAGTTTTTATTACTGACCGCACAGTGTTTCTTTCCTTACTGTCTATCTAGCTAGAATTGGCCTCCTTTGCTAAAATCTTGTTTCATACTACGTATGTCATTTCCTTCTCCTATCACAGCCAATATTTGTGGGGGGCTGTCCTATCCTTTGGGGATTTTCTCTGAGGCAAGATAGCTTTCCTGTTTCTACCTTTAGGGGTAGCTAGTTCTCCGGCTGTGACGAGATGTCCAGGGAGTGACAGGAACATTCCACGGCTACTGCTAGTGTTGTGTTAAGATCAGGGACTGCGGTCTGTATAGTTACCACCTGCCCAGAGCTAGTCTCATGTCGCTCCTAAATTACCAGTCCATAACAGTCGGGGCAGATGCAGCGCTGAGAAGCAGTGATCACTCAGGGACGTGTTGTGGATTCTGTTTGTGGGCTCCCTCTGGTGGTTACTGCTGGTACTGGGTGACTTTGGTGGGTTGCGGCCTTTGGTTTCCACCTGTCCATCAGAGGCTGGGTGTTTCCTATTTTACCTGGCCTTTCTGTCATTCCCTTGCCGGCTATCAATGTATTCAGATGTGCTCTGTTTGGTTCCTGCCTACCTGCTCCCAGATCTTTCAGGATAAGCTAAGTGCTGATTTTCAGTTGTTTGGTTTTTTGTCCAGCTTGCTTATTATGTCTCTATGCTAGCTGGTAGCTCTAGTGGACTGAGGCTCTCCCCATGTGCCATGAGTTGGCACATGGGTTCTTGTAATCTCAGGATGGTTTTTTGATTAGGGTTTTTTGCTGACCGCTCAGACCCCTTTTGTATCGTTCTGCTTTCTAGTTTACAGCGGGCCTCAATTTGCTGAACCTATATATCATCTCTATGTGTGTGCCTTCCTCTCATTTCACCGTCAATACATGTGGGGGGCAACTGTACCTTTTGGGGTTCATTCCTCTGGAGGCAAGTGAGGTCTTTATTTTCTCTGCAGTACTAGTTAGCTCTTAGGCTGGTGCGTGGCGTCTAGAACCAACGTAGGCACGCTCCCTGGCTATCTCTAGTTGCGTTTGTCAGGCGTAGGGCAGCGGTCAGCCCAGGTTCCATCACCCTAGAGCTCGTCCGATATTTTGTATTACTTTGCTTGTCCCTTGCTATCCCTAGCCATTGGGATTCATGACAGTATAGCCGGCCCACAAAGTGTTAATTGTTTGGGCTGAAGCAGGAGAAAAAGAAGTGTTTAAGGGAAATTTTTTTTTTTTTTTTTTTTTCCTTCAGAGTTTTGCTGCCTAGCCCTTAATTGCTGTCTAGCTGCTTCTTACCTCCTCTTAACCCTTGAATGGCTCTGATATTAGCTGTTTAACATGGATGTCCAGAGTTTGGCTTCCAGCCTGAGTAATCTCGCGGCAAAAGTTCAAAACATACAGGATTTTGTTGTTCACACTCCCATGTCTGAACCTAGAATTCCTATTCCAGAGTTCTTTTCTGGAGATAGATCTACCTTCCTGAATTTCAGGAACAATTGTAAATTGTTTCTTTCTTTAAAATCTCGCTCCTCTGGAGACCCTGCTCAACAGGTCAAGATTGTAATATCTTTCCTGCGGGGCGACCCTCAGAATTGGGCATTTGCATTGGCACCAGGGGATCCTGCATTGCTCAGTGTGGATGCGTTTTTTCTGGCATTGGGATTGCTCTATGAGGAACCCAACCTGGAGATTCAGGCTGAAAAGGCTTTATTAGCCCTCTCTCAGGGGCATGATGAAGCGGAAATATATTGTCAAAAATTTCGGAAATGGTCGGTGCTTACTCAGTGGAATGAGTGCGCCCTGGCTGCAAACTTCAGAAATGGTCTTTCTGAGGCCATTAAGGATATTATGGTGGGGTTCCCTACGCCTACAGGTCTGAATGAGTCTATGGCTATGGCCATTCAGATTGATCGGCGTTTACGGGAGCGCAAACCCGTGCACCAGTTGGCGGTGTCTTCTGAACAGGCACCTGAGACTATGCAATGTGATAGAATTCAGTCCAGAAGTGAACGGCAAAATTATAGGCGGAAAAATGGATTGTGTTTTTATTGTGGTGATTCAGCTCATGTTATATCAGCATGCTCTAAATGCACAAAAAGGGTTGATAAATCTTTTGCCATTGGTACTCTGCAGCCTAAGTTCATTTTGTCTGTGACTCTGATTTTTTCACTGTCTTCCATTTCCGTCGATGCCTATGTGGATTCGGGCGCTGCCCTGAGTCTTATGGATTGGTCATTTGCTAAATGCTGCGGTTTTAGTCTGGAGCCTCTGGAAGTTCCTATTCCTCTGAAGGGAATTGACTCTACACCATTGGCTATGAATAAACCGCAGTATTGGACACAAGTGACCATGCGCATGACTCCCGTTCATCAGGAGGTGATTCGCTTCCTTGTACTGTATAATTTACATGATGTACTAGTGCTTGGTCTGCCATGGTTACAAACTCATAATCCTGTCCTGGACTGGAAAACAATGTCTGTGTTAAGCTGGGGATGTCAGGGGGTTCATGATGATGCACCTCCGATTTCAATCGCTTCATCTACTCCTTCTGAGATCCCTGCGTTTTTGTCTGACTATAGGGATGTTTTTGAGGAGCCTAAGCTCAATTCGCCCCCTCCTCATAGAGATTGTGACTGTGCTATAGAATTGATTCCTGGCAGTAAGTTCCCTAAGGGTCGTTTATTTAATCTGTCACTGCCAGAGCATACTGCTATGCGGAATTATATTAAGGAGTCCTTGGAAAAGGGACATATTCGTCCATCTTCGTCCCCTCTGGGAGCAGGTTTTTTTTTCGTGGCAAAAAAAGATGGTTCCCTGAGGCCTTGTATAGATTATCGCCTTCTGAATAAGATTACAGTCAAATATCAGTATCCATTGCCATTATTGACTGATTTGTTTGCTCGCATTAAGGGGGCTAGGTGGTTCACTAAGATAGATCTTCGCGGTGCGTATAATCTGATGCGGATAAAACAGGGTGATGAGTGGAAAACCGCATTTAATACGCCTGAGGGCCATTTTGAGTATTTGGTAATGCCTTTTGGACTCTCCAATGCTCCGTCAGTCTTTCAGTCCTTTATGCACAATATTTTCCGTGAATATCTGGATAAGTTTATGATTGTGTATTTGGATGATATTTTGGTGTTTTCTGACGACTGGGAGTCTCATGTTCTACAGGTCAGGAAGGTGTTTCAGGTTCTGCGGGCCAATTCTCTGTTTGTGAAGGGCTCAAAGTGTCTCTTCGGAGTCCAGAAGATTTCTTTTTTGGGGTACATTTTTTCTCCTTCTACTATTGAGATGGATCCCGTCAAGGTTCAGGCGATTTGTGACTGGACACAACCTACATCTGTTAAGAGCCTTCAGAAGTTCTTGGGGTTTGCTAATTTTTATCGTCGGTTCATTGCTAATTTTTCCAGTATTGTTAAACCTTTGACTGATTTGACTAAAAAGGGTGCTGATGTTGCTGATTGGTCTCCTGCGGCCGTGGAGGCCTTTCAGGAACTTAAGCGCCGGTTTTCTTCTGCTCCTGTGTTGTGTCAACCAGATGTTTCACTTCCTTTTCAGGTTGAGGTTGATGCTTCCGAGATTGGAGCGGGGGCGGTTTTGTCACAGAGAAGTTCTAATGGCTCGGTGATGAAGCCATGTGCATTCTTCTCTAGAAAATTCTCGCCCGCCGAGCGCAATTATGATGTGGGTAATCGGGAGCTTTTGGCCATGAAGTGGGCATTTGAGGAGTGGAGTCATTGGCTTGAGGGTGCTAAACATCGTGTGGTGGTCTTGACTGATCACAAGAATCTCATTTACCTTGAGTCTGCCAGGCGTTTGAATCCTAGACAGGCTCGTTGGTCGTTGTTTTTTTCTCGTTTCAATTTCGTGGTTTCATACCTGCCAGGTTCAAAGAATGTGAAGGCAGATGCTCTTTCCAGGAGTTTTGTGCCTGACTCTCCTGGAGACTCTGGGCCTACTGGTATCCTTAGGGATGGGGTAATATTGTCCGCCGTATCCCCAGACTTGCGACGTGCATTGCAGGAGTTTCAGGTGGATAAACCGGATCGTTGTCCACCAGAAAGACTGTTTGTTCCGGATGATTGGACCAGTAGAGTCATCTCCGAGGTCCATTCTTCTGTGTTGGCTGGTCATCCTGGAATATTTGGTACTAGAGACTTGGTGGCCAGGTCTTTTTGGTGGCCTTCCTTGTCTAGGGATGTGCGTACCTTTGTGCAGTCTTGTGAAGTGTGTGCTCGAGCTAAGCCTTGCTGTTCTCGGGCCAGTGGGTTGTTGTTATCCTTGCCCATCCCGAAGAGGCCTTGGACGCACATTTCCATGGATTTTATTTCTGATCTCCCGGTTTCACAGAAAATGTCCGTTATCTGGGTTGTGTGTGACCGCTTTTCTAAGATGGTTCATTTGGTGCCTTTGCCTAAGTTGCCTTCCTCCTCTGAGTTGGTCCCTTTATTTTTTCAGAACGTGGTTCGTTTGCATGGGATTCCGGAGAATATCGTTTCTGACAGAGGATCCCAGTTTGTGTCTAGATTTTGGCGGACGTTTTGTGCCAAGATGGGCATTGATTTGTCTTTCTCGTCTGCATTCCATCCTCAGACGAATGGCCAGACGGAGTGAACTAATCAGACCTTGGAAACTTATTTGAGGTGTTTTGTTTCTGCTGATCAGGATGACTGGGTTGCTTTTTTGCCACTGGCCGAATTTGCTCTTAATAATCGGGCTAGTTCTGCCACGTTGGTCTCTCCTTTTTTTTGTAATTCGGGGTTTCATCCTTGTTTTTCCTCTGGTCAGGTGGAGTCTTCGGATTGTCCTGGAGTGGACGTGGTGGTGGACAGGCTACATCAGATTTGGAATCAGGTGGTGGACAATTTGAAGTTATCTCAGGAGAAGACTCAGCAGTTTGCTAATCGCCGTCGCCGCGTGGGTCCCCGACTTCTTGTTGGGGATTTGGTGTGGTTGTCTTCTCGTTTTGTCCCTATGAAGGTCTCTTCTCCTAAGTTCAAGCCTCGGTTCATCGGTCCTTATAGGATCTCGGAGATTCTTAACCCTGTATCTTTTCGTTTGGATCTCCCAGCATCGTTTGCTATTCATAATGTGTTCCATCGGTCGTTGTTGCGGAGGTATGAGGTGCCCGTTGTTCCTTCGGTTGAGCCTCCTGCTCCGGTGCTGGTGGAGGGAGAATTGGAGTATGTTGTTGAGAAGATCTTGGATTCTCGTGTTTCCAGACGCAGACTCCAGTATTTGGTTAAGTGGAAGGGTTATGGTCAGGAGGATAATTCCTGGGTGGTCGCCTCCGATGTTCATGCGACTGATTTGGTCCGCGCCTTCCATAGAGCTCACCCTGATCGCCCTGGGGGTTCTCGTGAGGGTTCGGTGACCCCTCCTCAAGGGGGGGGGTACTGTTGTGGATTCTGTTTGTGGGCTCCCTCTGGTGGTTACTGCTGGTACTGGGTGACTTTGGTGGGTTGCGGCCTTTGGTTTCCACCTGTCCATCAGAGGCTGGGTGTTTCCTATTTTACCTGGCCTTTCTGTCATTCCCTTGCCGGCTATCAATGTATTCAGATGTGCTCTGTTTGGTTCCTGCCTACCTGCTCCCAGATCTTTCAGGATAAGCTAAGTGCTGATTTTCAGTTGTTTGGTTTTTTGTCCAGCTTGCTTATTATGTCTCTATGCTAGCTGGTAGCTCTAGTGGACTGAGGCTCTCCCCATGTGCCATGAGTTGGCACATGGGTTCTTGTAATCTCAGGATGGTTTTTTGATTAGGGTTTTTTGCTGACCGCTCAGACCCCTTTTGTATCGTTCTGCTTTCTAGTTTACAGCGGGCCTCAATTTGCTGAACCTATATATCATCTCTATGTGTGTGCCTTCCTCTCATTTCACCGTCAATACATGTGGGGGGCAACTGTACCTTTTGGGGTTCATTCCTCTGGAGGCAAGTGAGGTCTTTATTTTCTCTGCAGTACTAGTTAGCTCTTAGGCTGGTGCGTGGCGTCTAGAACCAACGTAGGCACGCTCCCTGGCTATCTCTAGTTGCGTTTGTCAGGCGTAGGGCAGCGGTCAGCCCAGGTTCCATCACCCTAGAGCTCGTCCGATATTTTGTATTACTTTGCTTGTCCCTTGCTATCCCTAGCCATTGGGATTCATGACAGGGACGGCCTCCTGCAGCTCTGGAGGTGATTAGAGGAGAAGACATCCTGTTGGTCCAGAATAAAGTGTTTGTACCTAAGAAGGGACCAGGCTGCCACCTTCTGATATTGGCGTTAGTCTCTGGCATCCTGGTCGGTCTCTCTCTCATACAATCTCCTTTGTCTGCATTTATATTTCTTATCAATAACACAGAGAGAAGATGCAGAAGAGATTTTATATTTCGTCATTGACCCCTGACACGGGGAAACGATTGTGATGTCATCGATGATGTCATGGGACTCCCTCACCTACCGACAGAATCGGCTCCGATATCAGAGCAGGGAACTCATTATTCCCAATTCTCATGGTTCGCGGCTGGTGCCGGCTCCAGGTTTATCTGATAAACTCTTGATGGGTCGCTCTTCACCTTTCAGTTTTGCCCCTTTCCTTCTAAGAGCTGTTACATCTTTACTTTTCGGTCGACAGAGTTGTCTTCGTTCTTGATTTTTTTCAATACGAACTGTAGTTTTTATCAAAAACGGGATGTTCTCCGGCAACAATGGAAAGTAGTTAAAACTTGGCCTTTAATCATATAGGGTCATGTGAACCTCACGTTAAATAGGATTCAGGTGCATGCGCCGACAGGGTCATAGACTATAAAGGTGTAGAAAGAGCGAATGGGCGCCCTGCCGTGCAACATTCGTAGGTGTCTATGCCTACTGGAGGTGGACGCTCAATCGTAGTAGAATTTTTCTTTTTATGATAAAACAAATGACTTTTTTTTCATTCTCATATTTTATTGATTCAGACAGTAACACAGGCTGCGATACTAATTACCTTAATTTTTTTTAATTTTTTTTTATTTTATATACATTCTGTGAAAAACGGGGGAGGGGTAATATGAACTTTATAATGTTTTAAAAATATAATTTGGTTTATGTTTTTTTTTATTGTTCCCCATGGGGATCTTAAAGATATGATCGTTTGTACAATATGCAGCAATATTATAAAATTACCAGCCTCCTATAAAGTCCAGCCATGGGCTTCACAGGTACACAAACAGGGCAGAGACACAGGGGGTGGATGAGAGTTAGAAGGGGCACCCAGGCCCATCTCCGACCTCTTATATGCCTGGGCCACAATTGACAGCTACATCTATGAATGTAAAGCAAGCTCCGATGGTAGCGGTTACACTTTTGTGTACATTTACGACTGATAGCGCTAATCAGACCCTGGGCCGTGAGCTCCGGCACTTTCCTGGGTTCGCCAGGGGACGCCTGCAGCAAAGGACGGGGTCACCAACAGCAGCAGGCAAAGTAGCAGAGAAATGTGCAAAGAAGAAGCCTTCAGATACCATCAGCGGCTCTTACACAAATCGCTTCCTCCATTACACCCCGTTATCTTTGTATCGAGCCAAACAGACTTTTAAGTAAAAGCATTTTATCAATAAGGTTCTGGACAGAAGGTAGAAATAGAGAAAATGTCTGAATAGCGTGCGCTTATTGATCACTGTGAGGGCGTCTCATCGATGCAGTAACTGCGACTATTATCCAGAAATGTTACAGATGATAATAAAGAGAATCAATCCAAAATGTGACAAAATGGGGAAGGTGGAAGGAACGGGTGCTGGCGGGGCGACAGGGGGAGCAATGGTCGCAGGATGCCTCCAATGCCAAGTATATCAATACATTAAGTCACAGATGAAACTTCAATAACATCGATCCCCCCAGGAAAAAAAAAATCTAAATATACGAAAAAGAGAATGTAAGTCTGTGGACTTGGTACCAACATTCCTTCCCTGAAGACACGAGTGTGAATGTTGGGTATGATGTTATGTGAACTGTGTCCTGCGTCTTCTGTAAATGCCGTGTAGCGGGATGTAATGTGATAGTGTCCTGCGTTAGTATACAGTCATGATCGAAAATTGAAAACTGTTCCAGAAAATAAAGTATTTCTCCCAAAAAATTATTGCAATTACACATATCTAAAATATAAAGCTGAATGTGTGTATGTATGTATGTGTGTATGTATGTCCGGGATTGGCATCTGAACCGTCGCAGCTACAGCCACAAAATTTTGCACAGTCACACGTCTGGACCCAGAGAGCGTCATAGGCTATGTTGTGAGGCGAAATTTTAACCCCGCGCTTTCCAACTCACCAAACAATTTTGCCCCTATCTACATAATGGGGAAAAAATGAAAGGAAAAGTGTTGGAGGCAAATTAACAGCTGCCAGATGTGAACAAGGGGGACTTAAAGAGTGAGAGCGATGGCGCCAAAGAGTATATACTGTACAGTTGCTAAGGTGGGGCCCCGACATGGGATAATCACCACACCACCACGGGGATATGAACACACACACAAAATGCGCCACACACTACCACGTGCTCGAACACATATACCACCCTCAGCGCACATTTCACCACACATACACCAACCTCGCCACAAAAAAGTCGAAACACAAAAGTCGCCGCTCAAAACTCGCCACGCGCAAAACTCTCCACATGCAAAACTCGCCACACGTGCAAAACTCACCTCATGGAAAACTCGCCACACGCAAAACTTGCACATGCGGAAAAATTGCCACATGCACAAAAGTTGCAACACATGCAAAAGTTGCCTCACACAAAACTTGCACATACTCAAAAGGCACCACACATAAAACTCGCCACGCGCAAAACTCGCTGCACACAACTTGCTACACTAACCTGTCACATGCAACTCGACACACAAAAAGTTGCTACACGCATGTCGCCACACAAAACTCATCTCACAAAAGTCGCTACATGCATGTCGCCACACGCAACTCAACACACACAACTTGACACACGAAACTCGCCCTAAAACACACACAAGTCTGGTATTATCCTTCAAAAATAAAAATCTGATTAATAAGCTGACAAACTACAAGAGCAACAAATGTACCATATAGGAATCCGGCAGCTGTCAGTCACATGACCTGTCTATTATGTGTATGTGTGAGCTAATATATACTGCCAGGGGGTGGGCTTACTGTTGGCTGGGGATTTATCAGGCTGCCATTTTAGCTTACAAATACTGAGGTAAAAATACTGACCAAATAAGGTGTGAACGAGGTCTAATACAGGAGGAGATGACATACAGATATATACTATATACAGGAGGAGATGACACACAGGTATATACTATTTACAGGGGAGATGACACACAGGTATATACTATATACAGGAGATGACACACAGATATATACTATATACAGGAGAGATGACACACAGGTATATACTATATAGAGGAGGAGATGACATACAGGTACATACTACATACAGGAGAGATGACATACAGGTATATACTATATACAGAAGGAGATGACACACAGGTATATACTATATACAGGAGCAGATTACCTACAGGTATATAGTATATACAGGAGGAGATGACATACAGGTATATGCTATGTATAGGAGGAGATGACATACAGGTATGTACTATATACAGGAGGAGATGACACACAGATAAATACTATATATAGGTGAGATGACACAGGTATATACTATATACAGGAGGAGATTACATACAGGTATATACTATATATAGGAGGAGATGACATACAGGTATATACTATATACAGGGGAGATGACACACAGCAGGTATATACTATATACAGGGGAGATGACATACAGGTATATACTATATACAGAAGGAGATGACACAGGTATATACTATATACAGGAGCAGATTACCTACAGGTATATAGTATATACAGGAGGAGATGACATACAGGTATATGCTATGTATAGGAGGAGATGACATACAGGTATATACTATATATAGGAGGAGATGACATACAGGTATATACTACATACAGGGGAGATGACACAGCAGGTATATACTATATACAGGGGAGATGACATACAGGTATATACTATATACAGAAGGAGATGACACACAGGTATATACTATATACAGGAGCAGATTACCTACAGGTATATAGTATATACAGGAGGAGATTACATACAGGTATATGCTATGTATAGGAGGAGATGACATACAGGTATATACTATATACAGGAGGAGATGACACACATATATACTATATATAGGTGAGATGACACACAGGTATATACTATATACATGAGGAGATTACATACAGGTATATACTATATATAGGAGGAGATGACATACAGGTATATACTATATACAGGGGAGATGACACACAGCAGGTATATACTATATACAGGGGAGATGACATACAGGTATATACTATATACAGGAGATGACATACAGGTGTATACTATATATAAGGGAGATGAAAAACATGTATATACTGAGGTGAAAATGAGAGGTGTGAGGTGAAAATGAAAAGGTGTGAGTGCAAAATGAGAGGAGGGAGGGAAAATAGTGGAGTGATTGGAAAATGACAGATGTGAGGTCGAAATGACAAGTGTTAGGGGGGAATGAGAGGAGTGAGGGGGAAAATAAGAGGAGTGAGGGGGAAAATGAGAGGTGTGAGGGAGAAAATTAGAGATGTGAGGGGGAAAATGAAAGATGTGATGGGGAAAATGAGAGGCATGATGGGAAAATAAGAAAAGTGAGGTGCTATAACTAACCACAGATATTTACTATGCCCAGGCAACGCCGGGCTCTTCAGCTAGCTTAGATTTACAATCTCCATGCTTTTCTCATGGTCAACTTTATGTGGCCTGTTCAAGAGTTGGAACAGCCAAAAATCTGTTTGTCTTTGCACCTGAAAGAAAAACTAAGAATGTCGTTTATCAAAAGGCTCTCGAATAAGTAGTAGAAGATTACTTCACATTACTTGGCCAATTTAGTTAAATCTGTGTGGAATATCTCTGGTGTTGAAATATATGTTGTAAAATGCTTCTATTAGCTTAGTTTTTGCCTTTTAATAATTACATTTCTATCTATTTGTTCTGTGGTTTTTTTGTGCAGAATAAATTTTTGTTATCACATTCTATTTTGCTAACAGCAGTTATTACCCCGGGCGAAGCCGGGTATTACAGCTAGTTTTCTTATAAATATGTTTATTTCCTTTGTGTGTATTGGAACAACACAAAAAAGGCAAATTTCAACACTTTCGGCCACGACTTTACAAATCTTTGAAAGAAAACTCAATATGGAAATACAGAAGTGGATAATCTATATATATAATTGTCTAAGGGGTACTTCCGACTTTGTGTCGGCAACTTCCGTAACGGTTATTCATTCGCTGATTTGTCTCGCCAGCTGCCTGTCATGGCTGCCGTGACCAATCAGCGACGGGCACAGTCCGATTAGTCCCTCCCTACTCCCCTGCAGTCAGTGCCCGGCGCCCGCTCCATACTCCCCGCAGTCACCGCTCACACAGGGTTAATGCCAGCGGTAACGGACTGCGTTATGCCGCGGGTAACTCACTCCGTTACCGCCGCTATTAACCCTGTGTGACCAAGTTTTTACTATTGACGCTGCCTATGCAGCGTCAACAGTAAAAACATCTAATGTTAAAAATAATTTTAAAAAATAAAAAATCATTATAGTATACTCACCTTCCGCCGCCTTTCCCGTTCCTCGCCACCCTCCGGTAACCGCTCGGTTCAAGCGGAAGGTTCCGGTACAAAGCATCATATGGCAGAAGAACCTGCCATGACTTCACGGCCATGTGACCGCAACGTCATCACACCCTGGGACCGGAAGCTGCCGCCTGTACCGCGCACAGGCGACAGAACTACAAGTATGTTGAGTATGTTAGAACTACAAGGGGCCCTCGGATCGGAAGGTGAGTATGTTTATTTGTTATTTTTTAACCTGTGACATACGTAGCTGGGCAATATACTACATGGCTCTGTGCTGTATACTACGTCACTGGGCAATATACTACGTGGCTGGGCAATATACTACATGGCTCTGTGCTGTATACAACGTGGCTGGACAATATACTACGTGGCTGGGCAATATACTACGTGGCTCTGTGCTGTATACTATGTCACTGGGCAATTGTTGTGAATTAGACTTTTTTGGCTCCCTCTTGTGGTCACTAGTGATATGACTCTGGGATTGTCTTTCCTCAGTTTGGCACTCACCTGGGTCGTTAGTCCAGGGGTGTTGCTATATTAACTTCCTGAATTCTCAGTCTGGTGCCTGGCATCGTTGTGATCAGTCCTTTCTGTTTGCTCCTGTCTGCTGATCCTGGCTCTTGCAAAATTAAGCTAAGTCTTGGTTCCTTGTTTTTTGGTTATTTGCATTGCTCTTATTTTTTGTCCAGCTTGTACTAAATGTGATTCCTGATTTTGCTGGAAGCTCTAGGGGGCTGGTATTCTCCCCCCGGGCCGTTAGACGGTTCGGGGGTTCTTGAATATCCAGCGTGGATATTTTTGATAGGGTTTTTGCTGACCGTACAAGTCATCTTACTATATTCTGCTATTAGTCAGTGGGCCTCTCTTTGCTAAATACCTAGTTCATTCTTACGTTTGTCTTTTCTTCTTACCTCACCGTTATTATTTGTTGGGGGCTTGTATCCAACTTTTGGGGTCTTTTCTCTGGAGGCAAGAAAGGTCTATCTTTTCCCTTCTAGGGTTAGTTAGTTCTCCGGCTGGCGCGAGACGTCTAGAACCAACGTAGGCACGTTCCCCGGCTGCTGCTATTTGTGGTGCTAGGATTAGATATACGGTCAGCCCAGTTACCACTGCCCTATGAGCTGGTTTTTTGTGTTTGCAGACTTGGTATTTATTTATGAGACCCTCTGCCATTGGGGTCATAACAGTATGCCAGGCCAACATTGAATGTTTAATGCATTGCAGAAGTGGGATAATAAGAAAGGAAATTCTGAGTTTTTTTTTTCCTCTCTTTCTTCCTCCCCTTTACCTCTGAGTGGCTTGAGCTTGCTGCAGACATTAATGTCCAGACTTTGATTACAAGTGTGGATCAGCTTGCTGCTCGTGTGTAGGGCATACAAGATTTTGTTACCAGTAGTCCTATGTCTGAACCTAAAATACCTATTCCTGAACTGTTCTCTGGAGACTGATTTAAGTTTAGGAATTTCAGGAATAATTGTAAATTGTTTCTATCTCTGAGACCCCGTTCGTCTGGAGACTCAGCTCAGCAAGTTAAAATTGTTATCTCTTTCTTACGGGGCGACCCTCAGGATTGGGCCTTCTCGCTAGCGCCAGAAGATCCGGCATTGGCAAATATTGATGCGTTTTTTCTGGCGCTCGGATTGCTTTACGAGGAACCCAATCTTGAAATTCAGGCAGAAAAAGCCTTGCTGGCTATTTCTCAGGGCCAGGATGAAGCTGAAGTGTATTGCCAAAAATTTCGGAAATGGTCCGTGCTTACTCAGTGGAATGAGTGTGCTCTGGCCGCAAATTTCAGAAATGGCCTTTCTGAAGCCATTAAGAATGTGATGGTGGGTTTCTCCATTCCTACAAGTCTGAATGATTCCATGGCGCTGGCTATTCAAATTGACCGGCGTTTGCGGGAGCGCAAAGCCGCTAATCCTCTTGTGGTGTTGTCTGAACAAACACCTGATTTAATGCAATGTGGTAGAATTCAGACTAGAAATGAACGGAAAAATCATAGACGTCAGAATGGGTTGTGTTTTTACTGTGGTGATTCTACACATGTTATATCAGCATGCTCTAAACGCCTAACAAGGGTTGTTAGTCCTGTCGCCATTGGTAATTTGCAACCTAAATTTATTTTGTCTGTGACTTTAATTTGCTCATTGTCTTCCTACCCTGTTATGGCGTTTGTGGATTCAGGTGCTGCCCTGAGTCTTATGGATCTGTCATTTGCCAAGCGCTGTGGTTTTGTTCTTGAGCCGTTGGTAAATCCTATCCCTCTTAGAGGTATTGATGCTACGCCATTGGCGGAAAATAAACCGCAGTTTTGGACACAGGTAACCATGTGCATGACTCCTGAACATCGGGAGGTGATTCGTTTTCTTGTTCTGCATAAAATGCATGATTTGGTCGTTTTGGGTCTGCCATGGTTACAGACCCATAATCCAGTCTTGGATTGGAAGGCAATGTCTGTGTCAAGTTGGGGCTGTCAGGGAATTCATGGTGATTCCCCGCCGGTGTCTATTGCTTCCTCTATTCCTTCGGAAGTTCCTGAGTATTTGTCTGATTTTCAGGATGTATTCAGCGAGTCCAGGTCCAGTGCTCTGCCTCCTCATAGGGACTGTGACTGCGCTATAGATTTGATTCCAGGTAGTAAATTTCCTAAGGGAAGACTATTTAATCTGTCTGTACCTGAGCATACCGCAATGCGTTCGTATATCAAGGAATCTCTGGAGAAGGGGCATATCCGTCCATCCTCTTCCCCTCTTGGTGCGGGATTCTTTTTTGTGGCCAAGAAGGACGGATCTTTGAGACCTTGTATTGACTATCGGCTTCTGAATAAAATCACTGTTAAATTTCAGTATCCTTTGCCTCTGTTGTCGGACTTGTTTGCCCGGATTAAAGGTGCCAAGTGGTTCACCAAGATAGATCTTCGTGGTGCGTACAATCTTGTGCGCATTAAGCAAGGAGATGAATGGAAAACTGCAATTAATACGCCCGAAGGTCATTTTGAGTACTTGGTGATGCCTTTTGGGCTCTCTAATGCTCCTTCAGTGTTTCAGTCCTTTATGCATGATATTTTCCGGAAGTATCTGGATAAATTTATGATTGTTTATCTGGATGATATTCTGGTTTTTTCTGATGATTGGGACTCGCATGTAGAGCAGGTCAGGATGGTGTTTCAGGTTTTGCGTGAGAATGCTTTATTTGTTAAGGGCTCAAAGTGTCTCTTTGGAGTACAGAAGGTTCCCTTTTTGGGTTTTATTTTTTCCCCTTCTGCGGTGGAGATGGACCCAGTCAAGGTCCGAGCTATTCATGATTGGACTCAACCCACGTCAGTTAAGAGTCTTCAGAAGTTCTTGGGCTTTGCTAACTTCTACCGTCGTTTTATCGCTAATTTTTCTAGCGTTGTTAAACCTTTGACGGATATGACCAAGAAAGGTTCTGATGTTGCTAACTGGGCTCCTGCAGCCGTGGAGGCTTTCCAAGAGTTGAAGCGCCGGTTTACTTCAGCGCCTGTTTTGTGCCAGCCTGATGTCTCACTTCCCTTTCAGGTTGAAGTGGATGCTTCTGAGATTGGGGCAGGGGCCGTTTTGTCGCAGAGAGGCCCTGGTTGCTCTGTAATGAGACCATGTGCTTTTTTCTCTAGGAAGTTTTCGCCTGCTGAGCGGAATTATGATGTTGGCAATCGGGAGTTGCTGGCCATGAAGTGGGCATTTGAGGAGTGGCGTCATTGGCTCGAGGGTGCTAAGCATCGTGTGGTGGTCTTGACTGATCACAAAAATCTGATGTATCTCGAGTCTGCTAAACGCCTGAATCCTAGACAGGCCCGTTGGTCATTGTTTTTCTCCCGTTTTGACTTTGTGGTCTCGTATTTACCAGGTTCAAAGAATGTGAAGGCTGATGCTCTTTCAAGGAGCTTTGTGCCTGACTCTCCTGGAGTCGCAGAACCAGTTGGTATTCTTAAAGAGGGAGTAATCTTGTCAGCCATTTCTCCAGATTTGCGACGTGTGTTGCAGAGATTTCAGGCTGGTAGACCTGACTCTTGTCCACCTGACAGACTGTTTGTTCCTGATAAGTGGACCAGCAGAGTCATTTCCGAGGTTCATTCCTCGGTGTTGGCAGGGCATCCGGGTTTTTTGGGCACCAGAGATTTGGTGGCTAGGTCCTTTTGGTGGCCTTCCTTGTCACGGGATGTGCGGTCATTTGTGCAGTCCTGTGGGACTTGTGCTCGAGCTAAGCCTTGCTGTTCTCGTGCCAGCGGGTTGCTCTTGCCCTTGCCTGTCCCGAAGAGGCCTTGGACACACATTTCCATGAATTTCATTTCAGATCTTCCGGTGTCTCAGGGCATGCCTGTCATCTGGGTGGTATGTGATCGCTTTTCCAAGATGGTCCATTTGGTATCTTTGCCTAAGCTGCCTTCCTCTTCCGATCTGGTTCCTTTGTTCTTTCAGAATGTTGTTCGTTTACACGGCATTCCTGAGAATATCGTGTCTGACAGAGGATCCCAGTTTGTTTCCAGGTTCTGGCGATCCTTTTGTGCTAAGATGGGCATTGATTTGTCGTTTTCGTCTGCCTTTCATCCTCAGACTAATGGACAAACGGAACGAACTAATCAGACTCTGGAGGCTTATTTGAGGTGTTTTGTTTCTGCAGATCAGGATGATTGGGTGACCTTCTTGCCGTTGGCTGAGTTTGCCCTTAATAATCGGACTAGTTCCGCTACTTTGGTTTCGCCATTTTTCTGCAACTCTGGTTTCCATCCTCGTTTTTCCTCGGGACATGTGGAGCCTTCTGACTGTCCTGGGGTAGATTCTGTGGTGGATAGGTTGCAGCAGATTTGGAATCATGTGGTGGACAACTTAAAGTTGTCACAGGAGAAGGCTCAGCGTTTTGCCAACCGCCGCCGCGGTGTGGGTCCCCGACTTCATGTTGGGGATTTGGTATGGCTGTCTTCTCGATTTGTTCCTATGAAGGTCTCCTCTCCTAAATTTAAGCCTCGCTTCATCGGTCCTTACAAGATATTGGAAATCCTTAATCCTGTGTCCTTTCGCTTGGATCTTCCGGTGTCGTTTGCCATTCACAACGTGTTCCATAGGTCTTTGTTGCGGCGGTACGTTGTACCTGTGGTTCCTTCTGTTGAGCCTCCTGCTCCGGTGTTGGTTGAGGGCGAGTTGGAGTACGTGGTGGAGAAGATCTTGGATTCTCGTCTCTCCAGGCGGAGGCTTCAGTATCTGGTCAAGTGGAAGGGCTATGGTCAGGAGGATAATTCCTGGGTGGTTGCCTCTGATGTGCATGCGGCCGATTTAGTTCGTGCCTTTCACGCTGCTCATCCTGATCGCCCTGGTGGTCTTGGTGAGGGTTTGGTGACCCCTCCTTAAAGGGGGGGTACTGTTGTGAATTAGACTTTTTTGGCTCCCTCTTGTGGTCACTAGTGATATGACTCTGGGATTGTCTTTCCTCAGTTTGGCACTCACCTGGGTCGTTAGTCCAGGGGTGTTGCTATATTAACTTCCTGAATTCTCAGTCTGGTGCCTGGCATCGTTGTAATCAGTCCTTTCTGTTTGCTCCTGTCTGCTGATCCTGGCTCTTGCAAAATTAAGCTAAGTCTTGGTTCCTTGTTTTTTGGTTATTTGCATTGCTCTTATTTTTTGTCCAGCTTGTACTAAATGTGATTCCTGATTTTGCTGGAAGCTCTAGGGGGCTGGTATTCTCCCCCCGGGCCGTTAGACGGTTCGGGGGTTCTTGAATATCCAGCGTGGATATTTTTGATAGGGTTTTTGCTGACCATATAAGTCATCTTACTATATTCTGCTATTAGTCAGTGGGCCTCTCTTTGCTAAATACCTAGTTCATTCTTACGTTTGTCTTTTCTTCTTACCTCACCGTTACTATTTGTTGGGGGCTTGTATCCAACTTTTGGGGTCTTTTCTCTGGAGGCAAGAAAGGTCTATCTTTTCCCTTCTAGAGTTAGTTAGTTCTCCGGCTGGCGCGAGACGTCTAGAACCAGCGTAGGCACGTTCCCCGGCTGCTGCTATTTGTGGTGCTAGGATTAGATATACGGTCAGCCCAGTTACCACTGCCCTATGAGCTGGTTTTTTGTGTTTGCAGACTTGGTATTTATTTATGAGACCCTCTGCCATTGGGGTCATAACAGGCAATATACTACATGGCTGGGCAATATGCTACTTCACTGGGCAATATACTACGTCGCTGTGCAATATACTACGTCGCTGTGCAATATACTGCGTGGCTGGGCAATATACTACGTGGTTGGGCAATATACTACGTGGCTGTGCAATATACTACGTGGTTGGGCAATATACTACGTGGCTGGGCAATATACTACGTGGTTGGGCAATATACTACGTGGCTGTGCAATATACTACGTGGCTGGGCAATATACTACGTCGCTGGGCAATATAGTACGTGCTGGGCAATATAGTACGTGCTGGGCAATATACTACGTGGACATGCATATTCTAGAATACTCGATGCGTTAGAATCGGGCCACCATCTAGTACTCTAATAAGAATCAACAAACATCAATCAGAAAGTGAAAAAAAAAATCCAAAATATAATTCTGCCATAGACAAGGCAGAGAGCAAAAATGGAAACATAGACTAAGTGAAGGGTCTCATTTCTTGCTGCTTTTTCTTCCCTTCTGGATCTTGTTTTTATCTGTATTTTAATCTTTGCTTTTTACTGTATTAAACTTCGCTACTTTACTTCTGATCCGCCTCTGTCTGTGGGTTCCTTTTTTAGTATAATACGTTGATCAGGACTCTTCTTCCAGAACAGATAATGCAGGGTCCCGATATAAGACCAATCGGGGGATCCGGCTCCATCACAACATGGAGGGGGCACAGACACCGTACACCGCCACTCCCGACACCTCCGCCGGCAGGGGAGGCCTCTGACACTGCAGCTCTACACACCCCTCACCGCGTGGCTTCCGTAACATCGGGCCGATATAATCAGGTCACTTTATCAGTGTCAGCGCTAAACCAGTTGGCAAATAACGAAGCAGAGAACTGAATGCTGATGAACTTTCCGCACAGACAATGAATTCTGATTAAAAGCCACAAACTGTCTAATAGCAAAAGAAAAATCATCTGATCTGTGATATCAATACGAAACCGCAGGACAAGAATATTATCTATTATCTATCTATCATCTATCTATTATCTATCTATCATCTATTATCTATCTATTATATATCTATTATCTATCTATTTATTATCTATCATCTATCTATCTATCTATCATCTATCTATCTATCATCTATGTATCTATTATCTATCTATCATCTATGTATCTATTATCTATCCATCTATTATCTATCTATTTTCTATCTATTATCTAATTATCTATTTATTATCTATCATCTATCTAATTATCTATCTATTTTCTATCTATCTATTATCTATCTATCTATTATCTATCTATCTATCTATCTATCTATCTATCTATCCATTATCTATCTATCTATTATCTATCTATCTATCCATTATCTATATATCTGTCTATCATCTACAGTTGTGCTCAAAAGTTTACACACCCCGCAGAATTTTTGCTTTCTTGGCTTTTTTTTTAAGAGAATGTGAATGATGACACCAACACTTTTCCTCCACTCATGGTTAGTGGTTGGGTGAAGCCATTTATTGTCTACTGTGTTTTCTCTTTTTAAGTCATAATGACAACCCAAAACATCCACATGACCCTGATCAAAAGTTCATGGAAGATGACCGAGGAGGAAACCACCACTGAAAACAAATCATAAAACAATGAGATTGGAATTTGCCAAAATGCATAATGACAAGTCACAAAGCTTCTGGGAGAACATCCTGTGGACGGAGGAGACAAAACTGGAGCCTTTTTTCAGCTCTATGTCCACAGACGCAAAAGTGAACATTGTACCTCCTGTGACACATGGAGGAGCTGTTTGGGATGGCTGGGCAGTGTATAATGAAATCTCAAGACTATCAAGTCATTCTGGAGCCAAATGTGCTGCCGAGTGTCAGAAAGCTCAGTCTGAGCTGCAGGTCATGAGTCTGCCAACAGGATAATGACCCAAAACTGCTGAAAATATCCAAGAGTGGCCAAGAGAAAAGCTCCGGACTGTTCTGAAGAGGCTCCTGTGACCCTGATCTAAATCCTACAGAACATCTGTGGACGGAGCTGAGACCTGCAGTCTGGAGAAGACGTCTCCACACCGGAGACACGAGGAGCCTTCTGTTCGCGAGGAGTCGGCCAAAATACCTGTGGACACAGGTCGAAGTCTCACTCAGACGCTCAGAAATGGTCTGTGTGCAGTGATCGCCTCACAACGTCGTGCAACAAAGTATTACGTTGAGGAACCATCATTTTGCGTTTTTTTACAACCTGGCTGTAGAGATCAATCAACTCGTGAAAGAATCAAATCATTGTTCTATCTGCAGATGAAACATTGCCCCTCGTCCTCCTCCATGACGGACCTCGGTTATTTGCTAACAGCTTTGGGGGACGGGGTGGTGGAGTTTGCGCTGTCATCAATGAGATTAATTAATTTCATGGTGCCCGCATCCTCCACCAACTTTTTATTGTAGCTGCTATGTCATCATGAACTAAGGGAACTGAAATCCCTCGCAGTGTGAGAAGGCGAGCGATATGGACCTCTGGGGAACAGAGGAGTTTACAAAACCATCCCAAAAAGAGTAAAATGTAAAAACCAGCACATGAATATATTACCTGAGCCCTGACAGTAATAAGTGCCCTATGCAGTGATGTATAATAGTGCTGCCAAGAGGACACCCCAACAATAATAGTGCCACATAGTGCCTCCAACTGTAATTAGGGCTACACAAAGTGCCTCCAACAATAATGGTGCCATGCAGATCGTGCAATGACAGTTATAGTGCCTTGTAGAGCACCTCTCATAACCATGGTGCCTAGAGGATACTGCTCTTAGTACCACGTAGTCCTCCCTACTGTAATTACTGCCCCTAACAATAATGATGCCAAATAGATAGTGCCCCTAAAATATTCTTACTAGACAGATATTGCATTCACTCGGTAATGGTTCCTACATTCTGCCCACAAAATAATTGCAAATACAGTACTGATAGTGCCCACAGTGCTTCCAAAAGTTGTACCACCCCGGAAATGCTGAGAAACATGACAGCATCAGTAGATGCCCACAATGTGTCACCAATAACAGTTGTGCCACAGTACTCCCATAGCGCTTACAAAAGTCCTGCTATAGTACAGGGCCTCCAAAATGACCACACCAAACGTAATGCTCCCATAGGGCACCCAACATTTATAGTGACTGCCAGTCAGCAGACTCCATTTTGCAAAGCAGCGCACCCCTAAGAGTTCATTCCCGAGCTGCAGATTTTGCAGCTCTATCTATCTCACATCTATCGGCCATGAGATGGTTAAGTAACGCGCCTCTGGAGAGGACGGCTTTAATGAGCGCAGAGCCAAAAAAAACATTAGATGTTCTCCTTGCCATGTGTCTAATGAACTTTCACATGCGGCCTACGTCCAAATAACTGGATGCGCTCATCAGCTACCGGTGGCCCTCGGCCCGGTGCTGGCACACAGACTTGTCATTAAGAAGACTCTGCCGCCAAGTATCATAAAGTAGCAGGAGCTTCCTCTGCTCCGCACCAAGGTAACGTCAGATGTGTGTCCGTCATCTGAAATATTGTAAGTTTTCATGATAATGTGCACTCACCCTCTTTTAAAGGGGACCTGTCACTTGGTGTAAATATGTAATTTTTTTACCTGGTGTAAATGCCGCTGTTCTCCTGAATCCGGCGATGTTTTTCTTTAGTTCCTGAACCTCTCCATTCCTGAGATACAGCTGTCATCCATGCATATAAATCTAGCTTTGTTAACTCTTCTCTGTGGGCATGTTCTTCGAAGGCCACACCCCATTGGCTAAAAAAACAACATTTATAAACAGAGAAAAGGCAGCCATATCTCAGGAACGGAGAGGCACAGAAACAAAAGAAAAATATGTCTGGGTTCAGGAAATATATACAGGAGACCCCTATATATACAAACTACATTGGGAGTAAATAAGGGAGAATAGACCTGAGTGTCACGGAGGTGGAGAGAGGAACAAGCACAAGGTCTTTCTGTCCAGGGGACAAACCCAGCACCATAATGGGGGCCAGTCTACACTGTTATGGAGCCTCTCCCGCTCTCTTCTATGATTGGCGCTGTTGACAGTATATTGTGCTACGATATTGGCGATATATGGCACCAATATGTTAGCAAAGTCCAGGATCCCTATATGGTCAGTATGATTCCCTATGTATCGGCACTACTATATTAGCACTGTACATTATATTAGCATTGTCTTCTGTTTACATCAGTGTTTGGCGTTATAAGTCCATTGTGTATAGGCAATACGCGGTGTTATTGGCAACATGTGTCACCATTACATTAAGACTGTGAAGGTTTCATTTATGTATGACACTATGATATGGTCATTTATGGCACTATCATATTAGCATTGTATATTTTTTCATTATCGTATTAGCACTCCACTGACACCATATACTGACATATTGTTATACTGTGCTATTATATTAACAATGTTTATTATATTAGCGCTCTATTGGCTCCATCGGTAAATTATATATTGGTAGTATATGGTATTATTATCTTAGTTTTGTATGTTATTAGGAATCTCTTATATGTGTCCACTGTTTGGCGGTGTAAGTCAGGTGTATTGTTTGTATGGTACTGTCATATTGGCACTGTATGGATCGATTATATCAGCACTAGACTGTGGCCCGATTCGAACGCATCGTGTATTCTAGAATATGCATGTCCCCGTAGTATATGGACAATGATGATTCCAGAATTCGCGGCAGACTGTGCCCGTCGCTGATTGGTCGAGGCAACCTTTATGACATCATCGTCGCCATGGCAACCATTATGACATCTACGTCGATACTGTGCCCATCGCTGATTGCGGGATTTCCATTATGACATCATCGTCGCCATGCTGTGCCCGTCGCTGATTGGTCGAGGCCAATCAGAGACGCGGGATTTCCAGGACAGACAGACAGAAAGACAGACAGAAAGACAGACAGACGGAAAAACCCTTAGACAATTATATATATAGATTGTATAGTGTATTAGCACTCATCCATATATGACAATGTTTGGCAGTGTAAGTTAGTCATACATTTGCGGCGCCCCAGGGTCCTGGTCGTCGCAGTGGTATTGCTTTCCTCCTGGGGAGAGTGATGCTACGTTTGGAGGCAAAGAAGGATAACTGCATCCAGGTATCACAAACATGCAACACATTTCACACTCCAAGCCACCAGGGGGAGCTCTTGCTCCTATTTATTAGGTCACTCCTCATATAGATATATAACTGGTAGTCTGTAGGGAAAGTAGTTAGTTCCTGACAGAGCTCCAGACAGGAGTTCTGTAGAAGAAAGTTCCAGACAGTAGTCTGAGGAGGACAAAGACTAACGGAGCTGTGCATGCCCTCAGAGCTGCAGCTCCCAGAAAGAGACATTGAAAGGCAGAACTGTATTGCTGCGAGCGTGAAGGAAGTCGAAGCAAAGGAGCGGATCAGCCCCGCTCAAGCTGCCTCCTCCTGAGGCGCAAAAATCCCGGTAGCCGGAACACCGAGGGAGTAAGGACCTCTGCGCCTTATTTCAGAGACCGACAGGACAGCTAATTGCACGCTACCTGTCCGCACCTACACCCAGGAGGCACGGTGACACTCCACAGAGCCGGGTTATCTAAGAGACCCTATCAACAGGCTCAAGTCACCAGTCATACGGGTTTTGTCCTATCCTATACGGGGGACAGAGAGAGCGAAACACCACATCTGTGAGACCCTTATGTGAAGCCATAGGCAGTAAGGGACTACACCACTGCAGCGCAAGGGAAGGCTACTGATTTCCACCTGGACAAGGGGACTCTGGACTTGCCTCCAAACCGGCCGGACTCTGCCTGCCCTGTGGTCTGTACCCTGGACTGTGGATGCTGAAGTCTTCAGTAAAGGTAAAGAGACTGCAACCTTGTGTCCTCGTTCTTCTCTGCGCCACTCACCATTCACCATCTATATACTGGGAAGTCCTGGGGACATACTTCACCTGTGGGACGGTATACCATCTAGCTGCCGTAACATCACCCCAGCGGACCCCTTAAAGCAGCGTCGGTCACCCTGACCGAGTACCACAGGTGGCGTCACGAACATAAACTGTATCCCTTTAAAGACCTTTCCCTTTTACATGGGTGCCCAGGGCCACGGACCGGGTCACAGCCACCGTGACATCCCCCTGTGAAACAGCAGGACCCGGTACCGAGTACCCGTTGCCCGCGGGGTGACTCACAGCAGTATATAGTAGGATTATTTTTGACATCATATGATGCTATTATACTGCCATTCTGAGGATTACATTGTACACTGGGTACGGAAAGTATTCAGACCCCCTTACATTGTTCACTCTGTTTCATTGCATCCATTTGGTAAATTCAAAAAAGTTTATTTTTTTCTCATTAATGTACACTCTGCACCCCATCTTGACTGAAAAAATAACAGAAATGTAGACATTTTTGCATATTTATTAAAAAAGAGAAACTGAAATATCACATGGTCATAAGTCTTCAGCCCCTTTGCTCAGACTCTCGTATTTAAGTCCCATGCTGTCCATTTCCTTGTGATCCTCCTTGAGATGGTTCTACTTCTTCATTGGAGTCCAGCTGTGTGAAATTAAACTGATAGGACTTGATTTTGAAAAGGCGCACACCTGTCTGTATAATACCTCACAGCTCACAGTGCATGTCAGACCAAATGAGAATCATGAGGTCAAAGCAACTGGCCAAGGAGCTCAGAGACGGAATTGTGGCAAGGCACAGATCTAGCCAAGGTTACAACAGAATTTCTGCAGTACTGACACCATTCATTTTCCCCTCGACTCAGACCATTTTCCCTGTCGCATGATGCCGCTACCACCATGTTTCACTGTGAGGATGGTGTTCTTGGGGTGATGTGCTGTGTTGGTTTGGCGCAAGACATAACATTTACCTTGCTGGCTAAAAAGTTCAATTCTGGTCTCCTCTGACCACAATACCTTACTCTTTCCATACATTTAGGGAGTCTCCCACATGTCTTTTGGCAAACTCAAAATGAGCCTTACAATTTTTGTGTATAAGTAAAGGCTTTTTTTATGGCCACTCTTCCATAAAAACCACCACTATGGAGTGTAAGGCTTATCGTGGTCGTATGGACAGATATTCCAGGGTATCTCTGCAGCTCCATAAGAGTTACCTTTGGTCTCTGTGCTGCCCGGGCTGAGAGTTTTGGTGGGCGCCCCTCTATTGGCAGGTGTGTTGTGGTACCATGATCTTCACATTTGATGACAATGAATTTGATTGTGCTCCGGGGATCATCAGAGATTGGGAGATTTGTTTATTTTTTAGAACCCCACCCTGACTTGTACTTCTCCACAACTTTGTCCCTGACTTGTTTGGAGATCTCCTTGGTCTTCATGGTGTTGTTTGGAGATCTCCTTGGTCTTCATGGTGTTGTTGTGTTTGGAGATATCCTTGGACTTCATGGTGTTGTTTGGAGATCTCCTTGGTCTTCATGGTGTTGTTTGGAGATCTCCTTGGTCTTCATGGTGTTGTTGTGTTTGGAGATATCCTTGGTCTTCATGGTGTTGTTGTGTTTGGAGATATCCTTGGACTTCATGGTGTTGTTTGGAGATCTCCTTGGTCTTCATGGTGTTGTTTGGAGATCTCCTTGGTCTTCATGGTGTTGTTGTGTTTGGAGATATCCTTGGACTTCATGGTGTTGTTTGGAGATCTTCTTGGTCTTCATGGTGTTGTTTGGAGATCTCCTTGGTCTTCATGGTGTTGTTGTGTTTGGAGATATCCTTGGACTTCATGGTGTTGTTTGGAGATCTCCTTGGTCTTCATGGTGTTGTTGTGTTTGGAGATATCCTTGGACTTCATGGTGTTGTTTGGAGATCTTCTTGGTCTTCATGGTGTTGTTGTGTTTGGAGATATCCTTGGACTTCATGGTGTTGTTTGGAGATCTTCTTGGTCTTCATGGTGTTGTTTGGAGATCTCCTTGGTCTTCATGGTGTTGTTGTGTTTGGAGATATCCTTGGACTTCATGGTGTTGTTTGGAGATCTCCTTGGTCTTCATGGTGTTGTTGTGTTTGGAGATATCCTTGGACTTCATGGTGTTGTTTGGAGATCTCCTTGGTCTTCATGGTGTTGTTGTGTTTGGAGATATCCTTGGACTTCATGGTGTTGTTTGGAGATCTTCTTGGTCTTCATGGTGTTGTTTGGAGATCTCCTTGGTCTTCATGGTGTTGTTGTGTTTGGAGATATCCTTGGACTTCATGGTGTTGTTTGGAGATCTCCTTGGTCTTCATGGTGTTGTTGTGTTTGGACATATCCTTGGACTTCATGGTCTTGTTTGGAGATCTCCTTGGTCTTCATGGTGTTGTTTGGAGATCTGCTTAGTTTTCATGGTGGTGTTTGGAGTTCTCCTTGGTCTTCATGGTGTTGTTGTGTTTGGAGATCTCCTTGGACTTCATGGTGTTGTTTGGAGATCTCCTTGATCTTCATGGTGTTGTTTAGAAATCTCTGTGGTCTTCATGGTGCTGTTTGGTTAGTGGTGCCTCTTGTTAACGGTGTTGCAGCCTCTGTTGCTTTTCAGAAAAGGAAAAGTGTATATACTGACATACATATAACACTTAGATTGCACACACAGGGGGACGTCCTATCACTAAGCATGGGACTTATGAAGGGAATTGCTTGCACAGAAAATATTAGGGGCTTCATAGCAGAAGGGTGGATACATATGCACATGCCAATTTTTAGTTATTTGATCTCCCACATTTAATTTATGCCTATATTTTTCTCACTTCACCAACTTAGGCTAGGTTCACATTGCGTTAGGGCAATCCGTTTAGCGCTAGCGCTAGTGGATTGCGCTAACGCAATGTTTTTGTAGGGGATGCGTTTAGGGGTCGCGCTAACATCCCCGCTCTCGCAGATCCCCGATCTGCGAGAGCTGGGAACGGACCTCGGGCGCGCCGCTGACGCTGCAAGCAGCGTCCGAGGCGCGCTGCAAAACAACGGCACATCGCTAGCGCGAGCCGAAAAAGACACGCGCTAGCGATGCGCTACAGGCGAAATTTACATTGCTGTCAATGGGTGCGCTAACGGACCCGTTGCACGGCGTTAATTGCGACATTTTCGCCGTGCAACGCTGTCCGTTAGCGACCACCCACTAACGCAATGTGAACCTAGCCTTAGGCTGTTTAGCGCGGATGCATCACACACAAAGAGGAGTACAAAAATATTTAGACACATGTAACAAAATAGGTAGAAAGCCAAGGGGGGGGGGTGAATACTTTCGCAAGTCGCTGTATGCTTTGTACATACCATTATCACATTGGTCTTTGTACGTTGCTGCCTGTAATATACCATGGGGTAAACTCTTGAAAATGTGAATTGCACTGGCATATCATTTGAGCGTTGTTTCGAATATTTGACGCATCTTAGGCTGATCTGTGCCCAATAAATCAACTTTCACTATGAACAGGGGTAGATTTGCAAATTTTCACCAATTTATGACAAGTGTCAGAGTAAGTCCCTGCTTTTCTTATCCCTTTGCGCCATAAATGTGACGCATGTCTTTCATAAATTCCCATTGAGGTCACGTCGTCGGTGCCAGATAAAAGCGATCATAAAGAGACCGCGGCGCCGGTTGCGGGGAGGACCACTCTGGCGCTCAGCGATGTCTTTTTTGGCGATTTCATAATGAATTAAAATGTGTTCGCGAATAATTCTAATACTAAAAAACACGCAGACAGAAGAGATTTGATGGCGGAGAGCCGCCGCCGCCAGGGTTCACATCATCACACAGATGTCCGGGAGAGACACGGTGACTAATCTTTTCATTTTAGAGAAAACATAAAAACTTTCCTTAGGCAACGAGATTTCCAGTGAATCCGACGCGTTTTGCATATTAAAATGCTGCAGCAGGAAAAGCTTCATTATCGGAGAAAACAGAGGCGGCTTCCTGGTAGGTCCTGGCCTTCTAAGAAACTGTGCGGTCAGTAAATCCTTACACAGGAGCCAGATGATCCGATGGGGTCATGATGGGGAGCAGGAGCTCCGCTGACATGTCCTACATTCGGGTTTTAAAGAGATAGAGCCACAGATCAGATAATGGTATAATAAAAAAATTAAACCTTATGTACATCCGTACATCCTGATCTTCCTGGTTTATGAATTAAATGCCAGAACTACAGTGGTGACTGACCATTAGCTGACACTTATTCTGTGCAGGCAGTGCAATAAGGGAAAAGCAGGGAGGACTGGAATAAGACAATCCTTATGGTGCTGCGGTGGAGCACTAGCATTTTAGCCCTTTTTATTATTTCTTACAGCTGATTAATGGGGGTCCCAGCATCAAGTTGCCCTGTGATTGGGTGATCTCTGGGAGAACCTCACAAAAAGAAGACTACACAAATCAGACCACCCCTTTAAGGTCCATTGCATAGTTTTACCAGTTAGTGGTTGTCACAGGGTCCTACTCCAGTACCACACAATCAACAGAGCGAGAGATGAGTGAAAAGATCCAAGAACCTTTATTTAAGCAAAAATACAAAAGGTCCATATATACGATCCACCACACTGAGGATACAATAGTCCAGAACACGAATGCAGTTCAGTAACAGGATAAAAGTCCAACAATCCAGCAGACAGAGGATAGCATAGTCCATATACTCTTCTTTCTCTATGATATTCTCTTCACATCATGGTTCCACGCAGGATCTGATTTCCCCCCAGCTCCTGTCCTCTCCTTATGTTCAGGAGTAGTCAGACAGGTTGGGGTGGTTTTCAGGCCTCCAACACCTGATAAAGGTGCCTGGTGGATTAAGGCACTACAGGGGGTCATTGTTTCAACAAGCTAGTTCAATATGTCATTAGCATATTAGCAAACAGGTTTATTCACTGACCCTGTGGAGAGATAACAGTACAGGAATGTGGGGGCTGATATCAGATGGCAAATAACAGCCATTCATCAATTGGCAAACAACTCATCCTGCAAGAGAACACCATGATAATCAGTAAAGTAGAAATATACACAAAAATGATACCCACATAACATCTCACACCATCACATCCTCTCCCCCCTCGTAATAAGTGAGCACGCTATGAGGTCTACACAGACCTCTGGCCTGCTCACTTTAGTCCACTTTGCTCCACTGTTTATAGTTCCTTGTACAGTGGCAGGGGTTGCAATAATCATGAGCACTTGTCCATAAATTCCCGGGTCCTGGCTTTATGCTCATACCAGGCTTTTTGACTGGACTGGGCCATTCGGTGATGTTCATTAGCCAAGGTAGCTAGCTGGGCGAGACAGTCTCTGAACTCTAGAACGTAGGGAATGATGGGCGTTACGGTATCTGCGATATCTCCCTCCAATTGTTCTTTCAGAAGAGGGAGAGGCCCACGGACCTTCTGCTCCCACAAAATGACTTTGCAACTCCCCAATGTCATTTCCAAGGAGGATATCTGCAGGAAGTCCTCCCATAACTCCAATCCAACACAGTTTTTCTCCAAAACCATAATCCAAACGTACCAAAGCTCTCTGTATATATTTGCGGACACCCCCCGCCAGGACAATGGGAATTCCCTGGCCTTGGTGAATTGCCTCGGGTTGAACCACACGGGGGTCAGCGATAGTCAGGAATGCCCCCGTGTCTCTAAATCCTGACACTTTGTGTCCATCAATTAAGACATCCTGCAGGTGGCAATGCCGCTGCTGTGTATTTCTGATGGACAAAGGCCGGAGTCCGTACACTCCAGGAGGGGTATCTATGGTGCCGTGGTCGGTGGTCCACTCTGGTGGGGGTGGTGGTAGCTCTTCCTCAGGCAGGATGGAGTGCACAAGATGCACTGGACGAGGTGGGGCTGCATGGGGCTCCCTCCGAATCCTTGAGGGACAGCCAGACTGCAAATGTCCAGGTTGCCCACACCCATAACATCTCTCTGTGATACCCCCAGGTCGTGGTCGGAACTGTTGGGGCCCAGGATTGTGAGCTGTGATTGTCATCGGCCTGCGGCTGGGTGGAGGGGCAGATATAATCGGAGAGGGACGGGGCGTGGGAGAAGGCCGTGGTTCATTGTCCAGAAGCCTCCTCCGTTGCGGTCGGATAGTAAGGGCTTCATCAGCCAGGGCTGCAGCTCTATCCACGGTACCCGGTGTGCACTCCCGGACTCATTCCCGTACCTCTGCGGGGCACTTGGCAAGAAATTGTTCTATAAGGAACACCTGTATGACATCTTCCACAGTAAAGGCGTTTTCTGCTTCCAGCCATCTCCAACATGCCTGGGACATCTTATGTGCATACATCCTAAACGATCCCCCCGTGGTGCATGGGAGGTCTCGGAATTTGGCCCTATATGAGTCTGGGGTGATAGCATGGTAATCCAGGATAGTCTGCTTTACAATGTTATAATCTCGATTCTGCTGTGAGTCAATGGGTCGGTAAGCCTCCGCCAGGCTACCGTTCAGGAGTCCACTAACAAACGCATCCAGCCAGAATGGGGCACCTCCATCACAGCACACTGCTGCTCAAAGTCCTTGAAGAACCCCTCCACATCTCCGGAAGCCTCATCAAATGGCTTAATCTCTGTCCGGGTGATCCGTATAGGCTCCCGGATCGTTGGGTTTACATTCCACATTGCGTTACTCCCTCTTTCAAGCTCCATTGCTTCTTGTCTCCGCTGTGCCCGGCGGGCAGCCTCCTCCTTGTACTCCTGAGAGACGCCTGGGTCCAGAATCGCCATCTCTTCATACCACACCACCCACTGGCTTTTTGGGGTGGGGGCCCTCATCTCCAGTGCTCGTCCTTCAGACATATGGGGGGAGGTGACCGGGCTGGCACCCACCAGTAGGTCAATTAAGGCCTCTTTACTCAGTCCCTGGTAATTCAGGCCCAGGTCTCTGGTTCTCTCCTGTAAACTGGATACAGTCCAATTTCTGTACTCACTCTGTGGGTGGTTCTCCATTAGGTTACGCTCTGTTGAACCCGCTGCTTGCCACCAGTTGTCACAGGGTCCTATTCCGGTACCACACAATCAACAGAGCGAGACATGAGTGAAAAGATCGAAGAACCTTTATTTATGCAAAAATACAAAAGGTCCATTTATACGATCCACCACACTGAGGATAAAATGTTCCAGAACACGAATCCAGTTCAGTAACAGGATAAAAGTCCAACAATCCAGCACAGAGGATAACAGTCCATATTCCCTTCTTTCTTTCTCTTAAGTGCTGTCTTCACCTCATGGGTCCACACAGGATCTGAATTCCCCCCAGCTCCTGTCCTCTCCTTATGTCCAGGAGTAGTCAGACAGGTTGGGGTGGTTTTCAGGCCTCCCACACCTGACAAAGGTGCCTAGTGGATTAAGGCACTACAGGGGGTCATTGTTTCAACAAGCTAGTTCAATATGTCATTAGCATATTAGCAAACAGGTTTATTCACTGACCCTGTGGAGAGATAACAGTACAGGAATGTGGGGGCTGATATCAGATGGCAAATAACAGCAATTCATCAATTGGCAAATAACTCATACTACAAGAGAACACCATGATAATCAGTAAAATATAAATATACACAAAATGATACCCACATAACATATCACACCATCACAGTGGTCATCAGTTGGGTAACCAACTTTTTTTCCACTAGTTAGGCGATGCATAGAAGTATATAAGGTATTTTTTGGCATATCCAGGGGGAGTGAGGGCTTAGATACATACCGATGGACTACAGTAATACAGCAGTTAAAGGTGCTGGCTTTAGATCATTTTAATATATAGTAGTATCATGGAAGACATGATACAGTAGTACTGAGCAGCGCAGCTGTGAATCCAGCCCTAGAAAGGGAAGAAACCCCTACTAGAAAGCAGCAGCATGATCTATCGCTGTCCTATGTCTTGCTCACTCTTCCTACCCTCTCTATAGACTTGTGATGTGATAGATAAGTGACATGCCAATCCATCTTATGAACAAAATTGATTTCTACCAGTTTTTCAGAGTAAATAATGAAACTAAGAGGAGAGAGAAGCAGATTTCTCTGATATATCGCACAGTTTCCTATATTTGCTTGCATTATTAAGTTATGCAAAACTTCTTGAAATCACAGAAAACATTTAAAGACAATGCTTTAAGTAAATATCTGATGTCCTGCACACTTTTGAATCACTTATATGTATTGGAAAACGTTTACAGCGACTTTAGGAATATGTTTTTCAGCCCAAACTTGTTTAAAGGTTTGTAGCAGGAATACATTGATAAATTGTCACTGAAAGCTGCAAATCCATTCCATATATTTCCTTCACATGTAACATACTAAATCTTTGGCTCCTGGCAGCTGCAAGTAGGAGAGTACCCAGCATACTGATTTATACGACCACTAGAGGGAGCTCATTGTATATTAATTTAGACAGCCACCACTAGGAGGAGCTCATTACACACAGATTTATACAGTCACCACTAGAGGGAGCTCCCTACATACAGATTTATACAGTCACCACTAGGGGGAGCTCACTACATACAGATTTATACAGTCACCACTAGGGGGAGCTCACTACACACAGATTTATACAGTCACCACTAGGAGGAGCTCAGTACATACAGATTTATACAGTCACCACTAGAGGGAGCTCACTACATACAGATTTATACAGCCACCACTAGGGGGAGCTCACTGCATACAGATTTATACAGCCATCACTAGGGGGAGCTCACTGCATACAGATTTATACAGTCACCACTAGGGGGAGCTCACTACATACAGATTTATACAGTCACCACTAGGGGGAGCTCACTACACACAGATTTATACAGTCACCACTAGGAGGAGCTCAGTACATACAGATTTATACAGTCACCACTAGAGGGAGCTCACTACATACAGATTTATACAGCCACCACTAGGGGGAGCTCACTGCATACAGATTTATACAGCCATCACTAGGGGGAGCTCACTGCATACAGATTTATACAGTCACCACTAGGGGGAGCTCACTACATACAGATTTGCAGTCACCACTAGGGGCCGCTCACTACAATCTTATTATACAGCTGACATGAGGAAGCACATGTCCATTCATACAGTCACTGTTCCTTGTACCGCTGAGATCCGGCACATCATCTTTTCTTGTTTTGTGGTCAGGTCTTATCGTCGCCTCCTGAGCAGAGTCCAGGGTCTAAGTGACAAGTCTATAAAAATAATCCCGCTTGGCCAAACATTTACTTTTCCATAACTAGAACACAGCAGGTAAAGAGGCTTCAGACGATGGGTCCGTGAGATGATTTATCTGCGGCAGGCACCATGTCTTATTTATATCCACTCTCACAGAGGATGATGCATTGGATTCGCCAGGTCCAGAAAACCCAGCATCTCTGTGCGGCGGAAGAGTGAAATATGAGAGGATCAAACAGGAGAGGAGACGCAAGGTCATGGCACAGGTGGATCACGTCCTGCTCATCTCCTGCACTAAATAAGTCAATTAAAGGGACACTAGACCTGCAGGCTGCAGTGCAGGTGGATATAAGTTATTGTTCTCTGTTACCAGCCCTTCCAGACTGGGAAACCACTGACTTTAGGGCTGTTCAATAGGATGAATGATGGTTTCCATGACCTGCTGGGACGCCATGACAACTTTTTATGCACATCTCCAATTTGTAATATAACCTAAGGACCATGGATTAGGTATTATTAAAGGGGCTGTCCACACGTGGTAAACACGGCTGAATCTCTCTTTCTAAAACATCACTACACTGGTTACATGGGATATTGCAGCCTCTTCAATTCAACACAGATGAGCTGCAGTACCAGACATGACCTAGAGACAGTGGTGGCGCTGTTTTTTTTAATGACTCCAGTATTTTTTCCGTAATCATGGGCAATTGCAGATTTCTGTACAATTGATCTAATTTCAATCATTGTTTGCAGTCATGATCACAGATGTCAGAACTACAAATTACACCACGTAAATTTAAGCAACATCAAGGTGTCGCCACATAACAAGCGTGTCATTTGCATTTTGTAAAACCAGTAACAAAGAAAAATCCATAGCAAAAAAAGTCTTAGGCTACGTTCCCATGATGAACTTTTGGTGAGTTTTTCTTACGCTGCGTATTTTCTATAATGTGACCTATTTTACTGAATGGGGGCAGAAAATGTGCAACTTTGAAAACTCACCGAAAGTTCATGGTGGGAACGTGGCCTTAGGTTCTATGCATGTGGCGTCTATTGTCCTGAAGTGTCTTTTTCTAACGTCTTTTAAATCCTTTTTTCCTGTTGTTTTTAAAACAGTTTTTTTTTTACATTTTAATATGAACCATTGAGCGGCATCCAAGCAGAATCATCTCGAAGAATAGTCAGGTCACTTCTTTTAGCCCGTTCTCGGCTTTTGAGGCATGAAACGGTTAAAAGAAGCTGAACATGATCAACATAATGAACAACTTGAGGTGCTCGTCTCTTTAGCGCTTGTTCACACAAGCCTGACAGACGCCGTGTACACACAGTCTAGTGCATATATTGAGTATTTACAGTAGGTTTTTCTACACCAAAACCTAAAGCATTGGCTGGAAAAACGCAGCGCAAAATACACGTGTGTTTTTCTCCATTTGTTTGAATGGGTGAAAAATGCAAAAACATTGAAAGAATTGACGCTCTGCAGATTTGAAAAAAACAAAACAAACCAAAACATTAATGGTTAAAATCCGGAGGGAAAAAATAAGCAGCATGTGAAACTTCTCCCGGAGCTAGCGGTGATCTTATTGAGGTCACCACAGTTCATCCACCTGGCTCACAGTGAATGCAGCTTCAGTGACCAGCGGTAACCTCTATGATGTCACCATTCGTCACTCATTGTGTCCTTGTTTTCAGCCTGGACAGTCGCACCATGGCAGTATTGAGTTTGTAAACCAGATGTCGCAAAGATGACCTTGTATCAATTCCTTTACGCTTCACAGTGGCTCAGTGCTTAGCATTGCAGCGCTGGAGTCCTGGGTTCAAATCCCACCAAGGACAACATGTGCAAGGAGTTTGCATGTTCTCCCCGTGTTTGTGTGGGTTTCCTCCAAAGACAAACTGGGAATTGACATTGTGAGCCCCAATGGAGACAGCGATGATGATGCCTGTAAAGAGCTGCACAATGTGATAGATAAAAAATTGTGGCAGCATCTCTCTTTGCTAAAAACAATACGTGCCCGACCTCGCTGAGAGTTTTCCTCTTATCAGCTGCACAACTCTATAAATGTAATTTAGAGTCCATGTGACATCCAGGAGGTTCTGGCCGCCTCTGCGCTTTCTCCTTGGTCCTCACCGTCATTCTCTGTCCCCCCCGGCCAGGCACAGCACAGTGTTCTTAGTTTTGCTACAGTTCTCATTAATACAGAACATGGCAGTAGCATTTATTCTCTTCGTTACAATTCCATATCATTAGTCAGAGCCACTATTTGCTGTCAGTGAATGAGGAATCAGTAATCCTGTACACAGCGAGTCCTGCAGAAGATGGAGCAATTGTATCCAGTCTATACAATGCCCTGCGACTGCAGACTGATACAATGTAGCAAACTACCAGAGAGAGAGAGATATTTATGCATCTGCTGCTGAAGTGGATAGCTCAGATACAATTGTATCCACTTCTCAGCTGATAGTAAGAATAAGTATGAATGGAAACAAGCGCGTCCTCATTCACTGACAGTAAACCTGGATTTCCAATGTGGGGAAGATTATAAAATATAAGATTATAAAATATATAAACTATAAAAAGTCGTAGAATTGGATCTTCCTCTTTAAAATATAATTTGCCCAATTATATCCTTTTAAACAGCATCACTACACAGATTATTTCAGCAAACGACTTATAACAAATTGTTTTCTCTGAGTATTAAAACAAAATAATTTTAAATAAATAAATATCATGGAAAGAAAGTGACAGACTGCTTGGTGAACAATAATCAGGGGTTAATTACCTTTTGTGCAGTTTTTCATAGTGAAGGAATCTAGAGCAGCGACGCTCGGGCCCCTTTCATCCATGTAATCCAGAGATATCCGGAAGGGTTTCATTCTGTATCCAACGGGTCCTCCAATAGTCGCCCATCTGTGTTCAGTAGAAATTAGAAAAAGAGACAAGAGGGAGAGGCTGATGAGAACGCAGGCGGTTGTTCTCCACGTCGGACGTGGCCCACATGGCCACCGAGCCACCATGATGGCGGGTCAGCAGCATGATAAGCATTGGGCAACGTCCTTCTAAGTTTGGGAACTTTGTGAATGAGTTTCCCTGTAGCAAAACCAGCAGCAATTACCCCCCTAATCTCATCAGGTCCCTACCAGCAGAATGCATGCTGGCCCTTTAATTCCTGAACACAGGGGCTATTCTTCCCACTACATATATGTCCTGATGATGCAAAGAGTCACAGAGAACCCCGGCCCCAGGGACACAAGCAAAGTCTGTAATGTACAATTATTAAATAGAGGATGTGTTCAGTGGTTAAATCACAAGTCTGTGTGCAACGTCCATCCATCCCCTGACAGTCTGAGAGCTGAGAACGATAATTAGGTTAAAGGAAAGAACGAAGACAGACTCACATTATTCACCAGACACAATACAATGTAATCAGTATTATAGGAGGTATATTCCTGTACATAGGAGCAGTATTATAGTAGTTATTTTCTTGTACATAGGAGCAGTATTATAGTAGTTATATTCTTGTACATAGGAGCAGTATTATAGTAGTTATATTCTTGTACATAGGGGCAGTATTATAGTAGTTATATTCTTGTACATAGGGGGCAGTATTATAGTAGTTATATTCTTGTACATAGGGACAGTATTATAGTAGTTATATTCTTGTACATAGGAGCAGTATTATAGTAGTTATATTCTTGTACATAGGGGGCAGTATTATAGTAGTTATATTCCTGTATATAGGGGCAGTATTACAGTAGTTATATTCTTGTACATAGGGCAGTATTATAGTAGTTATATTCTTGTACATAGGAGCAGTATTATAGTAGTTATATTCTTGTACATAGGAGCAGTATTATAGTAGTTATATTCTTGTACATAGGAGCAGTATTATAGTAGTTATATTCTTGTACATAGGGGGCAGTATTATAGTAGTTATATTCCTGTATATAGGGGCAGTATTACAGTAGTTATATTCTTGTACATAGGGCAGTATTATAGTAGTTATATTCTTGTACATAGGAGCAGTATTATAGTAGTTATATTCTTGTACATAGGAGCAGTATTATAGTAGTTATATTCTTGTACATAGGGGGCAATATTATAGTAGTTATATTCCTGTATATAGGGGCAGTATTATAGTAGTTATATTCTTGTACATAGGAGCAGTATTATAGTAGTTATGTTCTTGTACATAGGAGCAGTATTATAGTAGTTATATTCTTGTACATAGAGGCAGTATTATAGTAGTTATGTTCTTGTACATAGGGGCAGTATTATAGTAGTTATATTCTTGTACATAGGAGCAGTATTATAGTAGTTATATTCTTCTACATAGGAGCAGTATTATAGTAGTTATGTTCTTGTACATAGGAGCAGTATTATAGTAGTTATAGTCTTGTACATAGAAGCAGTATTATAGTAGTTATATTCCTGTACATAGGGAGCAGTATTATAGTAGTTATATTCTTGTACATAGAAGCAGTAATATAGTAGTTATATTCTTGTACATAGGAGCAGTATTATAGTAGTTATATTCTTCTACATAGGAGCAGTATTATAGTAGTTATGTTCTTGTACATAGGAGCAGTATTATAGTAGTTATAGTCTTGTACATAGAAGCAGTATTATAGTAGTTATATTCTTGTACATAGGGGCAGTATTATAGTAGTTATGTTCTTGTACATAGGGGCAGTATTATAGTAGTTATATTCTTGTACATAGGAGCAGTATTATAGTAGTTATATTCTTCTACATAGGAGCAGTATTATAGTAGTTATGTTCTTGTACATAGGAGCAGTATTATAGTAGTTATAGTCTTGTACATAGAAGCAGTATTATAGTAGTTATATTCTTGTACATAGGGGCAGTATTATAGTAGTTATGTTCTTGTACATAGGGGCAGTATTATAGTAGTTATATTCTTGTACATAGGAGCAGTATTATAGTAGTTATATTCTTCTACATAGGAGCAGTATTATAGTAGTTATGTTCTTGTACATAGGAGCAGTATTATAGTAGTTATAGTCTTGTACATAGAAGCAGTATTATAGTAGTTATATTCCTGTACATAGGGAGCAGTATTATAGTAGTTATATTCTTGTACATAGAAGCAGTAATATAGTAGTTATATTCTTGTACATAGGAGCAGTATTATAGTAGTTATATCCTTGTACATAGGAGCAGTATTATAGTAGTTATATTCTTGTACATAGGAGCAGTATTATAGTAGTTATATTCTTGTACATAGGGAGCAGTATTATAGTAGTTATATTCTTGTACATAGGAGTAGTATTATAGTAGTTATATTCTTGTACATAGGAGCAGAATTATAGTAGTTATATTTTTGTACATAGGGGCGGTATTATAGTAGTTATATTCTTGTACATAGGAGCAGTATTATAGGAGGTATATTCTTGTACATAGGAGCAGTATTATAGTAGTTATATTCTTGTACATAGGGGCAGTATTATAGTAGTTATATTCTTGTACATAGGAGCAGTATTATAGGAGGTATATTCTTGTACATAGGAGCAGTATTATAGTAGTTATATTCTTGTACATAGGAGCAGTATTATAGGAGGTATATTCCTGTACATAGGAGCAGTATTATAGTAGTTATATTCTTGTACATAGAAGCAGTATTATAGTAGTTATATTCTTGTACATAGAAGCAGTATTATAGTAGTTATATTCTTGTACATAGAGGGCAGTATTATAGTAGATATATTCTTGTACATAGGGGCAGTATTATAGTAGTTATATTCTTGTACATAGGTGCAGTATTATAGTAGTTATCTTCCTGTAGATATGGGGCAGTATTATAGTAGTTATATTCTTGTACATAGGAGCAGTATTATAGTAGTTATATTCTTGTACATAGGAGCAGTATTATAGTAGTTATATTCTTCTACATAGGAGCAGTATTATAGTAGTTATGTTCTTGTACATAGGAGCAGTATTATAGTAGTTATAGTCTTGTACATAGAAGCAGTATTATAGTAGTTATATTCCTGTACATAGAAGCAGTAATATAGTAGTTATATTCTTGTACATAGGAGCAGTATTATAGTAGTTATATCTTTGTACATAGGAGCAGTATTATAGTAGTTATATTCTTGTACATAGGAGCAGTATTATAGTAGTTATATTCTTGTACATAGGAGCAGTATTATAGTAGTTATATTCTTGTACATAGGGGCAGTATTATAGTAGTTATATTCTTGTACATAGGAGCAGTATTATAGGAGGTATATTCCTGTACATAGGAGCAGTATTATAGTAGTTATAGTCTTGTACATAGAAGCAGTATTATAGTAGTTATAATCCTGTACATAGGGAGCAGTATTATAGTAGTTATATTCTTGTACATAGGAGCAGTATTATAGTAGTTATATTCTTGTACATAGGGGCAGTATTATAGTAGTTATATTCTTGTACATAGGGAGCAGTATTATAGTAGTTATATTCTTGTACATAGGGGCAGTATTATAGTAGTTATATTCTTGTACATAGGAGCAGTATTATAGGAGGTATATTCTTGTACATAGGAGCAGTATTATAGTAGTTATAGTCTTGTACATAGGGGCAGTATTATAGTAGTTATATTCTTGTACATAGGAGCAGTATTATAGGAGGTATATTCCTGTACATAGGAGCAGTATTATAGTGGTTATATTCTTGTACATAGAAGCAGTATTATAGTAGTTATATTCTTGTACATAGAAGCAGTATTATAGTAGTTATATTCTTGTACATAGGGGCAGTATTATAGTAGTTATATTCTTGTACATAGGAGCAGTATTATAGGAGGTATATTCCTGTACATAGGAGCAGTATTATAGTAGTTATATTCTTGTACATAGGGGCAGTATTATAGTAGTTATATTCTTGTACATAGGAGCAGTATTATAGTAGTTATATTCTTGTACATAGGAGCAGTATTATAGTAGTTATCTTCCTGTAGATATGGGGCAGTATTATAGTAGTTATATTCTTGTACATAGGAGCAGTATTATAGTAGTTATATTCTTGTACATAGGAGCAGTATTATAGTAGTTATCTTCCTGTAGATATGGGGCAGTATTATAGTAGTTATATCCCTGTGTGAGGGGCAGTAGTATGGTAGATATAGTCCTGTTCAGGTGAAGTTTCCTCCGTTATTTTGCAGCTTCGCGTATAAATCCTGTGTAACACTGTTACTCTATTCCTCTCGTTAAGTGGTTACTTGTTCATTATAATTTTCTATTGGTTTTCCTGCCTTGTGCCCTGAGCCTCATAAATAATTGTTATTTTAAAAGGTTTTGTTTGTATGGAGATAGCTCAAATCAGCGCACTCTCCGGGATTACTTTTACAAGTCGCTGACTCTGCACTTTAATGCAAAAGAAAAAAAAAGTTAAAATACATATAATAGGTCAGAATGTAACAAGATGGCGACCAGATATAAATTCTGAAGGATGCCATTGAAACTAATGATACTTATGGAGGGGAAATAAACTGCACATTAATCTGATGACTCTTCTTGCTGCAGACTTTAGGGCGACCTTCATGTGGACATCACTTCACACCGGCTTGTGATTGGTAGAAAATAATTTTATAGTGAAATTATTATTATTATTATATTTAACCTATTTAAAAGCGTATTTTAATATAAGTGCAACATAATGATTTAGTAGAATTACATTTATTAATTCCTGTGATCTATAATATAAATAATACTTTCTGTATGTTTTACTCTAATGCAATAAATAAACTCCAGTTGTGGTCTCACTATCTGTAGCTAATTGTCCTACACTGATTTTTGTTCTATTTTTTCTTCCTTCCTTCATGGTTTAAACTGCAGCTCTGATCTATTAGGGCACAAATATGATCACTGACATCAGCTTAGCAGCAATTTGTGAACTCATTTTGAAACCTGGAAGTTTTTTTGCCTTTGGGTTAACACAGATTTGTAGTTCATGTCATCATCCTGCATCCTTTTTGCCTGTAATACCCTCTATGACCACATGGTGTGCACACAGCACTGATCTCACCAATCACTTGCTCTCTAGCTCCACCTAGTGGTAGGTATACTCACTGCAGTCATATACATTTTATGTTCCTTGTAGTTTCAGTTGAATATAATAGTGAAAAATCCTACATCTTTTTGACAGAATAATGTACAATAAGAGTGTGTTACACAGGCGGGCAGAAGGGATATTAATGTGATCTTCCTATATATGAGATGCACTTTGATTCCTAAGAAAAACTTCCTTCTGAGTATTGATACCATGACTGCATTTACGATTTGTGCTCTGCTTATGATTGGCCGATATAGTGACTTATACATCATTAATAACCCAGATAAAAGTCACAAAATATTATTGTCTTTTAATGGTCACTGTCGTTTTAACAAACTTTGCATAAATCTATGTAACAAACAAATATATCTGCCACTTCTTCGCTTCCCAAGGCCTCCTACCCTCAGCATTCACATTGAAAAATTGGCTAAAATTCCTTTTGCTCCAGACATTATGGTCTGCCAGCACAGTGAGGGATAAGAATACAGCTGCCTATTGAAATCTACGGAAAGGGTAAGAGGAGAAAGCGAAAGAGGAGATAAGAGATACTGTTTCAGTTTTGCTGCTTTCGAAGTATTTTAGCTCACCGAAAGTGCTGGATTCACAGCTACCCTGCTTCGTACTGCTGAATAATGTCCATCAAACTGCTTTCTAATATGTTTTTTATGTCACCAATGTTGGATTCATATTGAATTCAAATTTACGCTACTCAGTACCACTGTATCATGTCTCTATGTTGCTGCTTTCTAGCAACAGTTTTAACTCACCCTAATGTTGGATTCACAGCTACACTGCTCAATACTGCTTTACATGTGCTGCTCCTTTCTAGTAAGAGGTTTATCTTACACCAGAGCAGGATTCACAGCTCCACAGCTCAGTGTTTAATATCCTCCATTATGCTGCTACTTCTGTTCATACATTACGTACAGACAAGAGAGCTGAAATCCCTAATATCTGTGTGTGTGCTGTGTATGTGAGACATTATTGCAGCTCCTCTCCACCCACCAGCTCAGAAACAATTGAAAATAAAAGAAAGGGCCTGCAGGGAAGAAAACTGCAGGATAGAAGTGATATAATGACCAGAAATTGCGTTATTCTTCATGTACACACAGGACAGATTATTTTGAAAAGTCAGAACCATTTGCTGGGACTTATGGTGCTTTTATACCTGATAACCATGGCTGCTAATGACCTTTGATCGTCCTGCTCATATAAAATATTGTGATAATGGTAATTTTCTTGAAGTAAGTAACAAGTATCACGTCTTCTCCTTCATAAAGCCAGCAGCTTCTTCTTGTTCTGGTGCTGAGAACTGCCCTCTTTCTTGGGTTTCAGCATTTCTACCGATCCGCAGCCCCTGACCTGTGATCTGTGCCTCCTGCTCTTCTGCTTTGGATCTGACGTTGTTGCAGTGTCCAGCAGGCTATTCACCTGTATCACTATCTCTGCTTGCTGTCAGCCAATAACAATTGCTCTTTGCATTTAGATCCATAGTCCTGTCCACACATCTGAGCAGGGGCCTATTTACAGGCAGACGTTTCCTATGGATAATGGGCTAGTCTCATCACTAGGGTGCAGCTTTATGAGTTGAGGGTCCAGCTTCTAAGACCCCACTATCCTGCGGTTGCTGTACCGATATAGAGCTGCACTTCCTTCTACGTTTTTCTTCCAGCGGTGTACTTAAGCCCCACTGCGCAGGGAACGGCAACATCGCTCCATTCCAGTGATCGGGACTGGCAGCAGCCCCCGCCAGGCCAAGTAGTCGAGAAGGCGCAGTGCGGGAAAAAGTTCGAAGAGAATGCAGCTACGTATTTGTCCTGCAGCCCTTTCATTTTCAAGATTTTTGGGGTCCACCAAGGGACCCTTTTCTAAGGGTTGGGTCACCCTTTACATTGATGCATGCCTGGATGAGGAGTAGGAAGGGCGTCATGCAATAGCAAGGACATAGGACGCTCTTTTTCACTTGTTCCCCACTATCTACCGCACCTCACCCCCCAACCCCTCCATCATCCTCCTCCTCGCTTGTAGCCATCACATAATCATCCGATAACAAACATCGGAATCTGCTTGTTTATTACTCAGTGACCCAAGTAAATGAATTGCAAAACTCATTATCGGAGGCCCAGCTGTCCACTGCTCCAGGGCTCCGCTCCTGCCAAAGCTTTAATATTTTTCTAATTGATGTGTAATTAACCAATTAAGTGCACTGGGTAGTATCCACAGTGGCCATATTGTGGGTGTAATGACTACAAAGTATTAATATGTGCCGGTGCCAGTGCGGGAGTGACGCCTTCATTATGTATTCTGTGAAAGTTCTCACTCAGGATGGAAGGACCAGAAGTGGTCGGGGACAATTATCAGATAACTCCGGACTCCTAAGGAGATTCATATTTATGTGCTGGAATTAAAGAGAGACTCTAGAAACAAACTGGACTTGTCTGCTACTTATTGGGGAGAAATTACTCCTTTTAATAAATTTGAGCTTTTCCCTATGTCACAGGGTCCTACTCCGGTATCACACAATCAACAGAGCGAGAGATGAGTGAAAAGATCCAAGAATCTTTATTTAGACAAAAACACGAAAGGTCCAGATATACGATCCACCACACAAAGGATAAAAAATAGTCCAGAACACAAATGCAGTTCAGTAACATGATAAAAGTCCAACAATCCAGCACAGAGGATAAAATATGGTCCATACGCTTCCCCTTCTCTCTGACGTGCTGTGTTCACTTCATAGTTCCAAACAAGACTGATCTGTGTCTCACCTTCCTGATATTTTAAGTCTCCCTCCTCATTCACAGGTCAGGAGGGGGAAGGTAGCAGGGGCTCATTGTCTCAACAAGCTAGGTCAACATGTCATTAGCATATTAGCAAACAACATTATTCACTGACCCTGTGGAGAGATAATGGTACAGGAATGTCAGGAGAATATCAGATGGCAAATAACAACTCAACACCATGAAAACAAGCAAAACAGAAATATACACAAAATGATACCCACATAGCATATCACACCATCACACCCTAGAAGGACGCACATTAATGGGCTACACGTACAGAAGAGGAAGTTAGCAACACTCATGCTCTGCAACTTGCCATTCACTAATTTTCAGCATTCCTCTTCATCATAATTCTGCCAGCACTATAGGTGCTGATTAGTGATCAACGAATATACTCGTTGCTCGGGTTTTCCCGAGCACGCTTGGGTGATCTCTGAGTATTTGTTAGTGTTCGGAGATTTAGTTTTCATCGCGGCAGCTGAATGATTTGCAACTACTAGCCAGCTTGATTACATGTGGGGGTTCCCTAGCAACCAGGCAACCCCCACATGTACTCAGCCTGGCTAGTAGCTGTAAATCATTCAGCAGAGGCGATGAAAACTAAATCTCCGAACACTAACAAATACTCGGAGATCACCCGAGTGAGCAACGAGTATACTCGCTCATCACTAATTATAAACTCTTCCAGATCTCCCCTCATGGCAGTCAGTATAGTGAAGGAAGAATATAGCAAAGCTGATTGTCATTACAAACACTTCCATATCTCCCCTCATAGCAGTCAGTGTGGGAGGAGGGAGAATATAGTAAAGCTGAGTGTCATTACAAACACTTCCATATCTCCCCTCATAGCAGTCAGTGTGGGAGGAGGGAGAATATAGTAAAGCTGATTGTCATTACAAACACTTCCATATCTCCCCTCATGGCAGTCTGTGTGGGAGGAGGGAGAATACAGTAAAGCTGAGTTTCATTACAAACACTTCCAGATCTCTCCTCATGGCAGTCTGTGGGGGGAGGTAGACTATAGCAAAGCTGAGTGTCATTACAAACACTTTCATATCTCCCCTCATGGCAGTTAGTGTGGGAGGAGGGAGAATATAGTAAATCTGAGTGTCATTACAAACACTTCCATATCTCCCCTCATGGCAGTCTGTGTGGGGGAGTAAGAATATAGCAAAGCTGAGTGTCATTACAAACACTTCCAGATTTCTCCTCATGGTAGTCTGTGCGGGGGAGGGAGACTGTAGCAAAGCTGAGTGTCATTACAAACACTTCCATATCTCCCCTCATGGCAGTCAGTGTGGGAGGAGGGAGACTATAGCAAAGCTGAGTGTCATTACAAACACTTCCATATCTCCCCTCATGGCAGTCAGTGTGGGAGGAGGGAGAATATTGTAAATCTGAGTGTCATTTCAAACACTTCCATATCTCCCCTCATGGCAGTCTGTGTGGGGGAGTAAGAATATAGTAAAGCTGAGTGTCATTACAAACACTTCCAGATCTCCCCTCATGGCAGTCATTGTAAGGAAGGAAGAATATAGCAAAGATGAGTGTCGTTACAAACACTTCCATATATCTCCTCATGACAGTCAATGAAGGGGGAGTGTGAGAATATAGCAAAGCTAAGTGTAATTACAAACAGGTCTGTAACTGTAGCTCTCCCCTACACTGATACTGTCCTGAATGGAGATCCGGAAGTATTTGTAATCACACTCTGCTCTATACTACACAGCAGCGGCACAGATCCGGGCTCAGAGAAAGGTGTGGACTTTTTATTCCTGCATGGCATGGCCTGCTTATGATTGGTTACTGTAATGCAGGGGAAAAAGCAAAGAATCTCTGGTAATGCCGCTTCAACTTATTATAAACTATAACTTAAACTTTCCAAGCTAATATCTCCATAATATCTCTATAACGGAGAGAAAAAATAAAAATAAAAACTACATTTTACACAGTTCTGCATTGCAAAATCTTCAACAGATCTCCAAATTATTACAAGTTTTTGACAATAATAGTGTTTCATATGGGCCAAAATAACCCTTTGGGCCCCCTAAGCTCCAGGACCCGCACCTGTAATAGGTATGCCTCTGCTAACACTTGTGAAAAATTCTCTGTATAATTCATGGTTAAAAACTGCATCCAAACCCCGGGCATGGAAAATGTGCAACATGTGAACAAGACCTCAGTGGCTTATCTGTGCACAAACAACAAGCCCTATCCCCAGTGTCATCATTGCAAGAATAAGGTGTAGGTGGTAAAATACAGTTATCCTCCGTAAAAACAAAACGGCGGCAATGTAATCACCGTTACCTGGAGATTAATAAAACACAAACTGCAGAGGAAAACTTATCTGCTGAGCAAACTTTTCTCCCACACAAGAATGAAAGGGAATTGCTAATGTTTCCAATGATATAACTACATTTTTCTTGCCACTAGGGGCGCTAATCTACTACATGAGGGATTATATCCTGCTCATCTCATGATGAAGCATCAGAATGTGCAAACTATGGATGTTCTGAAAAGATGGATAATTGTGCGATACAGAGAGTTCAAAGTTTAGAAAACAATATTAAGGATACAAGAACTCTTTACTAAGAAACCATTATTGTTATGGTTCGGATATCCTAAAATCCTAGAATAGAAAAATTTACTTTGACATATTGTTCTGAGGTGGACAATAATAAGTAGATATATTCTTGTAAATATGTGGCAGTATTAGGCTCTGCTCACACTGGGCGTTTTTGCTGTGTTTTTTAATTCTACTTTTCAGCTACTTTTTACAGGACCAGCAAAGCTTATGAGATTTCAGAAATCTCATGCACACACATTGGTTTTTTGTCATCAGGATTTTGTGCTTTGCAGCTTTTTTTTTTTTTTTACATAGAGCAATATCACTTCTTTCAGTGTCTTTACAGCGTATTTGCAGCGTTTTTCACCATTGACTTAAATGGATGGTAAAAAAAGGCTGCAAAAATGCAGTTTGACTTTCATGCAGTGTATTTGCTGCGGAAAAGTGAAAGACAGCAGGATGTGACCTCACAGACAGCTCTGCTACATCTAGATGGCAGGCTGCATGGTTGCATGAAGCGACCATACAGCCTGTCATCCAGCGACACTGAGCAGCTGACCCGAACCCCATTCACTTGCATGGGGGCCCGAGTATACAGTGTTTGCCATGCTGTCATGTGCATGACAACGCCGCAAACACGGCTTCTGATTGGCAGAAGGGACCAAATGACCCTGATCAAAAGTTCACATACCCTGGTGATTTTGGCCTGATAACATGCACAGAAGTTGTCACAAATGGGTTTGAATGGCTACTAAAGGTAACATCCTCACCTGTGACCTGTTTGCTTGTAATCAGTGTGTGCATAGAAGCTGAGAGAGTTTCTGGGATCCAGACAGACTCTTGCATCTTTCATCCAGCCACTGATGTTTCTGGATTTTGAGTCATGGGAAAAGCAAAAGAATTGTCAACGGATCTACGGGAAAAGGTAGTTTAACTGTATTAGGGCTGTCCCACACGTCCAGATAATTCCGGTACCGGAATAAATCGGTACCGGAGTTATCCGTGTCCGTGTGCCTGGGAACTCACGGAGGCCATACCTGCGGCACACGTGTGCCGCCCGTATGGCGAGTGGGTACCACACGGAGCGTGTGGTACCCACTCTGCATGGTGCTGAAGCTGCGATTCATATCATCCCTGCAGCAACGTTTGCTGCAGGGAAAATATGAAGAATAGTGTTTAAAATAAAGATCCATGTGTCCGCCGCCCCCCCACCCCCTGTGCGCCCCCCCCGCTGGTCAGAAAATACTCACCCGGATCCCCCGTCGGCAGTCGCTCCTTCCTGGTCTGGCCGCGGCTTACTGTATGCGGTCACGTGGGGCCGCTCATTTACACTCATGAATAGGCGGCTCCGCCCCTATTGGAGGTGGAGCCACATATTCATGAGTGTAATCGGCCGCATACAGTAGGAGGCGCGGCCAGACCAGGAAGGAGCGACAGCCGACGGGGGACCCGGATAAGTATTTTCTGACCAGCGGGGGGGGCGCACAGGGGGTGGGGGGGCGGCGGACACATGGATCTTTATTTTAAACACTATCATTCATATTTTCTCTATAGCAAACGCTGCTACAGGGAACATATGAATGGCGGCTTCAGCACCATGTGGGGGGGGACAGCGCTTACTGTAGCGCTGTCTCCGGCACGCCACACGGACCCCAGACGGAGAATGTCCGTGTGAGGTGCGTGTTTTACACGGACCCATTGACTCTATTGGGTCCGTGTAATCCGTGCGCTCCCACGAACACTGACATGTCTCCGTGTTTGGCACACGGAGACACGGTCCGCACACGGTCCGCACAAAATCAATGACATCTGAACAGATGCATTGATTTTTATGGGTCTACGTGTGTCAGTGTCTCCGGTACGGGAGGAAACTGTCACCTCACGTACCGGAGCCACTGACGTGTGAAACCGGCCTAAAACAGGAAAGGGATACAAAAAGATGTCCAAGGAATTGATAATGCCAGTCATCAGCGTTCACACTGTGATTAAGAAATGGAAAATCAGGAGCTCTGTAAAAGCAAAACCAGGGTCAGGTAGACCAACAAAAATGTCATCCACAACTGCCAGGAAAATTGTTCGGGATGCAAAGAAAAACCCACAAACAACATCAGCTGAAATACAGGACACTCTGAAAACTAGCAGTTTGGCTGTTTCACGATGCACAATAAGGAGGCACTTAAAGAAAAATGGGCTGCATGGTCGAGTCACCAGAAGAAAACCATTACTGCGCAAATGCCACAAAGTATCTCACTACAATATGCAAAACAGCACAGAAACAAGCCTCAAAACTTATGGAACCAGGTCATTTGGAGTGATGAGACCAAAATTGAATTTTTTGGCCACAACCATAAACGTTACATTTGGAGAGAGGTCAACAAGACCTATGATGAAAGGAACACCATTCCTACTGTGAAGCACAGAGGTGGATCACTGATGATTTGGGGATGTGTGAGCTACAAAAGCACAGGAAACTTGGTCAAAGTTGAAGGAAAGATGAATGCAGCAAGTTATCAGCAAATACTGGAGGCAAAGCCCGGAAGCTGCACATAGGAAGGTATTTGAAAGTTCCAACATGACAATGATCCAAAACACAAGGCCAAATCGACCTGTCATTGAAGGTCCTGGAGTGGCCATCTCAGTCTCCTGACCTCAATATCATTGAGCCACTCTGGGGAGATCACAAGCGCGCAGTCCATGCTAGACAGCCCAGGAATTTACAGCAACTGGAGACTTGCCAAGAAGAGTGGGCAGCTTTACCATGTGAGAAAATAAAGAACCTCCTCCACAACTACCACAAAAGACTTCAAGCTGTCATTGATGTTAGAGGGGGCAATGCACGGTATTAAGAAATGGGGTATATGAATTTTTGATCAGGGTAATTTGGATGTTTTGGGTTGTCATTATAATTTAATAAGAGAAAACACAGTAGAGACAATAAATGGCTTCACCCAACCACTAACCATGAGGGGAGAAAAAAATTTGGTGTTATCATTCATATTCTCTGAAAAGTATTCTTGAACATAGGGGGTAGTATTATAGAAGTTAAATTCTTGTACATAGGGGGCAGTATTATAGTAGTTATATTCTTGTATATAGGGGCAGTATTATAGTAGTTATATTCTTGTACATAGGGGCAGTATTATAGTAGTTATATTCTTCTACATAGGATCAGTATTTTAGTGGTTATATTTTTGTACATAGGGGCACTATTATAGTAGTTATATTATTGTATATAAGGGCAGTATTATTGTAGTTATATTCTTGTATATAGGAGCAGTATTATAGTAGTTATATTCTTGTACATAGGGAGCAGTATTATAGTAGTTATATTCTTGGACATAGTGGGCAGTATTATAGTAGTTATATTCTTGTACATAGGAGCAGTATTATAGCAGTTATATTCTTGTACATAGTGGGCAGTATTATAGCAGTTATATTCTTGTACATAGTGGGCAGTATTATAGTAGTTATATTCTTGTACATAGTGGGCAGTATTATAGTAGTTATATTCTTGTACATAGGGAGCAGTATTATAGCAGTTATATTCTTGTACATAGTGGGCAGTATTATAGTAGTTATATTCTTGTACATAGGGGCAGTATTATAGTATATTCTTGTACATAGGGGGCAGTATTATAGTAGTTATATTTTGTACATTTGGGCAGTATTGCAGTAGTTATATTCTTGTACATAGTGGGCAGTAGTAAAGTAGTTATATTCTTGTACATAGGGGCAGTATTATAGTAGTTGTATTCGTCTACATAGGGGCAGTATTATAGTAGTTATATTCTTGTACATAGGGGGTAGTATTATAGTAGTTATATTCTTGTATATAGGGGCAGTATTATAGTAGTTGTATTCTTGTACATAGGGGCAGTATTATAGTAGTTATATTCTTGTACATAGGGGCAGTATTAGTAGTTATATTCTTGTACATAGGGGCAGTATTATAGTAGTTGTATTCGTCTACATAGGGGCAGTATTATAGTAGTTATATTCTTGTACATAGGGGGTAGTATTATAGTAGTTATATTCTTGTATATAGGGGCAGTATTATAGTAGTTGTATTCTTGTACATAGGGGCAGTATTATAGTAGTTATATTCTTGTACATAGGGGCAGTATTAGTAGTTATATTCTTGTACATAGGAGCAGTATTATAGTAGTTATATTGTTGTACATAGGGGCAGTATTATAGTAGTTATATTCTTGTACATAGGGGGCAGTATTATAGTAGTTATATTCTTGTATATAGGGCGGCAGTATTATAGTAGTTATATTCTTGTACATAGGAGCAGTATTATAGTAGTTATATTCTTGTACATAGGGGCAGTATTATAATAGTTATATTCTTGTACATAGCAGCAGTATTATAGTAGTTATATTCTTGTACATAGGAGCAGTATTATAATAATTATATTCTTGTACATAGGAGCAGTATTATAGTAGTTATATTCTTGTACATAGGAGCAGTATTATAGTAGTTATATTCTTGTACATAGGGGCAGTATTATAATAGTTATATTCTTGTACATAGCAGCAGTATTATAGTAGTTATATTCTTGTACATAGGAGCAGTATTATAATAATTATATTCTTGTACATAGGAGCAGTATTATAGTAGTTATATTCTTGTACATAGGAGCAGTATTATAGTAGTTATATTCTTGTACATAGGAGTAGTATTATAGTAGTTATATTCTTGTACATAGGAGCAGTATTATAGTAGTTATATTCTTGTACATAGGGCAGTATTATAGTATATTCTTGTACATAGGGGCAGTATTATAGTAGTTATATTCTTGTACATAGGAGTAGTATTATAGTAGTTATATTCTTGTACATAGGAGCAGTATTATAGTAGTTATATTCTTGTACATAGGGCAGTATTATAGTATATTCTTGTACATAGGAGCAGTATTATAGTAGTTGTATTCTTGTACATAGTGGGCAGTAGTAAAGTAGTTATAATACCATACTGCCCCTATTTTCATAAATAAAACAATCGATCATTTCACCAGTATATGTTATGACTTGTTGAGTCCTTTCATTTTTCAATACTTTTTTGTCCAAGAATTACATTACATACGGTATACACTATATATATATATATATATTTTTTTTTTTTTACCTTTTACCTTTTATGTTCTGATGATATAACACCTTTGAAGTTTTTGATATTAGGTTTTTCCCATCATATTATAGCAAAACTTCCAATAATTTTAGTCTTCTTATTCCGCATTTAGTAACTTTGGCAGAGAAGCCATATCTTAATATTTTTGAAATTTTACCCTTGTAAGAGATGAATAATTTACAGGCCTATTACGACTCGCAGTGTCCGCTGATCACTGATATAAACCATTTTCATCACCTTGACCAATAATGTACAAACACGCATTATGCATCCAGGTGGCCGCTGTTGCAGATGTCTTAAAAGAAAGATGGCTGCCTGGTTTTCAATTACAAGGCAATGAAGGGCTGCTAATATTTTTACTCTTAGTCATTGAATGAGTCTCCTGTGTGTGTCGCTCCTGCCACAAATAATTACTAGTACCTGCGCTTTAACATAATGAAGTCGCCTTCGACATGGAAGATTCTGGTCCTGATGGGGCTGTTAACACCCGTTAGATGAGTCATAATCTCCCTGGGAGGAATGAGATCATAGAAAAGGTAATGAAGATCAAATGTTATAATAACGATGCCTAAGAGTAATTAGAAGTCATCAGAAAATATGATATATCAATGTCATACAGGGCAGGATTAGTGCAGAAAGAGACCCAGAGTCTTAGATACACTTAGGGTACCGTCTCACAGTGGCACTTTGATCGCTACGACGGTACGATTCGTGACGTTCTAGCGATATCGTTACGATATCGCTGTGTCTGACACGCAGCAGCGATCAGGGACCCTGCTGAGAATCGTACGTCGTAGCAGATCGTTTGGAACTTTCTTTCGTCGCTGGATCTCCCGCTGTCATCGCTGGATCGGTGTGTGTGACAGCGATCCAGCGATGCGTTCGTTTGTAACCAGGGTAAACATCGGGTAACTAAGTGCAGGGCCGCGCTTAGTAACCCGATGTTTACCGTGGTTACCAGCGTAAAAGTAAAAAAAACCAAACAGTACATACTCACATTCCGGTGTCTGTCCCCCGGCGTTCTGCTTCTCTGCACTGTGAGCGCCGGCCGGCCGGAAAGCGAGCACAGCGGTGACGTCACCGCTGTGCTTTCCGGCTGGCGCAGACACAGTGAAGAGAAGCAGAACGCCGGGGGACAGACACCGGAATGTGAGTATGTACTGTTTGTTTTTTTACTTTTACGCTGGTAACCACGGTAAACATCGGGTTACTAAGCGCGGCCCTGCACTTAGTAACCCGATGTTTACCCTGGTTACCCGGGGACTTCGGCATCGTTGGTCGCTGGAGAGCGGTCTGTGTGACAGCTCCCCAGCGACCACACAACCACTTACCAACGATCACGGCCAGGTCGTATCGCTGGTCGTGATCGTTGGTAAATCGTTTAGTGTGACAGTACCCTTAGTGTCAGACTGAAGAACATTGGGCCGACCATAGGATTTTATTCTGAGGGCCCACCTTTCTCCCCCACTCAAACCCCCATATCAGCTTCAAGGTTTGTACTATGAACTCTTCTTCAGGAGAAGCCAGGGCCCACCGGAGGATTCTCCAGTTCTCTGGTGGGCCAGTCCTTCCCTGGATACACTGGACCTAACATTAAGATTGTGGGAGGAAGCAGCTTCCCTGATCATTGTAAAACGTTTGCTGCTTATTTGCACAATACTAGCTCTATCTAAATCTTTATTCAGTGAGCTCCCCCTAGTGGTGGCTGTATAAATCTGTATGTAGTGAGCTCCCCCTAGTGGTGGCTGTATAAATCTGTATGTAGTGAGCTCCCTCTAGTGGTGACTGTATAACTCTGTATTCAGTGAGCTCCCCCTAGTGGTGGCTGTATAACTCTGTATTCAGTGAGCTCCCCCTGGTGGTGGCTGTATAACTCTGTATTCAGTGAGCTCCCCTAGTGGTGGCTGTATAAATCTGTATATAGTGATCTCCCCCTAGTGGTGACTGTATAAATGTATTTGTAGTGAACTCTTTTATTATAAAAATACAAAACTTACAATCAATAAATAGCAAAAATCAAAACCCCAGCAAAAGCAACTGTCCGAGTCCAACATTACCACCCCCCAGTCCAAAGCAAAGTCCGAGTCCAGCATAACTGCCCCCAGTCAAAGCCACCCCGCAAAGGAAAACAAACTGCCGCCTTCTTTCTCAGAGAAGCTTCATCCATCTTTTCTTTCTTTCTTTATGTTGTTTTCTGTCCTTTACTCTTCTTTTCACTTTTTGATTCCTCCTCCCCAGGTTACCTCACCCAAGGAGAGAAGAAACATTTTATTAATACACACGCACATACACACTTCATACCAAACCTGACAAAGAAAACTCTGGTCCATCGCCCAAAAAGAAACATTATAGCCACCTGGCTTAAACACACCTAATTAAATCACACAAACTTTTTTTTTTTTTTTACTTATTTTATAATTTTTTTATTTCATTTTTTTTTTTTTTTTAATTTATATATTTTTTTTTATTATTATTTCATTTTTAATTTTTTTTCTTTTTTTTTTACACAGCAAACACAACTATAAACAACCTACCACCAAACCCACACAAAACAAAAATAAGCTCACCTAGTAACTCATAACCTCTTGCTTACAGGTGCATTAACCCTGAAAGCCACAGGATCATCACCGTACAATACAATGCTACATAACTCTATATACAACACTTACCCAGAGCCAGGATTGGTGCCTGTAAGCCCTATATCAATAATTCACTTCTGCAAAACAAAAATCTGATAGTGAAAAGCCCCAGCCCGCCACCGGGAAACCGGAGATGACAGGCTTCTACCCTAACAATCCTTACCCTACCAGCCGTCCCTACCTGTCTAGACATCTGCCCCTATTCATCTACCTACCTTTCCCTGTCTCTCCCTGCCTGACCCTACTACCCTACCTAATTCACCGCGTGCCTACCTAACTGTCCCTAGGCTGTCCCTATCCGGTCCCTAACTATCTACCTGTCCCTACTGAAGCTATCTACCTGTCCTTATCATTTACCTGCTTATCTAAGCCCTAGGTACATTAAATGAGAACCCTCTCCAGAGAAGAGAGGCCCTCGCTGCACCCAGCCTGTCATACTCCAGAGAGCGCACCTTCACCAGGCCACCCAGAATGTTCCTAACAACCTCGTCCCGGGGGGAGGATTTTCTGCTGAGTTGACACTAAGCACCGTGCGTTCCACGTGTAAAACCTGACGACTGAACTGACTAGAAATAAAGTGCCCCGATCTCGGCCACCCAGGGATCCGAATGCCCCATACGCCCACTCCGCATAGGAAAGGTGTGCCAGCCGAGGCCAGCCTATGGAAGCACCCACCCTGTTGTAGACCCCTGTATTAAAAGGACACTGAAGGAGGAAGTGCTCCATGCTTTCCAGCGTGTCGCAACACCCCTCACGGGGACAACCCCGATCATCGGAGTTCCTACACTTCAGGTTGTCCCTTACATACAGTTTCCCATGGAAGCAACGCCAAGCCAAGTCCCAAAACTTTAAGGGGACCCGTGTAGAATTCAATAACCTCAGCCCACCCTCCAGATCCCGACTTGGGCAATCTTTGAGCACCAGAGGCTTCTGGAAATGGGTCAACAGGACCCTCCTGTCAAGGAATTTCCTCGACATGGTCCTGATCTCCCACATTCCCAGACCCCACCGGCGGATCACCTTCAGAACCGGGGTAGCGTAAGCCGGGAGATGCCCGTGCGGTGTGCGCAGGTCCTTCACTTGCCCTCCTGTCTCCCATTCCTGGAAGAAGGGTCGAAGCCACCCATAACATCTGGAAAAACAGGCTGTAGACCCGTGTCCAGAGCGGCTCTGGCAACATGCAGACACTGCCCAGGTATATTAACAAGGGTAGCAAAAAACCCTTAACCAGGCTAACCCTTTCCCTCAGGGTCAAAGACCAACCCTTCCATTGGTCCACCTTCTGGGCGGCGATCTTAAGTCTGCCCTCCCAATTTTGCTGGGGGTAGTCCCCAGGGCCAAATTCGATGCCTAGGATTTTTGCCGATGCCTGGGGCTCTGGAAGAGTGTCCGGGAGACCAAAACTAGGGTCTCCCCCTCCCAGCCAGAGACTCTCACACTTTTCCTGATTAATTCTGGACCCAGAAGCCTCCGAGTAGCGATCAACCTCAGACATGACCCACTCCGCCTCCTCACCCGAGGACACGAAAAGGGAGACGTCATCGGCATACGCTACCACCCTCAGAGTGGCTTCCGGGGCCACCTGGTCCATCCTGACTCCCACCAACGGTCCACGCTCAATCCTCCTTAAAAGGGGATCTATCGCGAACACGTATAACAGCGGGCTCAATGGACAGCCCTGGCGGACCCCAGACCCAACCTCAAAAGGGCGGCCAGACCAACCATTCACGAGCGGGAAAGTCTCTGCCCCCGCGTACAAGATCTTTAGCCAATTTACAAACCCCCCAGGCAGACCATACCTCAGAAGGATGGACCAGAGGTACTCATGGTTAACCCGATCAAAAGCCTTCGCCTGGTCTAAGGACAGCAAGTACCCCTTCCAGTGACCTGCCCTGCCCTGCTCCACTGCCTCTCGGACACCGAGCACAGCACTAAACGTACTGCGGCCTGGAACAGAGCAGTGCTGGGCCTCCGAAAGGAGCCGGGGTGCAAACTTCACCAGCCGTTTGAACAGCACCTTTGCCAGAACCTTCCGGTCCGTATTGAGAAGCGCTATGGGATGCCAATTCTCAATACGGGATGGGTCCTTACCCTTTGACAGGATAATCAGGGCAGACTGCCTCATTGACTGGGAAAGAGCGCCCGAGGAGAGACACTCGTTAAACACCTCAGTCAAGAGAGGGACCAAGGAGTCCCTAAAGGTCTTATAAAACTCGGATGTTAAGCCATCCGGACCTGGCGATTTCTTAGGCCGAAGCCCATCAATGGCCAGTCGCACTTCCTCTTCCCTGATTGGTTCTGTCAAAACGTGAAGCGAGGGGTCATCTCCTGGCTCAGGGATGGCTTCGGCCAGGAAAGCCGACATCACGTTCCGATCCAGATCCCTCTTCCCCAAGAGGTGTGAGTAGAAAGATCTGATCACCTCCAGGATCCCTGATTTGGATCTGTTCAGGGAACCCATATCGTCGACCAAACCTGTCACCACCTTACAACTCACTGACATCTTACAGTTTCTGTAGGGGTCAGGCGAGCGGTACCTCCCGAAATCCCTCTCAAAAACCAAAGATGTGTGCCTATCGTACTGACACCTCTTGAGTAAAGACTTCACTCTGGAGATCTCCTCACGGTCACCTCCAGCCGAGACGAGATGTTCGAGTTTCCTCCTCAGTTCCTGATACAGGCGGTACCTGCTCAGGCTCCTGAGGCTCGAGAGCTGTCGGAAGAAACTCGCAACCCGATCCTTGAACATCTCCCACCACTCTGACTTATCGCTACAGAGATCCAAAAGCGGTACCTGGCTCTGAAGAAAGTCCTCAAAGGATTGTCTTATCTCTGCTTCTTCCAAGAGGGACGAATTCAGCTTCCATAGTCCCCTTCCCATCCGAGGGGTTTCTGAAACATTCAGAGAAAAAGAAATCAGACAGTGATCGGAGAACTCCACCTCAACAACAGACACTGCTGAAGAGATGGCTTCCTCCTTTAAAAAAAACCTGTCTATCCTAGCCCTACAATTACCTCTACAAAAGGTGAAACCACAGTGACCTGGGGTGTGCCGGATGTGGACATCCACCAGGCGAGCGTCACTAGCTATGCTATTAAGAGTATTACTATCATAAGCCAGCCGGTCAATGGAGCCTCCCCTATCACAAAGCCTTGTAACAGTGTTAAAGTCACCTCCAAAGACCACTTGCCGACTCGTAAAAAGATAGGGCTTAATCTTCAGGAAGAGACATTTACGGTCCCACTTTGACTGCAGACCATAGATGTTAATGAGCCGAAGCTCCTGTCCCCTCATGAAGTCGTCTAAGACCAGGCACCTCCCCATTTCTACCTCGATAACTCTCCGGCATTCAACCGATGCAGTCTTAAAAAGGACTGCCACCCCGCTACACGGCTCGGCCGCAAGAGACCAGTACGAAGACCCGCACCTCCACTCGCTCTCCGCCTTGCGTATGGCCCCCATATCCGTAAGCCTGGTCTCCTGCAAAAACAAAATTTCAGCCTCAAATCGGGTGAGAAAATCAAAGGCCGCAAATCTAGCCGCATCAGACTTTATACTAGCGACATTAATGGTCGCTAGAGTCAACGGGGTGGGTGCCGCCATCATGAGTGATCAAGTTAGATGGCCTTTTTCTTCCCCCCACCCTTTTTCTTAGCCCTCTCATCTCCGGACGATGAAGCCCCCCCTCTTCTTTTCAGAGAGACTGAGGTATCCATCCCTCCCACCTCTTTCTCATCTCCGGACCCAGGGTCGTCCCCACCTCCCGAGGAAGACACACCCCCTGGAGAAGGGACTCCCCCGCCTCCCAAAGGCCCTCCCGATGTTACCTCCGGAACCTCACCCCCGACTCCCGTCTCAGCAGGATCGTCAAGGGCTTGGAACCGGTTGGAGAGGGGGATCAGAGGGGAGTCGGTGGGACCTTCCTTAGGCACCTTGGTCAGGGAAGAAGATTTTCCACCTTTTTTCTTCTTTTTTTTACTTTTGGCACTCTTGGCACTCTTGGTACCCTTGTCACCCATTTCTTTTGGCTGTTCCCCTCCATCCTCATCAAAACTTTCATATTGAGAGGCATCTGAGAGATCAGCCACTTCCTCATTCTCCATACGTCTGATCTCCTCATTCACCGCTTCCTCCCCCGGGGCCTCAGTGACATGAGCTGTCGCCTCGGAGGAGGGGGCAGCCATTACCCCAGTTTCCCTCAGCTCCTCCTGCCCCCTGCCCTCCTGACGCCTTGCCTGCCTCCGCTGGTAAGAGGGGCCCCTCGCCCTGCCATTCCTCATCGGCCCCTCAGCTCCTCCCCCGCTGCCACCTCCAACCTCTGCAGAAGTTGCACCGCCAGGAACTTCCTCGCGGCTCCCCTCCGCCCGGCTGGCCATGGCATTAGAGAAGGAACGAGGGCAGCGGCTGAACGGGAGACCTAGATCACCACACAGGTGACATCGAATGACACCACAGGATGCGGCGAGGTGACCCACCTCGCCACACAAGGCACATTTCTGCACCTTGCAGCCCGCGCTGAAGTGGCGAGGATCACCGCACCTGTGGCATACCTTCGGCTGCCCCTGGTAGAAGACCAGAATCCGATCCCTTCCCAGGAAAGCCGAGGAAGGGATGTGGGTGACAGTGCCACCTGAACGCTTCAACTTTACCATGAAGGTCAAGCCTCCTGACCAGATACCAAAATCATCCCGGTTCTTCTTAGGGACCTCCACAACCTCGCCGTAGCGGCTCAACCAGGTCATTATGTCAACGCCAGAAAGAGACTCATTACATGTTAAAACGGTCACTTTCTTCGGCCCACTTTGGCGAGAAATTGCTTCCACGGCGAACCCTCGCCAGCCGGGCTCCTCTTTTACCAGCTCATAATTCGACCAAAAGAGCTCCAAGCCCTCCGGCCGAACAAAGCTGATATCAAAGGTGGAGGTCCCAAAAGGATGTATCAGAGCAAAGATGTCAATAGCTCTGAAGTCCATCTTCATGAGGAGCTTCACCACATTTGTCCTGGATGGACACGCCTCATCGCCCCTCCAGCGAAGACGAACCACATTTCTCCTGGAGACCCCCTGCCCGGCTGTCGGGAGGGACCACACGGTCTCCCCCCCCCTTTTCTCTTGGAAGGCAGCTAGACCAAACTTATCTAGCCAGTAGGACAACGCCACCTCTCTTCCCTCTACATTGATCGTCCGCTCCCCTTTTTTGAGGGCCTCCAGGAAACGGCGGGGAAAAGCCTCATTCCCTGGGTCCGGAGAAGAGGAAGACCCCTGTGGAACCACAGTGGCAGCAGCCGCATAACTAATGGCGGCTGCAGGTAAGGGGGACGATGGACCAGCCCCTATATTCCCTGAACCCTCAACCTCACAGTCAACCATCTCCACCTCACTTACCTCAGCCTCACCATTTTCACTGGTAGAAATCCCATTCACACCAACCATACCTCCAGCAGAAACCGCCCCTGACCCGTCACCATTATCACAGACAATATTCACACCACTTGCACCACTTCCATTCTTATTTACATTTTTGTTTGCATTTTTTTTGCTGCTTTCTGCTGGGGTTGTTGCTATTTGCAGTGCAGCTGCCCCTTTAAGATCCATACTGCAGGGTTTGATTACCACACCCTGCTTTTCAGCAGAGCATGTGCTGGCAGCTGCAGACTGTTGCTCCAGCTTCTCCTGCAGACCATCTCCACGCTCCTGTGTGCACTTCACCGCCGGGTCCCCCACAGATACAGGTGACACACATGCAGAGGACCCCGGCGGCGCGACCCCCTCCGGCGAGGGTGTGATCCGGACCGGCCTTACCGCAGCCATTACAGCTGCACCCGAGATGATAACCGGTGCAAGGGGTCCCGGACTTTGACCCAGCATCGGATCTGCATGTGGGGGACCCCGACACCACAGCACACGCCGCCGATGATGCGGCCCCAGCTGACAGCGCACCGCCAAGACTGCGGGGAGCGGTGACCACCGGCAAGGTACCCACAGCCTCGACCCCCCGAGCGTCAGCGGGTGCAGCAGGCACCAGGCCGTCCCCCGTTTCCACAGAGGATTGGGCCTGGACACCTCCACAGATCTTATCACTGCCCGCCACAGGGCCACACTCCAGACCATGCACACTGTCCGGCTCTGCAGCCGCATGCCCACTCTCGCCCCCTCTGCTACCGCCAGCAGAGACGGCGACCTGCGCCATATGACTTGTACTCTCCCTGCTCCCTCGCACCGGACCCACTGCAGGTCCCGGGCCGGGGTGGGTAGCGGGCTCCACACAGCAGGACCGGGGGGTCCCAGGAAGGGGGACAAACACCAACCTCTCCTCCGATGTTTTCTTCCTTTTTTTGCTTTTCTTTTTCCCCCTCCTGGTTGCCTCGTCCCCGCAGACCTCATCCCCAAACTTCAGGTGGGCATAGTTTACTGGGGACTCTAGCTGACGGATCTGCTACAAGACAAGGCAACCCCCACTACTGCTGTTATCGCTGCTGCTATCATCCGCATCACCCCCATCATCCTCTGAAATGCTATTGTCTGATGGGAGTGGGACCTGCACTGGATCTATCCCGCTGTGTGTGGCCTGGAGATCACTTACCAAGCCCCCAGGTGGGTACGGCGCCTCCTCCATCTCCTCATGGTCCACCTCCTCCACCTGGGTCGGACGCCGAGACCCCTCTGGCTCCTTCGCAGCAGCCATGTTGTGGAATCGGTCCTCATTTTCCAGCTTTTCCCGGAAGGGCCCGCTGTTATCCAGTATAGCCGCTCTCTGGGCTTCCATGCCCTCAATGCAGATCCCCAGGCTGGATATCCTGGCTGTCAGGGCAGACTTCTCTCTGCGGGAGGCTCTGCTTGCAGCTTGCCTCACCTCCTTCAGCTCCTCCCGGAGTCTCCTGATGGTCTTCCCAGCCTCCTCATACTCGCTGAGGTACGCATGGACGAGGGAGCCATAGCTGGTAACCGGCTCCCGTGCGGCCCTAGTGCCCCAATCCTTCGGCATCGCCGCCGCTGCACCTCTGCGAGTGCTCCGCTCACCTCCAGGAGGAGACACCGCAGTGGCCCTCGCCTCAGCCTTAGGGGCTTTGCAGCCCTCCTGGGTCTTCCTGGGCTCCCGCATGTTTTGGGCCTTGCCGGATCTGGTGACCCTCTTTGCCGGTAGCAGTGAGCTCCCACCCCTCGCCGGCTTAGACCGAGGGGTGGGAGACGGGGACTCAGCCCCACAGTCCATCCACTACACCCCTCTCTTTCCTAGGTCAGAGAGGGGGGGGAATTACTGGGTGGAAAAAAAAAAACACGGTGACTCTCCTGGAGCAAACAGACCAGCACCTTCCTCCACAGACTACAGGTTCCTAGTGGTGGCTGTAGAAATCTGTATATAGTGAGCTCCCTCTAGTGGTGGCTGTATAAATATTTATATAGTGAGCCCCCTAGTGGTGACTACATAAATCTTTTTGTTTTGAGCATCTACTAGCAGTGGCGAAATAAATAGGAACAGTGGGGAAAATATGTATTTGATCCACTGCCGATTTTGCAAGTTTTCCCACCTACAAAGAGTGGAGAGGTCTGTAGTTTTTATCGTAGGTACACTTCACCTGTGAGAAGCAGAATCTAAAAATAAAAAAAACTGAAACTCACATTGTATGATTTTTAAAAAATGAATTAGCATTTTATTGCATGAAATAAGTATTTGATCACCGACCAACTAGCAAGTCCTGTTAGTTTTTCTTTAAGAAGCCACATACTCTGCACTCATTACCTGCATTAATTGCACCTGTTTGACTTTGTTACCTGTATTAATGACACTTGTCCACAGACAGAATCAATCACACTCCAATCTATCCACCATGGTCAAGACCAATGATCTGTATACGGACACCAGGGACAAAATTGTAGCCCTTCCCAATCCTGGGATGGGCTACAGGACAATAGGTAAGCAGCTTGGTGAGAAGGCAACAACTGTTGGCACAGTTAGAAAATGGAAGAAACACAAAATGATTGTCAATCTTCCTGGGTCTGGGGCTCCATGCAAGATACCACCTCATGGGGTAAGATCAGTAATCAGCCCAGAACTACACAGGAGGACCTGGTCAATGACTTAAAAAGAGCTGGGACCATAGTCTCAAACATTACGTTTTATAACACACTACACCATCATGGATTAAAATCCTGCAGGGCACACAAGGTCCCCCTGCTCACACCAGCACATGTCCAGGTCTGTTTGAAGTTCATCAATGACCATCTGGATGATCCAGAGGAGGCATGGGAGAAAGTCATGTGGTCAGATGAGACCAAATAGAACTTTTTGGTATCAACTGCACTTGCTGAGTTTGTAGTAAGAAGAAGGAAGAGTACAACCCCAAAAACACCATCCCAACCATGAAGCATGGTGGGGGAAACATCATACTTTGGGGGTGCTTTTCTGCAAAGGGGACAGGGGGACTGCACCGTATTGAAGGGAACATGGATGGGGTCATGAATCGTGATATTTTGCCCAACTACCTCTTTCCTTCTATAAGAGCATTCAATATGGGTCAAGGCTGGGTCTTCCAGCATGATAATGGCCCGAAACACACAGCCAGGGAAACTATGGAGTGGCTCTGTAAGAAGCATTTCAAGTTCCTGGAGTGACCTAGCCAGTTTCCAGACCTGAACCCAATAGAGAACCTTTGGTGGGAGCTGAAACTTAATGTTGCTTTGCGGCATCTCTGAAACCTGAAAAATATGGAGAAGATCTGTATGGAGGAGTGGGCCAGAATCCCTGCTGCAGTGTGTGCAAACCTGGTCAAGAACCACAGGAAACGTCTGACCTCTGTAATTGCAACCAAAGGTTTCTGCACCAAATATTACACTAAAAATCATACAGTGCGACTTTCTGTTTTTTATTTTTAGATTCTGTCTCTCACAGGTGAAGTGTATCTACGATAAAAGTGACATACCTCTCCATTCTTTGTAGGTGGGAAAACTTGCAAAATCGGCAGTGCATCAAATACCGCACTTACTTTCCACACTGTATACTTGACTTTTCTCTAGTGATGGCTCTATGGAATCAAAAACAGTGAGCCCCCCCCCAGTGGTGACTGCGGCCAGCCATAAATTGCACTATTTTTTAATTCACAAAACAATGGAGATGCCCTTACATCAATATATACAGTATGTAATCGGCAGAGACAAGAGGAACTAAAGCAGAATGTGCGCCTCATATTTTAATAAGTGTTAGAGCTCAATAACTATTGAATCCCATATAAACGACTAAACCGAATGTCCTAACACATCACACTATAGAAGCAGAGCGTCCTCAGGAGGGGTCGGGATTAATGTCACTTTGGATGTCCTGCTCCACTTTTACCACTGACTTTTTAATTAAATACAGAGCTTCATTTTTTGGTCCTTAAGGCTTCGTTATATACTGAAGGAGCAATCAGCACCGAGGTGACGGATTCTTACAGCAACCTGCTAATAATAACTGCGACATATTAATCATGGGGAGGGGGCACATTAGTCCCCTGATTGATCTGGTATGCTAAGTGATTACACAACAAAAAACTGAAGGTCTGTTGTAAATTGTCGCAGACTGTAAGCTCTCACGAGCAGGGTCGTCTTATTTTGCTTTATAATTGTATTGTTAACATTGTTACTTATGACTGTTGTGTTTGAAACTGTTAAACTGTAAAGAGCTGCAGAATATGGCGCTATATAAATAAAGATTATTATTATACAAATTATCTATTATCTATCTGTCACAGGTTCCTTCTCCGGTATCACACAATCAACAGAGCCAGTGAAGAGTGAACAATTCCAAGACCTTTATTTAGGCATATATACGATCCATCACACAAAGGATAAAATATTCCAGAACACAAATCCAGTTCAGTTACAGAATAAAAGTCCAACAATCCAGCACAGAGGATAACAGTCCATATTCCAGTCTTTGTCTCTCTGACGTGCTGTCTTCATATCATGGTTCCAAAACAAGACTGACTTCCCCCCAGCTCCTGTCCTCTCCTTATGTCAAGGAGTAGTCAGACAGGTTGGGGTGGTTTTCAGGCCTCCCACACCTGACAAAGGTGCCTGGTGGATTAAGGCACTACAGGGGGTCATTGTTTCAACAAGCTAGTTCAATATGTCATTAGCATATTAGCAAACAGGTTTATTCACTGACCCTGTGGAGAGATAACAGTACAGGAATGTGGGGGCTGATATCAGATGGCAAATAACAGCCATTCATCAATTGGCAAAAAACTCATACTACAAGAGTGGGGTCTAAGGGGTAACGTTTCTCCTTATGGAGAGTGACATACCATCTCTGGCTTGTCAAGGTAAGGAGGCTTATTCGCCGTGCAATGCTCCTCTGGGAATTTAAATATGCAAATTGCCTCTTCTGAGAAAAAGAGGACTTAACTCTATAGCGCCACCTATTGGAAGTAGCGATCCTACAGGATCCTGTAGGATCGCTACTTCCAATAGGTGGCGCTATAGAGTTAAGTCCTCTTTTTCTCAGAAGAGGCAATTTGCATATTTAAATTCCCAGAGGAGCATTGCACGGCGAATAAGCCTCCTTACCTTGACAAGCCAGAGATGGTATGTCACTCTCCATAAGGAGAAACGTTACCCCTTAGACCCCACTCCAGAGCCTCTCACCTAGCCAAATCAGTTCTCATGCTTCGCACTGACGAGGGCCAACAGCCCGAAACACCGTGTCTGCGAATTGAGATACTGATTTGGCTTTAATCCTAAGTCATATTGCACAACTCGTTAAAGGGTTGATTGTGACTTGTAGGATCGCTACTTCCAATAGGTGGCGCTATAGAGTTAAGTCCTCTTTTTCTCAGAAGAGGCAATTTGCATACTACAAGAGAACACCATGATAATCAGTAAAATATAAATATACACAAAAATGATACCTACATAACATATCACACCATCACAACCATCTATCTATTATGTATTATCTATCTATTATCTATATATCCATTACCTCTCTATTATCTATCTATTATCTATCATCTATCTATTAGCTATCTATTATCTATCTGTATATTATCTATCTATTATTATCTATTTATTATCTATTATCTATCAATCTATTATCTACATATTATCTATTATCTATATATTATCTATTATCTTTCTATATATTATCTAACTAGCTATTACCTCTCTATTATCTATCTATTATCTATATATTATCTATTACCTCTCTATTATCTTTCTATTATCTATCTATTATCTATCTATTTATGTTTCAGCACATATTACTAGGACCTTTTTTAAACCATTAGTTTCAGGCTCGCGGCCAGTCCTTACTGGTCTTCTGTTGACTGATATTTGGAATTGTTCATAATTCTCTCCACCTTGACTAAAGAACCAGTTTGAGCTGCTGAAAAACAGCCTCAAATCATATTGTTGCCTCTACCATGCCTCACTGTGGGGATAGTGATCTTCTGGTGATGTGCAGTGGTGGTTTTGCACCTTTTGGAATTATGGCCAAAAGGTTTTACCTTTTGTCTCATCAGACATAACACATATCCCACATGCTTTTGGCAGAAGGTTTTGGCAAACATAACCAGAATTGGATGTTTTTCTTTGTAAGAAAAAGCTACTGTTTTGCCCCCCACCGGCCAGACATATGAAGAATGCTGGGGATTGGTGTCATGTGCAGGACACAACCAGGACTACAGACTATGGGCAGCATTAAAGGTGGAAAAAGTTCTTAAATGATTCTCCTTGGTAGGATTAGTTTACTTGACGAAAACCTGGCATTCCAACAGGGGTGTGTACACTTTTTACATCCACTCTATCGCAATGTTTTGGCTCACATATGATGAGCATTTTAGAGACAAACAAGACATTGCTGTGAATGGAGACAAAGAATCAATATCTGGTGGTGAGTGTAATGTGAACTCGGGGGATCGGATAAATGTGGACCCAAGAGAGAACCAGAGAGAGAACCTGAGGATACATCTGTATTCTGGAGTGATATAGATATAATGTACTGGATGTACTAAAGTCTCTTTGTGCTTCAGTTATTCCATTTGCTTTTATACTTCTGCTTGTAGAATTATCTCTGGGGGTTTGAGGCTAAAAGAAAAGTTTCTACTTCACTATGAGAAGAAAGTAAGTTCTATGTAAACTACAAATCTAAAGTTATGTTAGAAGTTACAGAATAATCTGACAACAGGCTGACAACCAAAGCCTTGGCACGTCAGACCATAAAAGTTTTGAAGGTCCATACAACAATTTGGGGCTACAGAGTTTAACGTTATGAATTGGTGCATCTGTAGCCATCACTGTGGGGAGCACACTGAACATTAATTTATACAGCCTCCACTAGGGGGAGCTCACTACATACAGATTATACAGCCACCACTAGGGGGAGCTCACTACATACAGATGTATACAGCCACCACTAGGGGGAGGTCACTACATACAGATGTATCAAGCCACCACTAGGGGGAAATCACTACACACAGATTATACAGCCACCACTAGAGGAAGCTCACTACATACAGATTTATACAACCACCACTAGGAGGAGCGCACTACATACAGATTTACACAGCCACCACTAGGGGGAGATCACTATATACAGATTTATACAGCCACCACTAGGAGGAGCTCACTACATACAGATTTATACAGCCACCACTAGGAGCTTGTAGTCTGTGGAGGAAGGTGCTGCTTTGTTTGCTCCAGGAGAGTCACCGTTTTTTTTTCCACCCAGTAATTCCCCCCCCTCTCTGACCTAGGAAAGAGAGGGGTGTAGTGGATGGACTGTGGGGCTGAGTCCCCGTCTCCCACCCCTCGGTCTAAGCCGGCGAGGGGTGGGAGCTCATTGCTACCGGCAAAGAGGGTCACCAGATCTGGCAAGGCCCAGAGCATGGAGGAGCCCAGGAAGACCCAGGAGGGCTGCAAAGCCCCTAAGGCTGAGGCGAGGGCCACTGTGGTGTCTCCTTCCGGAGGTGAGCGGAGTACTCGCAGAGGTGCAGCGGCGGCGGTGCCGAAGGATTGGGGCACTAGGGCCGCACGGGAGCCGGTTACCAGCTATGGCTCCCGCGTCCATGTGTACCTCAGCGAGTACGATGAGGCTGGGAAGACCATCAGGAGACTCCGGGAGGAGCTGAAGGAGGTGAGGCAAGCTGCAAGCAGAGCCTCCCGCACAGAGAAGTCTGCCCTGACAGCCAGGATATCCAGCCTGGGGATCTGCATTGAGGGCATGGAAGCCCGGAGAGCGGCTATATTAGACAACAGCGGGCCCTTCCGGGAAAAACTGGAAAACGAGGACCGATTCCACAATATGGCTGCTGTGAAGGAGCCAGAGGGGTCTCGGCGTCCGACCCAGGTGGACCATGAGGAGATGGAGGAGGCACCGTACCCACCTGGGGGCTTGGTAAGTGATCTCCAGGCCACACACAGCGGGATAGATCCAGTGCAGGTCCCACTCCCATCAGACAATAGTGTTTCAGAGGATGATGGGGGTGATGCGGATGATAGCAGCAGCGATAACAGCAGTAGTGGGGGTTGCCTCGTCTTGCAGCAGATCCGTCAGCTAGAGTCCCCAGTAAATTATGCCCACCTGAAGTTTGGGGATGAGGTCTGCGGGGACGAGGCAACCAGGAGGGGGAAAAAGAAAAGCAAAAAAAGGAAGAAAACATCGGAGGAGAGGTTGGTGTTTGTCCCCCTTCCTGGGACCCCCCGGTCCCGCTGTGTGGAGCCCGCTACCCACCCCGGCTCGGGACCTGCAGTGGTTCCGGTGCGAGGGAGCGGGGAGAGTACAAGTCGTATGGCGCAGGTCGCCGTCTCTGCTGGCGGTAGCAGAGGGGGCGAGAGTGGGCATGCGGCTGCAGAGCCGGACAGTGTGCATGGTCTGGAGTGTGGCCCTGTGGCGGGCGGTAATAAAATCTGTGGAGGTGTCCAGGCCCGATCCTCTGTGGAAACGGGGGACGGCCTGGTGCCTGCTGCACCCGCTGACGCTCGGGGGGTGGAGGCTGTGGGTACCTTACCGGTGGTCACCGCTCCCCGCAGTGTTGGCGGTGCGCTGTCAGCCGGGGCCGCATCATCGGCGGCGTGTGCTGTGGTGTCGGGGTCTCCCACATGCAGATCCGATGCTGGGTCAAAATCCGGGACCCCGGCACCGGTTATCATCTCGGGTGCAGCTGTAATGGCTGCGGTAATGCCGGCCCGGATCGCACCCTCGCCGGAGGGGGTCGCACTGCCGGGGTCCTCTGCATGTGTGTCACCTGTATCTGTGGGGGACCCGGCGGTGAAGTGCACACAGCGTGGAGATGGTCTGCAGGAGAGGCTGGAGCAACAGTCTGCAGCTGCCAGCACATGCTCTGCTGAAAAGCAGGGTGTGATAATCAAACCCTGCAGTATGGATCTTAAAGGGGCAGCTGCACTGCAAATAGCAACAACCCCAGCAGAAAGCAGAAAAAAAAATGCAAACAAAAATGTAAATAAGAATGGTAGTGGTGCAAATGGTGTGAATAGTGTCTGTGATAATGGTGACGGGTCAGGGGTGGTTTCTGCTGGAGGTGTGGTTGGTGTGAATGGTGCCAGTGCGGTGATTTCTACCAGTGAAAATGGTGAGGCTGAGGTAAGTGAGGTGGAGATGGTTGACTGTGAGGTTGAGGGTTCAGGGAATATAGGGGCTGGTCCATCGTCCCCCTCACCTGCAGCCGCCATTAGTTATGCGGCTGCTGCCGCTGGGATTCCACAGGGGTCTTCCTCATCTCCGGACCCAGGGAATGAGGCTTTTCGCCGCCGTTTCCTGGAGGCCCTCAAAAAAAGGGGAGCGGACGATCAATGTAGAGGGAAGAGAGGTGGCGTTGTCCTACTGGCTAGATAAGTTTGGTCTAGCTGCCTTCCAAGAGAAAAGGGGGGGGGGGAGACCGTGTGGTCCCTCCCGACAGCCGGGCAGGGGGTCTCCAGGAGAAATGTGGTTCGTCTTCGCTGGAGGGGCGATGAAGCGTGTCCAACCAGGACAAATGTGGTGAAGCTCCTCATGAAGATGGACTTCAGGGCTATTGACATCTTTGCTCTGATACATCCTTTTGGGACCTCCACCTTTGATATCAGCTTTGTTCGGCCGGAGGGCTTGGAGCTCTTTTGGTCGAATTATGAGCTGGTAAAAGAGGAGCCCGGCTGGCGAGGGTTCGCCGTGGAAGCAATTTCTCGCCAAAGTGGGCCGAAGAAAGTGACCGTTTTAACATGTAATGAGTCTCTTTCTGGCGTTGACATAATGACCTGGTTGAGCCGCTACGGCGAGGTTGTGGACGTCCCTAAGAAGAACCGGGACGATTTTGGTATCTGGTCAGGAGGCTGGACCTTCATGGTAAAGTTGAAGCGTTCAGGTGGCACTGTCACCCACATCCCTTCCTCGGCTTTCCTGGGAAGGGATTGGATTCTGGTCTTCTACCAGGGGCAGCCGAAGGTATGCCACAGGTGCGGTGATCCTCGCCACTTCAGCGCAGGCTGCAAGGTGCAGAAATGTTCCTTGTGTGGCGAGGTGGGTCACCTCGCCGCATCCTGTGGTGTCATTCGATGCCACCTGTGTGGTGATCTAGGTCACCCGTTCAGCCGCTGCCCTCGTTCCTTCTCTAATGCCATGGCCGGCCGGGCGGAGGGGAGCCGCGAGGAAGTTCCTGGCGGTGCAACTTCTGCAGAGGTTGGAGGTGGCAGCGGGGGAGGAGCTGAGGGGCCGATGAGGAATGGCAGGGCGAGGGGCCCCTCTTACCAGCGGAGGCAGGCAAGGCGTCAGGAGGGCAGGGGGCAGGAGGAGCCTCGGGAAACTGGGGTAATGGCTGCCCCCTCCTCCGAGGCGACAGCTCATGTCACTGAGGCACCGGGGGAGGAAGCGGTGAATGAGGAGATCAGACGGATGGAGAATGAGGAAGTGGCTGATCTCTCAGATGCCTCTCAATATGAAAGTTTTGATGAGGATGGAGGGGAACAGCCAAAAGAAATGGGTGACAAGGGTACCAAGAGTGCCAAGAGTGCCAAAAGTAAAAAAAAGAAGAAAAAAGGTGGAAAATCTTCTTCCCTGACCAAGGTGCCTAAGGAAGGTCCCACCGACTCCCCTCTGATCCCCCTCTCCAACCGGTTCCAAGCCCTTGACGATCCTGCTGAGACGGGAGTCGGGGGTGAGGTTCCGGAGGTAACATCGGGAGGGCCTTTGGGAGGCGGGGGAGTCCCTTCTCCAGGGGGTGTGTCTTCCTCGGGAGGTGGGGATGACCCTGGGTCCGGAGATGAGAAAGAGGTGGGAGGGATGGATACCTCAGTCTCTCTGAAAAGAAGAGGGGGGGCTTCATCGTCCGGAGATGAGCGGGCTAAGAAAAAGGGTGGGGGGAAGAAAAAGGCCATCTAACTTGATCACTCATGATGGCGGCACCCACCCCGTTGACTCTAGCGACCATTAATGTCGCTAGTATAAAGTCTGATGCGGCTAGATTTGCGGCCTTTGATTTTCTCACCCGATTTGAGGCTGAAATCTTGTTTTTGCAGGAGACCAGGCTTACGGATATGGGGGCCATACGCAAGGCGGAGAGCGAGTGGAGGTGCGGGTCTTCGTACTGGTCTCTTGCGGCCGAGCCGTGTAGCGGGGTGGCAGTCCTTTTTAAGACTGCATCGGTTGAATGCCGGAGAGTTATCGAGGTAGAAATGGGGAGGTGCCTGGTCTTAGACGTCTTCATGAGGGGACAGGAGCTTCGGCTCATTAACATCTATGGTCCGCAGTCAAAGTGGGACCGTAAATGTCTCTTCCTGAAGATTAAGCCCTATCTTTTTACGAGTCGGCAAGTGGTCTTTGGAGGTGACTTTAACACTGTCACAAGGCTTCGTGATAGGGGAGGCTCCATTGACCGGCTGGCTTATGATAGTAATACTCTTAATAGCATAGCTAGTGACGCTCGCCTGGTGGATGTCCACATCCGGCACACCCCAGGTCACTGTGGTTTCACCTTTTATAGAGGTAATTGTAGGTCTAGGATAGACAGGTTTTTTTTAAAGGAGGAAGCCATCTCTTCAGCAGTGTCCGTTGTTGAGGTGGAGTTCTCCGATCACTGTCTGATTTCTTTTTCTCTGAATGTTTCAGAAACCCCTCGGATGGGAAGGGGACTATGGAAGCTGAATTCGTCCCTCTTGGAAGAAGCAGAGATAAGACAATCCTTTGAGGACTTTCTTCAGAGCCAGGTACCGCTTTTGGATCTCTGTAGCGATAAGTCAGAGTGGTGGGAGATGTTCAAGGATCGGGTTGCGAGTTTCTTCCGCCAGCTCTCGAGCCTCAGGAGCCTGAGCAGGTACCGCCTGTATCAGGAACTGAGGAGGAAACTCGAACATCTCGTCTCGGCTGGAGGTGACCGTGAGGAGATCTCCAGAGTGAAGTCTTTACTCAAGAGGTGTCAGTACGATAGGCACACATCTTTGGTTTTTGAGAGGGATTTCGGGAGGTACCGCTCGCCTGACCCCTACAGAAACTGTAAGATGTCAGTGAGTTGTAAGGTGGTGACAGGTTTGGTCGACGATACGGGTTCCCTGAACAGATCCAAATCAGGGATCCTGGAGGTGATCAGATCTTTCTACTCACACCTCTTGGGGAAGAGGAATCTGGATCGGAACGTGATGTCGGCTTTCCTGGCCGAAGCCATCCCTGAGCCAGGAGATGACCCCTTGCTTCACGTTTTGACAGAACCAATCAGGGAAGAGGAAGTGCGACTGGCCATTGATGGGCTTCGGCCTAAGAAATCGCCAGGTCCGGATGGCTTAACATCCGAGTTTTATAAGACCTTTAGGGACTCCTTGGTCCCTCTCTTGACTGAGGTGTTTAACGAGTGTCTCTCCTCGGGCGCTCTTTCCCAGTCAATGAGGCAGTCTGCCCTGATTATCCTGTCAAAGGGTAAGGACCCGTCCCGTATTGAGAATTGGCGTCCCATAGCGCTTCTCAATACGGACCGGAAGGTTCTGGCAAAGGTGCTGTTCAAACGGCTGGTGAAGTTTGCACCCCGGCTCCTTTCGGAGGCCCAGCACTGCTCTGTTCCAGGCCGCAGTACGTTTAGTGCTGTGCTCGGTGTCCGAGAGGCAGTGGAGCAGGGCAGGGCAGGTCACTGGAAGGGGTACTTGCTGTCCTTAGACCAGGCGAAGGCTTTTGATCGGGTTAACCATGAGTACCTCTGGTCCGTCCTTCTGAGGTATGGTCTGCCTGGGGGGTTTGTAAATTGGCTAAAGATCTTGTACGCGGGGGCAGAGACTTTCCCGCTCGTGAATGGTTGGTCTGGCCGCCCTTTTGAGGTTGGGTCTGGGGTCCGCCAGGGCTGTCCATTGAGCCCGCTGTTATACGTGTTCGCGATAGATCCCCTTTTAAGGAGGATTGAGCGTGGACCGTTGGTGGGAGTCAGGATGGACCAGGTGGCCCCGGAAGCCACTCTGAGGGTGGTAGCGTATGCCGATGACGTCTCCCTTTTCGTGTCCTCGGGTGAGGAGGCGGAGTGGGTCATGTCTGAGGTTGATCGCTACTCGGAGGCTTCTGGGTCCAGAATTAATCAGGAAAAGTGTGAGAGTCTCTGGCTGGGAGGGGGAAACCCTAGTTTTGGTCTCACGGACACTCTTCCAGAGCCTCAGGCATCGGCAAAAATCCTAGGCATCGAATTTGGCCCTGGGGACTACCCCCAGCAAAATTGGGAGGGCAGACTTAAGATCGCCGCCCAGAAGGTGGACCAATGGAAGGGTTGGTCTTTGACCCTGAGGGAAAGGGTTAGCCTGGTTAAGGTTTTTTGCTACCCTTGTTAATATACCTGGGCAGTGTCTGCATGTTGCCAGAGCCGCTCTGGACACGGGTCTACAGCCTGTTTTTCCAGATGTTATGGGGAAATACGCTGAACCTAGTCAAGCGGGAGGTCACGTACCGCACGAGGAGACTAGGAGGGTTGGGTATGGTCAACCCGGTGGTGTTTCTAATAAACACTTTTGTCAAGACTAACATCGCCAACCTCTGGTCAGAGAGGGCTCCTCCGTGGGTATTCTCCTGCAGGGGATGGCTTCGACCCTTCTTCCAGGAATGGGAGACAGGAAGGCAAGTGAAGGACCTGCGCACACCGCACGGGCATCTCCCGGCTTACGCTACCCCGGTTCTTAAGGTGATCCGCCGGTGGGGTCTGGGAATGTGGGAGATCAGGACCATGTCGAGGAAATTCCTTGACAGGAGGGTCCTGTTGACCCATTTCCAGAAGCCTCTGGTGCTCAAAGATTGCCCAAGTCGGGATCTGGAGGGTGGGCTGAGGTTATTGAATTCTACCCGGGTCCCCTTGAAGTTTTGGGACTTGGCTTGGCGTTGCTTCCATGGGAAACTGTATGTAAGGGACAACCTGAAGTGTAGGAACTCCGATGATCGGGGTTGTCCCTGTGAGGGGTGCTGCGACACGCTGGAAAGCATGGAGCACTTCCTCCTTCAGTGTCCTTTTAATACAGGGGTCTACAACAGGGTGGGTGCTTCCATAGGCTGGCCTCGGCTGGCACACCTTTCCTATGCGGAGTGGGCGTATGGGGCATTCGGATCCCTGGGTGGCCGAGATCGGGGCACTTTATTTCTAGTCAGTTTAGTCGTCAGGTTTTACACGTGGAACGCACGGTGCTTAGTGTCAACTCAGCAGAAAATCCTCCCCCGGGACGAGGTTGTTAGGAACATTCTGGGTGGCCTGGTGAAGGTGCGCTCTCTGGAGTATGACAGGCTGGGTGCAGCGAGGGCCTCTCTTCTCTGGAGAGGGTTCTCATTTAATGTACCTAGGGCTTAGATGAGCAGGTAAATGATAGGGACAGGTAGATAGCTTCAGTAGGGACAGGTAGATAGGTAGGGACAGGATAGGGACAGCCCAGGGACAGTTAGATAGGCATGCGGTGAGTTAGGTAGGGTAGTAGGGTCAGGCAGGGAGAGACAGGGAAAGGTAGGTAGATAAATAGGGGCAGATGTCTAGACAGGTAGGGACGGCTGGTAGGGTAAGGATTGTTAGGGTAGAAGCCTGTCATCTCTGGTTTCCCGGTGGCGGGCTGGGGCTTTTCACTATCAGATTTTTGTTTTGCAGAAGTGAATTACTGATATAGGGCTTACAGGCACCAATCCTGGCTTTGGGTAAGTGTTGTAATATAGAGTTATGTAGCATTGTATTGTAAGGTGATGATCCTGTCTTGTAAGCAAGAGGTTATGAGTACCTCGGTGAGCTTATTTTTGTATTGTGTGGGTTTGGTGGTAGGTTGTTTATAGTTGTTTGCTGTGGGGAAAAAAAATAAAAAATAAAAAAAATGTATATATTAAAAAAAATAAATAAAAAAAATAAAAAAATGAAATACTAAAAAAAAATAAATTATAAAATAGATAAAAAGAAAAAAAATGTTTGTGTGATTTAGATAGATGTGTTTAAGCCAGGTGGCTATAATGTTTCTTTTTGGGCGATGGACCAGAGTTTTTCTTTGTCAGGTTTGGTATGAAGTGTGTATGTGCGTGTGTATTAATAAAATGTTTCTTCTCTCCTTGGGTGATGTAACCTGGGGAGGAGGAGATCTGGAGGAATCAAAAGTGAAAAGACGAGTAAAGGACAGAAACAGCATAAGAAGGAAAGATGGAGGAAGCTTCTCTGAGAAAGAAGGCGGCAGTTTGTTTTCCTTTGCGGGGTTGTTTTGACTGGGGGCAGTTATGCTGGACTCGGACTTTGCTTTGGACTGGGGGGGTGGTAATGTTGGACTCGGACAGTTGCTTTTGCTGGGGTTTTGATTTTTGCTATTTATTGATTGTAAGTTTTGTATTTTTATAATAAAAGAGTTCACTACATACAGGTTATACAGCCACCACTAGAGCGAGCTCACTACATACAGATTAATACAACCTCCACTAGGAGGAGCTCACTACATACAGATTTATACAACCACCACTAGGGGGAGTTCACTACATACAGATTTATACAGCCACCACTAGAGGAAGCTCACTACATAAGATTTATACAGCCACCACTAGGGGGAGCTCACTACATACAGATTTATACAGCCACCACTAGAGGGAGCTCACTACATACAGATTTATACAGCCACCACTAGAGGGAGCTCACTACACACAGATTTATACAGTCACCACTAGAGGGAGCTCACTACATACAGATTTATACAGCCACCACTAGAGGGAGCTCACTACATACAGATTATACAGCCACCACTAGAGGAAGCTCACTACATACAGATTTATACAACCACCACTAGAGGGAGCTCACTACATACAGATTTATACAGCCACCACTAGGGGGAGCTCACTACACACAGATTATACAGCCACCACTAGAGGAAGCTCACTACATAAGATTTATACAGCCACCACTAGAGGGAGCTCACTACTTAAGATTTATACAACCACCACTAGGAGGAGCTCACTACATACAGATTTATACAACCACCACTAGAGGGAGATCACTACACACAGATTTATACAGTCACCACTAGAGGGAGCTCACTACATACAGATTTATACAGCCACCACTAGGGGGAGCTCACTACACACAGATTATACAGCCACCACTAGGGGGAGCTCACTACATACAGATTTATACATCCACCACTAGAGGGAGCTCACTACCTACAGATTTATACAGCCACCACTAGGGGAAGCTCATTGTATACAAATTCTTACTCGTTCTAGAAATAAACTTGCCAAAATTGCCGAAAATGGCATGCACTAGAGATCAGAATCACATTGCCGTCAATGGGTGCGCTAACAGACCCGTTGCATGGCGTTAATTGCGACAATTTCGCCATGCAACGCAGTCCGTTAGCGTTAACCCATTAACACAATGTGAACCTAGCTTAAGACTTTTAGTAGACTGAGGACTATTCAATTAAGACTCTCACCACATGATTGAGTCTGTCTTATTGTTCTATCGTTTTATTTCTTTGGTGTACATAAGTGCCTTGTATTGCATATATTGACATTTTTTCAGGTGGCCATTATCCGCAGCTGGCTGTGTAATACCATAGACCTATACACATCTTCTGTTACAGCTGGGCCAGGTACAACAATACAGTTGTGGATAAGAGCAATCATTCCATGGGCAAAGTGCAATCTGTAGTTTCTCATTTTTAGCTTGTTCACGTTTACTCCTTACCCCCAGTAAACATATGTTCCTCCTTAGGTCTCATCTTGCGCAAGTTTATTTCCAGAATAATTATTATACTGACAAAACTGTGGTTATTGTCTAAACTAGATGGTGGCCCGATTCTAGCGCATCCGGTATTCTAGAATCTGTATGTAGTTTATTTACAAAGTTTTCAGAATAAGGATTCGGCCGGCCGCGACCAATTAGCGAAGCGTGGTTCAAATTGCCACGTAGTATATTGCACAGCCACGTAGTATATTGCCCTGCCACGTAGTATATAGGACAGACACGTAGTATATTGCCCAGTGACGTAGTATATTGCCCAGCCACGTAGTATATTGTCCAGCCACGTAGTATATTGCCCAGTCATGTAGCATATTGCCCAGCCACGTAGTATGTAGCACAGCCCATGTAGTATATTGCACAGCCGCATAGTATATTGCCAAGCCACGTAATATAGTGCTCAGCCACGTAGTAAATTGCCCAGCCACGTACTATATAGCACAGACACGTAATATATTGCACAGCCACGTAGTACATAGCACAGAGACGGAGTATATAACACTGCCCATGCAGTATATAACACAGCCCACATAGTATACAGCACAGAGATGTAGTATATAGCACAGCCCACGCAGTATCTAACACAGCCCACGTAGTATATAGCAATGTGGGCACCATATCCCTGTTAAAAAAAGAATTAAAATAAAAGATAGTTGTATATAAACCCTCCGTCAGCCCCCCGGATCCAGCCGAGGCGTTAACCGATGCTCCTCGCGACGCTCCGGTCCCAAGAGTGCATTGCGGTCTCGCGAGATGATGACGTGCGGTCTCGCGAGACCACTACGTCATCATCTCGCGAGACCGCAATGCATGGACCGGTCACCGGAACGTCGCGAGGAGCGAGAAAGGCGCCGGAAGGTGAGTATATGACGATTTTTAATTTTTTTTAAATTATTTTTAACATTAGATCTTTTTACTATTTACGACGGACGGTGAGTATATAACGATTTTTTATTTTTTTTAATTATTTTTAACATTAGATCGTTTTACTATTCATGCTGCATAGGCACCATGAATAGTAAAAAGTTGGTCACACAGGGTTAATAGCAGCGTTAACGGACAGCGTTACACCGCGGCATAACGCGGTTCGTTAACGCTGCCATTAACCCTTTGTGAGCGCTGACTGGAGGGGAGTATGGAGTGGGCACTGACTGCGGGGAGGAAGGAGCGGCCATTTTGCCGCCAGACCGTGCCCGTCGCTGATTGGTGGTGGCCGTTTTGCCGCGACCAGTCAGCGACTTGGGATTTCCGTGACAGACAGAAGGACAGACAGAAAGACGGAAGTGACCCTTAGACAATTATATAGTAGATTTGCAGCACCAGCAGACCATTCATACGAGCGCCGCTGTAATATAATATATATCATATTCCTTAAATTCTTACTTGTACTTATGGGGCAGTATTACAGTAGCTATATTCTTGTACATAGGAGGCAGTATTATAGTAGTTATATTCTTGTACATAGGGGGCAGTATTATAGTAGTTATATTATTGTACATAGGGGCAGTATTATAGTAGTTATATCCTTGTACATAGGGGCAGTATTGTAGTAGTTATATTCTTGTACATAGGAGCAGTATTATAGTAGTTATATCCTTGTACATAGGGGCAGTATTGTAGTAGTTATATTCTTGTACATAGGGGCAGTATTATAGTAGTTATATTCTTGTATATAGGAGCAGTATTATAGTAGTTATATTCTTGTACAAAGGGGGCAGTATTATAGTAGTTATGTTCTTGTACATAGGGGCAGTATAATAGTAGTTATGTTCTTGTACATAGGGGCAGTATTATAGTAGTTATATTCTTGTACATAGGAGCAGTATTATAGAAGTTATATTCTTGTACATAGGAGCAGTATTATAGTAGTTATATTCTTGTACATAGGGGCAGTATTATAGTAGTTATATTCTTGTACATAGGGGCAGTATTATAGTAGTTATATTCTTGTACATAGGAGCAGTATTATAGTAGGTATATTCTTGTACATAGGGGGCAGTATTATAGTATTCATATTCTTGTACATAGGGGCAGTATTATAGTAGTTATATTCTTGTACATAGGAGCAGTATTATAGTAGTTATATTCTTGTACATAGGAGCAGTATTATAGTAGTTATATTCTTGCACATAGGGGGCAGTATTACAGTAGCTATATTCTTGTACATAGGAGGCAGTATTATAGTAGTTATATCCTTGTACATAGGGGCAGTATTGTAGTAGTTATATTCTTGTACATAGGAGCAGTATTATAGTAGTTATATTCTTGTATATAGGAGCAGTATTATAGTAGTTATATTCTTGTATATAGGAGCAGTATTATAGTAGTTATATTCTTGTACAAAGGGTGCAGTATTATAGTAGTTATATTCTTGTACATAGGAGTAGTATTATAGTAGTTATATTCTTGTACATAGGGGCAGTATTATAGTAGTTATATTCTTGTACATAGGAGCAGTATTATAGAAGTTATATTCTTGTACATAGGAGCAGTATTATAGTAGTTATATTCTTGTACATAGGAGTAGTATTATAGTAGTTATATTCTTGTACATAGGGGCAGTATTATAGTAGTTATATTCTTGTACATAGGAGCAGTATTATAGTAGTTATATTCTTGTACATAGGGGCAGTATTTTAGTAGTTATATTCTTGTACATAGGGGCAGTATTATAGTAGTTATATTCTTATATATAGGGGCAGTATTATAGTAGTTATATTTTTGTACATAGGAGCAGTATTATAGTAGTTATATTCTTGTACATAGGGGCAGTATTATAGTAGTTATATTCTTGTACATAGGGAGCAGTATTATTGTAGTTATATTCTTGTACATAGGGAGCAGTATTATAGTAGTTATATTCTTGTACATAGGAGCAGTATTATAGTAGTTATATTCTTGTACATAGGGGCAGTATTATAGTAGTTACATTCTTGTACATAGGAGCAGTATTATAGTAGTTATATTCTTGTACATAGGGGCAGTATTATAGTAGTTATAGTCTTGTACATAGGGAGCAGTATTATAGTAGTTATATTCTTGTACATAGGAGCAGTATTATAGTAGTTATATTCTTGTACATAGGAGCAGTATTATAGTAGTTATATTCCTGTACATAGGGGGCAGTATTATAGTAGTTATATTCTTGTACATAGGAGTAGTATTATAGTAGTTATATTCTTGTACATAGGGGCAGTATTATAGTAGTTATATTCTTGTACATAGGAGCAGTATTATAGTAGTTATATTCTTGTACATAGGAGCAGTATTATAGTAGTTATATTCTTGTACATAGGAGTAGTATTATAGTAGTTATATTCTTGTACATAGGGGCAGTATTATAGTAGTTATATTCTTGTATATAGGAGCAGTATTATAGTAGTTATATTCTTGTACATAGGGGCAGTATTTTAGTAGTTATATTCTTGTACATAGGAGCAGTATTATAGTAGTTATATTCTTATATATAGGGGCAGTATTATAGTAGTTATATTTTTGTACATAGGAGCAGTATTATAGTAGTTATATTCTTGTACATAGGGGCAGTATTATAGTAGTTATATTCTTGTACATAGGAGCAGTATTATAGTAGTTATATTCTGGTACACAGGGGCAGTATTATAGTAGTTATATTCTTGTACATAGCGGCAGTATTATAGTAGTTACCGTATATTCTTGTACATAGGAGCAGTATTATAGTAGTTACATTCTTGTACATAGGGGCAGTATTATAGTAGTTATATTTATGGAGGGTAGTAGGTTTATAGTAAGCTCATTCTTTTCCTCGGGAAGACATTGGTTCTGTTGTTATTTAGAATATAAAGTTTTTCCCCGTTGCTTCCTTTCCTCTATTTGCTTGATTACATGAGTAGATTTGTTTTTCATTTCATGTAATGTTTTTCCAGGGAGGTTAAACAGCTATAAATCCATTAGCAATTGCTGGTTCGGTAAATGTTACAATGTGTTATTTTAGAGCACTTAGTAAATATTAGCCTTAATGAATAGGACTGAGGGCGCTTAAATATCTGCCGCTGCTGCAGTCGGAGTCTCGGTCCCTGCATAATACATTCTAATGGATCAGCGAGCCTGCACTCTCACAAAGGTTAAGGCTCCGCAATGAGAGGGAATTAACAGTTCTTTACACTGTTGATATTAATTGCGGGAGACAATTGCCCTCAGCGATGGAACTGAAAACTTCAATAACTGAGATTTTCTAAATAATATTGTACTGAAAAATACAGTAAGGTTTACGTGAAGGGTAACTTCATGTTTTCTATATTTTAATTATGTCATTAAAGGTAAATATTAGGACTATTTAAAGGGAACCTGTTATCATTATGTCAGAGTTCGCTTAGGTCACCAGTGGTGAAGAAGGCACCAGATTAAGGTCTTAAATAGAGGACATATGTGGTGGTATTATGTGGGTTGTATATGGCAGTACCATCTTGGCAGCATGTGGCAGTATTGTATTACCACTATATGGCATTATTTTATAGGGTGTATATGGCTATATTATCTTTTTTATTTACGATATAGGGGTATTTTGTGAGCTTTATATGGCAGTTTTATTTTAGCAACATATGGGCTGTATATGTCAGTAATATCAAGTACATACCGGAACCAATGAAGTACAAAATAAATATTCCTAAGAAAGGTACTTTCATATATAGTATAGAATGCATAGAGAACACAGAGAGTTTAAATACCAAAACAATGCCCCCCCGAGGAAGCAACAGCGAAACGCGCGTCGGGGCACCTGCGCACTGGTTGGGCATTAGTATGGGTAAGATGATCTGGTGTTACAGTCTTTAGTGCTTGTGTGGCAATTAATTGACCACTGTTACTTGTTTGAGCTATTTTAGCTTGGTCACATGACATTATATGTTTGGTTTGTTTAAAGAAATGCCTGCCGCTATATATTGATTGTTCTGCTGCCCTGCTTTTTTGCGACTTGCATCTATATGTTATGCACTATGCACTTTATTCATGAATAGTTTTGTATCATGCATGTCTGTGGTTCCCCCATATGTTCACATTGTGCCCTGCGTCGCTCTCATGGTTATATTGCTGCCCGCCTGTTCTTTTTATAGACTGATTTCTAATGTGGATTCAACTCTTTATTGTATTTGTGGTTTGTTTGTATTTGTGATATTTAATAAAGACAGTTTTTAATTTTTACGGAATTTGTCTTTGTTGATTAACTAATAATTTAGCACACTTTGTGGTGTATCCATATTTTGTGTTTTGGTATTTAAACTCTCTGTGTTCTCTATGCACTCTATGTCAGTAATATCATAGCACTATATGGCAAAACTTCATTGGCTGCATGTGGCAGTATTTTGCTAGCAGTATGTGGCAGTATTTTATGGGCTATATTATGGAACTATTATTTTGGTACTTTGCGATGGTAATATGCATGGCGGTTGCCATGGGGTTAACGTGACAGTGTGGAGCCAAAAGGCTGCAGCGTCTCATTGCTCCTACTCCGACGCTGAGAAGCACTTCTCCTACATTTTAAATCTGCTTATTACTTCTGGCAGAACAGGGGTCAATTGGCCATGTTGGAAATCCCCATGCTCAGCTGAGCTCGGTTAGCCACTCCTTTTCGCTTTATAATCTGGGTTCTCATACTAATCCTTGTCAGAGCTAGCATTTGCTGCATGGCTAATGGAGGGTGAGGAGTTCATATGAGAAGGAGAGTTGGAGGAGTTACTAGTGACTGTTGCTTGGTTTGTATGCGTGGTGTGATTCCTTATCGGTCTCGGTTTTGGTTTATTCCCCTACCTTCACACAGGTGCATTCCTCTGTTATATGTGAGTGAATATTTTGTATGTCTGTAGTTTTCAGTTACTCCTTGTCTTTGTAGCCTTGTTTGTCAGGTTGGTGTACTGCGGTGCACAGTAGTACCCCCTTCTCCCTGGGTGGGGGAGAACAGACTGAGGGCTAACTGAGGAGATAAGGAAAGGGCGGAAGCCCCAGCATCTTCACCTTCAGAATTATCCTGGGGAGCCAGGCGAGTTATGGCGCCCCCTAGTGTTAGGGACAGGAAAGGAGACCCTGGTCCCCAGTCACCTGACAGTTGTGTCGTGACAGTGATATTATGTGGGGTGTATATGCCACCATGTATTGTAATGACATTATTATGTGGGCTGAAAGGCTTAGAAAACAGTTCACAACTGTGAGCGGAAAGGTTTGTATTTTGACTTTTAACCTTTTTCTAGGAAACCAGAATAATTTGACGCTTCTGAAGGTTTATCGTTACTCCTCCGCCCCCAGTAATGTAGACGCGTGTATAGAATGGACATTTGTACTATATTACGATAATTGTGTTTTCTGTTCCATGTTACTAATTACACAACATGGAAACAATGTCGGGCGAATGTCAATGTCTGTTCACACTCGGCTCCGAGGACACAGACGTCACAGGCGGCTCAGAACTAATCGTTATGTCGTCTTTGGCCTTTATGTTCTTCTTGTACAGAACTGGAGTAGATCAATGAAATGATCCGGAAGCCGAACCGCCAATCAGCGCCGCACCGTCCGTCCCTGACAAGAGCGACTTAATAACGGGAGAATTAGAAGGGAAACCGGCGTGAAATGATTCTACGTGGTTACAATTAATTACCTGCGAGATTAAAAGAAAACTGTAATACGGCATAAGTGGAGGCTCGAGTCCCTGGTGGGAATGTGAGTCCCGAGCCTCCTCCTGACACAAGGCTTGATTACAACGCCTATCAGTCAGCTGGCGGGCTCAATGGCGGAACTGGCAGAGTAAAGGGCCAATATAGCAGTGCCACACTGTGCCCATATAATATATTGTACGAAGCGTAATACATGCATAATGTTAAGAGTCTGCTAAAACGGCTACTGAGCTGGCACCATCCCTACCCTGCAAATTCATGATACTTGGCACCGGATCCATGACTTGTCAGAAGTGTTTATCGCTTTGCTGTGTAGACTCGGTCAGAATGAGCAGAGTCATGTCATCATCACTACGGGATGGAAGAGCTAGAGGGCTGCTCTCAACTTGTCTTCAGGAGCGCACGTCTCCCCTGCCCCTTGGCTTCCTGCTTGTGGTGAGGAGGTGCCCTCCTGATTGACAGTTTAGGCCAATGGCAAGGTTGAGCCGCCGGCCCGAACTATGACCCCTGCGATGCTGCTATACGAGGCACCTTTTACACAGGGGCATGAAGCTGCCAGGCAACCAGCTTCAGAGCAGCATTTACAAGCTTTATAAGTAAAGAGCTCATAAGCGCTGTGCTCCTTGTCTAGGAGACCAGCCTCCACTGACAGACGCCAGAGGTGGCCGGTAACCTAGGCAGCGAATCATAAGCAAAAAGATAAACAAAATAAAAATCTCTGTTTTTTGAGAATGAAAAAGGATTTTTAATAACAAGTAAATGGGATTAATTACAATATGGTTTTTAAATATGTTCCCAGGATTCCTGTTGCTTGGCCTCTGACACTTTATATGCCGGAAACGCGTCAGTCCGTCTCCCCCGGGTAATTATTTTTTACGCATTTTATTGGAATTCTGATGAAGAAGATTTGATACAAGAAGGGACGCGCCATTTGAGGAGAAAAGGCAGAAAAATGTTCTTGCAACTGAGCGAAACCTAAGAACCTCTGGGTCCTAATGCAGCCGCTGCTAGTTCTAAAGTTACACCCCCCGACCGTAACAATACACAGATAACTGTATGCAGCCCCCCAGCCGTCCCCTACTCTCATCCTGGAGAATGTAACAATCAATCAGATTTCTCTGCCAATTGATTCCTGGAGCTGCAATAACGAGCGCTCGCCGGCCGCACTGTCTATACACACGATACATCGGGACGCCTTCAGGGAAGGTTATAAAAATAAAATAAATAAATAATGTAAAAATAAAAAAAAGAAGAAACATAAAACTGATTCATTTCTGGAAACTAAAAGATAAAGAATAACACTACAAAATTATATCCAAGGACATTCCCTTTAAAATTAAAGGGCAGAGTTGAATTAGAGAGTTTAAATTAAAATGTACAAGAGAGAAAGGAATAATAAAAGAGAGAATAAAAAGAGAAAATTAAAAGAAGAAATGTAATTAATCCGATCATAAGTATACAACCATAAGCAGCGAGACCTGTAATGAGCGCAAGAAAAGTATCATTACCGCCCCGGACTTGTAGAGCCGTAATTATAGTCTAACTGTGGGTGAGACACAGTCATGGTGGTATCTGTGAGATACTGGAGGGATATAGATAGGAAAATAGATAAGATAAATATCAGATAGATACAAAATAACAGATGGAGACAGATCAACAGAAAGGTATTCGATAGATCCACAGAGATGAGATACATAGTCATACATTAGATAGATAGATAGATAGATAGATAGATAGATAGATAGATAGATAGATAGATAGATAGATAGATGGCATGTAAAAGTTTGAGCACCCCTGGTCAAAATTACTGTTATTGGGAACAGTTAAGTAAGTTGAAGATTAAATCATCTCTAAAAGGGCTAATGTTAAAGACTACACATTTCCTTTGTATTTTAGGCAAAAACAAAATATATATATATTTAAATTTTTTACATTTTAAAACTTTCAAAAAGGAAAATGGGCCAATGCAAAAGTTTAGGCACCCTTGTAGATGTGTGTGCTCAGATAACTTTGACCAAGGGTTATGGCTTGTTCACTATCATCGTTAGGAAAGGTGATGCAAATTTTCCAACTTTATAAAAATCCAGCTCCATCTAACCATGTGCCAAAAACCAGAAGCCATGGACTCTTCTAAGCAGCTGCCGAGCACGCCAGTGGCGGACACTGACAGCTTTGGGCCCCTGTGCAAGAAATGTGTCTGGGCCCCCCTCCCTGCCCAGCATCATACCTCCCAACTTTTGAAGATGGGAAAGAGGAACAAAGCTTGCGGCGCGCAATGCGCGCCGCGGCAAATTTTAGGCCACGCCTCTGGCCACACCCATTCATAACTAGTCACACCCATATCCACGTCCCAACCACACCCATTTAGCACTGCTGATCACACTTTCATAAAGAATAATTATAAACAAAAAAATATGGCCACACAGTGCTCCATTCTGTATAATGGCCCCATATGATGGTCAATACTGTATAATGGCCACACATGATGCTCCATACTGTATAATGACCGCAGATAATGCTCCATACTGTATAATGACCGCACATGATGCTCCATGCTGTATACTGATCGCACATGATGCTCCATACTGTATAATGGCCACACATGATGCTCCATACTGTATAATGACCGCAGATAATGCTCCATACTGTATAATGACCGCACATGATGCTCCATGCTGTATAATGACCGCACATGATGCTCCATACTGTATAATGACCGCACATGATGCTCCATGCTGTATACTGACCGCACATGATGCTCCATACTGTATAATGACCGCACATGATGCTCCATGCTGTATAATGACCGCACATGATGCTCCATACTGTATAATGACCGCACATGATGTTCCATACTGTATATTGACCGCACATGATGCTCCATACTGTATAATGACTGCACATGATGCTCCATACTGTATGACTGCACATGACGCTCCATACTGTATAATGACTGCACATGATGCTCCATGCTGTATACTGACCGCACATGATGCTCCATACTGTATAATGACTGCACATGATGCTCCATACTGTATAATGACCGCACATGATGCTCCATGCTGTATACTGACCGCACATGATGCTCCATACTGTATAATGGCCACACATGATGCTCCATACTGTATAATGACCGCAGATAATGCTCCATACTGTATAATGACCGCACATGATGCTCCATGCTGTATACTGACCGCACATGATGCTCCATACTGTATAATGGCCACACATGATGCTCCATACTGTATAATGACCGCACATGATGCTCCATACTGTATAATGACCGCACATGATGCTCCATGCTGTATACTGACCGCACATGATGCTCCATACTGTATAATGACCGCACATGATGCTCCATGCTGTATAATGACCGCACATGATGCTCCATACTGTATAATGACCGCACATGATGTTCCATACTGTATATTGACCGCACATGATGCTCCATACTGTATAATGACTGCACATGATGCTCCATACTGTATAATGACTGCACATGATGCTCCATACTGTATAATGACTGCACATGATGCTCCATACTGTATAATGACGGCACATGATGCTCCATACTGTATATACTGTGCACTGTACTATGTGCACATATATAGTGTTATATACACTGAGCACTGACCAGGCTGCAGGAACTCACATGATAATATATTATATTATGTGCACATAGTACAAATATATATCTGATATATAATGTGGGATGTCCTGGAGCCGGGCTCAGGGTCACACAGTGCAGGGTGAGGATCACTGTGACTGAGGCCATGTGCACACGTTAAGTATTTTTCGCGTTTTTTTCGCGTTTTTTCGCTATAAAAATATGATAAAAACGCGAAAAAAACGCTTACATATGCCTCCTATTATTTTCAGTGTATTCCGCATTTTTTGTGCAAATGTAGCCTTTTTTTCCGCGAAAAAATCGCATCGCGGAAAAAAAAGCAACATGTTCATTAAAATGCGGAATTGCAGGGGATTCCGCACACCTAGGGGTCCATTGATCTGCTTACTTCCCGCACGGGGCTGTGCCCACGATGCGGGAAGTAAGCAGATTATGTGCGGTTGGTACCCAGGGTGGAGGAGAGGAGACTCTCCTCCACGCACTGGGCACCATATAAGTGGTAAAAAAATAAGAATTAAAATAAAAAATAGTCCTATACTCACCCTCGATGTCTTCCCGCCTCCACTGCATGCTGTCGCTTCGGTTCCTGTAGCTGGTGTGCGGTGAAAGACCTGCCGATGACGTCACTGTCCTGTGATTGGTCGTGAGCGGTCATGTGACCGCTCACGTGACCGTGACGTCACGGAAGGTCCTGTGCGCACACACCAGCTATAGGAAGAGGAACGGACGCCGCTGAGGAGATCAGCTGTCTGCGGGTGAGTATAAGCATTTTTTTATTTTTTTTATTATTTTTAAACATTCTATCTTTTACTATAGATACTGCAAAAGCAGCATCTATAGTAAAAAGTTGGTCACACTTGTCAAACGCTATGTTTGACAAGTGTGACCAACCTGTCAGTTTTCCAAGCGATGCTACAGATCGCTTGGAAAACTTTTGCATTCTGCAAGCTAATTACGCTTGCAGAATGCTAAAAAAACGCGAAAAAAACGGAAAAAAAACGCAAAAAAAAAAATGCGGTTTTCTTCAGGAAATTTCTGCAAGAAATCCTGAACGTGTGCACATACCCTTATTGCTGCAGCTTCAGCTTACATGCAGATCGGGTGACGCTGGAGCCGAGACCTTATCTGTATGTAAACTTAAGGTGGTGCAATAAATCTCACAGTACAGAGAGATCCTCTACAGAAAGCAGATAAGAAAGCAGGAGTGAGATGAAGCCCGTCACATACCTCCTGCCCGGGACCCCATGGCTTTCTACTAACTTCATCTCTCCTCTCCAGGCCTCCGGCAGAGTGAAACAGGCGCGCAGGTGACGTCAGATCAGCAGACACACAGCCTCCTGCTGTGTCTGCAATAGGGGGATGCCGGCCGGCACTTGTACACTGCTAATACAGTGCGGGGCCTGCACCGATCTACTGCAGCAGCAGAAAGCCAGGCCCCTGTATGTCCCTGCCTGCAAGGGCCCCCCTCCACCTCCGGGCCCCGGTGCGGCTGCACCGGTTGAACCGGCGGTAGGTCCGCCCCAGGAGCACGCTATAAATGGTGGAGGCCCACAAAGCAAGAGAAGGCTATAAGAAGATAGCAAAGTATTTTAAAGTTGCCCTTTCCTCACTTCGAAATGTAATTAATAAATGGCAGTTACCAGGAACAGTGGAGGTCAAGATATGGTCTGGAAGACCAAGCAAAATTTCAGTGAGAGCTGCTTGTAGGATTGCTATAGAGGCAAGTCAGAAACCCTGGTTGACTTCAAAAGACCTTCAGAAAGATTTAGCAGACTCTGGAGTTCTGGTACATTGATCTACTGTTCAGCGACACCTGCACAAATATGGCCTTCATGGAAGAGTCATCAGAAGAAAACCACTCCTGCGTCCTCACCAAAAAATTCAGAGTCTGGAGTCTGCAAAACAACATCTAAACAAGCCTGATGCATTTTGGAAACAAATCCTGTTGACCGATGAGTATAAAATAGAAATCTTTGGACACAATGATCAGAGGTAAGTCTGGAGAAAAAAGGGCACAGAATTACAGGAAAAGAACATGCAGCCAACCATTAAGCATGGGGGGTGGATAATGTTATGATCTGGTGGCCAGGAGCAGCATGGACGAGCTCTGGAGAAGGTGACCTCTATACTGACCGCAGACCCTGAACTTAACACCGCAACTAGAAGTAGCCGTGGGATGTTCCTGTCACTCCCTAGACACCTCGTCACAGCCGGAGGACTAATTACCCCTAAAGAGAGAAACAGGAAAACTATCTTGCCTCAGAGAAAATCCCCAAAGGAAAGACAGCCCCCCACAAATATTGACTGTGAGAGGAGAGGGAAATTACACACGCAGACTGAAAACAGAATTAGCAAAGGAGGCCACGCTAACTAGAAAGAAAAGTCAGAACAGAGTACTGTGCGGTCAGTATTAAAATACTACAAAAGTCCACCACAGAGAATACAAAAATCTCCACACCTAACTAAAGGAATGGAGGGTAACTCTGCAACTCCAGAGCTTCCAGCTTGGCTGAATAAATCTTTACACAGACAAAGCTGGACAAGAAAAAACACATAGCAATTCACTGAACTATAAAGTCCACCGCATATGGACTGCAAAAACAAGCCAGGACTTATCTTTGATGATTTGGACAATCCAGCAGGAGAAACAAAGCAGAGATGTGAATCCTCCAGAAAACCATGGACAACTGGCACTGACTAAAGGATCTAGCCAGAATAAGTAGCCCAGTCAGAATTGGTAGTAAGTGAAAGCACCTGATGACTGCTGAGATCAGCAGCAGTACCACTTACAACCACCGGAGGGAGCCCAAGCGCAGAATTCACAACAGGATAAATCACACTTTGGGGTTGTGTTGCAGCCAATGGCACAGGGGGCATTTCACGGGGAGAGGGAAGAATAGATTCAATGAAATTTCATCAAATTCTTCATTCAAACAGAACATCATCTGTAAAAAAAGCTGAAGCTGAAAAAACTAAGAGTAAGAGGATGGCTTCTACACATGGATAATGATCCTAAGTACACATCAAAATCTACAATAGATGTCAAAGGCGCAAACTGAAGGTTTTACAATGGCCCTCACAGTCCCCTGATCTGAACATCATTGACAATCTGTGGCTAGACCACAAAATAGCAGAGGATGCAAGACGCCCAGGAATCTCACAGAACTGGAAGAATTCTCCAAGGAAGAATGGAGGAAAATCCCTCAACAAGGATTGAAAGTCTCTTGTCTGGGTACTAAAAGTGTTTACAAGTTGTGATATGTGCAAAGGGGAGTGCTGCTAGGTACTAACTATGCAGGGTGCTCAAACTTTTGCACCTGCCCATTTTCCATTTTGTAATTTTTTAAATGTAAAATATAAAAAAAAATATTATTTGGCCTAAAATTGGAAGGAAATGTGTCATCTGTAACATTAGCCCATTTAGAGATCATTTCATCTTCAACTTGCTTAACTCTCCACTGTAGATACGAGTTAGATAATAGATACAGTAGATAAAGGCCTTAGTATAATTATAAATTATCACTGCTCTTCCTTGCTAATGTTCCCTACTATACGTTCCTGACATAACAAGCTCTGCTATTCCTCTGGGCTTTGCTACAACACTTAAATCTCCAACATTACTGGGCTATTCTATATCATTATTTAAGTCACCTGACCTGATCAATTCTGCTAAATTGCTGGGTTCTGCTAGTTTGCTACATGAGTCACCTGACCTTCTGAACTCTGGTACGCTGCTGGACTCTGCCACATTTCTACATTAAGTCACCTGTCCTGCTCAACTCAGCTACATCACTGGGCTCTGCTACATTGCTGCTGTGAGTCACCTGACCTGCTCAACTTTATTCCATTACTGGGCTATTCCATATCCTAATTAAGTCACCTGACCTGATCAATTCTGCTACATTGTTGGGCTCTGCTACATTTTTACATGAGTCACCTGACCTATTGAACTCTGGTACATTGCTGGGCTCTGCTACATTGCTACAGTGAGTCACCTGATCTTCTCAACTCTGATACATCACTAAAGTCACCGGACCTACTCAGCTCTGCTACATTACTGGGCTATTCTATATCTTTACATAAGTCACCTGACCTGCTTAATTCTGCTACATTGCTGGGCTCTGCTACATTTCATGAGTCACCTGCCCTACTGAACTCTGCTACATTTCTGGGCTCTACTACATTACTGCTGTGAACCTCCTGATCTGCTCAACTCTACTACATCGCTGGGCTCTGCTACCGCTACTGTGAATCTCCTGACCTACTTCGAAGTCTACTGTACTGTGCAGTTATTGTGACTCTGCTTCATCGGTCCTCTTTTGTTGAGCTTCCGGCATAGTTGTGGCGTGCTACTCTACTCCTCCCTCCATTACAGCTTCCTTCACTCCCTCTGATCCACCTCGCTGCACCAACGTCACCGGTCCGCGCTATGAAGAAAACCTACAAAAGTGTAAAAAGTAATTTTTAACCCCTAGGTTACTAAAAAAAATGAGGTGTAAGTTTGGACTTTTGCGTTAACAGGTCTGTACCTCTGACCCTCCATCATTACTCAGTATGGAGAGCCTGAAATCCACAGAACGAAATATCAATTTGGGTTTTTTGTGTATAAAAATAAAAGATTGTCTGAACTTTCTCACGTTTTTCATATAAAGCTTTTTCCTTGTTTTGGTCTCTAGAACTTTCCATGGAAGCCGATAATAAGCCGCGGAATCAGAGATCATTTCCAGTCTGTTTTACAGCAGGAGGCCCGCAGTTGGAGAACAGAATGGACACAGACTATGATAATTGTATCATCGCAGTCTCATCCGTCCAGGATCAGTCGCTGCGCGTTTCGCTTCTGTAGCTATTAACAAGCTGTTGGCCATTAACAAACTGGTCCTGCTGGTTAGTGACAAAGCGGAGACCGGACCTGGAGCGAAATGTCGTGGTGGACGAGTCACATCCACGGATAATTCTTCTGCTTTATTCCATAAAAGTAACATCACAAAGAATAAGAAGATTAGGGATGAGCGGACCGTGGATGTTGGGGGTAGTCGGGTCCAGCCGAATTGTAGTTTATAGCTCGGTATCGAAACTTGATCCCGAACCCAAAAGAAGTCAACGGAACCCGTTCTTTAAAATGGCTGTAAAATGATCATAGTCAGGGCTAGGGGGCTAAAAGGAAGGAAAATGGGGGTAAGAGCAGGATAATTGGCTGCAAACAAATGCGGATAAGGAAAGGACCTAAAATAACAGAGAATAAAACAAAAAAAAATAACAATCGTGAACCAGGAGGTGGAGGTCCAAGTGGAGGAGGAGGTGGAGGTTGTTGTGGCGGTGTAGGTGGATTTTATTTTTCTTTTGTTGAACCCCTTAAAGACCGCCAGTACGCATTACACTCACTGACTGCTCATATGCCCTGCAGTGTATCAGATGAGTGATCAAAATAGAAATTAGACATGTCCCACAGTGAAAAAAGTAAAATATGTAAAAAAGTAAAAAAAAATAACAAAAAAAGCATACACAAATCACAAAAAGCCATTTCGCCACTCAAGACGCAGCGTTTCTGATAAAACATTAAAAAGTACAGATAATTGGTATCGCCGTGTCCGGAATGACCAGATCTATAAAACTGACATTTATTCCATTTGGCAAACTCTCTAAAATAAAATAATAAAAACACGCCTAAAAGGTTGAATTTTCATCATACTGATTTACAAAAAAAGTGAATAAAAAGCAATAAAAAAAGCTATATGTAAAAAAAATTACTCACATGAATACGCCAAATCATGATGCAAAAAACAAGCCCTAATATGGCTCATTCGGCAAAAAAATAAAAAAGTTACAGTGCTCATAATAGGACGATGCAAAACAAATTAATTTTGATAAAATATTGTTTTTAGTGTGTAAAAATAGGAAAGCATAAATAAATAAATAAATCTTATATCACATTTTATCGTACCGACCCGACAAGCAAAACGGTCTTATTACTTTTACCGAACGGTGAACGGTGCAAAAAATAAATAAAAACAATAAGTGAATTGCTGGTTTTTGTTCATTCTGTGTCTGAAAAATTGTAATAAAAAGCGATCAAAAAATATTATGTACCCAAAAATGGTACTTAAAACATCTGCAACTCGTCCCACAAAAAAATAAGCCCTTGTTACAGCTGTTTGCTAAAAAATAAAAAAAATTACAGCTCTCACAATGTGGTGACAAAAAAGTACTTTTTATGAAGGAACATTTTTACTGTGTGATGGCAACAAAACCTAAAAAAACTCTGATATAAATCTGGTATCGCTGTAATCGCACTGATCCGAAGAATAAATCCGACTTATCACTTATATTGCATGGTGAACCGTGCAAAAATAAAAATAAGAACTACTCTTGTAGTGCTCTCTATTTGTTCATTCCAACTCCCAAAAATTGGAATAAGCCTCAGCTCACATTTATCCTGCGCTCTCCGCTGAGCGCTTTCATTGGGGTTTCCATGTAAATTCCCCATAAACACAATTCATACAAAAACCCCGACAAAACCACTCACTTATGAGGCAGATGGAGTCACTTTGGACTTGTCTTTGATCCGGCGTTGTCCCATCATTTTAGGAGTCTTTTTGGCGCACGAGTGTGGGTGACCAGAGATCTGTGCACGCCTAAAAAGATGGAGACCACCAGAGCAGATGCCAAACGGAGTACGAAGTGTCTCCATCTGCCTCATTATGTTGGGTGGGTCAATTTTTGTGGGATTTACATGGAAACCCCGACGTAAGTGCTCGGTGTAGGACACAAGAATGTGATCCAGCCTTATACTGAAAATGATCCAAAAATATACTGTAACCCAAACAAATAAGAACTCTAATTTATCCAGCACAAAACCAGCCCCCACTCAGGTCCGTCATCTGTCACTGGAACTATAGGGGGTCCCACGTTGCTAGAACAAGGACTCTGGAAAAGCGAAGGCTCCTGCCCCCTCAAATATAATCCAGTGAATTCTGCACTCCCAAATCCAAATGCCCCTTTCTGAGCCCCAATGTGCCCAAACCACAGTAAGCAGCCACATGTTTGGCATTATTGTAGTGGGGAGCGAGCTCCTAATTTACGGGGTGCGTATCGCCAAATGCACAAGCTGGGTACAATGTATGGGGGCGCTACAGTATATGGGGGCTCTACACTTTATGGGGCCACAATAAATGGGTAATAAACTAACATATTTGCAATTCTTCAGAATAAAGCCTGGCGTGAATGTTACAAAGTAGTCACTGCAGCCGTAGATAAATTAATTGAGAGGTGCCGTTTCTAAAATGGGGTCACTTTCGGGGGTTTTCTGCTGTTCTGGCACCTTCGGGGCTCCGCAAATGTCGCCCGTAACTATTCTATCAAAATCTGTGCTACAAAAGCCACATAGAGCTCCTTCCTTCTGAGCCCTGATGTGTGGCCTAACAGCAGTGGCGTATCTAGGGGGGGGCAGCCGGGGCATGTGCCCCGGGCGCAGCCAGCAGGGGGGCGCAGTCGGGCCGCCTAATTCGGCGGTCCGCAGTGTCTCCCCCGGCGGCTGCATTCTGCCGCCCCCGGTCTGGAAGTCAGCTGTTCTCTGTGCCGACTGTCAAGCTGACAGCCGGCACAGAGAAGCTGCAGAGTGCCGGCTCCCAATGTGTGCAGAGGGGGAGGGGAGCCCCTGCAGAGTGGCTGCGGCGGGCAGGGAGAAATCCCTGCAGCTCCGCTGCCCAGCGATCTGTCTTCCTGCTTCCTCTCACACAGACGCGCCGCTGGATGACGTCATCATTCAGCGGCCGGCTGTGTCAGAGGAAGGCGATGGAGATGCTGCAGCAGAACGCGAGGAGAGGTGAGAGGTGTGTGTGAATGTGTGTATGTGAGTGTGTGTATGTGTGTGTGTGAATATGTGTGTGTATGTGTATGTGAGTGTGTGTGTATGTGTGTGTGTGTGTGTGTGAATGTGTATGTGTGTGTGTGGCTCAGTATTGGGTGTGTGTGTGTGTGTATCGCGCTGCAGGGGAGTGTGCAGAGAAGTGAATGGTGTGTGTGTGGGGGGAGGAGAGGGCAATGATGGGGCTGACGGGGAGAGAGCAATGATGGGGATGGTGGAGGAGGAGAGGACAATGATGGGGCTCACAGGGGGGGCATATGTCCTTTGGGGGGCGCCAAAATGAATTCTTGCCCCGGGTGCCAGAAATGCTAGATACACCTCTGCCTAACAGCAATTTCTGACGACATATGGGGCATCACCGCGTTCAGGAGAAATTGAGCAAGAAATTATGGGGTCCCGTTTCACCTATTAACCCTTGTATACCTGATATATTTGCAGCAAATACAAAAATTACATATTTCCACATCTCAATGTTATAAAATTCTGTGAGGCACCTACGGGTTCAAAATACCCACTACACCCCTAGATGAATTCCTTGAGGGGTCTAGCTTCCAAAATGGGGTCACTTGTGGGGGGTTTCTGCTGTTTTCACATGTCAGGGGCTCTTCAAATCCGGTATGGCATTTACAATCTATCCCAGGCAAATAGTGCACTTTCCTTTCCTAGCCCTTCCATGTGCCCAAGGAGAAGTTTTTGACCACATATGGGGTATAGTCGTTATCGGGAAAAATTATCAAGTTTCTCCTATTATCCATTGTGAAAATTTCAAATTTTGGGTGAAAACATTTTTGGGCAAAAAATTAAAATTTGTAATATGACGACCTAATTTTATCAAATTCTGTGTAGCACCTGTAGGTTCAAAATGCTCCCGATACCCCTGAATAAAATCCTTGCTGGGGTCTAGTTTCCAAAATGGGGTCACTTGCATTTTTTTTTCACAGTTTAGGTGCATCGGAGGCTCTGCAAACGTGATATGACCCCTGCAAACCATCCCACCAAAGTCTGAGTTCCAAAATGTCACTCCTTCCCTTCTTAGCCCTGCCGTGCGCCCAAACAGTGGATTTCCCCTTCCTTTCTGTATTGTCGGTGCCGCAGTATGGGTGTGAGCATGGGGTATATGTTATTTGTGTATACAGTATATAGTATACAGTATATATATCTTACTATATTCAAACCTGTATTGTCCAATAGAGCCAGCAGAAATGTATGTTGTGGAGATGACTCTGCTTATTGTGTCCTAGTCTATGCAGCAAAGCTGACATGTCCTCTGCAGAAAGCAGAATATGTCAACATATTGTCTGTGCTTTAATTATAAGTACGATAGTTAAAAGTTTTTGATGAATTTTCACTTAAAAAACCCACATCCAAATATTCCAAGTGCCGGCGAATCCTTTTAATTTTTTTACTCATTATCATGTAGTTGTATATCACGAAGAGGCTCCGTTTCCTGCGTCTGTAAGTGCTGCCCATTGCAGAATTGACAGCCGTCCATCTATAGCCACCGGGATCTGAGGAGCTTCTGATCCCGACTGCGGATCTGTAGAGGATTCTCCTGTCTCCTGCCCCTTTTAGCTCTTGACAAAAGGCAAAAAAAAGAAATTGCTGTAAATTCACCACTAAAATATTCCATAAACTTCCAGGTTAATGCATCGTTTTGGCTTAAGGACAAATCTTGGGTAAAAATAAACGTCTGCGCCCCCTTTATTGACAGTAAATGTTTATGGAGGCCTCCGTTATCTGATGGAGACGCAATAAATCAGGACATTTGTTTCATGGCATCTGATGCCGTTTCCAGGACTGTTGTGTCTCTCTCCGCGGCTCCTTCTGGGACACGTTCATGGCACTTTGCCGCTACGCCGGTTTTCAGCAGATTTCAGTATTAAGCTTTCTCGCTTGCTAATAGATTTGGGACTCAGTCCCACAACAGTGTTTTGTTTTTCTGATTATCTGGATGAGGAAAAATGAAATTAGTGTAAAAAGAAAAAAGAAAAACTACCGTAATTTGAAAAAAATTAAAAATAAAACTATAGCGTAGAGGATGCAGAAAACCCGGGATCAGATTATAAAATCAAAACGTTCCTCCAAAATCAGCAATTCACAACTTAAAAAGACATCGACTGTCTATCTGCTCGATCGGTACATATCTATATCATTGCGGGGGGGCACCCGCTTAGGATCCCCTCCATGGGCTCGTGCACACGACCGCTAATATTGGATGAGTGATATCTGTTGCACAGTTTGGTTGCAGAAGAAACTTGTGAGATTAGATTATATGGGTACAGGAAAGATATATATCTTGGTACCGTGAGAATTGAGGAGAGGGAAGCTGCATGGAAATTACAACCTTTACTGCAAAAAGATGCCCGCTTACAATCCATTTTTCCAGACCCCCCACTACTGTGTTTTAGGCAGCCCCCAAATCTAAGAAGCATCATTGTCAAGAGCTCCCTGTCCTCTCCAACAGCTGCAGGAACCTTTCCCTGCAGTCAGAAAAAATGTAAAACCTGTCTATTTATAATGACCACGGACAAGATAAAGATCCCCAACTCACATCAGGACTACAAGATCCCAGGTACTTTCAGCTGCGTCACTTCTAATGTGGTGTACCTAATTATTTGTACTAAATGTCCAACTGGGGGTCTGTATGTGGGGGAGACAGGGCAGAAACTGAGAACAAGAATGAATTCTCACCGCCATACAATAAGAGAGAAAAGAATGGATCTACCTGTGGCAATACATTTTTGTCTCCCAAATCATAACATTATGGAAATGAAATTACTTGTACTAAAAGGTAACTTCAAATCTAAGAGAGACAGAAGAGTCTGGGAATATAAACTGATGACGACCTTTGACTGTCTTAGTGGTGGAATGAATGTGTCACATGGATTTGTCTTTTTACATCAACTAAGGAACTTGCCCATCAGACTATGAGGGGTCATCACAACAGACCCAGACCCCAATCAGAGGACAATAAAACAATCCTTATCTAAGAACTGGTCCAATATTTATGGACATAACTGTTTATCACTCATGGTAATTCTGCTTCATGTCACCTGTCTTATCCATGGTTTTTCCTTGTTTTTTTATTTTTTTTTGGCTATGTTGTGCATAAATATGTGATTCTTCAGAATTTCTTTTAGCCTTTGCCTGATGAAGAGACCTGTGTAGTCTTGAAAGCTTGCAATTTGTTACCATCTTTTCAGTTAGCCATTAAAAGGTATCAACCACTGAGGACTCTCAATTCTATAGATTATATGGGGTAATTCAACTTTTATCTTCACAGAACACGAGGTGCATGCATCAGCTTCTTAATACAGCATAACAGGAAGTCTGAAAGACCTTTTACTAGAGAGAGAAAGTGAAACCAAAGTACAACAAGTATATGCATTACATTCAACTAAGCATATAACAGTGACAACATTGCCATCTACTGTCAGAAAAGTGTAAACTCCTCCTGCACACAAATAAGTCTGTATGCATGTCTGTTGCATATCTGCCAACAATATCTGTGGTCTTTATGGATACCCAGGATGAGGAACAATGATGCCATAAGAACGATTGTTAGTCCCGTCGTTCTGTCTCCATATAGTATCAGCATCCATATATTACATGGACGCCATTCCTCCTAAGAGCCCCCATAAAGCAGAACATTTCTCATCTAGCAGTAGCAGATGGACAAAGCTTCGCAGCCAAAATCAGGTGAAGGCACAAGGAGACCGCAGTATTTGTAGATAAGGACGGGTGCGTTGCACAAATATTTACATGTTCATATGTTGGCACCATTTTTAGCCCTCTTACCTCTTGTGGTCTCTGATCCAGCACCACAAGTTCACACGACGTAGAACCAAACAGGACCAACTAGAACGTCAGCAAGTCTTAATCCGGCCAAACTCTTGAGACAGAAGTTGACAAAACCCAACAGTTTTGGTGGCATTGGCCAATGATCGCACAAGTCCCGACTGCACCCTCACATCAAAAAGTGGGTGAAAAGAGTGATCAGGCAGGTTGAATTTCAACATGCCCAATCCTTCCTGTGAGGATTAAAATGGAATTTTATCAGGAATGTCCAAAAGTGACATCCAAATACACAGCTGTACGTGGAGGAGCCTCCATATTTGCTATAGCCCCATCCTGGACTTGACACTCCCGTCATTTTAGAGAGAAAGTATTTAGAATCACACATTGATTTCTCGCTTACTTCTTCGCCAACAGTCCAGAGTCTTAGGAGATCTGATGCTCCATAAAACGTATGGAGCCATCGGGTCAGTCTACGGTGCCCGGCTCCTGGGACTGCCTTACACAGTGATGATCCGCCACATGTATAACGCCATGCACAGTCGCCCGTAGACAGATTCCCCTTCCATTCTTTCACAGATATCCCCCCGTCAGTCATCTCAGCTATTAAACCCATCTAAAAGTGGTCACATGACCTATCTTGCTGATTGTTTCCATAAGAAGAGCAAGTCCGATGTTTTTAGGGAGTCAGTAGATGGGGCTCCTCTTCTGCATTAACAGGATTGTATCAAGTTTGATCATTTATATTCACATAAAATTTTTCTCTTTTTTTTATTGTAATTTTTTTTTTCTAACCAGAAATCTCCAAAGAATTTTCCAAGACGACTGACAGATGGTCGGAGAAAGTACACAATTATCTCACGCGTAGACTGAAATTGAAGATGATTAAGATTTACAGTACAAACACGGAAGCTTTTATTGCTGCGCTCAAACTAAAAACACTCCAGAGATCAGGGGGGATTTCGGCACGATCAACCGGGTGATTAAATGAAGATCTCACATCTGATGAACCCTCTGGGAGGCAAAACGTTCTACAAAGACAAAGGGGACGCAGTCCATTGTTCCAGACACGTAGAAACAACAAAAATAAACATTTCCAGTTCCCACAGTTTTGGAACTTTGTCTCAAATTTTATACACTTTTTTTTTTAATTGTTTTTATGTTTTTGGTTTGTTTTTGTTCCTCCACTTTTGCACTTACTTAGTGGCATCCATCTCACCCAACTACCCTAATTTATTGCACTTCATGTATTAAGTTAAGTCTAAAGAACATAACTTTTTATGACTGATGCTAATGAAAATTTCTCACTAGTTTTGCTTTTCCAGCATGCATGTCTTACAGTACCCTGCAAGCTGCACAATGCTGTTCAACGTTCAATGTATTCTACCACAACATAACAGTCCAGCGTCATGTCCAGCTTAGTTCCCAGCTCCCCTCTTGCCAAATATTCCCCTGAATGATTATCCATCTGTACTCTGATAAAGTACAAGTAGATTTAGATAAAAAAAAAAAGACAGACGGGCTGGAGCCTGGTGGTTGGGGATGATATTGAATGGCATAGAGCAGCTTGCAGGGTACTGCCATACACACAAGCTGAAAATGCAAAACGGTTAAGAATTTTTAATTAAAAACAAGTACAGAAATGTTTTTAACCTGCGTAGAAGTTGTATACAGATCTGTATGAGTAGCAACAGGAAGATGCTGATTTTTTATTTTTATAATGTCTGTTATGGGAATATGGAAAATGTGTTGGTTTTGAATGCAGGGAATGTGTGTAACTGCAATGTCTGTTCCGTCCCATAGCTGCGACCCTAAAACACAACCCTATTCCTCAAGGGTGGTGACAAATAAGTGCCCGACCCTCCTGCCCTGAGTTGGGGAGGACCTCTGGTGGTAAGTATCTGCTCCTGGAGGTGACCCCATTGCGATATTTTATCTACAGCCCCCTGTCGTCTACTTATGTCCCCTCCTATTTATACTTTTAGCTTCTCTCTCATTTGTATTTTGCATTCACAAAGTCATCTCCATTTACCCGAAGCCATTAGCATATTTAATGAGCTCACCTGACCTCGGTTATCATGAATATTAATCAGACCTGATTAATATTCATACTCCTGCTTCAAACATTAATACTTTAGCGCTCGCATTTTCCATTCTCATTTGTCACCTCGGATGACTTTGCGCATGGGATCTCGAGAGATAGAAATCTGTAATTAAACATGAGAAGAGTTTGTCGTGTGGAACTAAAGTGCGAGTTTCTGCACCTTTGGGGAAAAGCAGCGCTGAAAGGGTGTGTGATGCAGTAAGGAGTGCGTGTGCGAACCGCAGGGTGGTCCCATCTTCAGGGGTCCTTCAAATGGGCAAGAAATGGAGTGTGCTGAAGTTGTAGGAGCAGCGTCATCATTATAGCGATGTTATATTAGCGCTATATGTTATTGAGCACTGTATGGCGGTATTATCTTTCGGTCAGGTTCACAATTTTGGCACTTTGAACATTTCTTAGGTTTTTCTCAGTCCTGTTTTTTTTCCCCCAGTTTTGGGATATAGAGCAGTCTGAGGTTGGTCATAATTTGTACAAAGTGTCGGTAATGTTCTTGGAATGGCTGCAAAAAATAACACTTATAGTAAAAAAAAATCTTTAAAATAATTCCAAAAATAAAAAATAATCCATAAAAATTCACCCCCTTTTTCCAAGTGAAGAATGAATAAATAAAAAAATTATATATATAAATATATATATATATATATATATAGTTATATATAATATATATTCAATATCGTCTCATCCGTATAAGTCCGATCTATCAAAATACTCCAGCCTCCCTGGACAGTGAGACCCCTCTACTAGACCTTCGAGGTCGGTAAGTCTCGTCTCGTCCCCTGATTGATCATTGGTCAATCATGTATCGCCACTATCAGTCTTTTCTCTTGTGGAGTCATTACATGGAGGTGATGGAAGCGTCCCCCGGGATTGTGCCGTACGTATAGCAGAATGGAGACCCCCTCACCGGTGACGTCTTTGGCGACATTAAAGCTCGGAGGTCTCCATAATCAATGCCCCTCAGTGAGAGGAGATGCTATAATAGACCACAGCGCAGAACATTGGTCATGTAGAGGCGGTATGTGGTGGGGGTGGAGGACGTTATTAGAGAGGATTGTGACCGGGCTGATTAATGGCAGAGACGCCATGACAGTTACTGATGGCCGCTGTCTGAGATATTAATCAGTGTGTAACTGTCTCCACCGTCCACGTCAGGCACATATGTGTCACTACACATCACATATGTGGGAATCACTGCCCTACAGCAACTCTGCAAACTCCAAGAAAAATAGGAAACTTCTGCACATCAAAAGGTGGCAAATCTCCCGGGTCAGCACCAATCCTCCCAGACAGTATACTTCTCAAACTTTTTCCATTTAAGATAGAAAAGATTTCTACCATTGTAAATTCGTAACCGGGTACGGAATAGGTGTAGAGGGGACTGGAAAATGGGAAACTGGGTGTAATTATGGGCTCAAAGTTCTCCTGCTGGTGGTAAAGAGCTCACTGATGCCAGTGCGGTGCCCCAGGGTCCTGGTCGTCGCAGTGGTATTGCTTTCCTCTCGGGGAGAGTGATGTTACGTTTGGAGGCAAAGAAGAATAACTGCATCCAGGTATCACAAACATGCAACATATTTCACACTCCAGGCCACCAGGGGGAGCTCTTGCTCCTATTTATTAGGTCTCTCCCCACATAGGTAAAACTGGTCGCCTGTAGGGAAAGTTAGTTAGTTGCTGGCTGAGCTCCCCTCAGTGAGTTGGTCCCTGGCAGGGGTGGGATCCTGTCAGAGAGCAAAGGACAAGGACATGGAGCTGTGCATGCCGTCAGAGCTGCAGCTCTTAGGAAGAGACACACAGAAGGCAGGACTGTATTGCAGCGAGCATGAAGGAAGTCTTAGCAAAGGAGAGGATACCAGAGGGGGACCAGCCCTACACAGGCTGCCTCTTTCTGAGGTGCAGAATCCCGGTAGCCGGAACACCGAGGGAGTAAGGACCTTTATGCTTTGCTCCAGAGACCGGCAGGACAGCTAATTTCACGTTTCCTGTCCGCCCTACACCCAGGAGGCACGGTGGCACCCCTTAGAGGCTGGGGCATGATAGAGTCCCTATAAACCGCCTCAAGCCACCAGTCATACGGGTTTGTCCTATCTTATATGGGGGACAGAGAGAAAGACATCACATCTGTGAGGACCTTATGTGAAACCTGAGGCAGTAAGAAACTACACCACTGCAGCACAAGGGAAGGCTATTGATTTCCACCTGGACAAGGGGACTCTGGACTTGCCTCCAAACCGGCCGGACTCTGCCTGCCCTGTGGTCTGGTGCCCTGGACTGTAGACGCTGAAGCCTTCAGTAAAGGTAAAGAGACTGCAACCTTGTGTCCTCGTTATTCACTGCGCCTCTCACCATCCACCATCTACACGCCGGGAAGCCCTGGGGACACACTTCACCTGTGGGAAGGTATACCATCTAGCTGCCATAACATCACCCCAGCGGACGCCTTAAAGCAGCGTCGGTCACCCTGACCGAATACCACAGGTGGTGTCACGAACACAAACTCTATCCCTTTAAAGACCTTTCCCTTTTACACAGATGTCCCATGGCCACGGACCGGGTCAGCCACCGTGACACCCCCCTGTGAACCGCAGGACCCGGTACCGAGTAACCCACGGCCCCATGGGGGCGATCCACCAGCCCTGTATTAGGAGCCCCCCGGTGTATACAATCTGGCCTATGCCCCCTGGTGTATAACATCTGTCCCCTCATCCCCAGTGTATAACCCCTGACCCCTCACCCATGCTCTATAACCTCCGCTCCTCACCTCGATGGTATAATGTCTGGCCCCACTGCCCCCTGGTGTATAACCCCCCACCATGCCATCTGCCGTTTCTACCATGCGACCGAACGGCCGGTGGTGCAGAGCTCCTGATACCAGTGCGGTCCTGCAATATTAGCTACTCGGGGAACAAGTCTGTCCGTGACATTTCTTCCTCCTGAATCTTCCCCATCACCTGTGAGTGATATTGAGGTGGAAGGAACAGCAGCAACTCAGCCAAGAAGTGGAGACCTCGTAACGTTACAGAGCCGGGGGCCGAATGCTGAGGAACCAAGGGCAGAAAAGTCACCACCGCTCTGCTGACCCCATAACTGCAGAGTCCAGACCTTCTCTGGTATCAGCACAAACACTGCCCCCTGCCAGGAGCTTCATGGCCGAGCAGCTGTATGCGGCCGTACATCACCAAGCACAATGCCGAGCACTGGATGGTGTAGTGTAAAGCCGCCACCACTGGACTCTGTGCAGTGACGGATCGCACTTCTCTATCTGCGTCTGATGGAGGAGTCTGGGTTTTGTGATTCCAGGACGACGTTACCCCCTGACTGCATTGTGCCCCCTGTACAGATGGTGGAGAAGGATAATGCTAGGTGTAATCAGGGGGCGGCCTCGGACCCTCAGCTCCAGTAAAGGAAATATTAATCTTCAGAACAAGACACTGTGGACTATTGTAGCTTCAGCTTTGTGGGAACAGTTTGGGGAAGACCCTTATCTGCCCCCCATGACTGTGCCCAGTGCAGAAGGTCCATACAGACATGGAGAGGGGAGAACATGAGCGGCTGCACAGAGCCCGGACCTCCCTCCATCTTGTTATGGAGATTGTGAGCCCGGACCTCCCAACATCAGGGTCTGACCCCACAAATACTCAAAAGGTCCCTCATACCTCAAAACCTTGTAGAAATCCCAGAAGAGTGGGAGCCGTTATATCTGCAGACGGGCGACTCCATATTAATGTCTGTGGATGTAGAATGGGGGGTCAGAGAAGATCCTGGAGGGGGCACATACTTTTCCCCTATATAAAATATAATCATGCACATATTCATGCTGCCGCTGATCTCTTTCCGCCATGACGGCTATGAGGGGAGTATAGTGACTGCGGTGTGAGAATACGGCGTACATCGTGAGCTGACTGTATATTCCGCACCCCGATGATGGGTCTATTATTGTGGGGGTGCAGGAGCCGCTTTCATCTCTGGGATTGGATCTTATTGATGTGAAATGAGGTTTCTTATGTTAATGTCGAGCTCTTTGTTCTCCGCCGGCAGAAGATACATTGTCGCTTCCTGATACAACGTTTCCTCGTCTTTTTTTCTGAAGTTTCTCATCTGCAAATTTCGGTAAGACTTTCCCTCTGAGGAACATTAATTGACCCTATCCCTCAGAACATAAGAATCTCGGCTGCGGCGGCCCCCCGGATCATCTGACAGAAGGGCTGTGGACCCTCACGACTGCTCCATCTCCATGGCGGTGACTGAAGAGCGACAAGCCGTGATGTGGGCAACACCTACACCGCCGCCATGTTCCTACAAGGACCCAGGTCATTAATAACGGGAATCATCTCCGGAGACTCGTGATAGTTCAGGCCGAGAGAAGAAACGTGTCCGTAGCTGCTACTACTAGAGCCGTCCATCAACATAAATGATCTGATCCACCATTAAAATATCTAGCTGATCAGCATATTTTCCTATAGAAGAGGAGATAAGCGGCATCTAGAAATATCTGGCACCACTTATCTTAGGGGAAACTGAGGCTCAAGCATAGACATTCATTTCTGTCTTGCTAAGCTGTTGTGGTGGACTCGACTGGTACTGATACACAGCAAGCCCTCTAACCAGGCAGACCTGCAGTGTAAAGCATGAAGGATAGAGCCTTTGAATAGGCAGAAGGTAGATATAAAGGCTATCTTAGATCCCAATAGACAGAGCACCTAGGCTGGAGTCGCTGATCATTGCAGTGCCAAGGCAGTACATTTTACATCAAGGCTTAAATATATGTGCTTTGTGACCCTCACCCCGGTCTGCTGAACGTTGTAGATGGCCGCTGTGATCCCACGTAATCCCCTGTCTGGACCCATATCAGACATACCAAGAAAAATACTTGTGTCTTGGTATTAAGACCTTAGTGTTTCTGAGGCCTATCTGCCTGTGACTTCCAGGACCTCTGCTACCAGTTCCCAGTCTCTCAGGACCTCTGCTGCCTGTTTGTGCTCTTCCAAGACCTCTACTGCCTGTTGCCGGACTCCTATTTGCCTGCAGCATCCAAGACATCTCCTGTCTGTCTGTGGCTTCCAGGATGTCTGCTACCTGTTCATCTTCTCCTGTCTGCATGCATCTTCCAGGAGCTCTGGTACCTGTTTCTGGTCTTCCAGGACCTATGCTACCTGTGCACTATCTCCTATCTGCCTGCAGCATTCAGAACATCTCCTGTCTGCCTGCAGTTTCCAGGACCTTTGCTACCAGTTTCTGCTCTTCCAGGACCTCTGCAACCTGTTTCCGACCTCCTATCTGCTTGCAGTATCCAGGATGTCTCCTGTCTGCCTGTGGTTTTCAGGACCTCTGCTATCTGTTTCTGGTCTTCCAGGACCTCTGCAACCTGTTTCCAGTCCACTATCTGTCTCCAGAATCCAGGATGTCTCCTATCTGCCTGTGGCTTTTAGGAACTCTGCTACCTGGTCCTGGTTTTCCAAGGCCTCTGCTACCTGTTTCTGCTCTTCCAGGACCTCCACTACCTGTTTCCAAACTCCTATCTGCCTGCAGCATCCATTATGTCTCCTGTCTGCCTGCAGCTTCCAGGACCTCTGCTACCTCTTCCCAGATTATCAGGACCTATGTTACCTGTTTCTGCTCTTCCAGGACCTCTGCAACTTGTTTCTGTCTTCCTATCTGCCTGCAGCATCCAGGATGTCTCCTGTCTGCCTGTGGCTTTCAGGACCTCTGCTATCTGTCTGCAGTCTCCAGGATGTCTATTTTCTCACTTTTGGACCATGCATTGTGATCCTGGACTATCCCTTTAATCAGGACTCTTGGCAAAGCTTCTTCATTTGATACTGAAGATGCATTAAAGCGATAAACAAGAAAAAAAAACACTTCTGGCACCGCTTATCTTCACAAAATAATAGTTTTACAAGGAGAAAGGGGGGGGGGGGGCAATAAACAGAAAAAAAAACATTTCTGACATGGAGAAGTTACCAAAAAATTTTGGTGGAGCTTATCCTGAATCAAATCTGGATTTGAAGTGTTTGATAATCCAGGACTATCAGATTCTGGATTAACGGACTTTTTCTAACATGTAACCAATATCTATCGCCCACCCTATAGGTCTCCGCATTAAAAATGTACCAGCGATATCTACAGAGATAGTAGAGCTGGAGCAGCGCAGGATCAGATCTGCGGCTAATGACGGCCATCACTCACAATTCATGGAGACTGAACATTGGTGTCAGGTGCAGGCCTCGTGTACCCTGCAGAGACTGATGGGCGAGGGGACGCATCCGGCCGCTGCGCCGTGCAGCCCCGCGCACAATGTGCCCTGCTCACATCTGAAAAAAACATATAAAAAAATCCAATCTGGATGATTTTATGGCGAATCCTCCGTCCCAGAGAAGTCGATTCTAGCAGAACATTACCCACAAACCGCCATTAAATACGAGGGAGTCAGCGCTTTCTGCAAACAGTGGAGATGTTAAACTGACGAATATAGACAAGAAATTGGCGAAAATGTCTTTATCTCGGGGGAGGGGAGGATTCATAGAAGTGTTGGGTTTTAGGTGTATTTAATCATTTTCTAAAAAGCTGCTATTTAACCCCTGAAAGGTTCACCTGCAGGATTTTGTTTTTCTTTTCTAAACAAGTAAAAAAAAAAATTGTTATATTTTTCTAGTGGATAAAGGTCTGATACACAGCTCCAAATCCTCTGCATGGGCATAAAGTAGTGTGATACAAGTCTGACTGCCTGCAGCCACCACTAGGGGGAGCTCAGGAGACTGCACAGAATACAGCAAGCTTCTGAGCTCCCCCTAGTGGTGGTTGAATATTATTTTATCTCCTCCTTAAAAAGTCACGGATCTGTCCATCCTCTTTTGCTAAGAACACACATTTTTTAAAGGGTAAGTTTCAAATAACTTTTCATAAACAGCCGTACCGTGTGTTTACTTAAAAATTACTTTCTGGACATTATTTGACTTTTATCCTGCATTTTTCACCAGTTTCCCTCTCTGTAGTCTCTATTTCTTAGTTTTCAATCGACTCTGAAGTAGTGGGTTGGGACTATCTGCTATGAAGTCTCCCACACACAGACATGAGGGATTCCTGATCCCCTGTCTTTATGTCTCATATGTTCAGTAGCAGCGGCATGGAGGACATTATACCGCAGTACTGAGCAGTGTGGCTGTGAATCCAACACTGGAGTGAGATAAAACACTAGCTATTATCATGTCTCCTTTACACAGCACACACAGACATGAGGGATTCCTGCTCTCCTATCTTTATGTGTCACGTGTGCAGTAGCAGTGGCATGGAGGACATTATGCCACAGTACTGAGCAGTGTGGCTGTGAATCCAACCCTGAAGTGAGATAAAACACTTACTAGCTATTATCATGTCTCCTTTACACAGCACACACAGACATGAGGGATTCCTGCTCTCTTGTCTTTATGTGTCACGTGTTCAGTAGCAGCAGCAGCACGGAGAACATTATACAGCAATACTTTGAAATACAGCTGTGAATCCAACCCTTGAGTGAGATAAACACTTATTAGCTTTTATCGTGTCTCCCTTACACAAAACACACAGGCATGAGGAATCTCTGATCGTATTACCTTATTTAGCACACAGACAAAAGCAGAAACAGCATGGAGGAAATTATACATCAGTAGTGAGCAGTGCACATGTGAATCCAGCTCTGGGTGAGGTGAAAGATCTGTGACTATTTCCACCTGTTTTCTCACTGCTCCTCCCTCCCCTCTCCATAGAGTATAATAGGATGTATAATCTGACACTTCATCATTCAGCTATTTTATTCAGAGTGATTATTGAATTCAGGAAACGGGGGAGAAGTGGAGAAAGTGGCAGAATTTTTTTTATTAGATAAATTATAAGGTTTCTCCTATGTGCATGTAGTATTGATTTATGTAAACTTTCCTGAAAACCCATTTCCTATTTAATATAAGTTCATTTCATTATTGTGACCTCTTTTCAAAAACATTAACGAGCTGCAATTCACTTTACAACCACTAGGCGGCCTCATATGGACACATACAGCATAAACATCTGCCTACCAAAGGATGACAAAATTGTGTTGTTTTTTTTAAATCCGGTCATCTCGCCCATTTATCCTGAGACGATGTCAGAGGCCCTCCCAGAAAGTTGGAGTTTTCCAAAGTGGAGAACCCCTTTAATAGGAAATGTACTTGGTAATATAGAATGACGTTCATCATTGCATAACCAGGATTATGGGTCATCATGGACACTAGGAAGGCGGGAAGTTCTACTGAATACCCTGATATATCACCCTACACACAATCTGGGAACGCTGGGTGACAACTTTTGGGAAAGTTTTAATCATGGTCGGTTGTCACCCAGCTTTCCCAGATATAACTAAGGAAAAGCTGAGTACAATTTCCCACTCAATGAGAAGATAAATGACCCTCCTGAGTGGGTGGAGCATGACACATTGAATCCCTGTCACCCTCCGCCCCTCCCTGTCCTACTTTTGATACAATGTATCAGTTTTCATATGGAATGTTCCTTTATAAACAAACATCAGATACATTGTAACAATTTACAGGTTGAACTCTTCTCTCGCCCTCCCCCACTGCTCCTGGTAGAGAAGAAGGATAACAAGGTCACCTCCAATATCAGTCTCTTATAATTTGACGAAACCCATTTGTCCGGCCGTTCATTCTGTGCTCTTCCAGTGCAGTTATTTTGTAGAATTACTGATGAGGAGGAGGAAGAACATGAAAGGGCGGCAGCAGATCTCCAGGCTCGCTTTTATATGGTAAATAGGACACAACAACGTGGCGGTCAGACCTCACCGGAGGGAACGTCATTGATTTTTATTTTCTTGTTGCTCAATGCAATTGCAAGTTATAGAAGAATTGCCATGACTTTAACTATTAAATTACATGCTGGCAGCATCATGATGTAGGGACAGAGACCCTGATTCCAGCGATGTATCACTTACTGGGCTTGCTTCAGTTTTGATAAAATCCCTGCTGCAGATCTAACAGTGCTCTGAATGCTGAGCCCTTTATAACACCACCCACACCATTGATTGACAGCTTACTGTATAAACTGTGCATAGGCAGAAAACTGGTTATACAGACTGGGTTATACAGAGCTCATGAATACGGGGGACTACCTCGTAGCAGAGTTACTAGTCCTCTATTGATAATCTGTGGATAAAACAGTGATTTTATCCAAATCACAGCAGGCAGTCCAGTAAGTGACACATCGCTGGAATCAGATGTTCTATCCCTACATTAAGCTGCTCTCAGATTAGGTGGAACAAAAATGGTAATAGATTCTCTTTATGGACTGGGACATTTTTTATTTTTGCACTTTCATTTTTTTCACTCCTTTTTCCAAGAGCCATAACTTTTTCTAATATTTCTCTGACATGTCCGTATGAGGGATTGTTGTTTTGGAAGGACGAGTTGCAATTTTGAATAACACCATTCATTTTACCATATAATGTACCGAACAACTGATGAAAAATTCTGCCATTCTGCCATTATTGTCTGTGTTTTTTTGGCATTTATTGAGTAGTAAAAATCACCTGGAAAAATGCTTCACGGGGCATTCAGAGCCGCCATACTGTGTGCTCAGATCCAGCCAAATGCAGCCAAACTGATTGGTCGTCGTTTCATACTACAGATGGACAATGACCCAAAACATAAAGCCAAAGCAACCCAGGAGTTTATTAAAGCAAAGAAGTGGAATATTCTGGAATGGCCAAGTCAGTCACCTGATCTCAACCCAATTGAGCAGCATTTCACTTGTTAAAGACTAAACTTCAGACAGAAAGGCCACAAACAAACAGCAACTGAAAACCACCGCAGTGAAGGCCGAGCATCAAAAAGGAGGAAACACAGCGTCTGGTGATGTCCATGAGTTCAAGACTTCAGGCAGTCATTGCCAACAAAGGGTTTTCAACCAAGTACTAGAAATGAACATTTTATTTTTAATTATTGAATCTGTCCAATTACTTTTGGTCCCTTTAAGAACAGGGTGGCACATGTTAAGGAGCTGAAACTCCTAAACCCTTCATCCAATTTTAATGTGGATACCCCCAAATGAAAGCTGAAAGTCTGAACTTCAACTGCATCTGAATTGTTTGGTTTAAAATTCATTGTGGTATTGTCTATAACCAAAATTAGAAAAATGTTGTCTCTGTCCAAATATATATGGACCTAACTGTATGTCCACATGACATCCCCACATGGCTCCTAGCGACTAAAGAAATGTAGATTTCTATTACTTAAAACAGCAATCATAAAAACATCAAAATACTATAAGGAATGCAACCGATACAGAGACAGGGCGCAGCGGGGCACGGCCCGACCAGGAAAATCATAGTGAAATATATTGTAATAAAAATTCCTTCAATTATAGGAAGGCGGACACGTAAGGTCACGGCGTATGATGTGTACAAATAAGCCAAGACTCTGCTCCCCAGTATCGGGTGATTTGTATCGTCGCCTATTGCTGAAGATGGACCCGGTGGTGCAGGAGAGGTTACATTGTTGCAGTAGACCCGCGCCTGTCCTCATCATTAGTCAGCCTCGTCCGCGGGTCTATGAATCTGTGCAGCTCAGTAACCAAAGCAGCGCTTCTGTTGTGTCTAATGATGCAGCGAGATCCATCCACCACGTCTGTCTATTAACAAACTTGCTAGATTTTGTTGTTTTATGAACAAAACGAATGAGCCGTAGATCGCCCCCTCAGCTCTACAGGAGCCGCAAAGTCCAGAAGATCCATGCGGAACAGGCAGTCAGGGTCATATTAAAAAATCATATATATAACAGGCTTTTTGCAATTAGCTAAAAAGTACTAAAGTGGTGCAAGAAATCGCATAAATATCAGGATTGACTTGATAATGTCCCTGGTGTTGTGTGGACCAATAATAATATCCCTGGTGTCTAGTGGATCCATGGGGTCAAGTGAGATAAAAATTATATCCCTTATGCCTATTGAATTAATAATTATTCCCCTGTTGTCCAGTGGATATATCATCATATCCCTGGTGTCCAGTGAATTAATATTTATTTACCTGGTGTCTAGTGGATCAATAATTAAATCTCCACTGTCTGATGGATCAATTATTATATCCCTGGTGTTTAGTGCACCAATAATACTATCGCTGGTGTCTTGTGGGCTAATAATTATATCACTTGTACCTATTAAATCGATAATGATGTCCCTGTTTCCTAGTAGATTAATAGTTATGTCCCTGGTGTCTGGTGGATTAATAGTTATATCCCTGGTGGATTAATAGATATGTCCCTGGTGGATTAATAGTTATGTCCCTGGTGTCTGGGGGATTAATAGTTATGTCCCTGGTGTCTGGTGGATTAATAGTTATGTCCCTGGTGTCCGGTGGATTAATAGTTATGTCCCTGGTGTCCGGTGGATTAATAGTTATGTCCCTGGTGTCTGGTGGATTAATAGTTATGTCCCTGGTGTCCGGTGGATTAATAGTTATGTCCCTGGTGTCCGGTGGATTAATAGTTATGTCCCTGGTGTCCGGTGGATTAGTAGTTATGTCCCTGGTGTCCAGTGGATTAATAGTTATGTCCCTGGTGTCTGGTGGATTAATAGTTATGTCCCTGGTGTCCGGTGGATTAATAGTTATGTCCCCGGTGTCTGGTGGATTAATAGTTATGTCCCTGGTGTCCGGTGGATTAGTAGTTATGTCCCTGGTGTCCGGTGGATTAATAGTTATGTCCCCGGTGTCCGGTGGATTAATAGTTATGTCCCTGGTGCCTGGGGGATTAATAGTTATGTCCCTGGTGTCCGGTGGATTAATAGTTATGTCCCTGGTGTCTAGTGGATTAATAGTTATGTCCCTGGTGTCTGGTGGATTAATAGTTATGTCCCTGGTGTCTGGTGGATTAATAGTTATGTCCACGGTTTCTGGGGGATTAATAGTTATGTCCCTTGTGTCCGGTGGATTAATAGTTATGTCCCTGGTGTCTAGTGGATTAATAGTTATGTCCCTGGTGTCTAGTGGATTAATAGTTATGTCCCTGGTGTCTGGTGGATTAATAGTTATGTCCCTGGTGTCTGGTGGATTAATAGTTATGTCCACGGTTTCTGGGGGATTAATAGTTATGTCCCTGGTGTCCGGTGGATTAATAGTTATGTCCCTGGTGTCCGGTGGATTAATAGTTATGTCCCTGGTGTCCGGTGGATTAATAGTTATGTCCCTGGTGTCTAGTGGATTAATAGTTATGTGTCATGATCTCCATGGCCAGAGAACTAGCATAAGCCTCAATAGGAACAAGCTCTTGGAAGATGTAACTATACTGACCATGAACTAAACCTACCGCATCATCTAGAAGTAGCCAGGTAGCATGTCCTACTTTTTATCCCTATATGCCCAGCGCCGGCCGGAGAACTAAATAATGCTAGCAGAGGGAAATATAAGACCTGACTCACCTCTAGAGAAATGCCCAAAAAGGAGACAGAGGCCCCCCACATATATTGGCGGTGATATGAGATGAAACAACAAACGCAGCAGGAAAATAGTTTTAGCAAATTTGAGGTCCGCTTTCTAGATAGCAGAAGACAGAAAGCATACTTTCATGGTCAGTAGAAAACCCTAACAAAACACATCCAGAAATTACTTTAGGACTCTGGCATTAACTCATAATACCAGAGTGGCAATTCCTGATCAACAAGAGCTTTCCAGACACAGTAACGAAACTGCAGCTGTGAACTGGAACCAAAATACAAAAACAAAACATGGACGAATGTCCAACTTATCTAGTAGATGTCTGGGAGCAGGAACAAGCACAGAGAGGCTTCTGATAACATTGTTGACCGGCAAGCATCTAACAGAGAAGCCAGGTTATATAGCGACACCCAGATCTAATCAGAACAGGTGAACAGGGAAGATGATGTCACAAGTTCAATTCCACCAGTAGCCACCGGGGGAGCCCAGAATCCAAATTCACAACAGTACCCCCCCCTCAAGGAGGGGGCACCGAACCCTCACCAGAACCACCAGGGCGATCAGGATGGGCCCTATGAAAGGCACGAACCAGATCAGAGGCATGAACATCAGATGCAGTGACCCAAGAATTATCCTCCTGGCCGTATCCCTTCCACTTGACCAGATACTGGAGTCTCCGTCTGGAAACACGGGAGTCTAGGATTTTTTCCACAACGTACTCCAACTCACCCTCAACCAACACCGGAGCAGGAGGCTCAACGGAAGGCACAACCGGTGCCTCATACCTGCGCAATAACGACCGATGAAAAACGTTATGAATAGAAAAGGATGCAGGGAGGTCCAAACGGAAGGAAACAGGGTTAAGAATCTCCAATATTTTATACGGACCGATGAACCGAGGCTTAAACTTAGGAGATGAGACCCTCATAGGGACAAAACGAGAAGACAACCACACCAAATCTCCAACACAAAGCCGAGGACCAACACGACGGTGACGGTTGGCAAAAAGCTGAGTCTTCTCCTGGGACAACTTTAAATTGTCCATCACCTGCCCCCAGATATGATGCAATCTCTCCACCACCGCATCCACTCCAGGACAATCCGAGGATTCCATCTGACCGGAGGAAAATCGAGGGTGGAACCCCGAATTACAGAAAAACGGGGACACCAAAGTGGCAGAGCTGGCCCGATTATTGAGGGCGAACTCCGCCAATGGCAAAAAAGCAACCCAATCATCCTGGTCAGCAGACACAAAACACCTCAGATATGTCTCCAGGGTCTGATTAGTCCGCTCGGTCTGGCCATTAGTCTGAGGGTGAAAAGCAGACGAAAAAGACAAATCTATGCCCATCCTAGCACAGAATGCCCGCCAAAATCTAGACACAAATTGGGTTCCTCTGTCAGAAACGATATTCTCAGGAATACCATGCAAACGAACAACATTTTGAAAAAACAGGGGCACCAACTCGGAAGAAGAAGGCAATTTGGGCAGGGGAACCAAATGGACCATCTTAGAAAAACGGTCACACACCACCCAGATGACAGACATCTTCTGAGAAACAGGCAGATCTGAAATAAAATCCATCGAGATGTGTGTCCAAGGCCTCTTAGGAATAGGCAAGGGCAACAATAATCCACTAGCCCGAGAACAACAAGGCTTGGCCCGAGCACAAACGTCACAAGACTGCACAAAGCCTCGCACATCTCGTGACAGGGAAGGCCACCAGAAGGATCTTGCCACCAAATCCCTGGTACCAAAAATTCCAGGATGACCTGCCAATGCAGAAGAATGTACCTCAGAGATGACTCTACTGGTCCAATCATCAGGAACAAACAACCTATCAGGCGGACAACGATCCGGTCTATCCGCCTGAAACTCCTGCAAGGCCCGCCGCAGGTCTGGAGAAACGGCTGACAAGATAACTCCCTCCTTAAGAATACCTGTGGGGTCAGAGTTGCCGGGTGAATCAGGCTCAAAACTCCTAGAAAGGGCATCCGCCTTAACATTCTTAGAACCCGGTAGGTACGATACCACAAAATTAAACCGAGAGAAAAATAATGACCAGCGCGCCTGTCTAGGATTCAGGCGCCTGGCGGTCTCAAGATAGATCAAATTTTTGTGGTCAGTCAATACCACCACCTGATGTCTGGCCCCCTCGAGCCAATGGCGCCACTCCTCAAACGCCCACTTCATGGCCAAAAGCTCCCGATTCCCAACATCATAATTCCGCTCAGCGGGCGAAAATTTACGGGAAAAGAAGGCACAAGGCCTCATCACGGCGCAGTCAGAACTTTTCTGCGACAACACTGCCCCAGCCCCGATCTCAGAAGCGTCGACCTCAACCTGAAAAGGAAGAGTCACATCAGGCTGACGCAACACAGGGGCAGAAGAAAAACAGCGCTTAAGCTCCCGAAAGGCCTCCACAGCATCAGGGGACCAATCAGCAACATCAGCACCCTGTCTAGTCAAATCGGTCAATGGCTTAACGACATCCGAAAAACCAGAAATAAATCGACGATAAAAGTTGGCAAAGCCCAAAAATTTCTGAAGACTTCTAAGAGAAGAGGGCTGCGTCCAATCACAAATAGCTTGAACCTTGACAGGATCCATCTCAATGGAAGAGGGAGAAAAAATATATCCCAAAAAGGAAATTCTCTGAACCCCAAAAACGCACTTAGAACCCTTGACACACAGAGAATTAGACCGCAAAACCTGAAAAACCCTCTTAACTTGCCGGACATGAGAGTCCCAATCATCCGAAAAAATCAGAATATCATCCAGATACACTATCATAAATTTATCCAAAAAATCGCGGAAAATATCATGCATAAAGGACTGGAAGACTGAAGGGGCATTAGAAAGACCAAAAGGCATCACCAAATACTCAAAGTGGCCCTCGGGCGTATTAAATGCGGTTTTCCACTCATCCCCCTGCCTGATCCGCACCAAATTATACGCCCCACGGAGATCAATCTTAGAGAACCACTTGGCCCCCTTTATGCGAGCAAACAAATCAGTCAGCAACGGCAATGGGTATTGATATTTAACCGTGATTTTATTCAAAAGCCGATAATCAATACATGGTCTCAAAGAGCCGTCTTTTTTTGACACAAAGAAAAAACCGGCTCCTAAGGGAGATGACGATGGACGAATATGTCCCTTTTCCAAGGACTCCTTTATATATTCTCGCATAGCAGTATGTTCAGGCACAGACAGATTAAATAAACGACCCTTTGGGTATTTACTACCCGGAATTAAATCTATAGCACAATCGCACTCACGGTGCGGAGGTAGTGAACCCAGCTTGGGTTCTTCAAAGACGTCACGATAATCAGACAGGAACTCAGGGATTTCAGAGGGAATAGATGATGAAATGGACACCAAAGGTACGTCCCCATGAGTCCCCTTACATCCCCAGCTCAACACAGACATAGCTCTCCAGTCAAGGACTGGGTTGTGAGACTGCAGCCATGGCAATCCCAGCACCAAATCATCATGTAGATTATACAGCACCAGAAAACGAATAGTCTCCTGGTGATCCGGATTAATACACATAGTCACTTGTGTCCAGTATTGTGGTTTATTATTAGCCAATGGGGTGGAGTCAATCCCCTTCAGAGGAATAAGAGTCTCCAAAGGCTCTAAATCATACCCACAACGATTGGCAAAGGACCAATCCATAAGACTCAAAGCGGCGCCAGAGTCGATATAGGCGTCCGTAGTAATAGATGACAAAGAGCAAATCAGGGTCACAGACAAAATAAATTTAGACTGTAAAGTGCCAATGGGAACGGATTTATCAAGCTTTTTAGTACGCTTAAAGCATGCTGATATAACATGAGTAGAATCCCCACAATAGAAACACAACCCATTTTTCCGTCTAAAATTCTGCCGCTCGCTTCTGGACAGAATTCTATCACATTGCATGTTTTCTGGCGTCTTCTCAGTGGACACCGCCAGATGGTGCACTGGTTTGCGCTCCCGCAGACGCCTATCGATCTGAATGGCCATTGTCATGGACTCATTCAGACCCGCAGGCACAGGGAACCCCACAATAACATCCTTAATGGCATCAGAAAGACCCTCTCTGAAAGTAGCCGCCAAGGCACACTCATTCCACTGAGTAAGCACAGACCATTTACGGAATTTTTGGCAGTAAATTTCAGCTTCATCTTGCCCCTGCGATAGGGACATCAAAGTTTTTTCTGCCTGAAGTTCCAAATGAGGTTCCTCATACAGCAAGCCCAAGGCCAGAAAAAACGCATCCACATTGCGCAACGCAGGATCCCCTGGTGCCAATGCAAAAGCCCAATCTTGAGGGTCGCCGCGGAGCAAGGAAATCACAATCCCAACCTGCTGTGCAGGGTCTCCAGCAGAACGAGATTTCAGGGACAAAAATAACTTACAATTATTTCTAAAATTCTGAAAGCTAGATCTATTCCCTGAGAAGAATTCCGGCAAAGGAATTCTCGGCTCTGATACCGGAGCATGAATAATAAAATCTTGCAAACTTTGTACTTTCGTGGCGAGATTATTCAAACCTGCAGTTACACTCTGTAGATCCATTATAGACAGGTGAACATAGAGCCATTCAAAGATTAGAAGGAGAGAGAAAAAAAAGAAAGACTGCAGCATAGACAGACTGGCAAGTGATCCAATTAAGAGCACACTAACTACTAGAGAAAAAAAAAAAAAAAAAAAATTTTCAGCAGACTTCTTATTTCTCTCCTTTCTCAGCCAAGGATTTTAACCCTATAGTGGTCCGGTCAAACTGTCATGATCTCCATGGCCAGAGAACTAGCATAAGCCTCAATAGGAACAAGCTCTTGGAAGATGTAACTATACTGACCATGAACTAAACCTACCGCATCATCTAGAAGTAGCCAGGTAGCATGTCCTACTTTTTATCCCTATATGCCCAGCGCCGGCCGGAGAACTAAATAATGCTAGCAGAGGGAAATATAAGACCTGACTCACCTCTAGAGAAATGCCCAAAAAGGAGACAGAGGCCCCCCACATATATTGGCGGTGATATGAGATGAAACAACAAACGCAGCAGGAAAATAGTTTTAGCAAATTTGAGGTCCGCTTTCTAGATAGCAGAAGACAGAAAGCATACTTTCATGGTCAGTAGAAAACCCTAACAAAACACATCCAGAAATTACTTTAGGACTCTGGCATTAACTCATAATACCAGAGTGGCAATTCCTGATCAACAAGAGCTTTCCAGACACAGTAACGAAACTGCAGCTGTGAACTGGAACCAAAATACAAAAACAAAACATGGACGAATGTCCAACTTATCTAGTAGATGTCTGGGAGCAGGAACAAGCACAGAGAGGCTTCTGATAACATTGTTGACCGGCAAGCATCTAACAGAGAAGCCAGGTTATATAGCGACACCCAGATCTAATCAGAACAGGTGAACAGGGAAGATGATGTCACAAGTTCAATTCCACCAGTAGCCACCGGGGGAGCCCAGAATCCAAATTCACAACAGTTATGTCCCTGGTGTCCGGTGGATTAATAGTTATGTCCCTGGTGTCTGGTGGATTAATAGTTATGTCCCTGGTGTCCGGTGGATTAATAGTTATGTCCCTGGTGTCTAGTGGATTAATAGTTATGTCCCTGGTGTCCGGTGGATTAATAGTTGTCCCTGGTGTCCGGTGGATTAATATATTGTAAGGACAGTTTGAATGTATCTGGAGCGCCCCCACACCGCCGCAGGGCCGAGGGGCACCCGGTACCGGGCCTCTGAGTCTCAGTCCTGGGGTTGTCACGGTGGCTAGACCCGGTCCGCGGCCCTGTCTGCCACGTCCGGTGCAATAAGTGGTGATAATGGTGCGGTTGTGGGGTGCAGGTCGCAGTAAATAATGAGGACACCAGGTTGCAGTCTCTTTACCTCTTTACTGAAGGTTTTGGAGACCTCAGTCCAGAGCGCTGTTAACAGGGTTGTCAGAGACCGGCCGGTCCAAAGGCACATCAGGGGTTCTCTTTACAGGTGGGAATCAGTGTCTACCTGCTAGCGCTGGGTGTTGTAGTCCTTCCCTGCTGAGCTCCCGGGATAGTCCTCACAACTGTTTCTGTCTGTCTCTACTGTTCGTTCTCTCCGTCCCCCCAGGTGATATGGTAGGACGCACCCGTATGACGGGGTAGGCCTGGAGTTCTTCCGGGACCCTAGAGTCGCCCCTCTCCCACAGCTGCCTCCGTTGTCTGCTTAGGTGATTTGTGTGAGACAGCCAACCTGTAATTGGCTGTCCGGCCGTGGTTTGCAGTAGTAGGCCGGAGACACACTGCTGCGAGATACGGCCGAGTCTCGCTGGTTAAAAGCAAGCTGTGGCACCTGCACTCTGGAGCGGAGCGTGCGGCTCCATAGCAATACATGGAGCTGCACGCTCAGCTCCGGAATGCAGGTGCCACAGCTTGCTTTTAACCAGCGAGACTCGGCTGTCTCTCGCACCAGTGTGTCTCCAGCCGTACTTGTAGTCTCTTACTTGCTCGGCGTTCCGGCCACCGACTGTTTGCGCCTCAGAAGGATGTTGCCTCGGTCTAACAGCACGACTCCTTCTGGTCCCAATACTTCTTTGCTGTGTCCCCGTTGCTCACTGGTTTGTGCTATTCTTAGGAATCTGCCAGGATCCCATCCCTGACAGATCCTCTCACTAGCTCTTCCCAGCTACTTCTCTCTGTCTTCCTGTCCAACCCCCAGTTTTACCAGAGTGTGAGGAGTGGCCTACTAGATAGGACCACCCCCCCTGGTGGCCGGAGTGTGAACTGTAGTGAGGTGATACCTGATCAGAGAAACTCCTTTAGTGCAATCAGACGTACCATAGCTCCCCATAGTGGCGGAGCCACAGTACTGCAACAGCCAGGACTCTGGGGCGCTGCATATCTTCACATAAGCAGGATTTCTGGCCTCCATACATTGCAGTGTATTGATCCTTACAGGGGCCACGGTGCCGCCACACTGGAGCTGCGGACTATGGACATTCGGCTCCGCGGCCCCCCAATTACGCTCAGTACTGGCGATGGAGGAGGAGGGGCAGCGATACAGCCTTACCTCTCATCAGACCCATTTTTCGGATCCTCTCGAGTCATTCTAAGAAGTTGTTTGATACCCGAGCTGGGAAAGGTCAGCACAAATTGCTGCCTTAATTCACATGCGAGGCTTCGTTGTAGTTGCCGGTAACTAAATTGCGCACTATAGTTAATGCACATCTGTAATAACCCGCGAGGATTCCGCCGGCAGAACTTGCAGTAACTTAAATTAATGGAATTATTTCAGGCATCTTGAAAAAAAAAAAGAGAAGAAAGAACTTTTCATTAGCTCCAATGTCTGATTATCCGAGCAGATGAAGTAATCAGTGATTGTAATGGCAGGAATTATCACCGGCGTCCATGTACTTGTTTTATGAGCCATTGTAAATGGTGAGTTACTGTCACTTTAAGAGATCAGTTTTTAACATTAATCCTCTATATCTCCATAAAAATGACAATAAATGAGGCGCTGCAGGGACCGGCCTGGGCTCCGAAGCAATAATATATGGTCGGGGATTCACTCTTTTATTTCAGGGCCATTTCAATCACTATTGATATTAACATTAATGGCCGAGTAATTATTATGCAGATTAAATGGTGATGAATTGTATTTATCTATTTTTGCCAAATTCCTTTAAATTCTGCCATCATGCCCTGGGGTGAAATACAGACGGTGGATGGAGGCGTCTCCTGGGCTCACCTCGCATAAGGTAATAAGAGGGTGGGGGATGGGAAATAACATCGTCCGGACAATATACTATTGCATCGGGTGAGTCACTGGGCTTTGTTGTGCTGAATAGTCACATTTGTGAAGACTAGATGAATAATCCTGGTGTCTAGTGGGCTACCAATACGCTACCAATATATCCCTTATAGCTGGTGGGCTATTAGTAATTTAATAACTACTAAAAATGTCCCGGTGTCTAGTGGGCTATTATAATATACCTGATGTCTAGTGGGTGAATAATAATGTCCTGGGGTATAGTGGGCTAATAATGATGTTCTAGGGCAACCTCACCACCACACTAATCCCATCCCTAACCCATCTCTTCAACCTGTCACTAACTTCTGGTACCTTCCCCTCTGCTTTCAAACATGCCACAATCACACCTATCCTCAAAAAGCCTTCCCTTGACCCAAGCGGTATGTCCAGCTATCGCACCATATCTTTGCTCCAATTTGCTTCCAAACTCCTTGAGCAGCACGTCCATGCTGAACTTTCCTCTCACTTTGCATCTAACTCTCTCTTCAACAACCTGCAATCTGGCTTCCGTCCCCACCATTCCACTGACACTGCCCTGACCAAAATTACTAACGACCTACTTACAGCCAAAGCTAACAGACAATTCTCTATACTCCTCCTCCTAGACCTGTCCTCTGCCTTCAACACAGTTGACCACTGCCTCCTACTACAGACCATCTCTTCCTTTGGGGTCAAAGAACTCGCCCTATCCTGGATCTCCTCATACCTTGCCAACCGCACATTTAGCATTTCCTACTCCCATGCTACCTCTTCATCTCGGCCCCTCTCTGTTGGAGTCCCCCAAGGCTCTGTTCTAGGGCCCTTACTCTTCTCAATCTATACACTCGGCCTGGGACAACTCATAAGGTCCTATGGCTTCCAGTACATCTATATGCCGATGACACTCAGATCTACCTCTCTGGCCCAGATGTCACCGCTCTGCTGTCCAGTATCCCAGAGTGTCTATCAGCCATATCCTCCTTCTTCTCCTCTCGCTTCCTCAAGCTCAATGTGGACAAATCTGAACTAATTATCTTTCCTCCATCTCGCATATCTTCCCTACCTGATCTATCTATCAAAATAAGTGAAATCACACTTTCCCCTGTCCCCAAAATCCGCTGCCTCGGAGTAACCCTTGACTCTGCCCTGTTCTTCAAACCGCACATCCAAGCTCTCGCGACCTCCTGTCGCCTTCAGCTCAAAAATATTTCCAGAATCCATCCTTTCCTCAACCCACACTCTACCAAAATGCTCGTGCATGCCCTAATCATCTCCCGCCTCGACTACTGCAACATCCTCCTCTGTGGCCTACCCTCTAACACTCTCGCACCCCTCCAGTCCATCCTTAACTCTGCTGCCCGACTAATTAATCTCTTTCCTCGCTACTCTCCTGCTTCCCCCCTCTTTGCAAATCCCTTCATAATTTCCCAGCATATCCAGTTTAAACTACTAACACTGACCTACAAAGCCATCCATAACCTTTCTCCTCCGTATATTTCTGTACTAATCTCTCAATATCTTCCCTCACGTAATCTCCGGTCCTCCCAAGACCTCCTCCTCTCCTCCATGCTTATTCGCTCCTCACCCAACCGCCTCCAGGACTTCTCCCGAATATCCCCCATCCTCTGGAATTCTGTGCCCCAACACGTCCGGTTATCCACCACATTTGGATCCTTCAAAAGAAACCTGAAAACCCATCTCTTCAAAGAAAGCCAACAATCTCTAATGACCACACGGCCACCTCAACACCATTGGAGCTACTGCAACCCTCGACCTACTGTCTCCTTCCCCATAATCCTGTAGAGGCAGGGTCCTCTTCCCTCTGTACCAGTCTGTCATTGTTAGTTTGTTTACTGTAACTGATATTTGTATTTTGATGTGACCCCTTCTCATGTACAGCACCATGGAATTAATGGTGCTATATAAATAAATAATAATAATAATAATAATAATAATAAAATAGGGCAGTGTTCCCCAACTCTGGTCCTCAAGAGCCACCAACAGGTCATGTTTTGAGGATTTCCTTAGTATTGCACAGGTCATTGAATGCTTGCCTGTCCAGGTGATGCAATTATCACCTGTGCAATACTAAGGAAATCCTGAAAACATGACCTGTTGGTGGCTCTTGAGGACAGGACTTAGGGAACACTGTTCTAGGGTATAGTGGGCTATAATAATATCCCTCGTGTCTAGTAGGTGAATAATAATGTCCTGGGGTATAGTGGGCTATAATAATATCCCTGGTGTCTAGTAGGTGAATAATAATGTTCTAGGGTATAGTGGGCTATAATAATATCCCTGGTGTCTAGTAGGTGAATAATAATGTCCTGGGGTATAGTGGGCTATAATAATATCCCTGGTGTCTAGTAGGTGAATAATAATGTCCTGGGGTTTATTGGGCATTAATAATATCCCTGGTGTCTAGTGGGCTAATAATAATGTCCTGGGGTATAATGGGCTATAATAATATCCCTGGTGTCTAGTGGGCGAATTATAATGTCCTGGTGTCTAGTGGACTATAATAATATCCCTGGTGTCTAGTGGGCTACAATAATATCCCTGGTGTCTAGTGGGTGAATAATAATATCCCTGGTGTCTAGTGGGCTATAATAATATCCCTGGTGTCTAGTAGGTGAATAATAATGTCCTGGGGTATAGTGGGCTATAATAATATCCCTGGTGTCTAGTAGGTGAATAATAATGTCCTGGGGTTTATTGGGCATTAATAATATCCCTGGTGTCTAGTGGGCGAATTATAATGTCCTAGTGTCTAGTGGACTATAATAATATCCCTGGTGTCTAGTGGGCTAATAATAATGTCTTGGGGTATAATGGGCTATAATAATATCCCTGGTGTCTATTGGACAAATAATAATGTCCTGGGGTATAGTGGGCTATAATAATATCCCTGGTGTCTAGTGGGTGAATAATAATGTCCTGGGGTATAGTGGGCTATAATAATATCCCTGGTGTCTAGTGGGCAAATAATAATGTCCTGGGGTATAATGGGCTATAATAATATCCCTGGTGTCTAGTGGGCTAATAATAATGTCTTGGGGTATAATGGGCTATAATAATATCCCTGGTGTCTAGTGGGCTAATAATAATGTCTTGGGGTATAGTGGGCTATAATAATATCCCTGGTGTCTAGTGGGCTAATAATAATGTCCTGGGGTATAATGGGCTATAATAATATCCCTGGTGTCTAATGGGTGAATTATAATGTCCTGTGTTATGACCCCAGTGGACAGGGTCTCAGAGGAACGTGTAAGTCTGCAAGATACAAAAATCCAGCTCATAGGGCTGTGGTAACTGGGTTGACCAAATAGCTACTCCTAACGCCAACACTAGAAGTAGCCGGGGATCATGCCTACGGTGATCACTAGATGACTCGCGCCAGCCGGAGAATCTAACTACCCCTAGGAGAAGAAAACAAAGACCTCTCTTGCCTCCAGAGAAAGGGACCCCAAAGCAAGATACAAGCCCCCCACAAATAATAACGGTGAAGTAAGAGGAAATGACAAACACAGAAATGAACCAGGTTCAGCAAAGAGAGGCCAGCTTACTAATAGCAGAATATAGCAAGATAACTTATCTGGTCAACAAAAACCCTATAAAAATCCACGCTGGAGATTCAAGAACCCCCGAACCGTCTAACGTCCGGGGGGAGAACACCAGCCCCCTAGAGCATCCAGCAAAGGTCAGGATACAGATAGGAACAAGCTGGACAAAAATACCAAACAAAACAAAAGCAAAAAGCAAAGAAGCAGACTTAGCTTGAAAAACAGGAACCAGGATCAGAGGACAAGAGCACAGCAGATTAGCTCTGATTTCAACGATGCCAGGCATTGAACTGAAGGTCCAGGGAGCTTATATAGCAACGCCCCTGAACTAACGGCCCAGGTGAGGATATAGGAAAAGACAGACGCTCCAGAGTCAAATCACTAATGACCACTAGAGGGAGCAAAAAGCAAAATCACAACAGTACCCCCCCCTTAGTGAGGGGTCACCGAACCCTCACCACGACCACCAGGGCGATCAGGATGAGCGGCATGAAAGGCACGAACTAAATCGGCCGCATGAACATCAGAGGCGACCACCCAGGAATTATCTTCCTGACCATAGCCCTTCCACTTGACCAGGTACTGAAGCCTCCGCCTGGAGAGACGAGAATCCAAGATCTTCTCCACCACGTACTCCAACTCGCCCTCAACCAACACCGGAGCAGGAGGCTCAGCAGAAGGAACCACAGGCACAACGTACCGCCGCAACAAGGACCTATGAAACACGTTGTGGATAGCAAACGACACAGGTAGATCCAGGCGAAAGGATACAGGATTAAGAATTTCCAATATCTTGTAAGGACCAATAAAACGAGGTTTAAATTTGGGAGAGGAAACCTTCATAGGAACAAAGCGGGAAGAAAGCCACACCAAATCCCCAACACGTAGTCGGGGACCCACACCGCGGCGGCGGTTGGCAAAGCGCTGAGCCCTCTCCTGTGACAACTTCAAGTTGTCCACCACAAGATTCCAGATCCGCTGCAACCTATCCACCACAGAATCCACCCCAGGGCAGTCAGAAGGTTCCACATGACCCGAAGAAAAACGAGGGTGGAAACCAGAGTTGCAGAAAAACGGCGAAACCAAGGTGGCGGAACTAGCCCGATTATTAAGGGCAAACTCAGCTAACGGCAAGAAGGTCACCCAATCGTCCTGATCAGCAGAGACAAAACACCTCAAATAAGCCTCCAAAGTCTGATTAGTTCGCTCCGTCTGTCCATTAGTCTGAGGATGGAAAGCAGACGAAAACGACAAGTCAATGCCCATCCTACTACAAAAGGATCGCCAGAATCTGGAAACGAACTGGGATCCTCTGTCTGACACAATATTCTCAGGGATGCCGTGCAAACGAACCACGTTCTGGAAAAACACAGGAACCAGATCGGAAGAGGAAGGCAGTTTAGGCAAAGGAACCAAATGGACCATCTTGGAGAAGCGATCACATATCACCCAGATAACAGACATGCCCTGAGACACCGGAAGATCAGAAATGAAATCCATGGAGATATGTGTCCAAGGTCTCTTAGGGACAGGCAAGGGCAAGAGCAACCCGCTGGCACGAGAACAGCAAGGCTTAGCTCGAGCACAAGTCCCACAGGACTGTACAAATGACCGCACATCCCTAGACAAGGAAGGCCACCAAAAGGATCTGGCCACCAGATCTCTGGTGCCAAAAATTCCTGGGTGACCTGCCAACACCGAGGAATGAACCTCGGAAATGACTCTGCTGGTCCACTTATCAGGCACAAACAGTCTGTCAGGTGGACAAGAATCAGGCCTATCAGCCTGAAATCTCTGCAACACACGTCGCAGATCAGGAGAAATAGCTGACAAGATAATACCATCCTTAAGAATACCAACAGGTTCAGCGACTCCAGGAGCATCAGGCACAAAGGTCCTGGAAAGAGCATCGGCCTTCACATTCTTTGAACCTGGTAAATACGAGACAACAAAGTCAAATCGGGAGAAAAACAATGACCAGCGGGCCTGTCTAGGATTCAGGCGTTTAGCAGACTCGAGATACATCAGATTTTTGTGATCAGTCAAGACCACCACACGATGCTTAGCACCCTCGAGCCAATGACGCCACTCCTCAAATGCCCATTTCATGGCCAACAACTCCCGATTGCCCACATCATAATTTCGCTCCGCAGGCGAAAACTTCCTAGAGAAAAAGGCGCAAGGTCTCATAACAGAGCAACCAGGGCCTCTCTGCGACAAAACGGCCCCTGCTCCAATCTCTGAAGCATCCACCTCAACTTGAAAGGGAAGCGAGACATCAGGCTGGCACAAAACAGGCGCCGAAGTAAACCGATGTTTCAACTCCTGGAAAGCCTCCACGGCAGCAGGAGCCCAATTAACCACATCGGAGCCCTTCTTGGTCATATCCGTCAAAGGTTTCACAATGCTAGAAAAGTTAGCGATAAAACGACGGTAGAAGTTAGCGAAACCCAAGAACTTCTGAAGACTCTTAACTGACGAGGGCTGAGTCCAATCAAGAATAGCTCGGACCTTGACTGGGTCCATCTCCACAGCAGAAGGGGAAAAAATGAACCCCAAAAAGGGAACCTTCTGTACACCAAAAAGACACTTTGAGCCCTTGACAAACAAAGAATTTTCACGCAAAATTTTAAAGACCATCCTGACCTGCTCCACATGCGAGTCCCAATTATCAGAAAAAACCAGAATATCATCCAGATAAACGATCAGAAATTTATCCAGATAGTTCCGGAAAATGTCATGCATAAAGGACTGAAAAACTGAAGGGGCATTAGAGAGCCCAAAAGGCATCACCAAGTACTCAAAATGACCTTCGGGCGTATTGAATGCGGTTTTCCATTCATCCCCTTGCTTAATGCGCACAAGGTTGTACGCACCACGAAGGTCTATCTTGGTGAACCACTTGGCACCTTTAATCCGGGCAAACAAGTCAGACAACAGCGGCAAAGGATACTGAAATTTGACAGTGATCTTATTTAAAAGCCGATAGTCAATACAAGGCCTCAAAGATCCGTCCTTTTTAGCCACAAAAAAGAATCCCGCACCAAGAGGGGAAGAAGACGGACGGATGTGTCCTTTCTCCAGAGACTCCTTGATATATGAACGCATAGCGGTATGTTCAGGTATCGACAGATTAAACAGTCTTCCCTTAGGAAATTTACTGCCTGGAATCAAATCTATTGCACAGTCACATTCCCTATGAGGAGGCAATGCACTGGATCTGGACTCGCTGAAGACATCCTGATAATCAGACAAATACGCCGGAACTTCCGAAGGCGTAGAAGAAGCAATAGACACAGGCAGGGAATCCTCATGAATACCACGACAGCCCCAACTAGACACTGACATAGCCTTCCAGTCAAGGACTGGATTATGGGTCTGTAACCATGGCAGCCCCAAAACAACCAAATCATGCATTTTATGTAGAACGAGAAAACGTATCACCTCGCGGTGTTCAGGAGTCATGCACATGGTAACCTGTGTCCAATACTGCGGCTTATTTTCTGCCAATGGCGTAGCATCAATACCCCTAAGAGGGATAGGATTTTCTAATGGTTCAAGAATAAAACCACAGCGCTTAGCAAATGAGAGATCCATGAGACTCAGGGCAGCACCTGAATCTACAAACGCCATGACAGGATAAGATGACAGTGAGCAAATCAAAGTTACAGACAGAATAAACTTAGGATGCAAATTACCAACGGAGACAGGACTAACAACCTTAGATATACGTTTAGAGCATGCTGAGATAACATGTGTAGAATCACCACAGTAGTAGCACAAGCCATTCCGGCGTCTATGAATTTTCCTCTCATTTCTAGTCAGGATTCTATCACATTGCATCAAATCAGGTGTCTGTTCAGACAACACCATGAGGGAATTTGCGGTTTTTCTATCACATTGCATCACATCAGGTGTCTGTTTAGACAACAACATGAGGGAATTTGCGGTTTTGCGCTCCCGCAACCGCCGGTCAATTTGAATAGCCAGGGACATGGTATCATTCAGACCTGTGGGAATGGGAAAACCCACCATAACATTCTTAATGGCCTCAGAAAGGCCATTTCTAAAATTAGCGGCCAGTGCACACTCGTTCCAATGTGTCAGCACGGACCATTTCCGAAATTTTTGGCAATACACCTCAGCCTCGTCCTGGCCCTGAGACATAGCCAGCAAGGCTTTCTCTGCCTGAATCTCAAGATTGGGTTCCTCATAAAGTAAACCGAGCGCCAGAAAAAACGCATCAATATCAGCCAATGCCGGATCTCCTGGCGCCAACGAAAAAGCCCAATCCTGAGGGTCACCCCGTAAGAATGAAATAACAATTTTTACTTGTTGAGCAGAGTCTCCAGACGAACAAGGTTTCAGGGACAAAAATAATTTACAATTATTCCTGAAATTCCTAAACTTAAATCGGTCTCCTGAAAACAGTTCAGGAATCGGAATCTTGGGTTCAGACCTAGGATTTCTGGTAACATAATCTTGTATACCCTGCACACGAGCGGCAAGCTGGTCCACACTTGTAATCAAGGTCTGGACATTCATGTCTGCAGCAAGCATAGCCACTCTGAGGTAAAGGGGAAGGAGAAAGAAAAAAAAAAAAAAAAATGAGAGAGGGAAAAAAAAAACTCAAAATTTTCTTTCTTATAATCCCACTTCTGCAATGCATTAAACATTTAATACTGGCCTGGCATACTGTTATGACCCCAGTGGACAGGGTCTCAGAGGAACGTGTAAGTCTGCAAGATACAAAAATCCAGCTCATAGGGCTGTGGTAACTGGGTTGACCAAATAGCTACTCCTAACGCCAACACTAGAAGTAGCCGGGGATCATGCCTACGGTGATCGCCAGATGACTCGCGCCAGCCAGAGAATCTAACTACCCCTAGGAGAAGAAAACAAAGACCTCTCTTGCCTCCAGAGAAAGGGACCCCAAAGCAAGATACAAGCCCCCCACAAATAATAACGGTGAAGTAAGAGGAAATGACAAACACAGAAATGAACCAGGTTCAGCAAAGAGAGGCCAGCTTACTAATAGCAGAATATAGCAAGATAACTTATCTGGTCAACAAAAACCCTATAAAAATCCACGCTGGAGATTCAAGAACCCCCGAACCGTCTAACGGTCCGGGGGGAGAACACCAGCCCCCTAGAACTTCCAGCAAAGGTCAGGATACAGATAGGAACAAGCTGGACAAAAATACCAAACAAAACAAAAGCAAAAAGCAAAGAAGCAGACTTAGCTTGAAAAACAGGAACCAGGATCAGAGGACAAGAGCACAACAGATTAGCTCTGATTTCAACGATGCCAGGCATTGAACTGAAGGTCCAGGGAGCTTATATAGCAACGCCCCTGAACTAACGGCCCAGGTGAGGATATAGGAAAAGACAGACGCTCCAGAGTCAAATCACTAATGACCACTAGAGGGAGCAAAAAGCAAAATCACAACAGTCCTGGTGTCTAGTGGGCTAATACAAAATGTCCTGGGGTATAATGGGCTATAATAATATCATGATGTCTAGTGGACAAATAATAATGTCCTGGTGTCTAGTGGACAAATAATAATGTCCTGGTGTCTAGTGGGCTATTATCATATCCCTTGTGTCTAGTGGGCAAATAATAATGTCCTGGGGTATAATGGGCTATAATAATATTCCTGGTGTCTAGTGGCCTAATAATAATGTCCTGGGGTATAGTGGGCTATAATAATATTCCTGGTGTTAAATGGGATAAAATAATATCCCTGATGTCTAGAGGACAAATAATATTAGTCCTGATGTCTAGCAGCCTAATAATATATTATCCCTGGTGGCCATTCCTCCTGACTACACCACTAACATACATCCCTGGGATGTGTTTTCAATAGTGGGATGGAATAAGCGGCTGATATAACCGTGA